>NC_055679.1:8997397-9597397 GCF_017976325.1 Chelmon rostratus | reverse complement strand
ATTTGAAGGTAGCAATAGTATCTACACTCCTTAAAAGTGCCCAGCACTTGAAACACGCTAACGTGCTATGTGCTATGAACTAGCTAGCTTACCAACTGTACAGACGTTAGCTGTTAGCTAGCTGGCGTATGGGTATCTGACTTTTTTTTACGTTTGTAAAGAAGGTTCATAAAGTCCTGGGAAAGGGGAAAATGTTATGTGTCATGCTGGCACTTTTCTTCGCCTCAGTTTGCACTGCCCCTGGGGAAATATGCGTCTGGGCTAATCACGCCCGTTGCGTCTTTCAAGTCTGTAAACAATCGCGATGCCTCTAAAATCCATCCGAACACAGCTTTACTTTCTTAAGCATAACAGCTTTCAACAGCAATTTTCCCGTTTCCAGTCTTTATGCTAAGCTAAGCTAACTGTCTCCTGGTTCTAGCTTCATAGAGTGTTTAGTCACGAAAGTGGTATTGAAAGAAAACAAATAACCGTGTATTATTCCTTGTAGAAATGCCCACACACACGCACACACGCACACACACGCCTCGAGAGGCCCATGCTGAAGTCTAGCATCCTGTATCCTTTCATTGCCATCAACCTTTCTCTTTCACATCAATCAGTGTCTGAGGCTCCAAACCAGCTACAGCACTCGCTGCAGTCCTGTAATTACCTTGTTGCCGAAATCCCAACTGCGTGTGTGTATTTGCAAAATATGTCCGTGTGTGTGTGTGTGTGAGTGTGTGTGTTCACGGACAGATAGGAATGAAAATGGGAGGCAGGCCACTTCGGAGCAGCTGCACCGGTGAGACTGTTGGGTTCAGTGCCCGAGGAGAAGAGAGAGAGGGAGACAGAGGGAGGGGGGGGGCAGAAAGTGAGAGAGAGAGAGGGAGAAAGAGAGGGGGGGGGGGGGGGGGGGGGGGGGGAGAGAGGGGGGGCAGAGAGAGAGGGAGAGAGAGAGAGGGAGAGAGGGAGAGAGAGAGAGGGAGAAAGGGGGGGGGGAGAGGGAGGGGGGACGGAGAGAGAGGGAGAGAGAGAGCTGTCCTCCTGGTGATTGATGGAGCAGATTCCTGTCCTGGTAGAGGTTATTGAGGAGCTCTGAGAGACAATCGTTATTTCCCGATGCTCTTAAATATCCTGCTGCACCCCCCTTCATCTTTTTCACTTTCTCAGCCCCTCGAGACCCCTGCCCCATTCCCCTCGCCCCCTCTCTCTCTTGTTTTGCAGAGGAATGGCAGATACTGTTTGGGCTACATATCTCCGTGCACCAAATTATCTGCACAGTATCTCACCATCCAGCCGTGTTCAGACCATTAGATAATATGTTGAGGAAAGTAAAAGCACCATTTATCAGAGATGCAGGCTAACAGACACATTATAGCCTGCTAAAAATGGATATGGCACATACTTAAAGCTGTTATTCTCTGTCTTTGTCTATACAAACAGTCAGGCCTATGGCACATATATCCAGGCCCTCTCTTTTTACGCCAGTTTTGATCTCTGTTCTCTCTTTGTTTCTCACCCTACTTTTTCCCCTCCTTTTCTGCCTCATAGCCACTCTGCAGCAAAAGCTTAAAGAAAGAGTTTGACATTGTGGGAAATGCTCTTATTCGCCTTCTTTGTTAGATTGATACCATGTGTCTGTCTGCTAGATTTGAAACTAGAGCCAGTAGCTTAATTTAGCATAAAAATCGCAAGGAGGGTTTCACAGAGATTTATTTGCCGGACTATTTCTTGGACTGGCGCAGTGACTTTCTCTCAGTGCGGATTCAACTAACAAGATGTAGCATGTTAATTAGTGTGCTTTAGAGATGCTGGTAGGAAGGGTTTTCAAACCTTTGGGCAGAGCCAGGCTAGCTGTTGTCAGTTTTTAGGCTTAAATCAGCTAATTGTCCGCTGGCCCTTGTTTTATCCTTCGCACACAGACATGAAAGCAATATAAATCTGTCTTTTGGGATATTTCCTAAAATGTCAAACTATTCCTTTGACAAACAATTTAAACTTGTACTAAGACTTGTTCCCTTATTTCAAGAGACTATCTATCACTTCACTGAAAACTGTGCCATCATCTGCAAAAGTAGTCCAGTGTGTCGCCTTGTTTTCCCTAAACTGCTCTATTGTCCTCTTTTTCCACCATTATTAAGAGAAGCAACATTTGAAAGCACCACGAGCTTCTTTTAACCAATAAACCACAAGGCATGTATACTTTATATGGCTGCCAAAGCACACTATAGGATTTTAGATTGATCTCCTACCTTCCAGGCAACCGCTGTTTTTAGTTACATTCATAAAAAGGATGAAAAACAACTTGCAGAAATTTGAGATCTGAAATCCATCACAATGAGTATTAAGCCCTCTTTATTTTCCCGTTTTAGTCATGGTGATCCAGATGCAAGCAGGGGCTGCTGGCAGCTCTTCCACATTAATGCATTCAAGTGAGCTTTGACATTAAAGTTTTAGGTGCCAGAATCATTGGACACAATAATTGCTGTGTTGATGAAAAAGGAAACACAATGCTGCCTGAGGAGCAGCTCTGACTATGAAAGGGAACTCGACAATTTTATGCATCAAAGACTGTTTACGGGTCTTGGGGGGTACTACTAATACTACTTGTCCCACTTAATTTAATGTGAAGCTGGAAACAATAGTCATATATACAGTAGATGACTTGAAATAGCAACAGAATATTTGGGAGGGGTTTGTATTAAAAGTTCATTGAGGTTGCTGTTCGGCACCAAGTGTTAAATCTCAGGTGTCTGAGTTCGCACACGTACTTGAATGCACGTGAAAGTCTTGTTTGGAAATGCATGCATGCTCACAATCAATCAGTGCAAGAGATGCTCCACCAGACTCAAACTATCAAGTATAAAGGTCCACTCAAGCCTCCATGTTTTTCTTTACTGGCAGTTTCCACATGTCTGAGAGCATCACAAATAGCCCCTGGCTTACAGCTAAGTGTGTGCCCACTCCCGACGAACTGAGCATCACCCGGCTGGTCTGTAAACCTGAATTACACTAAATGCCTGTGAAGAGGGCCGAGACAGAGGGAGAGAAGACAAGAAACAAAGGGGTTGAGGAGCAAGAACACAAAGTACGGAGTATGCAACTGTTCGACGTCTAATTGAATTTAGTATGAGGGGAATTTGCCAAGAATGGAGCCATTGTTTGGGGGCATCTGGAAAAACCTGACATGCATCTGTGCATGTGGTTCTTTTAAAAGCCGTTGTTCTGCAGAGGAAATGGATTTGGTTCACTTAAGAGGAGAAAAAAAAGGGAAAGAGAAAAATCATTCATCATAAATGAACATGAAAACACTGAATTGGTGGCATTCTGCTGAGTAGAAACAACTGGGCACAACAGATGGGATGATATGCGGTTGGTTTCGTTGAAACAATTCAGGCCACACAAGGAGAAACACATATGAATATTGCTTTTTGTAGATGTTAGACATGATAAAACATAACCGCGCTGTGGCTACATAATACACAATCATACCATGACTGATCCAAAACACCTCAGCCGTTTTCCCTCCGTTGCTGAAAGCTCTTATCACTCCTTGCTATGGTTTGTGTAAATACACAGGCTCAATGGACCGCCATGTCCTCCTCACGGTTCTTTGGAGGAGCACAAAGCCTGCATGTCTCACTGATCTCATATGGGAGTTCAACACATTCAGATAGAGACATGAGAACAATTTATCCCAAATGGATCCATCTCTTACATCAACATAGTCAACCTGTCAAAAATAAGTCTCATTGGAGGGCGAGGACAGGGCGTTGGGGCCCCGCCTGGCTAGATTTTTCAGATGGTCACACAGCGAAGTGTGTTAAGGAGAAACGCAGTTTTAACGGAGGTTAACTTTCACTTATCGCTGAGTAATGTTCATGACGGCAGGCCACAGGAAATGTTTCTCAAAATGCTTTTGAAAGAATAAACGAAATGAAATGCAGGGATGACTCATGGTCTGGATAATCCGCTCGGCTGAGCACTACAAGTGTCTCTACTGTTAATACAAACTGAAGTGAGACTTTGGTCCACTTATCCAGCTGCATTGCTCCAGAAACAACTGCACCAAGGATGAGAAGGAACATGAAGAGTCTTTTTAAAGATGACTAAAACACAAAATCTTTTTATTTTAAATGATATTCTGAAAGATGTTCTGTAAAAACTATGACAATTTGTTTTAGATTGTTTTAGATTTGTTTCTCTCATCTTATTATTTGTACCTTTGTCATATGTATTTGTGAGGTTTGTTATTTTTAGCTACATTAGCAGCGCTTTGACAATTATGGTCAGTTGGTTGGAGCAGCATCTGGTCAAGACTGAAATATCTCACCAACTATTGGATGGATCATGATGAAATTTGGGACAGAGATTCATTGTTCCCAGGGGATGAATCCCACTAACTTTGGTCATCCCCTGACTTTTTACTCTAGCACCACCAGGGGGTCAAAGTTCTCATTTATCAACTAAAATATCTAAATATCTAATCAACAGATTATTACAACGTTTGGTGCAGATAATCATGGCTCCCAGAAGATGATCCAGATTAAATTATGTTAAATTATCCTTTGTTGATCCCCAATATTGAAATTTTTTGTCTGCATTTGATTCATTTTGAGTACAAGGACCAGCCCCTGAGCAGCGCCCTGGAACCAACTCCAATTCTAAGCAAGTGCCTTGGTCTAGGCACTGACAGGAGGTTTAATATACATGGAAAACCAGAGCACCCGCAGAAAACCCAAGCAAGCTCTGGGAGCACACGTAAACTCCATACAGAAAGTCCCTGCTCCGGTGAGGAACTGAATCCAGCAATCAGGACTCCTTGGCGTCACTTGAGGCACTAGGTACCCCTTTAGCACCATTTCTCAACATGCAGTGAGTCTGATAGACATCTATAGACAGGCCATTCTCGCTCCAGTCGTCCAGGCTGAGAAAAGTCTACTCATGGAGGAAGGAGGGGTGGTTGGATGGGTCCAGCACAGGACTTCAACCCAGGAGGCCACGGTTCAGTTTGTACCCCTTGTTACTTCTTTTTTAAGTGAAGCAATGTACATAACTTAATGTACCTAAGTAACATCTGTTACTAACACACCTATTTCAAGCCAAATCAAGATCTTTTCTTAAACCTGAACAAGTAATTTTGGTGCCTAAACCTAAAAAAGTGCAACCATTTCACAACGTCAACCAGGTGTCCTAACCAAATGTCCGTATGTGACGAGTTAGGAGTGAAACTTTGTTGTCATGAGCGAGGGTTGGAAATTCTCAGATCTCTAAATGTGACTGGCAAGTTGAGTGAAACAAGCTGGCACGGCTGAATCCCCACCAACCAAAAAATATAGGCTTCCATCACAAATCACGCTGGCAACAACCCGCGGTGTTAAATTCATCAGACTATTTCAAAAGCACTGTTCAATTACTTTGTACAGTCAGGTGCACTGCAGTGGAAAAAGCTGCTCATACTGAGTTAGCCGTAGCAGGGGCTTCAGGAGTGACTCAGGGCCGACGTTCTTGACTCTGTCGTCCGGTTTTGCTGTGAAGTCTGTGTGATTCATCAAGATAAGGGCTGAGTGGCTCCGAACATGTTTGATTTCCTGCAGGAGTCATCTCCTACATCTGAGGAATTCTCTTCTCTCCTTTCTGAAATGCACAATCTGTCAGAGCAGATCAAGGAAGCATTCTTGTGTGGCGATAGCCGGCACTCGAGGAGCATTCACAGCAGACTCTGACGTGAACACTTCTGAACATCTGCTGGGAGATAGATACTGTATAATACCAGGTTTCCTCACTTCTGCCACATCTGGGTTATTGCACATTTTCTCGTTGCTCCGCTGGGAGCTAAGACAGATGAGGAGAGAAAGGGAAATGACCCTACTTGGGTATATTTAGACTTGATGGTTAAAGAAACATTATCTGAACGATATGGCTGATAAGGGCTGGAAAAAGCAAACAGCGTGCTTATGAACACTTACGTAACTCGTCTCTTTAATTCTGCTCTCCTGTGAAGAGCTCGGTTGGGATTAGCAGCGCTGACGGCCTCGTAGGCACTAAGGGATCAAGAAATAGGTGGATGCTGACTGTTCCCACCAAACTCCTTCTGATTTTCCACTATTTTACTGAAAAAATGCAAAAACATGGATGTTGCCAAAGTGAATTATTCATAATATTCCACATTTTTGTCACTGTTTGGATTTTCCTTCTCTCTGTTGTCTGTGTGTCTTTTCTTTCCCCCTCCTCTCCCCTCAGCTAAGTGAGCGACTTAATAGACTCTGAGTGGGTTTTTAAGAAAGCCAGACCTCTGCGGTTTGGACAGCATGTGATGGTCAGGCGGGCTGGGCTTGAGGTGTTGTCACACATCTGCGTTATGGAACTAAAAAGTGGATGTTATTACTCCTCTAAGACATCTAAGATGAAAAGTTTGACTTCATTATGAGTCCTCAACGGGGCCAAGTTGTCAACTGACCAAACTTGAACAGATGGATTCGTTTTAATGTAGATATTGAGGATTAAATGATTGAGCAATAAACTGGATTTGGAAATGAGCTCGCACTTGTTTTGAACCTCATTAGTTGTCCGTCTGCTTTGCTTGGATATACATTCACCCAATAATTAAAGCTGCTCTTATCAAAAATGTGGATGGAATGACTAAAGGGTAATATGATAAGCATCCCTCATAATGATGAACCGAAGGAGGATTATCACCTGACTCTGCAGAGATATTCAGCCACTTTTGGCTCATTGTCTGGTCTTACAGCCCAAGACTTGACTGTTTTGATTCGCCCTCACCGCTCTCAGTGTTGCTTTCAGCCACAGAGAGCACCTGTTTTCAGCGAAAACCGCTAAAGCCAAGTGAATGCCACTCCCCCGCATTAAATGACAGACTCGGGTTAAAAGAATGAAACTCCAAGGCAGGAGATTAAGAAAATATAGAGATGCAAAGAAAACAGAGTCTCACATTACTTTAATTTAGCTTATTTTATTTTATTTTATTTTTTTTGCAAAGTACGTCATTTCTTATGGTGGCAGTGGAAAAGTCATGTGGTTCTCACTTACACTTCGACCAGGATGGGTGACGGTCTCTAATGACAAACACATATTTAGACTGTGCAGAAAGCATACAACACTTACACACTGGAAAAAACTGTAACGTGTGACCTGTTGATTTGGACTAAAGGAAATCCCTAAATTAAATTAAACACCACTCCATACGTGTCTTAATAGAGTGCCGGGCCATTGCAAACTGCCAAAACAGCTTCAGTATATTTTGGCCTTGATTCAATACAAAGTGTGCGACACTAATTTAAATTTTCCCGGCGTTCATTTGAGGTTGAGGTCTGGGTCAGCCATGAGGGTGTCTCCATTGCAGCTGAATAGGCAGGTGCAGCACCTGAGCAGCTGTTCCCCCTTTTTGAAGAATTTCAGTTGACACATAGTCAAAGTTCCTCCATCTGCTGGGCATCTTCCGAAAACCTACCTCCACACAGAACGCAGCACGGCACTATAAAAAAAATCCCTGCTTCAGCTTCCCATCTGCGCCGCTGAGTTGATCAGATCAGCACTCGCCCCCCTCCTGCTCCTTCCCTGTCCTCACAGGTCCTGCTGGAGGTATGATATCGAATGACACATTCCCACACTCCCAGTCAGGCGTGGGAGAGTGAGGCGGTCGGGCAAGACCGCACGATCTGGCCTCGCACGTGCCTCCCTGCCTCTGCCGCAACTGGCCCACTTAGATAGGGACGCAGACACCCATGCAGATGATCCACATCGAGATGTCCTTGTGCATGTGGGACGCACAACGTGGAAACTACGCAAGAAACCAAAAAGCATGCACACATACGCGCAGGTACGCTGAGATAAGAAGGGAGGCAAGCTCAGGCTGTCGACCGGATTAAGATGATTATCAGAAACTTGTGAGAAAAAGGCCGAAAGGTGTCTGGACAGAAAGAAAGAGAGTGAGAAAAGAAATAGAAATGCGATGACAGGATTAAATAAAGTTAAAGATATGGGAATATAGAGAAAACTGAGTTAGATGAGCAGATCAATCCTACTACTAACTCTGAATAAGCCTTTTCCCTTAAAAAAAACTACCCTCAGACATTAAGACAGTGTAAGCAGCCCTTGACTTTTCACCCAGAGGCTGGAGTCTCTGTGATGGACAACATGTCTGATCACACCGCCGTGAGGTCCTAGAGTTTTGTTAAGTGTCTGTGATGTTCACGCTCCCGCTGTGACCTCCTGTTATACGCCCTCCCTGTTCTTTTACAGCACCCCCGCGGGACTCATGTTCCACAGGTCGACGGAGGAAAGGGTGAGAAACAGGCGTCAAAGTTCGGCGCTGTCACGTGAGCGGACGGACAGCGGCCATTATCCAGTCGGAAAGAATGCCTTCACACATGCCTTAGAGGGAGGATTTTAATGGCTTTTAGTCACCGTGTGTCTTTTCGAGTGGGCGGGAAAAAAAAAAAAACGAGGGGCACTAAATCTGTAACTAATCCATTCCCCGCAAAGCGTCAGGCGCTCTGCATCGCAGCATCACCGGTTTACGACACCACATCCACATGTTCAGCGCTGGCTGGCGAGTAAACAAACATATGTTTGTGATGTTTATTGTTTCTGGCTTGAGGTTTTACCATTGAGCATACAGTTTCATCATGAAAAGTTCTGCTGAACCAACCATCAGAACGCAGCGCTGATTAAGGACAGATCTGCTTGTAACAATAGAAAAGGTCCAGGAAAAAAAAGACAGTCGAGTTGTAGTGTAAATAGCACAAAGGCCTTGGGTTTTGTTGGGACTACAGAGGAAAGGATCTGGTTAGGTTGTATGTTACTGATACTGTATGTCACTGATTGTATGTATAGTCCTGAGGCGTGGAATCCATCTTGCCAGGCCAACTTATAAGAAAACATTCCCCATATTAAGTTGGACTTGAGGGATATATGTGATGGAAAACAATTATTTCCAAATTTTGGCCATCAGACCATTTTTAAAGCAAGGGGACTGCTACCCTGATTACACACCTCCACCCATGGATCCGATTCAGAGCACTAAGATGGTGGTCTTTGGATGTCAGCGGCCTCTTGTCCACTGAGAACTCACTGTTTTAAAATCAAATCGCACTGGAGAACAAATGAAGTGATCTCATTTTGCTGGCAAACATGTTGCTGGCGCCAATATCAGACATTCAGCCTGAATTCAAGAACAAGTGTGAGGACTTTTTTTTTTTTTTTAAGTGGTGGTCCGTGTCACTGGGTGGCTGGTTATTAGTGTCACAGGGCATCACCTTCAGCCTGGATTAAATCTTCTTAAAGAGCCAGAGCAATGTCCCAGACTAAACTCCATACGACAGGATTTAGTGAAATGCGTCTAAATTAGCGTGTGATAGTGCCTTAATGCCTCTGACTCTTTTTTTTCTTCCCTCGTTGGCCATGTGAAAGGGGCTGCCAGCCAATACAAACTGGAGCAGGTTGATAGTTCCGTCACTAATGGATGTTATTGTTGAGTAATCGGAGAATTCACTGCCAAGCTCTGTCATGTGTTAGAGAATTGGGATGGGCAAATGCTTATTGCGTGCATCTGCCTTACACTACATAAAACATTTGTCCTTATTCTGAGGTGTTTTTGATATTTAGCAGCATGTGAATTTCATTTATTCCAAAGCAGTTTCATCTAAACCTGCTTTAACTGCCCTTTTGTCCAATTCAGGGCAATGGGGACAGGCTGTAAACACAACACTGACACCTTTTGAGTTAATTTTGCGGAGGCGCAGGCAAACAGTCATTTGGAGTCGTGTTTCTGCCTCCTGATGAATCCAAGTGCAATATTCCTACATGTTTTAGATCTGAATATGTGGCTGTTTAGCAGCTAAATTTTCCACTTTGTTCACCAGTACACTCTAGCTTTGACTGTCTGCTGCTGAGCGGGTGGTGTACAACAGGCTCATAGTTAAACATAAGTATTGGCATACACTTTGAGGGACAGCTAGGTTCCAGCAACCAGGCTTCATTCTGCGCACCTCAGCTCCATCCACGCCACAGAGACTACATCCATGTTTTATACAATCTGTGCTCCAGAGAGGAGAAAACACTCTGTGATGAGGAAATGCCATTTGTAACATTAAATACTGATTATAACAGCTTTAAGTTTCAGGCACTAAGTGTTTCAACTCTCATCTAAAAAAGTGTTCATTTAATTGATCATAAGTGAAGTTTTATCACTCCAACCAGAACCTTTTCACATTTAAAAAAGGAAGACAGAAAGACTTAATAGACATTAACTGGAAAACTCATAAGAAGTGACATTTTTACAGTGTATCCTGGCTGCAGGCTTCCCAGACTGAGGCCAAAACAAAACTTTATCTCGCGATCTGACTCCTGGCGCAAAGCTTCTGAGCCTGTCTGCTGCAGACAAAGCGCAGGTTCAGGCCAACATATCCTCCATCTGACAAGGGTGACACCTACACTTGAAAATACACCGTGGCACTGAAGTGCTCGCTGTAATAGAATTAGTGTAACGGTGTAGGAGGTGACACTTGACGCACGAGATAAGGATGAAAACATCCACCAGCATATTTGAAATTTCAAGTTAATGTCCTACATCTCCTCTCTGATTGAAAACACATGGACATGAAGCCTGTTAAGGAAATTTTGTCAAACGGTTCATCATCAGCCTATAAAAACCCTGCTGGTTTGTCATCTGAAGCAACCTCAATGTGCTTTCATTTTGCGCTTCAAGTGTGAATCATTTTGCAAGAGCAGCTGCCGCTGCTTTTAAATGATGGATTTTTTTTTTTTTTCATTTTGGAGCAAAATCAAGAGTGGATGCATTCCATGTGGCTCATCCTGCACACCTGGTAGGTGGAGTTTATTGAACTGAGACCAAAGTGAAACTTGAAATATGGCCTCAGTCTCTCATAAACACATTTTGTAACCTAGATGAATGCATCCAACGCTTTTAATGCAGTTTTTAATAACACACGCTGACAAATCTAATGTATATTTTGAAATTTAAGAGAGGTTGACCCTAAACTCTCTTGTCCAACCGCCTTGTCAATCAAAACAGACAATGTAGTTTTGGATCCAGAAGTTCAGCTGTTTGGGGACAGAACTCTCATTCTCAGAGGCACACACTTTTTTAGGGGGGGGAAAAAAGCTCAGCTCCTCCACTTATAAAAGCAGTTATTACAGAGTTTGTGGCTGCAATTCTGTTGAACAAAACCGAAAGCTTACAGATAATCAACCAAGCCCAAGTCCCCCCTCAACAAATCTCATCGACAACCGCTTGCGGCTGGCTGAGCCGAGCCGACGGCAGCCCATCTCTGCAACAGGCCCGTCGCACATCCACCGGGAAAAGGAAGAGCATGTCACAACAGATCAGCCGTTTGTTAAAGGCAGAGTCACACGCTAATGGCAACAATGTGTTTTCTCTCCTCACAGACGCCCCAGCAGCCGAGAGTCACGTGCGCCGCCGGCGAACTCCGCTCTTACCCTGCAATTTTTTCCAAGGATAGCCGCTGAGGTTATTTCCACGCAGGGGTCGAACACAAACGGAGGGGCATCATTTCAATGCTGTGAGCGAGTTCAGGAGAAGTTCAAGGGATGCAGGGCATCATTTTCACAATTAGGGCTCGCTGTAAGTAGTGAGGCCCTTTGCCATGATTGAGGCTTTTGGTTTTGAGCTCGGTGTTTATGACTGAATCAGAGCCGGCTTGACTTGTTCCTGATGTCTGATTTCTTGTTTCTTTGTGCTGGACTGAACTGAAATGCTTCAGGTGGTAGGTGTGCTCGCATGTCTTCATGTGTTCACTTGTGTCAGAGTAGATTAGGGTGCTGGCAGACTGAATAGTGACAGGCACACTGCTAGCTTGCTTTAAATTGTCTTTGTTGCTGTTTTTGCTTGCAACACGGCTCCAGGAACGTCAACATCAGTTAGTCAGATCACTTTTATGCAGGCTGAAATATCTTAATAACCATTGAATGGATTGGCAGGGGATTTTGCACAGCCAGTCATGATCCCCAGAGGATGAATCCTAATGAATTTGGTAATACCTCAGACTTTTCATCCAGCACCACCGGCTGGTCAAACGTTTCACTTAGCCAGTGAAATATGTCGACTACATCGACTGGATCATCCTACAGCTGCAGCATCTTTCAGAGCCTCCTCCATCACGAAAGACCCCTCCCAGCCCTCAGACAGATTGTTGACCCCTCTGCCATCAGGCAGAAGGTTTTGCAGCATCAGAACAAGCTCTGCAAGATTCTGCAGCAGCGTATCAGATAGTGCTACAAGCCACCAGGTCAACATTTAGAGGGACAGACCACACCGTCTTTGGACACCTGCTTGCCATCTTGTTCTTCAACCGAGAGACTAACAAAACATGCAGATTATCCTCAGAAAGCTTAACCGAGGTAATGCACTGACAGTATTTTATTGCTCTCCTGAGTGAAACAAATAGTTTTGGGGATCTCTGAAGTTTTTGATGGGAGAGAAAAGTGAAGTTTCAAGGAGACTAAATGTCATTTTGTTGTGTTTATTTTCAGATTTTCAAAAGTAAATAAAATGTGTAATGACTCCAGTTTGGCTATTCCTTTTGCAGGTATTTAAGCATAGAAGATCAATAGTTTGCTGGGGAAGTGAACCTGTTCACAGACTGATTGAGGTGTACAGATTTGCTAGTAGGATGAAGTAAACATAGACTAAAGGTAGTGGTGTACCTTGGTGACTCAGGACAATTAAAAGTGTATACAGATTAAAAAGCCGTGTGTAGATTCTTCTAAATCTTGGTTTCTGCGCATCCATGCATCCATGGAAAATGGAGCATTTGGGAAATGCAGATGTCAGCACAATTCATGCATGTCCATTCTTGCTTTGTGTAATGAGCATGCATCTGAAGCAATGGCAATGGCGGACTACTGATTAGTTTAGGTTTGATTGGCACTGCTGGGCCGTGTGCCAGAGAGCTGATATATGACTATATATAAATAATTAGCTTTGATTGTTGTGTGTTTTTAAGCTATTACCACCAAAGACAAATAAGATCACACGGTTAGAATGCTCTTCTCTGGTATTTGATGTATCATTGATGTAGATCGCCACCTACTGGCCTGGCCTGCTTGTTTGAGCATTTGAAATCGTTTGTGTTCCTTCCTGCACTGAGATATTTTGTAAAATGAAGGTCGTGTGGAAACATTTTCTTTTCGTTTGAATGTAGGGGAAAAATATCCATAAAAAAAAATCTGTAAACAAGTGTGCTTTACTTTAAATCAATCTTAATTAAAGAACCTAGGGTCCCTAACCCCGAATAAAAGAGGTGTAGGTGGGCTACAGGTTTATGACCAAATACCTATAAAACTAATGACATTCCCATCAGCCTCTGTACTTTTTATTCACCACAACTTAACACATGTTAGCATGCTAACATGCTAAAAAAAAACAAGATTAAGAGAAAAAAAATAATCACCCAAAGGTGCTGTCTGGTCCTCTTTATTTCTTTATTGGTGGCAGGGTGAAAAGGACAAAGAGGACAAGAAGAGGAGGAAGAAAGGTGCCTCTCTGTCTGTCAGATGTTTTATTCATTTCGTATCCTAAAGCCAGATGGAAGAGGTTTGTTACGCAGCATGTCATATAAATTCTTGAGACATAGGTTCGGGCTGGGCATGGAGAGAAGGAAATCAAGGGTTATTAAAGACACTAACCATGGAAAGAGTGTGATATTTTTCTTCCGAGACAGCAGAGAAGAAGGCTTAAGAAAGACAGAGAGTGTGATACATTTCCTTTGGACATGTGAACCCTCACATAAATCTCTGCCTCACCTAAAGATTTAGGTGAAATGTGGGATCTGGACAACGCTTTTCGCACTTCCTCGCCGTCCTGTGCAAAAGGTGAAACGCAGAAAGCGAATCAATAGGGAGGCACAGGGTGAGCCCTAAAAGGAGGAGGCGGAAGGTTTCGGGGTGCTCAGACAGGATGGGGAGGTTACGGCAACTGGGAGAGCAAAGGGCAGGGAAGGTAGATGGGGTGAGGAAGGGGGGACAGAGGGGAGAGGAGATGGGAGGAGAAGGGGAGTGGAGAAGGGGGGGGGGGTGCTTTAAAGTGTCTGGGACAGATTATCCTTGGAAGGCAATCAATCTTCCCTGGGATTTAGATGTCTGCAGGGGGGAAAGCGCACGCACACACACACACATGCACACAAACACGCATTGAGACGTCACCCCTCTTAACCTTGTCTGTCTCTCCTTTTTTAATCTCCCTATCTCTCCCTCCACCTTCCCTCTCCTGGAGCTGCCGCTCCCTCTCTTCGCACACTTGAAGGTTCAAGTCAATTGTGGATAATAGTGTTGTTTCTCAAGGTGCGCGTTTGAACCGGGGGTCCCCTCGGACATATGGCTGCAATTTTGGAAATACAGGGGAACGGGCGACACAGAGAGGGAGAGGGAGACGGACAGTGTGGTGGTGGTGGTGGTGGTGGGGGTTTCTGTTTCGGGGGAACATGAGGGTGCATTTAGCTGTGTGGAGAATCGCAGGATCCACGTGAGCGCTGGAAAACAAAGACAGTCTGATCTGCAGATGGGGGAATCACAGTTCTGTATTGTGTCAACAGCACAGGCCTCAATAAACTGTGGCATCTTGGCTGGAGACATCCAGGATTCTCCACCCATTTGTAACTCCTTCCCCCCTTGAGTATAATTATTTGGCCTTGTTGTCCAATTAGAAAAAAAACAAAAACCCTGCTTTGCTTTAAAGTGAACTGCACAGTGATAGAAGCTCCCAATATTACTCCACTCCGCCTTGACAGCATCTTGTCTCCATAATTAGGCACATATCCGAGGCCATCTGTGAATGCATTAGGTCCATCTACTTAGTATGGATGCCATGATGACAGGCTGCGTAGCAAAAATCAATCTTCGCAGCAGCAGCAGCAGCAGGTAAGATGTGGTGAGACACGCAGGCAAAATATGCTGAGAGAGAGAGAAAAATGATTTAATTAGCTTGGCTTGTCAAACGCTGGAACGAATCATCTCAAGGTGATTGAAGTTAATGAAAAATTTGATTTGTTTTTTAATGACTGGGAAATACTGAAAATCTGATATCTGAGATTAGGCAAATTAAAAATACACATTAACTTGTACAGACGCGAGGGAAATGTTAAAACTTTTCTTTAATCTTGGGTTAAATACAAATTAGCAGTCCAGGTTTTGCCTTCATGCTGCTTTCAGTTCATTAATAATGTGGAGCGGCAAGTGCTCTTGACTCCAGGGTGATCAGGATGTGGTGTCAGGTGTGCGCAGCTGAGGCGAGCAGTCCCCAACTGCAGGGAGCGGGGAGAGGCATTTCAGTCACAAGACTACCTTCAGCTGAACTTACAGACCACGAAGCGCGAAGGGACTTTAACAGGCTGTCGCACAAACAGCAGCCGCCAATCAGGGGGAAGCTGGGAAGAGGCAGAAGGTGTTTTCCAATGAACTCGTTAAGTGGCTGGATGTGAGCACAAGGCCTACGAGGGAATGCGGTTAAAAACATAAACAACAGGTCCCTTTTCGCAGAACACATTTTGACGTGTCATGGTAGAAAAAAGCACAAGTGTAAATACTGAAATGAATTACGACTCGGCTCCATTTATCTGGTTTTGTGCATGACGGCTCACGGTCAAACTGTCATGGCCGACTGGGAAACGAGAAGAGATCAGAGCCATCGTTATTGTTATCAGTAACACATGTGCTCCCGCTATGATGCTGTAAAAAGGGCCCATGTACTATATATAGAGGAAGAGGGGTTAATCTATTAGTAGATCAACAGAAAATAGATTTATCCTTAGAAATAAATGCCAAAAATGCACACAATGCAAAACTTGTCAGCTGGGAGTAATTACGTGTGTGCGTCAACTTGGGGTCTGAGACATTGTGATGCAAATCTTTCACTGTTTTCCAGCATTTTAGAGACCAAACTATTAATTAAGTAGCCATGAAAGTAACTGTCAGCTAACCAAATAAGAGAAATAAGCGCTGCCCTAATCTCATTTTCTGGTTGTGATGGGCAGTCACTCGCTCTCGCCACCACCCATCCACTTTCCTCTCAGCGCACACAAGCGTGATCCTTCATATGTACTCCACAGCGACAATGTAAAACCTGCGTGATTACTGTTGTCATCATTACTGGATCAAGGTTATGGTTCAAAAATCCATTATAAGAAACACGCACGCCATGCTTAAAAAGCCCAACGGCACAAAATTAAATATGTTTTCCAGAGGATTTAAATGTTGGAACGTCTTCATTTGAATGATGATTTTCAGGTGGAGGAGTTTCATGCATCTCAGACATCCGCTATTAAAATATTCGCCTCCATGAAGACTGGGACTCCTCGTTGAAAGGCTGGCCAAGTGTGGCTCCGCGCTGCAATAAATTGAAGCCATGGATTTTGAGTTAAAACCCGAATCCCAGGATTAAACATCTCTCTTTTTGCTGCGTCAGACTGATTGATTCCCAAAGCGGTGAGAGGGAGCGGAGTGCAGGGGATGACGAATTCTTTGTGCGTGCTCACCTCCGAGCAATGCACGTTACTCCTTTCAGAGACGGATGACACATTCAGTGGAAGAAGTTGAATAAGCCTTCGCAAGATGTGAGACGAGGCCGTGAAAAAGAGAGCGGAGGAGGCCTGTCCTTGGCTTCGTGCGTGTTTCCAGCTGTGAGATCATTGTGAGCATCTATCTTTTTTTTCCCGTCTTCTTCTTCTTCTTCCTGCTCCGAAGAGCAAGAGGACACACACATGTGGACACACACATGCACACGCAGATGCAATCATTCTGTCTGTTCAGCTGCCAAGGCTAAGTGCCCCGAATCTGCAAGATCTCTATCAAATTTGCAGACCCACAGAGAGCAATTTCGCAGTGTGACTGCACGTGCATGCATGCGTGTGTGTATTTTTTTTTAGTGTGTTTATATGTGTGTGTGTGTGTGTGTGTGTTGAGCCTTGGTCTGTGTACACTCAGCTCGGACCTCTGCCACAGCATTTGTTAGCATTTCTTTGTACTCAGCCTTAAGACAAACAATTCTTGGCAGATCACATCACATGCTCTCTCTCTCTCTTTAACACACACACACACACACACGCTGCGGTCTCCTGTCCCTGATTGATAAGATGTCTGCTGAGAGGTCTATCTGATCATTTCAACATGGCTGTGTTGACTGTGGCTTTGCCCGGCTTAACTCGCTCTTCTTTTCTCCCTCTTCTGTTTCACTTTCTTTCTTTTCTTTTATTCTGCATCGCTCTCGGCCTCTCAGTTTATCTTTTCTCCCATTTTTGGTGTCTATCAATCGTGGAAATTAGACATGTACTGCGGACTGAGATTGCTTCTCGTTCCATTGTAATCTATCTTATCGCTTTCGTGGCTGTTCCAGGAAAAGAGGAATATTGTGCTCTCAGTTCTCTGGCCGGCTGCAGAGTTGGTCATCTGAGAAATGAAGCTCTCTCTCGAAGTCACTTTGGATAAGAGCAGCAGGCGGACGCCTTAGATGTAAATGTTTATACATAAAAATACAAAGCGTCGATGAATTGCATGAGATGTGGGGCCTAATGAAAAAACTGGCAGGAGTTCATAAGAGTCATTTTTTTCCTCAAGGTTTGTCTAGACAGAATGCAAAGGGAATTTTCGTGATTGCATCCACAGTCAATGCAAAAATACAAGTGGATGCAAGCAGGAATTGAGGTGAAGGCACGTCCATGCGAGTTGAAAATGCTTCTGAGCAAAACGTGTGCGCTTATCTAGAGGCTTTATGACCCTAATTCATTGACATACAGACGCTAGAGGAGAAAGTAGGCAGGCTGGAGGGAAATAACAAGTGTTTGCCAGACACACATGCACAAGTCAGCGTGCATGTTGCAAGCAAGCTACAGTGAATGTCTGCAGAGTCGTTCGCTGCTGTCCATGTGAAGGTATGCTAGCTGCATTAGCTAAACCTGCACGACAAAAACAGCAAGACAAAAGCTCATCGTACGAGCTATGCTAACATCTGAAGGACTCTATTATAACGCAGGCACAGGCACAAGGTTCAGGACTCAAATGCGCGACTCTGACACAAACAAAAGACTCGAGGCCGATTTATTACCAAAATAAGGATTCTCTCAAAACAGTGGAAACTCTGGGTGATCAAAATACAAAAGTACAACAAAAAGCGCGAAGGATATTCTCTGGCAAAACAAACAAAAGACTCTCTTCTCAAAACTTGATAGACAGGGAACGACCGCTGGACTGACATGTCTCACTGGGGAGCACAAGACAAGGGAAACGCAGACAATATATACCCGAGGTAACAAGGAACAGGTGGAGACAATCAGGGTGGGGCAGACAATCAGACAGGCAGGAAACACCAGGAAGTCAAGGGCCTGAAAGGAGAGGAGAATTAGTTTTCACAATAAGACAGGAAGCGCGAGACACAGACCAGACAACAGTGAGCAACACCTCAACAGACCCGTCGAGACATAACATCTATGTCCAAATGACATCAACCTAAAGAAGTATCTTTAAAATATCAATGTTTATTTATGAGTATTACCAACCTTTTTCCATTATTTTTAGTCTTTGGACGTCAATCTTTAAGTGGTGGCGATGTGATTTTAGTGCCACCTTCGTAGCTTAAAGGCACACTGTGGAGTTTTAAACCAGACGAAAAACATCAGCTTTGCAAGTGTTTTATGAAGAACAAAATGTACGTTACTGCATTTTTAAAAAATGTGCATTGATGAGAGCAACTGAAAAAAACAAGTTTGTTTGTAAGAAAACTCCACAGGACACCTTTCAAGCCAATGTGACAGAATTTGAAAATCCACCTCTTCGGTGCCCCTAGTGGTCGTATCAAGAAGACTTGGGCAAATTAAACATCTGAAAGCAACACAAACAATCTACCACGTTTCTGCAAGACTGTCTTATTTTTTCTACAGAACCTTTTGCCCTTTTTAAAACACGCTACGACCACATAATCTTCTGCACATAATGCCCTTAAGAAATATGATATAGCAGTATTTTGCATGTGTTACATTCTGAGAATTATAAAGAGTGAAGATTGTCGCCCTTTGCGCCCCCTCCATCTGCCTCTCTGTCATCTCATCAGTCGTAATTCGAGCTGTAAACCTCTGCATGACGCTCTCTATTAGTCTGACCTCTCTCTCTGTCAGTCAGCTTGTCAGTACAGTTGTAAACCTCTGCCACTCATTACTTCTCTTCCTGTGTGTGAGCCCGCCTGTGGAAACCTTGCGTGCATCAGACCGAGGGTGACTGGTCTTGGCTCGCCTCGTCTGCCGGTGTCTTTCCAGGGCAGCTGCTGGGGGTTTTGTTTAAAGCGGGGGGAGACTCTTGGCGATGCCGTGAATCATATGTTGCTGCCTTGATAGATGTTTGAGGAATGCCCCGAGGCTATTTCAGTCTCCCCCTCCCCTCGCCTTTCACTAGCTTCTTCTCCCTCTCTTTTCTCTTCTTAACTCCTGTAGTGATATAATGACAAGCTCTCTGCTGTGACTTTCTCTTCCTCTTTCATCAATCTAAACTCATTCCATTATGACAGACAGACTGGAGGGATCTCCCTAAAAGAGGCCCAAGTGTGTATATATTTGTGTGAGCGTATATGATGTGCAGATAAACGACCACTCCTCCATGTATCCGGGCGAGCCAGAAAACTATTTCTCTCCACTGTCATAAATCTGCCATGGGGTGGGAATATTATTTCAGTGGCAGACACAATTACTTTGTAGCAGCAGGACTGTGTTTAAACAGATGACTGATATTACTGTTGATGTTGTTAATGGCCATGATAAATGAAAATGTTTTCAGGTTTCTCAGCTTTCCAGCATTAAAACATTCTTAGAGAGAAATGAGGGAAATAATTGCACCTCTTTTACTGTGTTTCACTGTTTCCGATGATCAATGATCTTCCAAAGGGAAAAAAATGGCATGAATGCGTTTATGCCATTGAGAACACACACACCTACAAGTATTCCTGCAGATGCTATTTTATTTAACCTGCATTTAACCAGGAAGTCGCTTAAAATATCCGTGGTGCGCTACCATGATAGCACACCACCGATGATCTCCTTAAGTCGGTATATGAATTACACATGTGCTTGTACATGTGCCCTTTTACATGAGTATCGGCATCTATCAAACATTTTCAAAGACATGTGGTGAAATAGAAACTATGTGATCTTGCGGTCTCTAATGTGGTGTCATTGAGGCCTTCTTTTTCAGCCATTCGAGGAATTACATGCTTTCATTTCATTTCAACAGACGCTTTTCATACCGATTTGCTCTAAAATGGAAATATTCCTTTATGAAATTATAAATGTTTCCATTACGAGTACATAAATATAAATGTATACTACAAATCTACAACTGCAGTCGAGCGGCGCTTTGTAAATGCTAACACTGGCATCCTAACATGTTCACAGTGACATGCTAATGTTTAGCTGGTAGCATGCTAGCATTTGCTAATTAGCACTGAACACAGAGTACAGTTAAGGCTGATGAGAATGGTATTAGTTTTACAGGTATTTGGTCATAAACCAAAGTACTGGACAAGTTAAATTTTGACCTGATGATGGCGCTAACTGAAATATTAAGGTATCATCAAAGTTGTTAAAGTTCATGAATGTCTGTATCAAATTTCATAGCAATCCACTTAAAAATTGTTCAGATATTTCAACACGTGAGGATATGAGAAGAAAAGTCAGGGGATCAGGATTCATCCTCTGGGGACCATGACTGTCTGTACTGTTGATGGCCATCCATCCAATAGCTGCTGAGATGCTTCATTCTGGACCAAAGTGGTGGACTGACTGACTGACCAGCTAACATTGGCATCCCTGGAACAGTGTTGCTCACGAAAGACACATTAAAAGTCCTTTGAATCGACATAGCAACAGTGGAAACACAGCATCGCAGACGATGCTCCCGTGGCTTAAGGGAATGCATCTAATGTGAAAAACATTAAGTCATTTGTCTGCAGTGGAAAAAGAGACGGGCAATTAGGAAATATGCAATGTAATATCAGACAAAGCCATAAAGGCAGCATTGAACGAGTAAACCATTTTCAATGGTCTCATCTAAATGTCATTGCGGCTTCAGCTGCAGTTTGTCATTCTGCTGTAGTTTGGGACTGTCCCTCTGAATTCATTTCTTCTCACATAATTCTTTTTCCACTTCCTTTGTCTTTTGTTTTCTCTCCTTCCCTGATGATCTCTTCATACATCTGTCTTTTTTATCCTCGAGTGTCTTTTGCTGTCCTCCCTCTCCAGCTCTGCGAATCAGGCCTGACCTTTCCGTCCACTCCCATATTATTAAAGCGGCTCTTGAAATCGCATTAACCTAATGCACAAGGCTCTATGCACCTCATCATATGGGAGCTGAACTCTTAAGTAAGCATTATGACATTTCCTCTGGATGAATCCAAGATCAACATACAGTATCTAACGGGCTGGATGTTGATCCATGAGGTCTACAGTCCTGACCTGCACTGAAGGTCTGGGCACATCAGCGGTCTAACTGGGTGGCCTTTGTCATCATGAGAATGTCTCACCAAAGAAGGAACCTATCAAATACCTTTTGCATCCATGTTTCAGTCATGCCAAGAAAGAAAGAAGTCAAAAAATCCCAATGAATGAATGAACCAGCATTCAAAAATAGATCATTTTCTGCTCTAGACATTTTTCTCCCACGTCGTTACAGACCATCTCACTCTGGAGTTGTAATTCCATCACTCTTCGTCTCTCATTAGGTACCCAGACTGACCTTTGACCCCTGTCTGCTGACCTTCTCCAAAGGCTGCATGTTCAGGGTGTAACAGTGAGCCAAAAAGCACACTGACAGCGAGATAGCTATCACCTGAAGTGTCGAGAGGAGGGATTGGTTGGACTGCGTTTCAGTGTGTAGGTGATTGGTGGATGGATGAAGTGTTCCTGAGACTGAGACACTGGGAAACAACCAAAACCACATTGTTTTTCATAGGGGGTTGCCAATTGTTTTCTTGTATTGTGTGTATGGATGTGTATCGCTCACCTTATGGGGACTCATCTTCCTTGTGAGGACAAAGTCCCCATACAGTACATGATGGGGTCCTGGGTTAAGGTTAGGGTTATGCTTATCCAGGAAATGAATGTAGGTCTATTTAATGTCCCCAAAACTGATGGAACCACCACTGCATATGTGTGTGTGTGTGTGTGTGAGAGAGAGAGAGAGAGAGAGAGAGCGAGTGTATGTGTGTGGTTATGTGCCTGGTGTCCCTGTACCTCAAGGTCCCATAATCCACTTGTCAACTGACCGTAAACCCGAGAGTGTGTGGTCGCCGTGACGGCTGCTGCCTGTGCGTGTGTGATGTGTGACATTCCTGCCATACCAGACGATCACGCAGGAGGGAGAGAGAGGAGAGTGAGAGAGAGAGAGAGAGGGAGGGAGAGAAAGAGAGAGGGAGATCTAAATTGAAATTCACCTCAAGTGTGACCTCTGTAAAAGCCAGTGTTGCTTGATCAGTGTTAAAACATGCATGTGTACAGGTGTTGGCATCCAGAGGCAGAGAAACCCAAAGAGGTGAGAGGAATCAAATGAGTTGCAGATGGAGACTCCGCCGCACCGAATTGGTCAATCTGAAAACAGTTAATGTGTAAAAACACATGTCTACTTTAGCACTGGATGTGCGGTGTTCACTGAACCCCTTTGCTCCATGTTGGCGTGTACGTCAACCAGCATCAGTGAACACAACAGCTGTCCCCAGACCTTGACTGAATCGGCATTTCCAGATTTATTGATTCTAGATTTTTCGAAAAGCCCAGTTTCCAGATGTGAGTGTGGACACAGCTACCAACACTAATACTGCATTAATGTTCATATACTCTTGACTTATAAGGTTGACATGGCAAACTTGTTAGGAAACAGCATGTTTGCACATCCAGCAGATGTGAGCACATCAGCATTTATTTGGAGTCATGTTTCTGGCCACCTGACCGACCTAAGTTCAATATTCAGTCCCTTTTAACTCTATTTTTTGGACTCCATGAACTCCTGAGAGAAACATCTGGCTCTTTCCACTGCCGTCTTCACCGGCTAATTGCTAGCTTTGTCTGCAGATAGTGTACAGTGTGTTTTAAAGCTTTTTTCACTGAAAACAGCTGCCTGCCGTGGCATTACAGTTATTTTATAATTCTCAGTGGGTACGCCATTAACACACAAGTTCCTCTGTGATCTATTGTTAATGTAGAAATATTGATTATAGCTGCTTTAAATGATCTACCCTGTAAAAGTGTTTGCCAGCCAAGGATTTTAGTAGCCACGGCGTATTGCTGTTTAATGAAGCAGGGAGTGTCTCTCTGTTTCAGGCCACCAGTCAGTCTGTTCTGTAGCCATTTATTCAGTTGCTCTCTAATTTTCCTCCACTCTCGCTCCCCAAATCCCTCTGTGCTCCTTAAAGCTCGCAGGATATTCACTGTTAAGCCTCTCAAGATGGCCAGAGAGCACAAGAGCATCTTAAAACAATTAGGCGCCTCGGCGTTATTGAAACAAAACTGCATTGGAACAGACAAATGAGCATAATGCTGTTTTTCAGTGGAGGTGTCGCTAGGCAACCGATTGACGGGGATCATGCAACTGGAGAAAACAGGGTCCCAGAGCATGCGCAGAAACACAATTAGTCACTTCAGGCCTGTTTTGCAACTTAAAGCAGAGATGCAAACGCACTCTCTCAGTGGTCAGATTTATGACATCCTCCAGCGCAACAGAGAAAAATGGCTGCGCATAGTTGTGTGAATGGAAAGATGAATGGTGGAGCGATAAAGCAACACACGGGGAAGGCGCAGCTGACATTGTATGTCTTACCCAGCCTTGCTACGTGCTCACTGCCATGTTACGTGAATCAGATGGTGTTTTTCTGTTGTGCCATTATCATTCTGCATGAGCCTGCAGTGTTTATGGTTCATCTTACCGGCTCATTTCTCTCTTTCTGCAAAAGGTTTCCTGTGCATCGCTGCCTTGGATGATGAATGAGATGAGCTGCAGTTAGGAAGTGAAGCAGACAGTGCAGAGGAAAACCTTGGTTTGCTGAATCAAGTGTCATGTTTTAACTCTGATCTGTTGTCAGTCAGTTCCACCTTCATGATCCAGCAGGTTAGTGTCCTCAGCAGTGTCATCCTTATCCTCCACGCTCTTGTAAGTCTTTATTGATTTAAAGTGCTCTCAGGTATCCAGCTCCCTTTAACTGTCTTATATAAACCGCATCTTCCTCCCATTCAACGGATTACCGCCTCTTAAATCAGAGCAATAAAAAGTTCACTGTCTTGTTTCTTGCATTTTCCATTTTAATTTGTCTTTCCCTGGCATCACTTCTTTCCTCCTCTCTCGCTCTAAATAATCTTGTCTTTATCCACCCCCGTCCTCGTTATTCTCTACATCTTTTTTTATTAATTTTGCATGCAAGCTCAAAGTTTCTGGGCAGAAGTTTAGCTTCACAGCCGACTGACAGGAAGAAATACTGCCCTCCAAAGTGTTCCGCAATGAGCCTCTCCACACTTACTCAGAAAACCAGCAGGCAGTCTGGGCCAACATGCAAAGCATTTTCACAGCTCTTTCCTGCAAGTCATGGCTCTTGAACAAGACACATACATGTTGGTCACATGGGTTATTAAGGCATGTATATGAAACATGGTCTTCAAGCCGATTTCCAGTAGCTACTTTGCAACAACAATCTGGACTTACACTTCCCACAAGCGTCTGCTTAACATGGTGAGCTAAAAAAAAAAAAAAACAACGCCTGGTGCACACAAGACCACACTCAACGTTCACACCACAAGCAACACCATCATCAGCGGAAGTCCATTCACTTCCTGCTGATGAGTGACCGCGGCGACTCAGCCAACGCCAAAAAAGCTTGTTAGCTGATGAACAAGCTGAACTTGTCACGATGATCATCCATCAACAGCTAATCTAACTTTCAAAAGCAGTTTTGTGCTTCCACCACTTCAAGTTTTCAAGCAAAAAAAAAAAAGAAGTTTACTTTTAATGTGTGTATGCAATTTAAAATCTATTATCTGATGTCCTTGCTGCACATTGCTGACAATTCCAGGGAAGACAATTCCAGTACAATAAGTAATAGTTTGATGTCAAGAGTTAGATAAATAGATGCCTCTCTCATGCATATTCATTAACTGGAGCCAACAGGCTATTAGATTAGCTTCTAATACTGCTGCTATTCGACAGATCTTGTCCTATTATACATTAATAGCTACAGCACATAAGAGAAAACCACAACTTTATGTTTTTATATTGCATTTTAGTGGGTAAACAAACAAAATACAGTTTATTAATTCTTGAGGTTTAGAGGCACTGGTAGGCATACTTTTGGGCTTTAGCGAGGCAGGCTAGCTGTTTTTCCCTGTTCCCAGTCTTCATGCTAGGCTAAGCTAATCGCCTCGTGGCTGTACACAGCACACAGTGATGATGAGTGGTATCAATCTAATCACCTGACTCAAGAAAGCTAATTAACATATTTCCCAAAATGTCAAACTACTGCATTTATGTTTAGGTTTAGTTTGAAACTCAAACTTCCAGTAAAGGCAGTCGAGGCCTGGTTCGTCAAAGTGCATATTCTGTGCTCTCAGTGTAAAGTTAAAGGTTTAGCATGTGTGGAAGGCCAACCTCCTCAGGCATTTCTGAGTCACTGTGATTGATTTACTGTGTACCGTGGTGAGGAAAATGCCTGCCAGAGAGATGGTATCAGCCTTACCTGCAGACTTAGAGCCCATCCCAGTCCATTAGTCCATTATCTCTGTCTCTGATTCTCTGTCTCACAGTTTCTCTCGACATTAATCAACATTTTTATGCGTTAGATAATTTTTTTGACCCCCACCCCTTCCCTGTCTGGCTCTTTTTCTCTCTTTGTCTTCCTCCAGCTCAAGTATCAAACCAGACGTTTCTCACTCAGGCAATTATTCAGACGACTGCAGGGTCAAGCTGGTCCTTCTGCCCACGGCTACATTTCCCCTCCTGGGAGTGAGTGATGAGCTCTTGAACGTAATCGCGATCCTGCACGGAGGCCATATTTCCCACTTAGCTCCACTTCTCGGTTGCCTCAAAATTTTGCACGAGGCATATCTGACCTTTTCCGAAATTTGGCAACACCTCCAATGACTCATGCAACTGCAAATAATTCACAATTAGGGAGTTTATAGAGTTGCTGTCATATGAAAACTGCAGTGTCTGTGTGCTTTTTCTTACTTTCACTAAGCATTTACTTGGACATTTGTGCTTGTGGGATGTTGCATGACTTTTTACATCGTTAACTTTTCTCATTAGTCTCAAACTTACTTTCTTCAGACAGAATTGTTACGCTGACCTGGCTGAGGCCAGCTGGCCTATAATTAACTGGGGAGAGCGTTGCCGGACACCCCCTATCACCAAATCACAGAGATAATGGCTACATTAGAGCGGCATCCCTGACACGGAGTGTGGAGACGTAGTGCTGCATTCGTCTGGAATGCGGCACCGACCCAGATAAGGAGACGGCCTGGACAAGCTACAAAGAGTGAGAGAGGCTACGCACCAATCATTTCTGTCTTTTCCCCCCCTTTCTTTCCCACACCGCACTCCTCATTTCTCTGTCCCATTTCTCACATCCTACGCTTCTGCTTTGGCCTCCTTTCTCCTGCCCCCTCTTCCACTTTCGCCCCTTTTTTTTTTTTTTTACCTCCTTCATGTTATGTCTTTCTCCCACTCTCGGTCCACCTTAAAAGGAGCCAGGAAATGCTCTTTGACACCCTGGTTCTCGGTGTAAATCCAACTGTTCAGAGTGTAAGGAGCAGCCCCACATGTGGGTATATGAGTTATTTCCCTGTGTGTGCCCACACACTGCTGGCTGACCCCGCTATGACCACGCTGTAATGCAAAGGTGCAGCAACTAATGGCTGCACGCCCTCTCACACTGATAAACACACATTCACAGCTGAATAATGGGAGATTACTTGCGATAAGACAAAATTGTTCAGGACGTGGTAGCATGTCTGCTTCCCTCTTCTTCTGTCGATCTTCTGTGTCTTATCTTTTATTTTTAATTACCTGTCTTTATCATCCTAAACCCCCCTCCGCATGTAGCTATGAGGTCAGTGTTTGGACTAATCTTGTGCCTCTGTGTGTGCATGTAGAAGCACATGAACTTGTGTGTCTGTGCCCACAGCTGGAGTCGGCACACTGTGTTGGGGGGAAAACATTAGTAAATCCTGGCTAAGCAGACCACATCCTCTTCACCCGAAAGCCCTGCAGGTAATGAGACGCGGGGGGGTGTTGCCTCTTAAAGGGCCAGCAGGAGATGACATGGGCAGGTGAGATTCATTGGCAAACAGCATTTCCTACCATGTAAAGATGGTAGATGTACAGGAGGAATTATTTTCCAATTTGTTGCAGTGTGCTAGCTTGTGGCTTTCTCACAGTTAATTAACCCGTGTGTTAACCTGTGGAAAAGTTTTGTAATTACACAATTTTACAGTTTTAATGAGAATCCCACCAGCTGAGAGGATGTAATGAGAAACAGAGCTACGTGAATTATTTCAAATGGCCATCAAATTGAACGTTGGCTTCAGTTGCACATCCGCACCTCTGTGCTCACCTGTGTGTTCAGCTAGGGGACAAGTTGCTTCATAAGCATCATTTGAATCTGATTAGCAAGACTCAAGGATGCAAAACGAAGGCGATGCTGCCAATGACAAAACTAATTATGGTTTGTGTGCATGATTGAGCAGCGACCAGCTGTAATGTGCCTGCAAACACATGGTTTGAAAGGCGCTGAGCATCAGCCTCGTGTCATGTGAGTGGCCCCAGGTTACAACGTGGCAGTCTGCAGCACCATGGGGAAATTGAAAAAAAAAAAGTTTTATGCTGTGTGGCCATGAAACTCAGAGTCAGACGGGATGATCAATTTCATCTTTCATGCAGTGTCACAAAAATATCCTACACACATTGAGTGATCCTGGAATACGTTTTAAACCTTAGCAGTTAAGTTCCCATAACCTTGATTTCTGACTTTTCATAGAAAGATGTGAGACAGATGGCCATGCTAACAGCTCTACGAGCCTGTGCCGAGCTAACATGCTCAAAATGAAAATGCTAATATGTTGCTGAGTAGCAGGTTTACCATGTTCACCATCTTAGCTTAATGTGTTAGCCTGCTAAAATCTTCAATAAACACATATTCCAACTGAGGCTGAAGTGAATGTAATTAGTTTTGTGGGTATTTAGTCATGAACCAAATATATTGGGCAAGAATGTCTGCACCAAATTTGATGGCAACGCAGCAAATAGTTGTTGAGAACTTTCACTCAGAACCGCAAATGTCAACCTCATGTTGGCCCTAAAGGAAAAGTCATTAGTCATCAGGATACATTGTCTGGGAAGCCAATGTCGGCACAAAACTTTGTGCCAATCCAACAAGCAGATGTTAGGACATTTCCCTGGATAACTAGAAAACCTTGACCTGCTGGTGGTGCTAAATGAAAAGTCAGGAGATCATTAGGATGCATCCTCTGGGGACCATGAGTGTCTGTACCTAATTTCATAGCAATCCAGCCAATGGTTGTGAAGACAGTTTGCCAATAAAGAAAATGTCAACCTTGTGGTACCTCTAGAAGAAAAGTGAGGGCATCACCAAACTCAATAGGATTCATCGTCCTCGGGCCATGAATGTCTGTAAGTTTCATGGCAACCCATCCGATGGTTGTCGTCAGCCTGGACCAAAATGAATGACCAACAGACAGACGCCGCTGTGCACATTCTCAACGCAATACATCATGCAAACTCACGCTGAGACAACATGGGTCTGTGCATTGAAAGGCAAGACAAATGCTCATTGTTCCAAACGACCAAACTCTGAGAACAATTAAGCATCCTTTTCCAGAGTGCGTGCTGCAAACATGAAGACATGCGTTCTGCAGCTATCGTATGGAATAATTCTATTTAGTTTCACAGAGGGGATGCTCTGACCACATCCTCTCCTCAGTGAAGGCTTGCGTTTAATCCCCTCGGTTTGATTTCGCTCCTCATTGCTGTTTGTCTTCAGCTTAGTGGTCTAACACTGTGTCCACATCCTGTCTTCAGAAGCTGTGAGGGAGCAAGAAAAAAAAACGAAAAAAAAAAAGCTGTGCAGTTTACATGCATGCATGCGGGAGCCACGCATTGTCCATTTTAACATCTTCTGGATGAGCGCCAGCAAACTTTCGAACTTAAAGCTTCAAATATGCAACGTCTTTTCCAGGGACAAGATCGTCATGTGGAAAAGCAACCGCGATGAGCCAGCATCACTGCTTTGATTAATGCGCTGTTTATAGCGCAGCACAATGCAGGTACGCCATCGTGACTGACATTTTACACAAGTATACCACATGTAGCATGAGGACATTCTTCATAACAACGACATTTAAGTGAGAGAAGTGCAGCTGTGTGACTACGCTGGCAAACATTTCCACTTATTGCAGCAGGACTGTAAGTCTGAATGTCGGAGTGAAATACTTGTTGAGATGAGTATTTTTTGTGGTGGAAGAGATGCCAACTGAGGACAAGGCAACGGGGAGGAGAGCAGCGCAGAGGAGAGCTGGCTGTTAGTAGACATAATGGGAACCAGACCTGCTGGTAGAGAGGTAATTAAACTGCGCAGCACAATGGCGTCACCACTCATAAACTCTCCAAGACAAGTTTTTACCTCCTATGTCTTCCTTCTTTTCCTATCGACTCCTGTGGGTCCAAGATCTGCAAAAAGCGATCTGGTGACAGGATTCAGCTTAGTGTCATCAATTCTATGTGGGGAAAATAAGCACATTGCCCACTAAGTCCCTGGATAAAGATTCACTTTATGAGGTCGACTGAAATATGGAGGACGGCTACACTTTTGCTGCTGTTAATTTTCATTACCTGGATTGAAAGATTGTCCAAATCATCATGTACAAATTACAGCATACATAACTTAAACCTAACACAGTGAACTCCCCCTGAAGAATTTCATATTTCATGATAAACAGTTCTTGTTTTGCTGAAGAATAATTAAGACTACTCCTCTAACAAAGGACAAACAAAAAAATACTTTGGTCCTTGGTGAATGTTACCGTTTTTCCAATTTACCCGAAGTCAGATGAACTCATGGAGGCTATTTTCTACGCCTCTGCTTGCAATTTACTTGTGGACGCAGACTGTTCAAGGTTTAGATTAGCCAAGTTTAGCCCAATTATTGGATGTCTAGTAAAATTATGGAACAATTCAAGTGGCAGCTATGCTCCGAGGTGGAGAATTACAGCTTCTGCAGCAGTGTAGCACTTGATTTCACAGCCTAATGTTTAGGTTTTCTTAAACATATTGACGTACATTAAGAGTCCTGCAGTCTCTGAAATTACAGTACATGGTGTCATTAATATGAAAAGGAGAATTATTACCCAAATCTGCAGTTCTTTTCAGTTCTCTGGAGAGCTTTAGTGTCTTTCAGCTCACAGTTTTGCCATGGCAGACAGCTGTTTACAACAAAATAGCTCTAAAAACTCACTATACATTACCTGTCTAGCATCAAACCTCATATAGACAAAGTTAGCAACTAGCTGGTGAACATAATGGAGTCTTTAACACGTGATGTGATTCCTTCAGGAGTTTCAAAATGAAGAGGAAAAGTGAGTGAAGTCCGGAAACCAAAGGAATGCTGATCCTGTCTGTGTCTGCAGGTTGTGATGGAATGATGTGTAAACAACTTTTTAAAAGGTGATAATACGTCAATGTTTAATGCAGCATTAATGCCTGTTTTGAGGTGTTCACGTCTGTCTGTGAAGGTGCAGAAAAAGACACATTTTAATAAAGTTATACTGCACTCTAAATGCACATACCTGTGCACAGAGGGAGGGGATCAAATCAATCCGATGTGTCATTTCTTTGTTAGCCATTTTTGGAGGGTTGCCAAAACGTATACTGACACCGCTCTGTGGAAGTGGTGCTTCATTCTATAGATTTCATCATATCTTCAAACGGCATACAGAGAAATCCAACAGCATCCAATTTGCTTTGCTTTCCCAAACCAGACGGTCTCAAACTGTTTCTCTAAACCCTAAACATGTCGTCTCGGGTTAAACCTTATCACTTGCACTTTTCTCCCACTCACTCCCCCGGTACAGTCGAAGTGAGAGCACGGCGTCGCACCCTGAGGAGGGCGTCAGGGTTCAGGGGGCATCAGAGGGGTGCAGGTCATGACCTGCCGTGTCACGCTCTAATTGTGATTGTCATGTTGATGGAGAGGAAAGAGACTGGAAAATTAGCAAGCTAACATAAATTTTAATGATAGGTACTGGGCCGGGGAAATGTGAGTGTTTGTGTGTGTGTGTGTGTGTGTGTGAGAGAGAGAGAGAGAGAGATTGTGTGTGCAGGGGAGGAGGAGAGTGAGTTATTTTGTCTCGGGGCAAACGGAAACCATTGTTTAAGCCACAGCTCTTGTCTCATAAGTGTTTGCTGTTGTGGGAATGCTGCGGTTTTGGAGTCACAGAACAAGAACTTAGTGTTACACTAACAGAAACAGAAACAAAATGAGGAGGAGAGTGAGAGCAGATGGAGGGAAGAGGGGAGCTGCAGAGACAAGAGACAGTATGAGAAAAACAGATCGAGTGAGACACAGAAAGACAAAGAGCCAGAAAGAATTTGCATGCAAAGCAGAGACGGAAGTAAAACGAGCTGTACGGGAGAGAAGAAGACGATGAGAGACAGACACAGAAAGAGGAAAATCAGAGAGAATTAGAAAAAAAGAGGAATAATAAAGTCAAATTCAGAGATACGAAGAGGAGGTGATCGACGAAGACATGCAAAAAAAAAAAGACACGAGGAAACTGGAGAGAGGACAAGAGAGGTGATTCCTCCCATTCCTGTCTTTCTTATTTTCTGTGATCTTTCTCAACCTCGAGCCGTGCGTATCCCCAGGCCGGTCCGCTGCTGGAATTTACAGTCCGGTGGGCCTGCCTGCTAATAAAACACATGTGGACTTGTAGAGGAATGGGGAGGGACAGGGTCCTGAGAACAGCCTCGCTCTGTGTCTGAGCACTCGCAGCACACACAGGCATGCACAGGAACAGCCCATTCATATAACTGCTAATGTGAATGCGACCTCGAACGTGTTCACTGCTTCTATACTACCTATTCTACTGCTTATGTTTCTTATACTGAACTTACGTGTGGAGTTACAGTATATCTAATATTCTGCTATCACTGCACAGAAACACAAGGTAAAGGATATACTGCAAGCTAGTATACAGCCATTTCCTGTACTTTTGGACCATCTCTTCAAATGCTGCTGTTGGTAATTGTGTTCTTACAAATCAATATTTGTGCACGTTTTATATGCTAATTCACACATTGTATATGCTGTTTCAGACAAAAAGGGCAAAGGGCCTTGCTAGCAGCTCTGCAAGGCTGCACAGCGGTGCTCAAAGCCGAATGCTAACGTCAGCATGTTAGCATGCTCACAGTGCCAAAACCAAAATGCTGATGTTTAGCACGTATCTTGCTGACTATGTTTACCGTCTTTCTTTAGCATGCTAGCACAGTAGCATTCGCTATTTAGCACTAAATGAAATGTACAGCTGAGATTGATAAAAAGTCAGGGGATCACTGCGGGTTTCATCCTGGAGACCATGAATGCATGTTCAAAATTGCATGATAATCCAGAAGCTGATATTTTTAGTGGGGACCAAAATCTGTTGTAAATCAATAAATTCCATTTTTTGGTGAAATAAACGATTTAGCTAGTTTCAGAAACCATTCCTGGTTATTTCAATGTATTCAACATCCTTCTCAAAATACAATAATGACAGGCCCTCAAATGGCCCCCTTGCTTACCACTGATAACCATTTCTAAACACTCAAAAACTGTACTGGGTTCAGTTAAAGCCATATTGCAAATTTGTAAAGTGGATCATTGAGGGATTAGCCTACAAATGTTCCACACATGTCATTGATTTCGACTCAGAGGAGCAAGAACACTGGCCAGAACAAAGTGGCCTCAAGTGCATCTAAAATCAGTCCTGTATGTCTTCCCTGCACTGTGGTACCAAATCACAACTGACATGAAGAACGCATGCAGCTCCTCACAGAACTGTCTCACTGTCGACCCTCTGCTAATGGCACATGTACAGGATCTCTGTCTTTCTGGTTCTTGTTTTGTCTCTCTCTTGTCCCATTATTCTTTTTCTTTGTGATTCATCCACCAGCTGTCCACAAAATATGTCCTTGCTGGGCAGATATGCTTAAGGATTATCCCCTGCGTAGAAGAGCTTGCAATTAAATGTTTTATATACTTGCCTCAAGAGGAGTGTGTGTCTGACAGAGGAAAGAAGGGAGCATGCCTGCGTCATGTGTGCTGCAGCTTCCAGCAGGGGCCCTCCTGAGTTTTGTGAGGCTCCAGGGGGTCGAGCAGACAGACAGGGAGATAGAGAGCCCTGTCACCGAAGCCTCTCCAACTCAACCTCTCTCCTCGTTAATCTCCACCCCTTGGAGAGCTTGCAGAGACGCACGTCTGTGTTAGAGGGATACGCTCAGGTCGGGCCCGCCGGTCAGCGTACCTGTGAAGTGATGTGAACACAATGTCAATGTGCGACACGGAGGATTCACTCGGACAAGAGCGTCGCTGTTGAAACATGATTCTCTGTCATAAATCTCCATCATTGTGGGAACGGGCGCACGTGCACAAGCTTCATTTCCACTCCCACAATGATCCATAAATGGATATAAAAGCACCATTAGCTGTATGTCTGCATGCGTGTTACATAATTAGAAGGATGTAAACAAAGACGGTGCAGACAGAACTCCATCTGGACATGCAGACTGGGGGTTGGGTGATACGACAAGAGGCCAAATTAAGGCTACGGCTCAGGCTGCATATTATTTGGACGAAGGCAGATAACGATGGCGGGATGGGGACGGAGTGTACAGTTGTAGCGATTAGGTAGACTGGCATCTAGTAGGAACATCTTTGAGCAAGATCTGGACATTTTAGATGAAAGTATCTGCAAAGTGTCTGCAGTAAACTTCCACCCACTGACCCAGGATCACACACATAAATTAAGAGGGTGGGTGGATGGGAATTGTACAGTACCGGGGTGTTGGACATCACAAGTAATTGTGGGGGCTGGAGTGGTTATTTGCTCGCTGTCTGTGCATATTCTTTGTGTAATCTGTGATAATGAGGAGGACAGACTAGACGGGGCAGAGGTATATGGGACACAGGATTAATACAGTCATTCATCTCCAAGGCTGAAAATGAATTGACTCAGTCACTTGATTTTGGACTTGCTTCATGTTTTCAATATGGTTCAGAAATCTTTTCTTTAAAAATCCGAGGACAGTGTTTGTCATTTTTTGTGAAGGCAGGTTTTATGTTTTTGTCCATGGTGGATATCTCATTATGAGATAAAACTGCTTTACAGGGCCCAGCAGACACAGGTCTGTGGAGGGGCTTTTGACCCACCGGTGCTTCAGCTGCTGGGAATCTTCTCTTTGCATGTAAAAAGGAAATGGGTATTAAGTTCAGGAAACTTCCCCCCCTTGTGTAAGTTATATCAGCTGTGTCCTTTATTGTCAGTGTTTATCCCCTTAAACATTTACTGTTCTCACAAAAAGTATAAACCAGTTTGCCACTATTGAGGTTGCTTGCCACATCAAGCACATCTTTGAACCCTCTTAAATTTCTTAACATCTTTACTTTGATTTAATGGTTTTAAATGGTTTCTCTAAATTGTTTTTATATTAAAATCTGTCAGTTTCACATTTGGGTTCATGTGAGAGTAAATAATGGAGGTTTCTGCATGTGGACATAATTCAAAGACATTAAGTATGAAACATACCATGGAACTGGTTCATAGTTAGAGTGCGTCTCTGCTTTGCATTAGCCCAGGTAGCACGACTTATCTTGCAGACAGAATTCTCATTTCACTTGATGTATGCAGGGCTTTTTTCCTCTGTCTTTTGGCACGTCTGTATCTCTGTGTGTGTCTGCGCTGAGCTGGGCTTCTCTACGTGCTTGAGTGTGGGCTGGGTTTGTGTAAATGTGGTTTACATAAACCTATAATTGCTTTCACATCTCCGATCCCCGCCGCAGGCCTGTTCCTGCAGTGTCACGCTGCTGCAGTGTCAATAGCATGCCAACCCACATTATGACATACATAATTGATCGGTCTCCATGGTGACGTGGAACCTGAGGAGTCATCACCTTGGCGATCTTGACTGGCTACACGGTTTTTCTTTTCTGACGGTGTCATAATTGCGTAATTTGTATTTGCCTGTGTAATTAAAACCCTGATTACATGTGATTCACCCTAATGCTCCTGTCAATGACAAACCTAGTTAAGAGCTTTTATTTTGACATAGCTCAGGTAGCATTTGTCATTTTCAATCAGTGAGACGCAGTTATTTTTTGCCTAAATTGCACATATTTGGAGGATTTCTAGACAGGACGTGGTAATGAGATGAGTAATCAGTGAAGCTGAGGCTGGTGAACCCGTCACAAATGATTTGTTTAAAGGCCACTGTGCTCGCGCGAGTCAGTGCATTATCCTAATGCAGTATGTCTATTCAAAGAAAAGAGGTCAAGCTCTGTATTTTTCATTACATTATGAATAAATTGCCGTCGGCCCTTGGGCCCATCTATTTGTGCCTTTTGCGTGAACAATGGTTTTATTTGAAACAGTGTGCATAGTGAACCCATGAGAATGAGAGTGGATGGAAAAAAACTCTTCCCCTTCCACAAATTAATCATCATAACAGCAGGTGGTTTTCTGAGCATAAATCACGTTATGTCTATAAGCGTTCTCATAATTTTGCTGTAAGCTGTAAAATGGAATGAAGTTAGTGGAGTGAAACTGCGCCACAAGTTGGAGTGTGTCAAAATAAACTATCATTGCCACAGGTGCACGTGTTTCGACGTCTGACAGGTTGAGGGAAGCTGCAGTTTGACAGTGACAAGCCGAGACTGATGGGCTTGTGCTCGAGGACGAATGGAAAAAGTCACCCAGAGTTCAGACACAGCTGCCCGTCTTTCTGTCCGTCTGCCCGTCTGTCTTTCGGTCTGGCAGATGATCGATGTGGAGTGTCACTCTGCATAATGTGAAAATCTCGGAGGAGTCAGCCAGAAAGGGCACCACTGAAAGTGAACAACAAGGTTGGAAGCGTGGCGCTGGGATCGGCGGGGGGATTCTGGCATTTAACTCCCATTGAGGTCATCAAAATTAGAGGTTAGAGGAAAACTCTGTGGAATGCAAAGCAGTGGCTGTAGTTTATAAGATTCGTCTGTCTCTATCAACATCTAATGAATTGCAAAACCATCAAAATTTCCATTCATATTGAGCTTGAACGTGGTGCCTTGATGTGTTGGGAACAGGTCAGAAACTACTGAGTGATGAATAATAGATAAAGACATTTTTCTATGGACACAAATTGTTTAGAAATGTAATAACTCATACCAGTACAATACACAGCAGCCTCTGATTCCCCTCCTGTCTTGACAAACAGTTAGTACACGGAAGAAATTAATGTCAACACACACAGCCGGCCTCCAGAAATAGTTGAAGATGGTGAGCTGGGAATGCAAACTCCATGGCGTGATGGTGTTCGCCAATTTGAGGCGTGATTATCCGCCTATTAGAACAGCAGCAACTGGCCACAGCAAGAGCATAATAACTGTGTGCAGCGAATTAAATTATCTGAGCGACGCGCGGGTGTGAAGCACAAACCCACAGATCTCGTATGGCCATTAATCGCACATATACACCAATAATTACTAGTTTCTGGAGGGCAACAGGCGGGTGTGTTGTGTGAGATTGTGTGTGCGGATTGATTGGCCTCACAGCTCTCATGGTGACACTATGGACTTATCTGATCTTAACATGTGACTGGATGGGTTCATCTGATGTTGACACATGCCGCTGCCCATGTGAAAGTTCTCAACGGCACATTAAACATGGTAGATGATTTAATCTGAAGTGAAAAGGCTTTACATGCACGTGGAACCTCAGTGGAAGCAAATAAAGAAGCTTGTAAAAGGCCTCAAAACTAAACAACAGTATAGTTGGTGAGTGACTGCTTTCAAAAATGACCATTATTAGCGTTTTCTATATCCAATCGATAGGATTTGCATTTGAATATATATCCTTGCATTTGTTTCTTTAACAAGGACAGTCTCTTCCTGATTCAGAAATAAGGAAAGAAATAAATAAAGCATCTGATTTATTGATTGCTGCCGGGTTGTAAAGAGAATTTCAACAAATATAACAAAAAAAGCTTTGAGCACATGCAAGTGTAGTGAAGAAACACAGGATGTGTTTTTTTGTTCAGAAACTGGTCATATAATTTCTATTGTTTCAACATTAAACATATTTCAATAACAACACTGCATGTCGGTGACCTATATCACTGTTTGTAATTGAAATAGTAACATAACAAAGGCTTTGTGTCCTTGTGCCCTCTTAATAATCACTCAATGTACAGTAAATCCACATAATGAACATGTGGCACACTTAATCCTGAATGCACAGACTGTAAAACAAAGGGCTGCCTAATCCTATGGCATCACTTGCTAATTTACAGCAGCTCTTTGTATTAATGAGCCCACTCTTACTACTTTCCCACAACTGTGCCAAATTTCAGCCACATCACTTACAGTACCTCTCTTAATGTGGTTGATATTGGCTAACATAGTCCCTCAGGCTGTGGAGTGATGGCGTCTGTTGCTCAGCAAACTACCTTGTAATTAAGCTGTTTATTTTAAAAAATGCTCTCTAAATAAATTTGACATTGCTTGATGTGATGGATGTGTGGTTACCTTCATGCACGGCAGCTGACTTCAGAGGAGCTTTGGTGTAAAACTGCCCTGTTAGTGCCAGGCCCCTTAGATTAAGGTATGAGCTGCGGGGGGGTCACGCCACTGGCACTGCTTAATGGACGCCACTGCAACAGCAGGGGGTTATACACACATGCACAAACACACACGTGTGCACACAAGACAGTATACAGAGAGGCTACAAACAAAGAGGAAACACATGCAGGTACATATGTGCACACACTCATAGTCACTCAAGCAAACATCATTTTGTTGAGCTTAATGGATGGATATCTCATAAAACTAGTCTGGCTGGAGTTTCTGGAGCGTAAAAGTTCCCAAATCCAGCAGAGCAGGACAGAGTCGCTAACACTAGTAGGCTAATGTTAGCGACTGTGTTTTCACTGTTTCGGATAGCATAGAAATACACAATGAATGTGCTCATCGTGAACCAGGCTTATTTTTTTTTACGTAACCTGTAACAACCCAAGATAACGCTGTGTTCACTGCCACTGGCCTCAGTCACGCTGGGTTATTTCTACTGTAGGTTGTAAGCTAGTGAGCCGGACATGCTAACGTTTGCAGCTTACGTTAGAGCAGATAAACACACTGTTAATTCATTCCTTACACTTGGCATTTTTGGTTTGGGAGAGGGTACAAAAAAGAAACCGCCACTGAACCCTTTATATGTACAGCGTCACTCTTTTTAGCGTCCCCTGAATGCCACTTCGACATTCAGAGGAAGCAAAGCTCGACAGGCCAGCCGTGCGTGAGCTGGGAGGGGTTTAGCGATGGTCAATTAGCGGTCTTAGACGGACATCACCGTTTAACAGACTGACGATGGGATGTTCCTGTGATTTTAATGGAATATAATTACAATATTCCAGAATGTCAGTTAGTGTCGCCATGTTGTAATCTGAGCACCATCTGACAGGCCAAATTGGAGCATTATACCACTTTTTCTGTAACCTAAAGCCCCCCGCTCCTTTCAATAACTGACCCCCACTTAGGCCCGGAGAGAGTGGCTGAGCTGCTGTATGGACTATATGCTTGGCCTGACGTTGTGTTTCATTGTGACTCAATCGGGTGTGAATAACAAGCATGGGCTTTGTGCAGGACACAGTTGGGCGTTAATAGATGATCTGCAGTGACAAAGGACCAGAGGGTGTGAGGGACAAACTGTGCAGGACTGAAGAGGTTAACACTCAATTCAAGATCGCACAATACAGTAGGGAGGTCAAAGAAGTAAAGGGTAATCTTGTGTCAGCCAGAAAGCATTCTTTTGTATGTTTTCACTGTTGGAAATGCCATTTTATGCATTAGTGCTTTTTCTGATTCATTTGAAATTGATACTGTTCACAAATTGTGTTATTTAGAGCAACAGAGCTGACTCAGAACTCACATTTAAATTCATTCAGGCAGGCCCGGAGGTTTCAGAGCGGTCTAAATCAGCATATGTTTTCGTGTTTTCTTCCCCCCGTGCCTAAGTCAACAGTAATCGGGCCAGTAAGTCAATGAATGGTGTCTTTATTCCACATAGATGGCTGCAGCAAGGATCTGCTTGAAAATATCTCCTAGGTGGTCTCAGTTCAAGAGCAGACTGGAGCAGACTGGAGCAGAACTGAATTACTGACCCGGACTTGTCTTCTTATTCAAAATGACAAGATTAGCTATGCATAAACCAGGAAACATGTTTTGGGTTGCCTTGAAAAATGGATTTGGAGTGAGCCCACTAACAACATTAGAAGGCCGTGATGTGATTAGCAGACTATTGGTTGGCACATAAATGTGACTTTAAAAGCTCCAGACTTGTGATGGCGATGCTTTTTGGTGGCAATCAGTTTAGTGGAGGTGTCAGAGTTGTAGGGTGCACACAGAGGGACATAATCACGCATGATGTATGGTTTCGTCTTGGACTCTGAGCTGGTTGGCAGGAAATGCACATCCATCAAACAAACAGCCAATCGAGTTAGTCTCGGCCTAAACACTTAAAATTGTGCTTAATTTGATTGATTTTTGCAAAAGGATGTGTCCAAACCAAATTTGCACGTGACGCCTATTAAGTAGCCTTGTTTTGTGTTCCTGCATTTTGGCAGTTGAAGGTCGTTCAGAATAAAAGCCAATAGGTTGGTAGGTTTTTTTTTTCCAACACAAACTCACTATTTTGTTGAAGTTATACATTAAGAATGATGGTATGAATGGAAACTTGGCAATCTTGACATGGCTGAGAATCTGTGTCAGCTGCACAGTGGTGCTTTGTGTTAAATGCTAACATCATAATGCTGATGTTTAGCAGATACAATGTTTACCATGCTCACCATACTAATTTAGCATGTTAGCATTTGCTAAGTATTACTAAATACGTGTTATTAATTTTGCAGGTATTTGGAGTATTATTTGCTTAAACTAAAGTATTGGAAAATGGAAATTTTGACCTGCTTGTGCAATAAAAGGGGACCATTATTATCTTCTGGGGATTTTGAATGTCTGTACCACATTTGGTGGTAATCCAAAGATATTTAACTAAAACACAGAACTGTTAACGCCATGTTGGCAGTGGAAAGGTCAGGGGGATCTCGAAATCTGTGGGACTCATCCCCTGGTGACCATGAATGTCTGCACAAAATTACATGTCACTCAGTTGTTGAGCTACTTCAGTCTGGACCAAAGTGGTGGACCGACTGACTGACCAACATTAACATGTATAAAGCCAGTAGCATGGTTAAAAATCTTTATAGCTATATCGGAACACTTTCTGTGCTTTTAAGATACAGAGGAATAAGTACGCCAAAGTTTTCCACCATGGACATAAAAGTTTTGGAAAGAAACCTCCAAATCTCTTCATCTTCTGAGAACTGTTGGCAAGAAAACAGGAAACTGCTACCTCGGTATTTTCTGCGAGTTTCTGTTGGCTCCAAAACATTTCAGAGCCGTTTAATGTCACACATGCGACCTTGTGAACGTCTTTGTTTTGGTTGTGGTGAACTGAGGTCAGTCTGTGTTGTGTCCTCAGGCTAATAGCGGGTTAAATGAGCCTGGCGAGTAGCGAAGAGGGCAAGAGTCCGTCTGAAGGGTCTCAGAGCTGATTGCTCAGCAAACGTGGTCCTACGCGACGCAATTTAAGCAATTAATAAATCTGTTGGGATGAATGAGATTAATTTTTTTTTCTTCCTTGGACCTTGTTCAGGTAAAGTTTTGGGCTGTCAAGTTCGATGTAATGTTCAGACTGTTGAGTCAAGCCTGTAGGTCCAGGGTGTCGCCACCGGTTCCCCTGGGGACGGACGACCCTTGACCCCTGGTAGCCTGGGGGTCACCATGCTTTGACCTCTGTAGTTACAAGGTTGCATTCCCAGTGAGAGGGCTGAAGGCCTGGAACCCCAAGGCCACAAACACACACATTCAGACAAACATGCACACACACACACACACACTCACAAGCATAAACACATTCAAAATACCCACTGAGCGCTCCTGCGCTCCACTGCCGAGTCAGCAGAAACAAACTGCTAGGTTGCTTCGTTTTGGTAATCAAATTTGACTTTGAAGGTTTTGTTGTGAACATTATTAAATTTCCCCAGAGTCACAAAGTCTGGCATGACTTTATTAATTAGTGCAATGAGTAGCGAGTGATTTACGGTGGGAGTGTTTGGTGTCAGAGTTTAGAGTGGTGGAAATAGGTATCATTAGTCTGTGAGACGCTCTAAGTGGTGGCCATATACACATAATGAAAGCTTTCATTAGGAACCTGGGAGGATTGGTTGTACAAGGTGAGCGTGTGGGTGTGTGCGCGCCTGTGTTGTGGCTGCATGATATGCATGAGAGTATGCACGCATGCTTGTGTATGTGCACCTTTTTATCTGCCTTTGTTTGCCTCCTTTTCTCATCAAGGTTACTGTATTTGGCAACAAGCAACAAGTTTTATCCACACAAGTCTGTTTTCTCTCAGATGCACACTTCTTCCATTTATGTTTTCTTTCGTCCCTTTTCCACCTTCACCCCCTGAAATAAGTCCTCATTGTCCTTGTGGGCAAGTTAAAGTTTAAAGCACTGTATGTTTCAGAAGGGCCATTTCTTCCTTACCTCACATGACCTGACCTGTCTCTCTATGTTTCAAATGCATCTACATACCTTTTATTTACCTTGTGTACCTGTATTTACGTCTTTTCATGTACTCAAGCTACAGCCCACTGATTCATGGTGACTCGCTTGCTGCATGTGCATACCATACATACAGTACTTTATACATGTAGCAGATTGATGATTTTGCCAGGCCTTACAAGAAGCCTGGGAAAGAACAATGTGCTACTGTGCACTGAAGCCATTGTGTTTTATATGGTGGGGCTGGTAAATGTGGTTAACTAATTTTACAGATGATGCTGTAGGATTGCAGACGAATCATGGACTTCTCCAAGCAGAGGCAAGAAAGAATTAATGGAGATAAAATGAATTTGAAATGAATTTGTTCATGATCCAGTTTGTAGCTTTCTGGCCAGCTGGTTTCTTGACCCCCATCTCCCTATTAATTACTTCAATCCCTAGCCATGTTTAGCCTCACTAGCATAGAAGTTGGCAATGTCAATCTTTCAGTCTGAAAGACTGAAACAGACAGGCAGCACCTGTATTGCTGAAATATTGTAGCAACTACTGGATGTACTGCCATGAAATTATGTACATTTTGACATTCATTTTTTGGCGATTCTCTGATGCTTCCTTTAGCACCATCATTAATTAATTTTTTAAATTCTTTTTTGTCCAGTGCTGTGGTTTATGACCAAATACCTGCAAAACTAATGATATTCCCATCAGCATCAGTTGTACTTTGTTAATGTTAGCATGCCATGCCATGACATTAGCACTTCAATTAAGTCAAAGTCAAATCCATCGCGCCTAACTACAGTCTGATAGAGCCGCTAGCGTGGCTGCAGACTCATGCAACTTGAAGGTATGTTAAACAGTGAGATTAACCTAAATCAGCACACTTATACTAGACTGGACTGGACTATAATAAGAGTATCAAATCAAATATTAATGTAAAATGCTTTTCATGGGCTAGAAATCCATATATTAGCAAGATTACTTTTGTGAGAAGAGTAGGTGTCACCTTCCTCAAATAGCACGTCCTATTCACTTTTCATATTTTCACAGGCCACCTGCCTCATGAGTGAAAATCCACTGCCCTCTTCACCGAAGCCTCTTCTGCAGAATGTGAATTTATGCAGCACGATCACACTGAGATGCGAACATGAGCAGTGCTCTCTGCCCACATGTGTGCCGCTCAGCCGCCAGCGGACGAAAGCACGGCGAGGCTGCACTCGGCATGGCGAAACTCTGCAAACGCTCTCTCCGTAGCGCACACACCGCTAGCGCAAACCAGCCAATTAAATGCAGACAACACCAGTTCATCATTAACACTGTGAGCCTCTCAGTGTGTGTGTTTGTGTGTAGACAGAGGGATCTCTAACCTTATGTAATCTGTGTATATCCTGCAGGCTTGTCATCTGTTGGTAGATTAATCATTAAGTCCTGCTGCTGCACAGAACTATCTCTGGCCTCTTCTTTTTTCCAAGCTGTGCTTCAAGCTGTTCTTTTATATAATACTAAATCCAGCGTAAAAATAAAGTGTAATTTCTCTGTTTTGCATACAATTACTGCTCCAACAGTCACTTCTGTGATCAAGCTGCTCTTGCTCTGACACTGTCATTCCTCCCTTCTGTCCACTGCTTAAAAAAATACCAGCTGATTTTACACTGTCAGTCTGATAATATTTAAACACCTCTCAAGGAAATGAACCAAAATTAGACCCAAACCAAAGGCTTCAGGAGATGGAGTAGCATTTGGGATAAAATTAAGAGCTTATCTACAGGGGCATCATCTGATGGCTTCGGTCCCCGGAGACTCATTGATCTCAGCAGCAGTTTTATCTCAATTCCTGTCTTCCCTGCTGGTGCACGCAGATGGTTATGTTCCTTCAAACAGCTTAAAAGCTTCCTTAAAAAGCACCTTTAGAGGAATGGAAGATATTTTTTTTTGCTCTAGCAAAATATATTTTTGTGTCAGTTCTTCTTTCTATCGGTGTAAATTCTCTTTTTTCTCTCTGAACGCACACAAACACTCTGTGGGAGTTGGCTGCCGTGGAGGCTGAGTGTGTGCGGTGCCAAGGCAGCAGCCTGGTGCGGCAGTGACGGTGAGTCATAGCTCGCAAGAACACAGCGAGGAGCCATGGCACCCAGTCATTACATCACACGCACACGCATACGCGCAACAGGGGTCCAGACATTGACAAAAAAAAATCCAGGTGCAGTGCAGATGCAGCAGCTTCTTTGATTCAAGATAGATCAAGAGGATGGACTGGTGAGTTTTCCCTCTCCATCACTCTTTCTCTGCCTCTTTGTATATTTCTCTCTCTCACATTCATTTCTTCGTCATCTGTGCTCACTTCAAAGCTGCATGATTTTCCGTCCCACTCAAACACTGGGCCTTTGCACCGTCAAACAACACGTTCTTGCAGGGAAGCCGGGCGCCAATCAAACAAACAAACAACCTCGGCAGAAGACGGCATCGAGCCTCCTGGTGATCACTTTGTTTACATTCTTGCGGAGATGGCGATGCCGTGCCTGGTTGCAGAAATCTCGGGCGGTGCGCCACATGCATGGGTGTGTGCGTGCATGCTGACGTCTGTTGCATTAAAAGCCCCTATTAATGATCCAGGGATGTGATTAGATGGAGGAATCGATTGCCTCTCCCTCCTCTCCATTGGCTAACCTGTAAAGATCAGCTGGTTAGCACAGCACAGCGTGGCTCCACTCTGGTGGCTTTCTGCCTCATTGGACTCTAATGTAGCATCATGTGCAGCAACACAGATCAGGTAGAGGGAGTGGACGTCAATATGGGGTAAAGTAAAAATAACCCTGTCGACATGAGTAAATACCTTCAGCTGCTGTAAACATGATATTATGATTAAACAATGAATGAACATTTTAAAATGGACTGACCTCAAATAACAAACATAATTTATGCACATTTAAGAGCAGACAGGATGGAGAAATAGTCAAACAGCCTCTCCTGTAACATACAAGTCACAAGTTCACGCTGTGCCTTCCATTTGTTGCCATTACAAGGCAAGTCCTCACTCTCAGTTTGAGCTGTTCTGACAGTTTTGCTCATCTGCTGCAAATCACCATAATGGGAGCGTTGGCAGAGCGTCCAAATGCAAACAGAGCAACATGACGAGATCCGACAAGATGTAGAGTCATTAGAAGTTTGTATTCCTCGCGCTGCGGCTGCGAGGTCGTAAACAACATATGGGCTCCCGAGGGTGGCATCTTTACTTTACAGATAGTTTGTCAGGAGATGCACCGCGGGGCCGCGGGTGAATGAAAAACAGCCTTCCGAACACTTCTAATTCTCTCTCTCTTTTTCATCTCCACCCACACACACACCTGAGCTCACCTGCGTGTGCGTTATCCTACACCCGGCAGCAGCAGCGGCCCCGGGAGAGCTCAGGCAGGTGTAGCGTTACATCAATGACACACATTACCATTAGCCGCAGCTCGTTAGGGTAAACTGGTGCTTCTCTCCTCGCTAATCGCTATTTGGAAGTTCGGGAGCTGAGCTGTGAATGTTATTGGTTTGTGAAAGTGTGGTACGATGACATGTGATGTTGTCTGCTCTGATAGCTGTAGAACAGATGGCATTATTTGGTTGTTATACGTCTGATTAAATTAAATCTAATACCTAAAAAACATTTATCATACATCTATAACAAAAGCTACATCACAGACATCCATAGAATGAGAGAAGCTCATCACAGATACGTATATAAGGATTGTAATGTATTATAGCTAATATGCAATAAAGTGCCATCCAACAAAGCCAATATACAGTAGTACATTTCCTTAGGTACTGCACAATTTTGAGGTATTTTTACTTGAGTATTCCCATTTTATACTTCTGCTCGGCTTCATTTCAGATGGAAATATTATATTTTTACTACATTGCATTTTTCTGACAGCTGTGGTTATTGCACTGCAAAAAAGAGTTAAAATTAGCTCAGCTTCAACCAGATGCAATTAAAAAACATTAGCATGTTGCATCATCAGTAATCAGTGTCCTGTTTGTGTCAGTTCATGTCCATTGTCCTTTTATCTATTATTCTCATATATCATAGCAGAACACTGACAGATGGCAAGTGCATGTCACTGATAAAACCGTTTTATTTTTACTTATTTGGAATGAGATACTTTTAAATGTGGTATTGCTACTTCAACTTAAAGGAGTACTTGTTAGAGTCCTTTGTTTATAATACTGCAACAGAGAAACATGTGAAAGCTGAGTATACAGTACACAGAGTGCTGTGGGAAATGAGAAACCTGGACATGCTACTTGGACTACGGAAACCAGGATACTGTGACATTCTCAAAAACCTGCATCCAGAACATTGAGGCTAAGATGTAAGAAACCAAGAGACGGCTGCACACGGACGACCAGAAACCTGGATACTATTAGATACTGTTATTGTCTACAGGGTGATGAATAACCAGGTTTCTCATGTTCCATGTAAACGCCACATCCCGAATAAGATCAAACCGGGAATAGACTCAAAACCAGGATACTGGTGTGCTTGTGAATGCACTCATTGTATGCATCCTCAGGCACTTCTCCGATCAAATATCACCATAATACACGCCAAATTTAGATTAAGCTGTCATGTGGGCTGCCAATATGACTGCAGCTATGCACAACTGCTCGGTACAATTATATGTAAATGAGTTCGTTATTTAAAGCTAGTGCTGCGAGAGACGTTTGTCACCCGAGAGGCTCGAAGTATTGTTTTACAGGAATGTTTTCCATAGAATCTGGGGATTTTTTTTACATCTAAAAATGGGAAAAATTGATTAACTTTGTCACATAACAGTGGCAAACAGCTTCGGTGCAACAGTGTTAAAGTTGCCCCTTGTGTTCATACCTGCTCTGGTAATGACTAAAAGGCACATATATCACTGTTCACTCTGCAGCTACAGAACTACTGACAGTGTTTGAATCCTGAATCTTTATTTATAGAGTGATATATATATATATATATATATATATATATACATGTATAGCACACTGTCTGTTATACATTTTGCACCATCCTGATGCCCCTCTGCCAAGTGTTCCAGTGTTTACATGTTTTAATCCATTATTTGTTGACATGTCTCTCCAGCGGTCTCCAAACTAAAACAAATCCTTGTCCATTTATTGCACTTGGCCTATGAAGTGATTCAGCGTCTGATTATGAGAGAGTCCGGACTTGGCTCAGCGCTGCTTTCAGTGCTTCCGAGAGATGGATGAGAGACGAAGCAACAGGAGGGGGGAAGTGTTAGAGACAGAATGATAGATGGACCAGGCACAGAGGAGGCATGTTCGGTGGACACAAGCCAAGATTTCTATCAGAGGGGCGAAACCCAACAGGGAGAGCTTTCTCACATCCTCCCCTGGAGAGTTTCAACCCATCCCCTCTGCTCCGTTCGCCCCACCCAAATTCCCCCCATCCCTCTTTCCTTCTCTTTTTATAGCTCTCTCCTCCCATGATATTCCTCCATCTGTCTCCCCTCTTCCCTTCCTCCTGGCCGCTCGTCTCCCTCTCTCTTCCACTCTTCACGGAGGCGATGACAGAACTTCCCTGGCACGTGTTGCGCAGATGAACCTCCAGAGTCTCTAGACACACACCGACACACATGCACGCCCCTTACACCGAACACATGTTGAATAGATTAATTCAACCTTACCGTACCCACCTGGGCTGAGGAGACGGTGATGGAACATAGAGTCAAGTCTGCAGCCAATCTACATGTCTTGATTCCTTACTGCCTTTTGATGAGATCCCATTTTCCTGGTACCATATATACGAATATGCATGTACGCTAATGCTATAGCTGTTAATGTGCAGACTAATTTCCATTCAACAAATGGCTCGTTCAGATCAACACCACCGTCATGTCTGTACGGTCAATGTGGAACTCCATCCAGCAGCTATTAGCTTAGCTTAGCATAACACTGGAGAGCAGAGACACCATACAAAAATAACTTTAGGCTACCAACAGTTTTTGTACAGATTAAACACCTGAGATATAGTGTGTTCATTTGTGAGCTTTGGTACCTTTCGACAAAGCCAGGCTAGCTGTTTCCCGCTGCTTCCAGTCTTTATGCTAAGCTAAGCTAGATTCGGCACTAGCAACAGAGTTCAGTGTGAGTGTCTATATGCACATCCAGTTGAGACAGTTGAGACAATTCACATCTGTTTTAACACTGTGTCCCAAGTGCTGCCATCCAAGTATTGTCATCCTGTTTACGTGTTGCCCCACAGAATTGTGGGAAAAGTCGAAACATATTTATCAGGAGGAATCACCATATGTTTGCATGCATTCGCTTGTATCTGTGGGGTGAGCGCGGCTAATTCGAAAAATGCACAATTGTGGAAACATCTGCAGCTAATTTAAAATTAAAAATGAGAGAGAAAGGTTTGGAAGTACAAGCATGTAAAGATGCTCTCCTGCAATTTAAAGGCTGATCAGTCAGGGATGTGTTTACATTCACACATTCAACACACATGTGGCTTGAATCTTAACTGTTGCTGCTTCTTAGGATTCAAAACTCTATCTATCTATCTATCTAAATCTATTTTTCTGCCAAGTGTGCACGGAGTCAAAGTAGCTTTAGACTTCAAGTTTAAAGCAGCCTGCGTGAAGCAAGCTAATCCTTACACATGTGTTTTCGAGCTATTTTCTACATTCTTTGATTTTATGATTAATGGAAACTTTAGAATAGGTGTCCCCTTGTGTTAATATGATTGTTCAGATGAGAGAAATCGTGCTGTTTGAGTACTTTTTTTCCCTCCCTTATCTGGATTATGTCTTGTAACAGTGCCTTTTTCTGGCGGTGGACACAGACCAACTCTGAGCATGAGAGGTTCAAACCATGGAGCTGAAAACAGCACAGAGCGGCTGGAAAGCCTGGACTCTTGTTAAGCTTGCTGTCATCAAGCAACTGAAATCCACTATGCAAATATTTGTTAAAAGATTTGGAACAGATGACAATTTTTCTGGAGAAATTTAAACTGGTGAGCAACAGACATAATGAAGAAAGAGATGCATCAGGCTAACTCATTGAACTCCAAACTGTACATATTAAATCAGTATGATTTGGTGCAGGGTTTCTGAGATTGCACAACACATTTTTTTTTCTTGCCAGAAAGTGTTTTGTTTCTTCTCAAAGAAAATAATGACCACATTATCTGGCCAAAATCTGCGCTTGTTTTCTGTCTTGAGCCTGTGGGAGCCTGGTTCTCGGCTGGACGAGGCTGTGAGCATTCGTTAAGCCCGTGCTGTACACATTTCAGTGGGTGTAGTTTGATAGGAAGGGATAAAGCACAGCAGTGCATCATCGCTGTGTATGTCATAACCTATATGTTCCGAGGGCCGGATCGCTGATTACGCCCTGTGTGTGTGTATACATTCTGTGCATATATCATCTGAAACATAACACAGCTCTGAGTCTCTGCGAACGTGTGCGGCGAAGAGGTCTCATTCGTACATCAGAGAGACTGTCCATGTGTGTAACATGTGTTTCTCATTGCGTTTCATTTGCCTATCTGAGCCAGGTTCTCACCTCTAAAGCCTGTGGGTTTATGTGCAAAGGGAGATATGAGACAGGTTTGAAAAACAGATTGTTCTAAGGTTCCAGATGCAAAGAGACCTGTAATGCTCCTGAACACATATACGACTGAATGAATGACAGGGAAGAAGGGTGATGGAGGGGTACCCATTAGTTTTTGACTACCCGCTGTAGTTTTACTCACCTAAAAGGAAGAGTTCAACCTTTTGCAAAATGCACTCATTTGCTTTTTTTGAGCTACAGGAGAGGATTGATACCAGTATCTGCAGAGTAAACATAAAGCTGCTGCTAGCAGTGGGTTAGATGAGCGAAAAGATTGGAAACAGGAAAAACAGCTAGCCTGGAAAGAGCCAGCCAAAGGTAACAAAATCCACATACCAGCACCTTTAAAGCTCAGCCTGTATCTTGTTTGGTTAATCTACAAAAGCCAGCGTGTGGAAAGGGGGTAGCATCAGGCTAGCTGTTTCCCAAAATGTCAAAACTTATCCCTTTTACATCTAGTGAGCGGGAACAAATAAGTTCCAAACTTCCTTGATACGCCAGTGATGGACAAAATGATGATGCTGTTGCCAAGTGGATGCCAAATTGTTTTACACAGCGGTTAGGAATTGAACACTTCATCTGCAGAAGGAAGACACAGAGTCCCCTGGGACACCTCAGTTAGGAAGCCTTCAAAGAGCTTTCAACTTGATTATTTTTCTAATATTTTATCTGTCTTTGACGCGCTGCGGTCTGAGGACTGGAGGGAGGGCTTGACGTCTTTGGCTGCAGTTGTAACAACGGCAGGAAAATTCATTTCTGGACTGTCAAAGACATTTGTTCTCCTTGGCCTCCCAAGGCGAGGGTGCAATCTAAGGTCTTGTCTTCCCTTCCCTTCCTTTTCCTTTCCTCTCCTCACTATGGCCGCTCCCTCCTTCCTCACTTTCTTTCTTGCTCCCTCCGATCTCCACTCTTGCCCTTGGCTGACATACCTTCTGGATCTTGTGTGTGTGTTCGTATGTTTCTGTGCGAGACATTCCTCAGTATGGTCCAGGAGCTCCGCGCTGCCACACACTTCCTCCCGGACGCCAGAGCCCCGAGGAGGGGGAGGAGGAAGCAGAGGGAGGCTGGCTCGCTGCTTGAAAATCCTTTAGAAAAAATGCACGAAAGGTGCACAGGTAGGCGAAACTTCTGTTCGTGCATGCAACATACGCATAACATTAAAATACAGCATACAGGTGAGTACAAGTAGCTGATGCATGAAGACCGATGACATGACATCATGCACAGTCAACAGGTTACTTCCTTTATTAGACTGAAACATACCAGCGAGGCCCCCCGTGTCATTCTATCTGCTAGGTGGTGTGTGTGTGTGTGTTCAACTCGCCTACATGCTTGTTTGCTTTTTAGCTCGCCTCAGTAAGCCAAACAGCTCATTTGTTTAACCCCCCATGCACACACGCGCGGACTAGTGTGTACTTGCAGGAGCTCCTCCTCGTAAACTGCGTTGAAACAAATAAATGACATAACTGTCACAGGCTTCAGTTTGCATTGCAGGGGAGTAATCATCTCCCTCCTCATCGCTCACATACCTGCACTTTTGACGATCTACTTGAAGTTGAGCTGAAATCCAAAATGTGCTGTATTTTCACTTGAGTCACTAACACACAGCCAGCGTTATGTGCTTCTGAAACACGCTCCTTTGTTTTACTGCTTTGGAGAGTTGATGGTGGCCTTTGGCTCAGCGAAGGCTTAAAGATTACACAGTGTCATATAGGAGAGGTTGAGCATTAACTCCAAGAGTGAGGTAATGGCTTTAAGATCTATGGATAGAAAAGTGGACGGGTGGTCCTATATATGGTCACAGATTTGTAAACACAAATGTCTTAATAGCACTGCCAGTGTCAAGGGGAAACTGTGAATTATAAAGCACATAAAGATGGAGATGATGTTATCTAACGTGTAAGATTTGAACATTATTTACAAAAGATAACAGTTACCGTGTTATTCCGTGCCTTGTATACCTGCTTGCTCTATCACCCCTCGGGTTTACTGATACTGCTACAACTTCATCGACAGCAGTTTGAAGTTAGCGCTCCCATGACCCACCATGAGGGTCCGCTGAACCCTCAATCTTGAGTTACAGGATGAGCGACGCCGCTGCTGAGTTTGGGATTTCACAGTTTTACGGCACAGCCCTGAGGGGGAAACTCCACTCCAGAGACACCGTCAGGTGTTCCATTGCAGATGTGGATGAGGTTTCTCTGTAGGACAAACAGTACTTGAAGTATTTACCCTCTTCGCAATGGCACACAATCAATAGAAGTGGACTGTGGTGGCTTTCCACAGCTCTGATGGAAAGGTTTGATCCTGACAATTGCACTTTTATGTCAAGTTGATTTTATTTTTGTAGCCCAAAATGACAAAACACGAGTTTGCCAAGCAAGAAATCAGAAAACTCAAAACCATCCATATATCAATCAATGATAATATCAGTTATTGACTTTAAAATCCAGACATATTTGACATGTTCCACTAAATTCACTTCCTTTCTTCAGGGCTACCATTAAATCTTCTATGTAAGTCAAGTGTGGGTCTTTTGGCCAGGCCCTGACTGACACGTCCAGTAATTGTGTTCAGGAGTGGGGGGACGCAACAGGAAGCCGCAGGCAGCAATGTGGCGACTTCCATCCACTCGAGTTGAGCTTAACGACCACCCAACCTAATATGGTCAAAGACTCAGGAGTTAAACAGCGAGGCTTTCAGGGGTTCAAGTGCCTGACAAAGTGCTCAGGTATGCCAGCTATGGTGGCTTAACCGCTGGAGGTCCCTCACAGGTTGGAGGTAGCACGCCGGATGTCCTCAGTGTCCTTAGCCTAATTAGGGCAGTTTGAGAGGTATCACCATGGGAGTTCATGCGTGTGTGCGCGGAGGGACTGGACGTGCCTTGAGCAACGAACAGCACATCCACTTAATGGGATTAACATTTAACCAGTGCACTCACTCGCTGTCACACACCTGTCTAAAAAAACACCACACCAGCGAGTCAGGAGACTGTATGTGTGTGCGCGAGTGTCCCTGTGGGGGGGCACCGACTGTTGATTTACTTCATCCAACAATTACGACTCAGAGGTGGCAGGAATTCCAGAAATGAGGAAAGATTGTGTTCCACTCGGAGCCCTTCCTCTCATAAAAATACCTGAATTAGTTGAATTAGTTGGCTAAGCCTCTCTTGTGTCATACCACATCTCACCCTTCAAGGTCCACTTGTCATTCTGAGTTATTTATTCCTCTTATGTTGCACATGCAGGTAGGGGTGAGGTGGCGTGCTGAGTTACACTTGGACCAGATGCCGGACTTTATTCACCAACTGTTTTTTTTTTTGTTGTTTTTCAATGTTAGTTTATTTTTAAGTTTGAATTTTGTGAAAAGATGTTAAAGTGTTAGATGAGGAGAGTGATATCACACATATTGTCACCAGCAGCCAGTTAGCTTAGCATTGAGAGTGAAGCAGTAGGAAACAGTCCTCTTAAGCTTGCTAATCAATATATCTTGTTTTTTAATTCTTGAAAAAAACTAAAACTGAATTGAGAACTGAGCTTATAAATTTTTTTATTAACGCCAGCATTTTTTTAGAGTTGCGCATTGCAAAACAACGGCATTAAATGCAGGAGGTGGCAGGCAGACACGATCAAATGCTGATCTCAGGAACAGTCAAACTCAGACTAAAATGCAAACTAAACTGATGAGGGGATGAGTTGCAGGTGGAGAAGCTCAGGTGAGGAGAATCAGGTGAATGAAGCAGTGTGGGGAGAGAGCCGATTGGCCGGGGGAAACGCTGGGAACAGGGCAGGGCTAACGATGCTGATGCAGGGCAGGTGTGGGGAGAAAGTGTGGCGGGAAAACAATGAAAGACAACAAAAATCCAAAAAATAACTAAATTAAAGAGGAATGTGATGCCGCCGTGACACAACAAGAAGGAGTCATGGCGGAGAGGAAGAAACAGTCCAAAGTGTGGCTTCATTTGATGACATGGCCTTAAATTCCAGGAATGCCTTGGATTTGACAGTGCGCATGAGTGCCACTGCTTTCCAACTGAGCAGCACTTGCCTTATAGAGTAAATATCCTATGTTATAATAACATTAGCGCCAGGCAAGCAGGCATAGCAGATTTTTACTTACTAAATGTGCATAAATGATATGCATTTTTTTTTTCTTTCCATTAAATTTGCTTGGGGAGCAATGACGAAGCTGCCTTTCTGCAGCTGAACCTCAGGTTTTCTCCATTTGTGACAGCTGAATGGATGATTTAATGTGACAGATTCCTTCCTCCGTTCCAGAGAGGAGAAGCTGAATCCCAACAATAACATCCCGTGCGTGCTCGTGCACGGTCGCGACAGAATTTGAAAAATGGCAGCCGCTTTGGATCCTTCCAGTAAGCGTAACCAAACCTTCTTTGCCTTCGGTGAGCTGACGGGTGTGATGACGGCTCGGTGATAACAGTGCCCCCCCCCCCCAACAGAGATGACACGGGCAGATTGGCTAATGAAAGGGGGGAAAGACGACGGAGATAACAGGTAGATAAATGTGATGAGTGACAGTGACCGGACATGCTTCTAATACAACATATCCCTCATAAAAAATGCAATTGTAGACTTCATTAAAAAAAAACTTCCTTTGCTTTCATCTCAAGGAGAAAGAAGCTGAGCCCTGAGTTTATTTTTAGTGAGACAGTCAGAGGATGAGTCAGACGACATGCCTCTTCACCGTCTCCTCCAGACGATGTTTTGGGGGATGGCCGGACCGTTGCAAAACGCAGCCCGGATTCCCACAGCTTGATTGGCAGTTTTCCTTTAGGCCGAATCTGGAAGCACTTACCTCATTCTCACAAAGGGGGCTGGAGGTGTTGGAGCTGGGTTATGCAGGGTCACAGAGAGAGGGGGCCTGGTGGGTCATGACCAGGAAAGGAAACTTGTGTGCACTGCTTGATGATCCCGAACTCCAGCTTGCTAAAAATTGAGCTTCTATTGCCACATATATCTTGTGATTGTGGCTCTTTTCCCAACTGGTCGTTACCTCATCTGTCTGACACTGTTTCACGGGGTTAAACGTCACTTTAACCCACAGATTCGCTGATAGGAAGAACCCCCTTCTGCGGCAGTTTGCCATTCACTGCTCGTGACGTGCAAGCTGCTGTCACAAAGCGCGCTGCCCCACATCAGTCTGGATTGTTTTCAAAGCAGTGTTCCATAAAGAAAAGAGGAGACGGGAGAGGCGGGGGGGAGGGGATAAAAGACAGGACTAGAGATGTACAACGTGCAGCTCCTGGCTCTGTGTTTCCACGCAGCAGAAGGTGACAGGGGCAGGATTTACTGACCCAGAGGCCCCTTTTGTGCTCTCCACGCTGCACTGATCCTCAGCTTCCTCTCCGGCCGCATGTGCAGGCCTATAGGCTTACCTTTTATAACCCCCCCTCTCTGTCTGCTGTAAATAGGCTTAATGTTACAGTTGTCTGTGTGCTAGCACAAAAGGCCGAGGCGGAGCACAGAGGCCGGCTCTATTCCATGTGGAGGCGAGGAGAACAGGTGGGAAGAGAGCAATCGGGACACGGACGATGATCGGATTTCCCGTTAAAAAGTTCAGCGGCTACGTGTGGATGTATGTGTGTGTAACAGGTGAATTGACTGGTGAGAATAGCCACTCATAAACAAGTTCGTCAGAGCTAATGTGGATTTTTCTGCCTCATCTCATGAGTTTTTTCACTACCTTGTTCTGCTTTTTTGCACGCCGTTGCAGGCACAAATTAAATATTTTGTTTAAATCTGTTGCCAGGCTCCAAACAGCCACACCGCCGCTTGTTTTCAGTGTTTGCTGATCCGAGTTGTGACGCTGCTGCCGCACTCACTGCAAGTCCCTCTGGTTAAAGACAGAAATGTGAAATTTAAGTTGTAAATCAAGCTGTCAGATGCTGTCAGAGCAGCAGCCGGCAGGGTGAACGAGGGCGTCCGTGGGTCCCTCGCTGTGTGGGCTGCTGGCTGGCTGGCAGGGACAATAAGCCATACTGTTTGACCTGCCCCGTCTGTCCCGCTGCCAGGTTCACGGACATTCAGCCGGCTCTACTCACTCCCCTGACTCTGCAGCTGAGGCCGAAACTTCAATCCAAACTCTCCGCTACACAAATAAGGATCTGCTGCCTTTTGAAACTCTTTAAGACTCGATGTTAGTCCATCTGCGTGTCCGAGAGAGTGAACTTTTTGACAGCCGTGACCTAAAATAGCAACATGAGTCAGGTTTTGTTGATTTTTTTCTCATTAAACTATGACACTGGGTTCATGATAGGTTGGGCACGCTTCTGATTGGTTCCCCTCACGACTGTGGCGACTTGATTTTATTTAAAACGTCTTGTGATCCCAACATTGGGTATATTTTAGTATAGACAGCGTAGCTCCAGTGTTATCATGCTCTAAACACTGAGTTCCAGGTCAGTTATTTAATGCTTTAACTGATGCTCTTGTGGATTCATGGTTGATCTAAATCAGTGGTTCTCAAGCTCTTCCTGCCATGCCCGTCTTTTGCCACCTGCACCTGTTTCTGAAGAAAAAAAACATCTCATTTATGTATCAACATCATCAACAATGCTGTGGGGTTCAGGAAGAAAAATCATGATACAAGTGAAAATTTGTAGTTTTTAGCACTAAAGGACACCAAAGAGTCAGATAGACTTGTAGTCATATTGCCTTGGACTTTGCCAGGACTGTCCAGATGAGGATGTGCAGAACATTCAGCACCACCTTCCCTCACTTTCACACAGCCACGCACCCCCACCTGAGCCGTCCAGTGCAACCACTTCCTGCTGAATGCTGACCGCCGGAGCGCAGGGCAGTCACACCTCCACACATCATGACAAGGTGTGACACACAGGCTGTAGACAGGAAGCAAAACTAACATTCACCAGCCACCATCACAACCTGAAAAAATGGTACGTAACAGTCAATTTTAATCAAGCACTTCTGATGAAGCTCATGTGTGTAGTTTATGAAGAAGAGGTGAAGCCAAAGCACATCTTATTGCATAACTGCTGCTGTGTTTCTGTGAGTGTTTGCAGCATCTCTGTTGTGGCCCACAATGACTTCACAATGACCTTATCCTACTTAATGGTATTTTTTAACACATAGACTTCTAATGGGAGCCTCGCATGTTTTTTGAAAAACAGACCATGTGATCTATCCATGAAATGATGGATGCATAAGCTGTGTGCCTGTAAGTGAGAAGGAGAAGGAGGCGTGTGTGTGTGTGGAGGAGGAGGTGGAGGAGGAGGAGGAGGGGGGTTCATGTTTAAGCCAATAGGCGCAGAGCAGAGCGAATGTCATTTCTCGACGCTTTACCTTGGTGCCAGAGCTGCGCAGCGCTCAGTCCCGGTGAACGTCCCCGTCTCTGGGTCTCTGTCCGGCATGCACTGAAAGACTCCATCCATCGAGCTGAGTCAGGACTCGAAGCGGCGCTGAGTGCTGTTTGTTTGGATGCAGTCAGCCCGGATGCCTCCTGAGTCGTGATTTTATCCTGCCAAACGGAATATTCAGCCCCGACCCTGGACCAAGTTTTTTGCTTCTCAGAGGTGAGTGAACTGTTCCAGTGATTTTCTCATGTTTTAAATATTGCAACCTTGCTGTTGAAGCGCACGCAGTTGTGTGTGGAATCATGACTGAAAGCTGTAGATCAGGTCTGAAGAGGCTTGTTTTAGCCTCCGTCTGCTGGGAATCATCGCGCACCAACAAGGTTAGGAGATGGAAATGATTTGCCTCACCATGACTTCATGGGCAGACACACCAAAGAGAGAAAACAAAGATAGTCGATGTTCTGTGAGACACTTTCCCTGAAGGAGAAGGGGGGGGGGGGGGGGGGGGGGGGGGAAGTGAAAAACTGTGGCTGAGTCGGGGGATTTTTTTTTTTTTTTTAGTTTGGAGAGCGCGTGTGCGTAAAGACGCGCGTCATGTAGGGGTCGCATTTTGGTTTCCAGATGTGTGAGCTCAGCTGTTGCCTGTCACTCAGGTGGTCTCTGTCGGTCCGTCCGCGAGCTCACTCGGACTCTTTTCATCCAGCTCTTGATCCTCCAAGTCGGGATCGCAGCGGCGCTGACAGGCCACAGCCCAGATCCCGCGGAAACACGACAAAGTGAAGCCACATCACATCAGCCGCACAGAACAATGAACCAAAGAAAGCATTTTGTCCTGTTCGATCGTACGTCACACTGAAATCTACTTTTTAAACAAACTTTGAAGTGTTCGCCTTCCTTCACCGCATTCAAGCTGTTTCAAGCTCATGTGTGGATTTTCTCCATATGATGGCTCCAATCCGGCCTGTCTAAGATACTGAATGTTGTTCCAAACTGCATAAACATTTATATAAAGAGCAGAAAGAAAGATGTTTAAACACTGAATGAGTCTTGCATGGGGACGTCTCAAGATGGACTTTTCAGTGCTCCGTCATCTGTATTGAAGTCAGTGGTGGCACCTAGTGGTGGGAGAGATGTGTAAAGATGCTGCACTGAGAGCAGCCTCTGATTCTGACTCTTAAGACCTGAAGAAAGCCTGTTGACTTAAATCTGATCTGTAGCTTCAATTCAAAACCAATCACATTTTGAGGAGGCTATGCTGTATTGTGCAGGCTGGTTAGTGACGAGCTGCCGTGCAGTTAGCCGATCCCGGATGAGAGCAGCCCAGGATCAGGTGACTGAGGTGTATTCCCCCTCTGTGGGAGGCCAGTCCGCCAGACTATGCTACACTTTGCTGGGGGTATACACGCTGCAATGCTAAGCCTTTGTTAATGAGTATGTGTCTGTGTGTGTGTGTGTGTGTCCTTGCCTGTGTGTGGTACTGGGCGCCAGTGCTCGTGGATCTGCATGTCTGTTACTTAGTGTGCTTCCGTGCATGCATGCATGCATGTGTGTGTGTGTGTGTGCGTGTGTGTGTGTGCGTGTGTGTGTGTGTGTGTGAGAGAGAGAGCGAGAGAGATAGGTGTTTGGAACCAGGAGTTGAGCTGCTGTTAATTGGTCAGCCATTTGAACCACATGGGAGAGCCAAGTCAGGCAGCAGCAGCTGAAATGATCGGTATGCTTGACTCCACTGCTGCCGCTACGGGACATAACATTCATCCTGTGCTTTTAACGGATGCTGATCTGAGTCTTTTGTCTCTATATCTCATGTAATTGTTGCTATCATCCATAGTAGCTTGTGCGCTGGAGAATTAGTTTAAAGAAATAGTTAAACATTTTGGGAAATGTACAGATTTGCTGTTGCGAATCTGTAAGCTAAATATGTAGCTAGAGCCAGCAGCCGGTTAGCGTAGCTGAAATGCTTGAAACAGCGAGCCAGGCTCTTTTCAACAGTTAAAAAACTTGCTAATTAACACATTATTTGGCGTTCATTTAATCTGTAAGCAAGTCTGGAGTCTAGTCGCCAGGCCGAGATCCCAGGAAGTCACTGCCCCCAGCCAGGAAATAGCCAGACACGTAATCAACCATAAAACCGCTAATTGTCATTTTTATACTTTGGTTTTTGTATAAATTAAATGAACAAGATATAACTTATAGTAAATTAGCTTCAGAGGACTACAGATTTTTATATCAGAGCAGGCTAGCTTTTTCCCAAGTTTTTGTGCTAAGCTAAGCTAGCTGCTGGCTGTAGCGTCGTATTTAGCAGGCAGACACGAGAGCGGCTCCGATCTCCTCATCTAACTCCAAAGCAAACGAGAGTATTTCGACAAAAGTCAGCCCACTTCGCGGCGGGGAAGTTTGTCGGGAGGTTTTTGCTAACTTCACAAACAACAAAGCGAGGGCGAAAAGGTTGATTCTGTTTAAACACATCAGAGCGAAGACAGGAGGAACACGTTGTAGCCGAGGAGGATGTGAATCAGAAGGGAGGATGTGAAGCAGCTCTGGAGAAGATGACCTTTGAGGTTTCAGCGAAAGACAGAGGATGACTGGACACGTAGCGTCATGCATTTCTGAGCCTGGCTTTGGCAGGAGACGTGGACAGATTATGAACGCATCCTCGACTTTTTGCTGCACGGCTGTTCCGAGGCCCCCGCTGACGCTTTGTTTATGGACAAATTCTGCACCGACAGACTCATTTTTCAGAGCGGTGTCTCTCGATTCGAGGGTCTTCGCTTTTCTCATGTGCAACCCAGATTCTCGTTCTCCAGCGGGGTTCGAGCGCCAGAGAGGAAATCCAGCCTGGAGATTGTTTTGATATTGTTGGACACCCTCCTGGAAAACCTTTTTGCTCGGCGACGGAGGGTGTTCTGGATTTAGAGCCACTGGCTGCTCGGTGAAAACACCTCATCTGATCGCAGCAGTAAAAATGTTTGAGGAGATCAAGATGTGCCATGTTTCACCTTTTCTGCTCGAGGCAGAGTCAGTTCAGTGCAAAAGAAGATTGTCGCCATTTGAAACAACATGGAGACAAAATTCTGCTTATTTAGTATTGATGGTAGGTCACTTAAATCCTTGCATAGCTTAAAGTAATGCTTTTTTGTCCCCCTCAGTAATAAAGAGTGTTTTCTAGAGCAGTTTCTCAACATTTACAATGCATAATATTATAAACATAAATTAATAGTGTATGCCTTTTGGGTGGGTTGCTGCAGGCTGACTCGGGTTCAGGGGGGTCATGCTGCATTCACAGATTTCTTGTTTGAGCTGGAGCACAGATTGGCATTAGATTAAATGACTGGAACCAATAAGAAACATAAATATGAATGCAAAGTGTGTGTGTGTTTGCATGTGTGTGTGTGTGTCTGTAAAAAAAAAAAAACACTGTTCTGCCTGTGCGCCGCTGTCAGCCTTATACCTCAGACCAACATGTGTACACACAGGAAAGTTTATGCTGTCATCCTGGAATTAATCGAGTGTGGGGTTGTGTAAATCATTCCAAACCTCAGAAAACACACCCACATGCACTCACACATACACACACACACACACACACACACACACACACACACACACACACACACACACACACATACCAAGGAGCTATCCCCTGTCGTTGTGTGTGAAGGGCCAAACACTGAAGGACCAATCAGTGAACGGGATAAATAAAACAGTGAACAATGACAATTTCAAGTTAAACCAGTTATCAGCGGTCTCATCTCTGATGCACTGAGTGACGCAACACATTCCCCTGTCGCAGCTTCTCACTGTTTTTCTCTAGTTTGTGTAATTATAAGTTGAAATTTGGGGGGTTTCAGACTGCAGCTCTGACACAACAAGCAAACGAAAGACGTCAGGGAGCATTCTGAGCATTTTATGGACTAAACAATGACACAAGACATCAGTTGAAAATGGATATAATCATTAGTTGCTGTCCAACACGCAAATTGTTGTTGAAATGTCTGTTCAGATTCAGGCCGCTTGAAGGAAATATTGCACTATAAATGGAAAAAGGAAAGCTAATATTGTCTACGTATACTGGCCTACAGTAGCCATAAACCATGGCTAGGCTGAGGAGGTGAAGGGTGCGGTGTGTAAATGCGTGTGTGCATAGGAGGGGGGGGGACTGGGACTGCAGTCCTTGATCTACAAACACTAATCGTGATCCTTGTGCTCATTGAGTGGTTACAGACCAAACCCTGCAGGCCGCATTGGCTCCACAAGCCTGGTATTATGGTCAGCTTGTGGGGAGGAAAAGTAATCCAGGGCTTAGAAGAATATCAGACACTGAGTAATGGACTCTGAGAGGGAGTTGCGCTCAATTCTGTGTTAAAACTTGCAGCACTGCCGAAATAAAGTCGCCCGCAGCACTTGCTAAGCGATGCAAAACGGGGGTGTTGTTGAGAGTTCCTGACTCGTGCCTCCGAGTGAGAGTCGATTTGGCACCACCGTAATTACCTATACACACAGCTCTATTTGATGATGATTAAAGCCACTCGCACACACAGATACACACACCTGCCCAGACACTGCCAGTCGCCAGCCGCAGTGGTTGTGGAGACATTAAAGGTGATGATTATTAGATGATAATAATTAAAAGGCTTTAAAGCTCAAGTAAAGGTAAACCGTATAGATAGAAGCAAAGTCTCATATAGGAAGACAAGATTGCTGCACAACAACCACGTAATTATTCCCAGTCAAATGACCACCCTGAGGCAGAACACAAATGATAGCTTTCAGTTTTGTTTTTGATTGGGAAACATAAAAGGTCTCCATAACAGATTCTGGGTTGTTGGGCGCTATATCACTCATACAATATTGCTGTTGTGATGCGAAAAAAACCCTCCCTAATTCCAATCTCGGCGATCGCGTTTGGCAGTTTGATGTTCTGTGGTTTCATGTGTTCAGATGAGGGACCGCCCTCTTCTAAATCCACCGGATAATGTCAAAAATGCATCGCCGCAGAGGCGAAAACAATCCCTCTGTTGTTAGTGAAAAGCTGACATTTCAGAGATACACGGTTTACATGCGGCGGTGATGTCGTGAGCGTAACCATCAAAAACATGGTTTTGTTCCATCAAGGCCGTAAAAACTTACAACTGCTTGCATCATGCAAAGGATATATTCTGAAAAATGTCCCGAAATGCAAATGACACCTAATCTTTTTGGCATGAAAATAAACTATATGACGGATGATAGAAAGAAAGCCATTATTCAACCACAGCTGGCTAAATATAGCTGAATTTAAAACAAGGACCGAGTCAAAAACAACACGATTGTAGGCGTACGTGAATATTCCAGAACGGATCTGCAGGGAAACATTTTCTATGTGAGTCTGGGATCAGTGTTTGAAACCTTGCTCCTGCCTGCCCTCCTGAAATTAGTCTCATGTGGTCTCGTGTGTTGGACGGTGTGTTCCTGAGGCTCAGTCGAGCTCCTGAGCTGAATGTCTCGACTCCGGCCTAATCGGAGACAGTCTGCTCCTTTCTCCCTGCGTCTCCCTCTCCACCTCCCTTCCAACATGCACGAAGCCTCGGATGACACGGGATGCTCTCGTGAATCCGGCTCTGTTTTTTCCATGAACGAATCATGCTGCTTCAATAAACAGAAGCAGATGATGGAGAGAAGAATTTTTTCTCCCAATTTCATCAAGACATCCCTCTGATGAGACATTTAGTTGACATTTACGTCAACCCTCAGTTGTTGGGTGGTCGCCTGTCTGCAGCAGTCTCTGGAGTCATGCCCTATCTGTCGCTGTATCTCCACGCTGCCTCACACCATCCCAGAGGATTACATCCAATCTGATGCCACTCGGAATCAGGAAATGGCCTGTTGTGATAAATACTGTGTAAGTGAGGGCGGGGAAAATTACAGGATTTTCACCAAATTTGCCAAAAGCTGCGCATTTGCTTTTTCCTAAGCACTCACAGGAGTCCTCTGCTTTGAGTCCAAAATACACATTAAAGCTGCTACAAATTATATTCCATAACAACAGCTGATCAAATGTGAAAGTGGTCAATCTTCGTGATCTGGGAACGTATTATTTTGGTTCGTTCTCGCAGCAGCGAGGCAGCAAAGAAGCCCTAAAACTCATCATGCGTGGCCGAGCACCAAAGAGCAGACAGAGTAGTGGCGCATTTGGCGGCCAGCAAGCTAAATATTTCCCTCGGGAGTTGGTGGAGACCAAAAACAGAGCTAAAAGGAGAGTGATTATTTCGACCCCAAATGGATGCTAATGCTGCTCCGTATCTACTGCATGCGTATTCAGGCAACTTCATCCAAACGTGTTCAACATATCAACTCACAAGGTGGAAATGTGCAAGTTGTGTGTTCACAGCTTATTTCTGCTGCCTAAAAAGTGTCCAAAAACATGGCAAACACATGTGGCTGGTACGTACTACTCAAAGGGAAGCATGCACTTTCTCATAAGAGGTAACCCCCCACATTTAAAAGCCCCCAGCCGCCGTGGTGCTCTGCGGCGGCGTATCCTTCAGCTACAACAGCTCCTTCTCCCAGAGAGGGAGGATGTAACAGATATTTACCCATGGTGGTTAGCTGATGAAAGCTCGGGGCTTTCCAAGTGCTCGTCGCAAAACCAATACAAACAGTGATTTGACAGTTGTCTGGGTTTTGGCACTGTGAGATCCATCCGCTCCTTTTTTCTTCTTCTTTTTTTTTTCACCAGGGAGCTTAAATTGCCACTTGCATTAATGAGGTAGTAAATAAATGTCTTTTGTGTTTACACTAATGACCTCAAAAACCAGACAGTGAAATAAGGGGGGGAGGCGAGGCGTTCATTATCCCGAACCAGCCACCCGTGAAACCCTGCATGTGCGGGCTTGTTTATGTGTGTACACATGTATGTATCCGTGCACATTTGCTTGTTTCCATATGCTCTTGTTTATTCGGTGCTTTACATATAGCTGCTAGAGTGTGTGAATGAGTGTGCGTGCGTGTTCCCTTCGGAGGAAGCCCTCAAGAATCCCCCTCGGGGCCTTTCAGACATCTGGTTGCGGATGGACAGCTTATATCTCCAAGTAATATGTCCAGTTAAGCCCCTGGGAGCTGCCGCAGTGCACATCATTACAACTCCTCCTCCTCCTCCTCCGGCTTTGCTCGGAACTTCGCTGAAACCCTATCGTTTGGTTCAGAGGGGTACAAATATGCTGTATATCCTTTTATACTACTTCCTCCCCGGTCCGTCTCCCATCTGTTGCAGATTAGTCTTCAGTGTGTGTTTAGAGAGCTGAGCCTGTCGCCGAGCGGGACAGATAGTAAACCCAGAAGGTTTTAGTCAGAACTGTCAGGTAGGTCTGAATTAACAGAGAGGCCAACTGAGGATATGGCTGCCTGAGAGGGAAGCCAAGGGGGGGGGCTGGATGGGGAAGACAGACGGCGAGAGGGTAAGACAGGCTCCGAAATTACACAGCAAGCCCACCAAACGGTTTGTCTGTTTACCCGTGAACCTCAGGCCCGCTACTCGAGGGTCGGTGTGGAATGCCAACAGCGGCTGCCTGGCCAAATTCAACCACAGCCCCCGGGAGAGGAGGGGAGGCAAACACCCCGCAAAACGGCCAGTCACGCCACTTTCCCTGTGATAGTGAGTTTATTTAAGCACGGCGCTCAAAGCCGCTTTCACATGACACGTCCCCTCGATATCTGTCGCCCTCGTGGCATCCAAACCCGCCACCAAAATGTTAGCGTCGCCGCGCTGAGCTCGGCTGGTATCGCTCAGCTGCTCTGTCGTCCGTCCCTTTTCAAAAACCTCCCTTCCTCTCTCAGTCGCCGGCTCAACAACCCATATGAAGCTAAAAAAAAAAGCGCCTTGGGGCGGAGCTGTTGGGACTAAAGGCGATATGGTTTCACACACACGCCCTTCCCTGACACGCCGCGGCCTTGAGAACTGTGCCAGCCGCATGTAGGCCAAACTGCAGCCCGCGTGTCACAAAGTGCCCGAGGCCGCGAGCTTGGTCCGACCCGCCGTTCCCAGCCCTTGTCGTGTTTCCAGTGCTAAATTGTGGGAAAGTGCGGGTGCTGGTTGTGTAATACACAGCCGGTTTATGTATGTGTGTATAAGTGTGTGTTTGTCTGTTCTGCTTGACTGATGTGCCATCCCTCCAGGGTCCTGTCATTAAGCCTCTGTGTACACAACCCCAATCCCTGGCCTACATCTATCTCTTATTCAGAATTCATGGGGGATTCATACACACACACACAAACGTAACCACATACAGCTTTCCCATATTAAATGTGATGCAATGCTGCTGCTTGTCTTGCATGATATGTCATCAGATGTAGCTGCTTTTTGCATTTGATTCTCTCTCTTTTTGCTGTTTTTTTTTTTTTTAAAGGATTTGTTTTTCGTAAGCGATGCTTCCATCCAGTTTGAGTGGCACAACTCATTAAAAGCTCTGACTTATCTGTTTGTTTTGGCTGCAACATGTGACACACTGTAAATCAGTCAGATGGATTCACAGATTGATGGAAGGACTGCACGTAATGGCAACAGCAATGCTGCATCACTCTCAGCTCGAAGCATCGCAGAGGCCAGTAAAAATAAAAGACAAGTTGATTTCTGACGAGTGCAGCTGGAGCGTGTCGCTTTTTATTTTCCTGTTAACGAGAACACGAGGAACTGGTTTCTTATCTTTCATCGTGTGTCAGCCTTGCATCTGCAGCCTAAATAGCCGCTTATTTGCGACTTTTTCCTAAAGGAGTCGCAGGAATATTTCACTGTCTGTCTTTTATTCACAGTATTCTGGTTCGTGGGCCTTAAACGTGAACGCTGTCCTCTTCTTGCCAGTCAAGTGGAGCGAAACGAAAGTGATGCTTTTCGTTTTCCCGTCAACAAGAACAAGACAATCTGGTTCTTGACGCTTTTTATTTGTATCATCAGCCCTTCGCTTGCCGCGGTTACAGTTATAAATATCTGCCTACTCTTTCTCTTCTGGAGAGGATTATCACTGTGTGTGTGTGTGTGGCAGTGTGATCGCAGCAGCCTGGGAGATGCTTCAGAGACACACACACACGCACACACGCACGCACACACACACATACACTTTTGGACACGTTACATAGACTTACATTAATTTCCTGAAGACTTTGCCTAACCCTAACCTCAACCTAAACTAAACCTTACTCTTGGCTTAACCTGAATGTGTTAACAGACGTATGTCCCCACAACACGAGTTATACATATCAACCCATGCACACACACAATGACACACACGCTTCACTGGAATCACAATCTGTTTCTATTGTTTCAGAATAGGCATTACGGGTTTGTGATGGTGTTTCTCACTTAGATCCCAGTTCCTCACCGATGTGGTAAGAGTGCGTGAAAACTGCCCCCTCGTTTCATGCAGATTCCAGGTATAACAAAGGATTTATGACGCCGCGGCCGGTTGAGAGTGACTCTGTTTAATGAAGCTGCCTATTTTAGCGCCGCTCGTCACTGAGAGCATGATGGAGTGTGGGTGGGTGGGGGGCTCGCCTGTGTTGCAGAATACGATTAAACCAAAATCAAGACTCCATTAGATTTGGCAGGTAAAATGTTTGCATGCGCACATCGGGTGCTCGAATGTGCTGGACAAAAATATAAACACAGCAGGAAGGACACTGTGTACACTGTATACTGCTGCCAAGGTGAACCATTTATTATTAACACTAACATGGACTGTCTAAAGAGAAGTGAGCTGAAATATCACTAAAAAACTGAAAAAAATATTGAGCTATATATATATAGAGCCAGTATAGGCTCCATCCCTTCCAACAATATTAGTTTCGTTAGGGGATAAGCATTGATTCATTCTTGAATCACAGGTTTTGGAGTGTGTCTCTTTGTTATCGATACATATCAACAATTCATGTAGTAATGCAAGTATGTATGAAGATAGCAGACTGAGAGATACTGCACGGTGGAATGAGCATGTGTCCATATCTTTTAATCTAACCTTGGTTACCATTATTTTGAAATGTAGAGTTATATATTTCATCATCCATTATCAGTTGTTTTTCCACAGTGGATATACAATACAGTTGCCAGAGGAAACAGTTTGTATCAAAGAGGATACTTTGGCTTGGCATGACAATTTAGCCTACAGGGACCATCTAGACTTGCATGCAGTCTAATTCAGGTAATGACACGTATTAAGCAGCAGTTTAAGTGAGGTAAACCCTGCAGACTCATGCAAAGTAATGATAATAATGAATAAGTTACCTTAAGACGAGTACGGGAAAAGCCTTTGTACTGTATTTGACGACCCCATTTAGCCCTCAAGCAGCATTATTCCTCAACATGCTCTAATCAGTCTGTGAGTGGTGAAGGGATTTCCAGAAAAATCCACTTGAGCGTCAGAATAATTGGCTACATGTGCAGGGATATAGGCAGAACCAAAAGCACAATGAGGATTGACAGATACGCATGTGAGGCTGAACAGTAGCCGCATTGAAGCAGCGATTCTTTTCATTTTACGATCGATCCAAAAGGAGATGCCCGCTATTCTGGAAAAGAATGAATAGAACATTCAAAAGCGTCTGATGGATGTACTCCAGTGACTGAACTCGGCTCTAGTTTCCAACCCCTAATTTTATTGATCATGTTTGAAATGACAAACACAAGCTGCAGATGGAAGGGCCGCATGCAAAAGTTTCCAGCACACTTGTAAACACACTTGCAAACGAAGGGTCGGTTAAAGATCAATTCACACAACTTCTCATGATGGCACCAAAGTCATTAAGGTTCATCCTCTGGGCACCACAAACGTCTCGAGGTGGACCGAACCTCTGACCAACATCGCCCAAAAAAACGATCAACATCAAAAATGGACTGCCCACTCTGAATTTTACTAGAAAGTCAAGTTCTGAGCAAGTGGAATCATAGCTTTTAAGCTTCCCAGCCCAAGTCACCTACGCTCCCATCACAGTTACCTGACAACTTCCTGCATTTTACAGCACTTTTATTGCCACTCCCATTGTCCCAGAGGTGTGTAGGTAACACCCTGCAGTGGTTAACAAATCTCGGCAGAGGGTTTTATGACCAGAAACTTAAATCACACTCTGCCTGGGTGTGTCGGGGAATATTAACACCAAACTGGCAAGACCGCCGAAGCAGCACTTCCACGGACCTGATAGGCAGCAGCGAGTCGAGCTGGCGGGCCTTGTTAGCGAGGGCTAAAGATCCATTTCCTGGTGTGAAAGGCCGCTGAGAGGCGTCTGTCGGATGAATGGGGCCGAATGGGGAGTCATGGTGGATGTGAATTGAGACGTGGATCTGAGGTCTTTTTGTGAAGCGGATGTGCGTGCGAGCTGGTTTGTCAGCCGTTCTGCATATGGCCTCTGGGAGTGGGGCATTGCTGATTAAAATCAGAAAAAGTTGGGATGCAGATGTCTTTAATTGTAAAGCTACTTGTAGAGGGATTTGTTTTGCAGGTGTTAGTGTAGTTGGTCTGTATGACTCAGGGCCATCCAGAGAACAAAAAAAAATAAATATACCTGCAGTCGCAGAGGACGGTCTTCGTTACAAAATCAAGTTTCACTTTCAGTCTGAAATGCCTGCATGGTGATTTATTTGTCTGGGCTTGTCAAGTTGGGTTCAGCAGCGTTACCTGTTGCGTTAGGAACTTTTTCAAGATTGTTCTTGTCACTAAAGCCCCTTTCACACTTGCAGTCTTTCCCTAAAATGTTCAGGAATGGGAATGGGAGCAGCCAGTTTCCCACCTCAACATCCGGTAATATTTCAGGGAAGTTGCCGGTACGGTCGCGTCGTCAACGAAAGCAGCAACGCTGCAGGGATGAGCACGTTTTCGAGGTGATGAAACAGAGAACGTGGCCGCTGGTGCTCAGCTGCAGCTGTTAGGTAACAAAATGACATCTTCACTGTGTCTGTTTATCCTGCAACCTATACTTACTCACTGTTAATTTGCATCACCACCGTGACCTCCCTGCCCGTTGCATTTAGCAGGATTGTATGAACAAAGATTAGCACGTCGATTTAAAAGTTGCCACTGAACGTAGTAATTGTCCTGAAAATGTCATAACATTTGCAAGACAGTGTTTGCCTTCAAAGCCATTGTTGCTTTTAATCCCGTGCAGGAGAGCTATTTGCACAATCTCAGATATTTCATCAGGTATTTGTACTTCACGCTACTTAAACATCAGGAATGGTCTCTATGCGCTGCTTGAGCTTTCTGTTCTGTTTGGCTTTTTTTTGTTTTCCACAAACTGTCCTGCAACAAGCCGGGACATGTCGCTGTCCTTGCTGATATCTGTTTTGAACAGGGATGTCTCCCCTGATATTTGCATTTGAAGGGATCAGTTAAACCCCTTCTTGCCTCCCGGGGATGAAACACAGTCCTGGTATTGGAGTCCAGGTGTGAATGACTGTTATAAATGAAAATGAAGCACATCGCTGCAGAAAAGAGCACGTCTGCTCAGCACAATAAAGGCTAGGAAAAGGCCAAATTAGCAGTTGAGTTCTGTTCCAATAGATAAATGAAATGTGCAGCCAGACAGAGTGAGTAAGTGTGCCTGGTATGTGTAAGAGTGTGTGCGTGTGTGTGCAGCCAGTGTGTAGTCCAGACCAGGTCTTGGATTTCAAGTATAGAAAAGGCCACTAGATCTTGTCTGAACCCCGGTGCAAAGCATTTGCCAAGGAAAGAAAACTCTGAAAGTCCGTCGAGAGACTTTCTGACTGAACTTGGCTTAAGGTTAGACTGACATTTTTGGCCAATAATGTCCTTTTAAATAATACTGGATATCAGCCAAAGGTTCCTGCATGAAATCAGATTCACTTTTGTTTAAATTTAGTGCGTTTCCCTGCCCCTGATCAGCTGTGGGTGGCTCTGCCAGTCTTAGGTAGCTGCTTGTGAAATGCGAAGCTGCAAGCGAAGTAATAAAATTTCAAGTAACACAGAGTGCTTGCCATTTTTCCAACATTAAACGGGGCAAATTTAAAGCAGTACTAGCCGTTGGTGAAACTGCATGCGTGCACATGTGCTATTGGTGCAACATGTGTTTGTATTTGCAAGCGCCAGTGTCAAAGGCCACTGCATAAACCCTCCATTAGTTAGTTCCTGCTCATCAGTCTCAGACATGTGAATGAGACCAGGGTATCATCCATTCAGCACATGTCCAGTGGCTTTAAAGAGTGCTGATACATGATGTCTTTGCCTGATAATGGCTAAGACCCATTAAAAACCCAGTTTATAATGCGAAGCGAGGAACAGATGATGATGAAATAAAACGCAAGTGATGATCCTTTGGCTGTGAAAGATAACCGAACTGACACCTTCAACACCATCAATAAGGCTCCATTCCAAAACTTTCTGCGCTGTTGCACCTTCTTCAGAGAGGAAGCAGAGGAGACGGCAAGGTCAACTGTCTCATGCTTTCTGAAGAACCATGGGTCTGTGGCCGCAAGTCTGAGGGGCTGATATCCGCCTGTTGTCTGGGACAAAGCCACTCATCCTCTGACCTGTCCTCTATTCACAGCAGATCATTCCTCACCCACTCATTGTCTATTTTCGTCATCTGAATTAAGCACAAAAATAGAGGTTTTCCTTTTTACCCGTCTGCCTGATGGAGGATTTCCACAGCTTCCAAAACGCATATCCAGATAAATATCTCAGGAAACTCGATGCGCATCTTTCGGACGGTTAAACACAAAGTGGCTTTTGCAGAGCGGTGCCAGGCCCCTTGGAAAACTTGAGAGCTTTTCTGAAAGGTTTACCCTCTGACTGGACTGCCAGCTCCTCTCTCTCGTCTCATTCGATTTCAAATATGCGTTGGCATGCCCGGAAAGAAGGCCGCGCTGGCAGAGCACATGGACGGTCCCATCTCTATGCACACAGAGTATCTAGCTAGTTAGCTAATGGAGTCATTTCTCATTTGTAACAGGTATTTTGGCATGTGACAAACAGCCCAGTTGCCCTCTCTGCAAGTCACTTTGTGGGGTTGTCAGGGGAGAGGGCGTCTTTGTCTGCTGGACAATTGAGTAAACTCATTTGTCATTTCAGACTGTTTAAATGAAGCCGTTGCTGCTTTTCAGCCTTTCACAAAGACGGATGGAGCAGAGCTCGTCCAAATAAATTACATTAAACTTCCTCAGGCATATCAAGTGATTTTTTTGCATTTTGTCCACTATTTAATATGCAAATTGTTTTTCTGCACCTTCTTTTTCTGAAAAATAAATGCAGCTGGATCTTGGAGTTCTGCCGGATTGTCAGGAGCTTCCCGAAGCGAAGTGCTCCTTGACAGCAACGTCATTGTGATACTGTGCTGAAGTGAGAGATGGGGACAGGGGACCCCTGTCCTCTCACTCATTCAGTCCACCAAAATAGGCAAAGGGGGTGGTGGTGTCAGTGACGGCCCTGCGTGAGAATCTCCTGAGATGGATGAGGCTGACTTGGGAGGAAGCACGGCCAATATTTAACCAAAAAAATACCTCAAGGAGACATAAGGAGCTCAAGTTTTAACTTTTTCTTTTAACATTTCCAATACCTCAAAATCACAGTTTGTTAAGGAGGTTAATATGCTGGAAAACAATGATTTAAAGTGACAATAATTGATATTTTTTATTAAAAATCAGATCATATGACTGCTTGTATATATGTATATATATTGTTTTGGTTCACGCTTGGTGGAGACCAAAAACAGAGCCAAAAGGAGAGTATTAGATTAATAGATTAGAATATTAGATTCATCAGGTGGACACAAACACGACTCCCAGCTCATGTTGCTCTGTATCTGCCGGATAGACCAAATTAAAGGGTGACAGTTAATTTCTGCTGCGGCAAAGTGTACAAAAGTTAGTTATCACAGCTTAAAGTTATCTAATGACCTTTTACCTCAGCTTTGTGTCATTATGTGAATTTCATCAAATAGCATTTTTATTTTTTTTCATCAGACCCACTACATACTTCAATTCCACTCAGATTTGTGCACAAATGATCAATTTCATTGTTGGGATAATGGCGCAGCTGCAGCAACAACACTCGCATTAACCACCACGTGATCTAATCAGCAGCAGAGTAGAAATTAATGTGACATTATGAGAGCAAATGGTGGATCGGACTGGGTGACCCCAGGAACCAATTAATGCCGGAGAGAGCGGGAGGGGGCACTCACTCGCATTGTAAGTGGAAATTTTGTCTGGGAGGAAAGTAGAGAGCAGGGAAATAATCGTGATGCACCAAACTACACATACATCAACGTGTTTAAGGAGGATTTAGGGTGCTTTTATACTATCATGCCTGCCTCAAAAAAGGAAGGCAAACAAGTAAAAGAAGTAAAAAGCTGAGTTTGAAATTGACTTTGGGATTATTTACCCTTGACTGCTTTCTCACAGGGCAGCGGACAGCAGTCTGGCTCTTAGCACAAAACATGTAGAAAGAAAAAGACGGACTGAAAGAAAAGACAAAAGACAGAGTGTGAGAATAGAGTGGTCATGTCATCTGGCTCTCAAGAATCCTGCAGCCCGGTTGGGGGGGCGGGGTGGAGGGCTCGGTGTCACTCTGGCGGAGGAAGGGGCGTAGGGTTAGGTGGGGTGTTGATTCTGAATTGTGTGTGTGTGTGTGTGTGTGATTGAAGTGCGGTGGCAGGCGATTTGCTCTGGAGGGGAGGAATGAGGGAGGGGCCGACAAGGCTTGGCTGCACACACACACACACACACTCATCCACTCAGTCCCACACACTCGCAGGGATCAGAGACACTCCAGATAGAGACGTCACCTCCCTGCCCTCCTCCTTGCTCTTTGGACCTCGAGATTTTTTGGCATTCGCCAAATGAGCTGCTCCTCAGCTGCGGAGTGAGCGCGTCCTTTCAGACTTCAGACTTTCAAAACACTTCCTGGCCGAGTGGGATCTGGATCTGGTTAGAGTGTGGATCTGTTGAGTTTGATGCTGCGGGCATGTAGCTCGAGCGCCATCTGACCGGGGGGATTGTGGAAGTGAATGAGAGCTTTATGCGAAGGAGAAAAGAGAGATGCTTTTCCTGGAGGTAAGAGGGAAACAGATGTGTACGCATCCTGAAACTTGCAAACGCAGAAGGATTTTAGAGCGGTTTTGCAGCTCTGCTGTGGAAAATGCTTGCCCCTAAGTTCCCCCGTTGCTTAGATCTGTTCACGAGGAGGCATGCAATGGATTGTGGGAGGTTTCCTCAGTTTGAAGCTACGCCTGACTGGAATGAATAGCCAAGCTCGGCTCAAGATTAAAGCGCTGTGTGTCTGAGGGGTGATCCTGCATTTGTGTATAATGTGACAAAGTGCATGAGTGTAGGTCTTGCATGTTGGGCCTGTGTGTATAGGTGGTCTCACTCCAGCTGTGTTAAGTCTCCTGTGCACCCCCTGACACCCATTTGGCCTTAAAATAACACTCTTCACCAGTCAAAGAGCGATGACCTCGGCCTTTGAACTCCACAATTTAATGGTTTTCCTAAAGCAAATCCTGTGACGTTCATTGAAAATATTCTCCTTTTTTCATTGTTTTGGTTCCAGCAAGTGCTCAACCTCCCAATCTGCCTCTTAAATTAGGTAAAGCTGCAACTATTCCACCAGTCTGATATTTTAATAAATTTCTCAGCACTCAGGGAATATGATACAATATGTAAAAGTCAAACTTCTCTGCAAATTAGGATGTATTCCTTTAGTTCGCCCGGGGTTGTGTTCACTTGAAAATAATATGTGTTTGACTAAGTAATTCCTCGGCGAAGGGGAGCCCTTTTAAAAGTGTCAGTTAAGCCGGGGGGGGGGGGGGCGAGGCATACATGATTAACCGTTAGCTGGCTACATCTGGCCAGTGTTTACACAGAGCCAATGTTGTGACTCTTTAAATGCCTTTTTCAAAAGTTTCCCCATTTAACCCCCTTAACCTCCTCCTGACACGTCTCCACCACGGCGGAGGAGCGGCTGGACATTTTGTTTTTGTTTTCGACAAAGACAGCCATTGTGTCATTGCCAGCGGGCGGCACGGTGTAATGTGAGTTTGTTGGCTCAGGAATCCACAGTCACCTCTCTCCCGTGACTTCTGGGATGAGGGGCGAGCGAGTTGAAGGGCAGGGGAGGACAGGCTGAAAATTACCAGACAGGTAGTGAATGATACCAAACTAGAGCTGAAGTGAGCAGTCAATTAATTGATTAGCTGATTAACTCATTCTTGACATTGAGCGCAAGCATTAATGGCCCCGTAGTCCTAAACTCAGATCTGCTTTTGACAAAGTGGCTCAAAATAATCTCGGGGAAAAAAAAACAAACAACGGAGTTGATCTATTTGCACCACTCGCTGGTCTTAACTAGGTTAGGTGAGATAAAGTAAAACCGGTAAAGAAAAGCTTCTGGGTGATAACATTATCTATCCTACCATAAAACCTGATAGATTAGTCACTGAAGAACAAAGCTGCGGTCAAATACCCTTTTGTTCTGTGATAAGAGCTTTGGTTTGACTTTTAACAGCATTTCTAATCTGCAGATTCACTGTTTTGGGGCCCTGAGCTTCATTCAACTGTATGCTAATTGGGGGAATGCCAGTATTTCCCCAGTCTTGTTACAGGGGTTTGACTTTACAGTGCGGTTGTGGGAGGCCTTGAGGGTGAACCGAGGAGATAGAGTTGACGTTTCAGCGAGGACGGGGCGTTCGGTTTGGATTCAGCTGCCAGCACAAAAATCAAGAAAAAATTATCACCAAGGGGTGTTCAAGTACTACAATAAACGTAATAAACACAAATATAACAAAGTAGGGACAGTTAAAAAATGATTAGGGCTGAGGTGAGGTCAGAGAATGTGTTTCTTTTTGCTTAAAAAGGAGAGCAGAGGAGGATTTTTCATGTTTTCATCCCCGGAGCTACATTTTATTTCACCCTTTTCTTGCAGGATTTACTGTAATCAGTTAGTTAAAAACTGTTACATGAAAAACTGGTGTGTGGACCTGTTGCTTGTTCACTGACAGTGGTAATAGCTGTTTATTTAGAGGCTAAGTAGAGAAGCTGTAATGATCTGTAAACAGGACGCACCATTTGTTATATTTACTATAATTTTGTCATTTCTTAATGTGCCATGTGAAACCTTGATCTTGAAATCAGGGTTGAGTTAACTAAAAGAAATAGTATTGACAAACCCTGGGAGGGTCTTGCTTTTTCAAAATGCCAAATTCAGCCCCTCCTCCCCACACCACTGATTTTCATACAGTCCCTAAGCACCTGATTATCACCTGGGACAAGCATGAATTTGACTTAACTGCTCTACAGTCACGGTTAACAGGCATAACGTTTGGTCAACAGAAGACCCTCACGTCCCTCACAGTGCTGCTTTTGTGCGCGACATCACGCCGACATAAAGTTCTGAGGGCCTGTGTGAAGAGTCTGACTGTTCTCACCCCAGCAAGTTCTATTCTGGGGGATATTTGCATGTCAAAGAGGCAGAGCAGGGCAAATCACAAGCGGCCTTTTCAACACCTTCAGACCAAAGTGCAGTTATCAGGCCGAGAGGGCTCCGAGGAACATGGCTGCTGAGATAAGAGGGGCTACCACTGAAGGCAGGAGGCACACAGCGACGAGACTGATTAATCCTCATTCATGTGACAGACCAACTGTTATCAGCTTGTAAAGAGGAAGAAAAAATCCAGTGTGACGGTGGATTCATGCGGCAGTGTTTGAGTGGATGCATGCAGATCATATTTCAGGTTGATGGCTTGTTTGTCTTTTTTTCCATTTATACAGTCATGATTTCCTGCACTCAACTGTAAATCACTTCACAAGCTTCAGTACTTTGTAGCGCAGTGGAAAAGAGCACGTTTGGCTGATATCGCCATGTTGGTGTTATTCCCACGTCATGGTACAACGTCATTGTTGCAACTGGTCCCGGACAACATGGCGATATCAGATCGTGCACAAGAGCAACAGATGTTTGTTGGGTAGCGGCTGGAAAAATTTGTGGTGTCATGTCACAGCAAAGCATCACAATCCTAGTTTAGAGGAACCTTCCTAATGTGCATGCACACCTTTGTTCACTGACACTATTAAATGTCCTAACATGATTTTTGATTTTGAAGATTTTACACTGATGCACAGCAAATGTATGCGCAGATTTGTCCCAGCTATAGATGATAAGATTTAAAGGCCTTTAAGTGCTGCTGTTTTTATCTTCATGCCCCTTTTTATGCAATGTGAGATAAGTCTAGTCATGCTGGTTGTTGCATGAGAGCACCATACTGGAAAAAGCCTTCTACGATTTTCCTTTATAAATCATCTTAAGTTTCTCTTCAGTTCCCTTTGAAGGTGGTCAAGGAGTGTTTTGGGCACTTTATCAAGCATAATTCTGTAACGGATAAACAAAAGAAGTATGACACACAGTACCACTGTAATGGGATGGAAAATAACATATCAGTTATTCTGACTCAAGAGGCCAAATTGGGAAAGGATAGAAATCGTGTCATAAGAAAAAGCTTTGTCCTCCTCTGTTTTCCTGTTTTAAAAAAGGAACAGTCAGTGCTTTTCTCAATATTTGCTTTAGCTGTCATGTTAAACACGTGACACACTGCTGGGAAAAATGATTATCTTGTTGAGACACCGCAAGATTAAAACTAATTCATGGGATTGCAGGTGTATACAAAATGCAGAGGAATTTACAAAAGTACAAAAAATCCTACATCAGCATGAGGCTGGCCAATCGGTGGCAAGAAGCAAAGAGGCAAAAGCCCGGGATTTAGATTATAATTAAAAAAAATATCAAGCAAACAGAGGAGGGATTGAAAAAGCAATTTGAAAAATGAAAGGCAGGTTCTGTAAATGTGATTCCTAAATCCGCCCTTTTTATCCGCAGCGCCCGCGCGTGATGAACCTGGAGCGCGGTGAAAGAGGGGAGCGTCCCTCTCCTCGCGGCCCGGAGATGGAGCCCCGTGCCGGCGGAAAGATGGGGAAGATGTCGGTTGGCTTCCAGAGGAGCTCCACCTCGGATGATGACTCCGGGTGTGCGTTGGAGGAGTATGCGTGGGTGCCACCGGGAGTCAGGCCTGAGCAGGTTGGTACTGAGCCTGTTGTACTGCAAAAATCCTTCATTTGACATGCACTCTGCGTCTTATACCCATCCTCTAGTATATTCTATCGAGAACAAACCCCACGTTTATTGCACATTGCAGTTACAGATTAGTAATGCTGCATGCTATGGCTTTTTTTTCACATGACATCTCCCATAGATCCCCACGTTAGTTCATGAAAATGCACACCTTTCTCCTGTCAGTGGGAAAACATGAACATTTCCAGTCCCTTTCTGTCTCTTACACGTGGAGAGATTTCACAGTCAGGCCCGTGTGACTGGATCGACGCTGACATGTTTGCCCCGCAGTGTCAGGATGAAAGACACACAAAGCAGCAGTCATCCTCCACTGATACTCAGCTGCCCTCTCCTACGCCTCATCTAAAGCAAAAGGCGAGGAAGCATAGCGATAGCACGGCTGGCCTCCTGGCTGCAACGCTCCTCACTCCTCAACCTGACAGCATAACAGACAGAAAATGACAAAAGAGTCTTTTCAGCTCGGTTTTAAAATACTACATTATGAGAGTCTGGCGCTCCATCTTCCTGCATCCTGAATCTACAAAATGAAGCTGGACTGACGGAGATGCTGTTTCCGTCAACCTCCGAAAGTTCACTCATCTGTCTTCATCCGCAGGTGCAGATGTATTTCTCCTGCCTACCAGAGGAGAAGGTGCCGTACGTCAACAGCCCCGGGGAGAAGCACAGGATCCGACAGCTCCTCTACCAGCTGCCACCGCAGGACAACGAGGTAGAGATGATGAGATAGAGACACTGACAGGGTGTGTGAGACAGAGAGAGAGAGAGAGAGAAGGGGAAAGGGACAGTCTGTGGCAAAGCATGAAGCTGGTTTTTATCCAAATGCGAAAAATGTGATGTAACACAAAGACAAGATTACAATAAATGCAACAGCAGAGTGCAAAGCAGATACCAGAAGCTGGCAGAGAGATAGGTGGGATGTTTTCAGGTGCCGAGCATTCAAAGCTTGACGAAGCGAGGCAGCAGTAAACACATCGTCCCACACAAATTAAGCCTTTTTCCTCACATCAAACACTCAGGCCACCTTCTTTAGACTTCCAAACGCAACTGTGGAGCCAGTCTGAGAATCAGCGTGTTAAAGACTAGACCAGAGTTAAAATTAGGGCCGGGTACTGAGCTTCAGTACGTTTTTCTTGTGATCTGTACAATCAACGGCGACAACAATCAAACAACCGATTAGAAAATTGAGGCAACTCACCGATGAAGTCTCATAGTGATACAACAAACCGCGCCAAAAATAGTCTTGTTACATTGGCAAAGGTCCAGGCGATCCAATCCAGGAAAACATTTCGTCCAAAACACGATAATAATCCACACAAGGTTCTTTTATCGCCTCAGTTTGTCCAGCAGCATGCTTATCATGCTCCAACTCCAGCAAGCATGCGCACATGGGTGGCGTGTTGGTTTCAAGATGGCCGCAGCACTCCGACCTTTCAGTTCGCGCCCCACTCGACCAATCGGGTTCTTCCATTTCACCCAGAGCCAACGAGAGTCCGCGCTGAAGGGAAGGGCCTCTTCTTTTCTGAAAATGTGCAGCCAGTTGCAACCGACTGTGCAGGTGACTGGCGCTTTGTGCAGCCAATGGAATTCTGTAAATGAGGATACGCTGCTTCAGCGGGTAATTTACAGCCAAATCAAGAAAATCGGTGCAAACAGGGATAGTACACAGAGTTTGAAATGATAAATGTAGCAGTTAAGATTGCCTCAATGTATATATAGATATTTATTTGGATAAATTTAGTAAATGGCCTTTTTATGAGAAAAGCCCTGAGAAAAGAGCAGCATAGTTTACTTTAGCTCTGCCTTGGATCGGTGTTTTTGGCTTTTATGTGAAATGTTAAGCATGTCCTCAAAGCATGGTTAACAGAAAAGTATGGTTTTGGTACGGTAAGACATTATAGACACTTTCGCCAGTCCTAACTAAACCAAAGCCAGCAGCTGAGTAAAGCTTCAGCAGCCTTACTGGACTTTTCTAGTAAAACTACAACAACAGCCACATTCTCTGAGCCTCTTGCAACAGTAAAAAACATGCCAGCCTCTTCTGTATAATAGCTTTATGGTGTGTAAACCAGCACTCCTTTCACATCTGTGTTAATAGAGTTTGCATTGGGAGATATGGCGGAGGTGTTATCGCCAGAGGGGAGGGACGGAGGGTGGGTCTGCTGTCTGACGGAGGTGGTCTCTGCATGCAAGCATGGAGGATACACAATAGGAACACTCAACACACACACACACACACAGCCGCACAGTGTTTGACTGAGCGGTTTTATGATGTTTGTCGGCAGACCTGGTGGTTGAGGAAGCAAACTGCCGGAGGATTCCTTGCGTAACTGTGGTTCGGAGGGATAAGCACTCCGTGTGTGTCGTGTGTGTGAACAGGAGAGACAGTGAGTGTGTGTGTGTGTGTGTGTGTGTGTGTGTGTGTGTGAGCTCGCACGCATCATCACATCGCATCGTTTACTGTTGTTTGGAGAACAACCGAGCTGGTTGTTAGGATGGTCTCGGTCTTTTATCTGGGCCTTCATCACCATCTCTAAACACAGAGGAGGGGTTTGTGTATTGCTCACGCCATCCTTTCAACACAGCCTTCAGAGGAATTAGCTTTAATTAAACCCTTTTCCAGCCTTATATGGATTGCGTGTGCTGCACTTCTCCAAAGTTGAGAGCGAAGATGAAAGATGAACCATCAGCAGTAATGGGTGGATGTTATTAAGCGCTATTTCGCTCTCTCCCTCTAACTGGTTCCCCTCTTAGTCATAAATCGACCTCTCCCGTTCTTTCGGTTTGTCAACTCCGCTCCTCCCTCTCCTCTCTCTTTCCCAGGTGCGTTATTGCCACTCTCTGACCGAGGAGGAGAAGAGGGAGCTCCACATGTTCAGTGCCCAGAGGAAGAGGGAGGCGCTTGGGAGGGGAACACCCAAGATCTTGCCCCGAGCTCTTCAACACACCCGCTGTGAAAATGTAGGTGACAGACGTGGATACCCATGAGCACGCACACACGCATATGCACACATGCAGACCGCTTGTGTTTAGTGCTTTATAGCTCATATAGCCACAAGGTAAGCTAGCATTACAGGGAAGCCAACTCGTGAGTCTTAAGTTATTTATATCGCAAGCAGCTAACGCCCACTATCCCATCCCAACGCACAGCAGCCCGAGGCACAATCCCGATTGGCTAATGCGTTAGTTTTAATCATGAACATAAACTTCCTCATTAGGGCGAGAGGGGAAGCGAGGAAATTGGGAGGCTCGTGCTCAAGCAGAGCAGCGAAGCCAGTTCCTCGGGAGGAATTCGGCAAATTTCCTGCCACCCATCTATATCTCAGCATGACAGGCTGCAGAAAAAAAAGCACTGTTTAACAAGTAATTCTTGCATGGAGTCTTAAAATCCTACATTTTCCAAACAAGACACAGTATGTGGCACATAATTCCACCTCTGTAATTACATGCCGCTCAGCTCAGTGCATGCAGCTGGTTTGAAGACTTTTCTTTCTGGAAAGCAGTGAGCAAGTTTCTGCATCTGTCTCTGAAAACTCTCAAACAAAGTGGATTTACTGAAATTGTACATGTATCCGCTGGTAAAACAGAAATTCTCTCTGGATTATACACTGTGTATAGGCTGCTAAACATATAAACAATGTTATGTGAGCATGTGCTGTCAAAGGAAAGTCCTTTGTGTGGAAAGGGGGAAGTTATTTTTGATCATTTTTCTATGAGTTTGCTGACAGGAACCTTGACTTTGGGGGAAAAGAGAGACATTTAGGCTCCATTTTGACATTCCGCTTGAAGTCATAGTGAGCTATGAACAAACACAACACTGTAAACAATCCGAAAACATGACCTCTGTTTCCTACTTTTGATTCGGTGATGGAGGTTTAAACACAACATCCACCGCTATTCAAGCTGCCCTTGATCATATTTCTGAAAAATTCCCTTTCAATGCAACAAACATAAATATTAGTGTTATGTGGCTTCCAGCAAATTGAGCCCTGACCAGTGAGTAAACCACATCCTCTGCCAGGCATCCAGGAAGAGCAGGCCAGCCATGTTAATTCCCCTGGACAGGCAGATGAAGTCTGTCACCACTCAAGCACAGATGCTGCCACAGGGATGCAAGGTCACACACACACACTGAAATGACACACAGGAATATCAATGGATGCACAAATCCTTAGACATGCTGCAAACACACACACAGTTACTCTATAACCTCCCACTTTCATCCATGCAGGCACACCAACACACATGTGCACGTTCATACACACTGTGCTCAGAAGGATAGACTGTTCACACACACTTTGTCAGACTCCAGTTTCCTGGTGGTGCAATCCCAGGGACACACAGCACCCCCATATCCAAGGCCCCTCGCTGTCCACCCTGGTAATAATGGTTAACAGCTGGGCATGCTATCTCATAGCTGCCTATGGGTGTCTCATAGCTCTGCTGGGTTATATAAAGCCTTGATTGCACGTTCAGACACGCTCTGACGATCTCAGTCATACGATCTTTCGACTCAGGACCAAGGCCTGTGTATTCTGTTTAAGCTTAGAGGGCAGAAATGCTTCCAATTCCTCAGCAACCCCCAATGAATAACTGAATCCACTTGAAACATAAAGAAACAATAATTTGAATCAGTGTTTGTCCTAAAATCTCTGTTGGTAAGGTTGAGTGTCAGATTGAAATGTATTGCTTCCAAGTCAACCCATTTGCTTTTAAGTTGCTATTTTGCATCTGTTAATACAACACTGGGTGGGGTTGTCACAGGTGCAGTGAATTGTTTTTTAATAGCAACCTGTGTTTTCATTGCCTTGAAAAGATTATATTGGACTGTCCGTGTTATCAAGTGCTGCTGTATTTCTGCTTCAATTGTCATCGCTGGTGTGTTTAGAATGGATCATATTCCTGTGGCACGTACAGTATGATCACCTGTTGTTTGGCCTTCTTTGTTTTAGCCTCACTGCGAGTGAAACATCAGCAGATATGTGATATATTTTGAATAGTTATATCCCTAATCTCCCTTTTGTTTATGTGGCATTCCTCATGTGTCACAGGCATCAACTGTGCCACACATGTCACTCCCTTATGAGATTGTCTTTGTGTTTATCTCTACAGTTTCATTCTCAAGGTAGCATACTTATCACCAGATTTATAATCAAGATAAAATAAGCAAGGTCATAACTCAATGATATTGAATTGAATGTTTCACGATTTGAACCTTGACGTATTGTAAGCCACTTGGACAAACTAGATGCCTGACATATAAACCTCATGGATCATCTGTTGTTTGTGTTTGATTGTCAGTGTGGCGGAGGCATCAATGGAGGGGAGCTGGCAATTTTTGCCTCCAGAGCAGGGCCGAGCCCCTGCTGGCACCCAGCATGCTTTGTGTGCGCCACGTGTCAAGAGCTGCTGGTGGATCTGATCTATTTCTACCAAAATGGCAAGATCCTCTGCGGAAGACACCACGCTGAGCTTCTCAAACCGCGATGCTCTTCTTGTGACGAGGTAAGATGCAGCAAGAGTAGCAGGACCTACTACCATTTGTGTCTTACAATGAACCATGGTGATATCAGTGCCAAGTCCAAAGAGTTCCACAGAACTAACAGCTGTATCCCTGTTTCTCTTTAGATCATATTTTCGGATGAGTGCACTGAAGCAGAGGGTCGCCACTGGCACATGAAGCACTTTGCCTGTTTCGAGTGTGAGTCAATGCTAGGAGGGCAGCGCTACATCATGAAAGATGGCCGACCCTACTGTTGTGGCTGCTTTGAGACGCTGTATGCAGAGTACTGCGAGGCCTGCGGTGAAAACATTGGTAGGTTATATTTGTGAGGTGCTACAAAGATTAATAGTTGATTTGCTTTTTAGATCAAAACCAAGATATTGCTGATGTATTTCTTTGACTTCTTTATTTCTGACTCTTTGTTTAGAAATACTATAAATAATGCTATGCTCCTCTTCTCTTCATCCCATGATGCTTTAGGGGTTGACCATGCTCAGATGACCTATGAAGGTGTACACTGGCATGCCACAGACCAGTGCTTCTGTTGTGCCCAGTGCAAGACATCCTTGCTGGGTTGTCCCTTCCTGCCAAAGCAGGGTCGAATCTATTGCTCAAAGGCCTGCAGCCAGGGGGAAGATATTCATGCCTCTGACTCGTCTGATTCTGCCTTCCAGTCTGCGCGCTCACGTGAGTCACGGCGCAGTGTCCGCATGGGGAAGAGCAGTAGGCCTGCCGAACAGTGGAGACAGTCCCAGCTGTTCAACCCCCCCACTACTGTCCCCTCATTTGAGTATAAATTTGTAGATGGAGAGGGTGAGGGAGATGTTGATTGCGACATTGGCATTGTAGGGCGCAAGCTGGCCCGTCTTGGCCTGGAGGAAGAGAGGTTCTGGAGAGAGCGGGAGGAACAAGATGCTGGTGGAGAGGAGGATCCAGAGGAGTGGGCACAGCATGAGGACTATATGACTCAGCTGCTGCTCAAGTTTGGTGACCGTGGGATGTTACACCAACTTCAACAGCCATCCCTAAAATCCCCCAGCCCTAGTAATGACCGAAACAGACTCATAACTGTCTCTGACCCATGGCTAAAGCCTGATACTACATCTATGGGGGTTAGCGCCTCCTCTCCGACCCCTGCCAGTCCCACCCAGAGCCAGACTTCCAGTCAATCCCGAGCCAACAGCCTTAGCCCTGGACTGATTAGCAAGAAGCACCTGCCTGAAATGTACTGGACCCAGTCCCAGGACGGGTTAGGAGACTCAGCCTATGGAAGTCATCCAGGTCCTGCCAGTGCCAGAAAGATCCAAGAGCTGGAGTTGGACCAGGATCAGGACCAATCTGGGACAGGGAGACAGGCCTTCTGGCCAGACAGGCAGTGGTATGAAGACTCCCTTGAGTGTATCGCTGATGAGCTGAGGAAAGTTGAGCAGGGTGCTGGAGATTCCATGGACTCCCTGGCACTCTCAAACATCACTGGTAAGGAGACTGTTAGTTGCATGTTTTCAGAGAAAAAATGTGCTTTCTTTTTAAATGGAACAACTGTTTAAATAGTGTCTTTCCTGCTTGTTCTTTTTAGGGGCATCAGTGGATGGAGATGGCAGGGACAGACCTATAGTCTACACCCTTGCCATGCAGGATCCCTCGGTGGCAGATGACTGCGAGAAGATGAGCAACATGGGAACCTTTAATTCATCTCATCTTCACCACAGTGCCAACTCTCTCAATCTTAACCTGGAAAAGGGAGATGAGGAGGAGGTAGCATTGGCAATGAGGGGAGGCACACCAGGAGGACTTCTCCCATTGTCCCCACATTCGGAAGGCCTCCCTTCCTCCTTTGTCCATGCCCCAGCTCTGAGAAGGAGCAAGTCCCAGTCCAGGCCTCCTCAGATGGTCAAGTTCTCTGAAGACACTGTGGATAATGGATATAATGATGGCTTTGATGTCAATATTAGAAAGCATCCCATGAGTGAGAAGCCACAGCGGAGGGTGTACTGCCCAGATGAGATGGGCCGAGAAAGAAGCCGTCCAACGAGCCACCATGGGCGCAGCAGGCAACAGCATCACCACCGGCAAGGTCGGCACCACAGGAGCCGCAAAACCCGCTCGGACAACAACCTTCACATGGTGCCTTTGGAGAAAGCACAGAGGCCGTATGAGCCCCAGCACCAGGGTCTGGTAAACCCTCCATGTGGTGCCATGCTCCTACAGCATCCCGCACACAGGATGCCCCTGGCCTACACCCAAACCCGATCTGACTATATCCGTCAGGGCTCAGCTCAAGGAGACCCACGGGTTGAGCATTTCATGGGTCTCTATAGAGATGAGGATGACTCTTGTTCAACTTGCTCTTCCTCATCATCGGACTCTGAGGAGGAGGGCTATTTCTTGGGCCAGCCAATCCCTCAGCCTCGCGTGGCTGGGCGCTACTATGCTGAGGACTACCCAACAAGGGTTACAGCACTCTCATCCCACAGCCATGGCTCACAGACTGGTCGCAGAAAGAGCCACCGCTCCAAAAACTGTATCATCTCTTAACAACTTAGAGTGTATTTCCTTTATAATCTGCACTACACTAAGCAATAAAGTCAGATTTTCTGATTATGTGATTTTTGCAGATCAGATCTGGTTTTAGGCAAGCAGTTTAAAACAACCCAGATGTACAGACTGCAAATTTTGCCCTAACAGAAAGTGCCTGGCCCAATGTCAAGAAGCATATCATGTTTTAGGCCAAAATCTACTGAAAGAATAAAATCAATTCAAACTGCTAAAACGGCAAAAGAAAGACTGGATCTGTGTAACAGATAGTCAGAAAATCTGTTTTTTGTGTGTGCAAGTTTGGCCTAGGTACTGGGTCTTATTGAATTTTAGCACTAATATGATGCATGGACTGGTAAATTTGGAAGCCTTTCTTTAGACAGTGCAGCCAAAATTATGTACAGAGTTGGCAGAGTGGCGACATCAAACTTTTTCTTTCATTTCAGCATTTGCCATTAAGTTTTTTTTAAAAATAGCAATATCTTTGTGTGCATTAAAATTGCAACATATTGCACACAGAGGTTGATAAAGTAGGAAATAGAAACAAACCAAATAATTATTTAATGCATAATAGTACAAAATGATAATGTACATACTAAGTTAAGATTTTAATACCAGTATTTTTATATCTGTGGTTTAAAGAAGTGTTTCTTTTGAAGTGTATGATATAAAAAAAAGTAGTTGTAATGGTAAACAAACAGACCTCGTTAATATTTTATGAGAAACAACAAAGAAGGTGCCACTTCATAAACTGTGTTCTTCGCAGTAAAGTGCCATGTTACTCTGTAACATCTCTGATAACATATATTCCACAAGGCTCACTATTGGTGTACAAAATATAAAACTCATGGCAGTAACACCTGCATTTTTCATATTCAGCTGATCTGTTCGCTACCCTTGCTCTGACATAACCAGCTAAATGCTTTGTGATGTAAAGACGCTTGTAATAAATATTTTTCTCCTCTCAGTTTCAGGAATGATTTTTCTTTTTCTCAAATGTTTGACATATGTTCATTTTCAAACAACATATTTTGTAGCACTTAGACTGTAGTTTTTATAGGCATGTAAGGTATGTTAGGAGTCTAAACCATGTTCAAAACACATGCAATGACAGACTAAAATGGACTTGAACAATGCCAACAAACTGATCCTTCAAATTATAGATGAAATCTATGATGGTGGTGGGCTATTTATGTAACTTTTGTTAAAGGCAAATTTCACCATAATTTATGTGGTTGTCAAATCAGTGTTGATGGTAAATGTAGCCAAGCAATAAATTCTTCAATCCGTGCTATATTAACAGAGAAAGCAGAGTTCTCCTGCAGCAAAATCTGTTCTTTTGGCACCTCACTGTCATTTCATGTGAACAGTGACGTAGTTGGTAACAAAGAACTACAGAATTCCTCTGGGTAGCCACAGGGCATGCTAGATGACACTTCCTTATTCTCTTTGCTTGTATTGCAAACTAGCTACGCTTCCAACAGTGAAAATGGTGAGGTGAGTGCAGAGGATGGTATGGATGAATATACATTTTAGTGGTATTGAGCCATATCTGTTGGTTGAAGAAATGCAGCAGAGAAAGGCTGAGGCTCGAATGTGCAAGAGGATATGACTGGCGGGGCAGCTGAGCTGCTGAGCACAAACATCGACTGCTGGTGCCTTTGTTAAAATTGCCCTACGATGTCAGCAGAAGCTTAATCATTCAATTTTTTGTTTAATGCTGTCGCCAATGTAAACCCAGAGAGCCATGTGTGTGTTAGTATGCCTTAAAGTAAGTACGTTTCGGTCCTCACTTGGGCAAAGGGGCACTGGAGAACTTTAAGACCTTCCCGAGGAAAAAGTGGAAAAGACAACGAAGACCAGCAGAGCCAGAGAGTATTTCTGTCACTGAACACTACGTTTTGGCCAATAAAATAACTATGAGCAAGGATATATGACAATTTGGGCGTCAGAAGCTCATGCGCAATGCATGCTGGCACATGTAGCATTATAGCATGCACTAGAGAATGTATTGCTTCAGTTGACTACATTTAGCATCAACACTGATTGTTCGTTCAACATAAAAGATGCCGAAATTTCCCTTTAATTGACGATAATACAGCAAACTTTAAAATTAAAAGAAATCATCTTTACTAGAACCTTCAGAGACACGTCAGTTTGTGCAAAGCTTTATCTCAATGTCATCAAAATAATCAAGCTTTGTGCAGGTTTTTCAGGTGGGTGGAGAGGAGGAGGCACATAGGATATAAAGTTTGAAAAGCAAAATCAGACAACACAACGAAAAAGGAACCGAACTGGCATTTCTAGACAGTACAAAGTCACATGATAATGTAAAACTGTAAATTTAGCAGCACCAGGTCATACATCTGACTGCTACAAAACAAAGATCGACATACCTGAAAATAGTACAAAACATTGTCTTATCTGGCTTTTCTTTTGCAAAAGTGTGATCATGCTAGAGGGTTTATTCTCAGAACATATTTTCATCAAAACAGGTTAAATAATGAAACCCATGTTGACCGAGGTGATGTGAGACCGGTGGCTTTTTAAATACGGACAACAAGTTTTATTTTGCCAACGTGATAGAAAAACAACTTTCAAGAATATTTAATAATTAACATCTTTCAACAAAGAACTTAAATGTAAAAATGGTCTGTTCAAAACTAACACTGTTCATCCCCACATACAAAGCAACACCGCATCTCCTCCGTGTTGAGATGCTCTTCAGGTTGCTGTGCTGTAGAATCGGTTCAGTCCAGCAATCCAAAATGTATCCAAGATATCCACCGTGTTCAGCAGTCAATCCAACCGTGCTCAGTCTCACAGAGGGCAGACCGTGCCAATGTGTCAGTAAGACGAGCTGTGATTGACTCCTGTCTTTGAAAGTTTATGACTCGTCAGGGGCGTAGACGGGGTGGTCGAGTCACAGACGGAAGGTTCTGGCTGCCGAACCACCTCGTCCAGCTCGCTGATGAAGTGTTTGAGGTCCTCCAGGCAACGTTCACGGATCTCCCCGAGGTTCTCCCTGAGAGGAACCTGCAGCTGCTTCTCCAGGTTGGGGTCTTTAGCCACCAGCATCTTTACCACCATGCCAAATGTCTCGCAGTCCTGACGGTACACCTTGAAGTGAACAGGCATATGAGTCAAAAAGGCATCGGGGCTTAACGTGCACAAATGGAAAACAAAATATAATAGCTAGAGCCAAAAATTTCACTTTCAAAACACTCTTGAGGCACATTTACATCTGTATGTCTGTAGATCTAAGACTGAAAAGTGTCAACAGACAGGGGTCAAACCCTTTGAGAGGAAAGCTCTTAATTGAGGAGATGAAAAGCTGTTTCCTTCCTGCTCTACCTGGCGCCTAGGTGTCAATATTCCAGTGTCATTGAGCCCAAGCTGATCATTCTGGTGTTAACACACATCATGTAGTGTCAAAAGATAAACACTTCTCCTCTCAAGTTTAATAATGGTCCTTTATGTAGGACAGGGTAGCCCAACAGGCAATAAAACCCCCTTTAGTGGCAGCTCGGAGGCTTATAACAGGTGTTAGAAGGACAATGAGGAAGAGGTGTCTTGTTTGGAAGCTACTATTTCACACTGAGCCTCAAATGTCTCATGAAACAATGGAGGGAGCCCACTGCCGCCACGTAAAGTGTCGACTGCCATGTAAACTGTTCAATTTGCAAAATACAAAAACAGACTTGTTTCTAACTCGTCATCCTTCATATGAGCTGACACTGAAATTCCAGAGGGGGAAAATCTCAGTCACCTTCATTGATGGTAATATTTTTTACGGCAGTTTCCATTTTCTGAAAGCTCGGGACGTGCCCACACATAAGAAATTGAGACAAATCCTGCACCTCAGCTCTTGTTCCCTAGAAAAGTTTCCCCCTAATGGCTTCAACAGCATGTATCAAAGAACAACTCACACTACAGTAATAGGTCATTTTGTTCACGTGCAGGGGTTTGAAATGCATGAAGAGGAATATAAACAACCCTCAAAAGATGAGAAAGGAGCACAAAAAGTGCTGCAACTAAAATTATTTTCATTCAATTCATTTGCCAATTATCTCAACTACTTGATGAATCATTTGGTCTGTAAAATATGAGAATATTAGCGAACATGACAGTCAAAACTCCAAATGACCTGTCGAACCAGTGGTCCAAAATTCAAAGATACTGAGTTTATTATTGGATGGTTAAATTTCTGTCGATTCATAAATCAATTAATGAACAAATAATTTCTGCTCTACCAAAAGGAAGTCAAAATATTATTTCTCTGAATATTTATGGGGGTTGTATGACAATAAAATATCCCAGAGGCTTAGAAATGCTTGTGGTCAAAGCACACGCCATCAACCCCACTTCCAATCTGCACCTCTCTTCCACGTTTCCTGTTGTCCCTCCACTAAAGCCTCCAAAAAAACAAAAATACTCATCACACATGAGGACCTTTGTGATTGGATGGTGTGATGCTCCGTCTCTATAGAAAAGTCCACACTGACAGACCTCAGGGACACACCTCAGTTACTCAGTGGGACGATGCTCTGTCCTCTCTCTGTTTTGCTCCATCTGTCCCTCCACTATTTAATGACGCATTTCTTCCTCTCGTCAGTCTCTCTGTGCCTTGTTTTATCTTAGCCTCCATCTCTTGTTCAGTTCTCCTCCCTGACGGAGCAGAAGTGAATTAACCCACTGATGCCGCTAGTTACTAAGTCGCACATCAAGCCTGTGTGTGTGTGTGTGTGTGTGTGTGTGTGTGTGTGTGTGTGTGTGTGTGTGTGTAAAACTAGGCCAGGCCAGGGTGAGTTTCAGTCATTCACCGGATACCAACAGCGGCTTCTGTGCTGCAGGCCGTTATTTATAGCTTTTCACAATGTTCCTAGAGCAGAGAGCATAATCGGGGTACAGATCACAAATAAAGATCTGCTGTCACACAGAGTTAATGTGCTTCCAACAACACATGGCATCTTTCCAAAATCCGCATTAAACAAAAACATTTCGGCTGCTGCATAAAAGCTACGCAGCATGTATCTGCAAATATTGAGCTGATCAGAAATGAAGGACAGTTCCTTTAGGACAGAAATGTATTTCTGGAAATTGAACAATGCAGAATAAATGACTGGAAGTATTTTGTGGGCAGTGACCCGCGTTTTCAGTTCTCCCTCTTAAGGTGACCTGACTCTAACAAGAGGATAAATCACTTCACATTGGAATACAAACAGTTTCAGGAAAGAGTGCTGACGTGCAATGAACACACCGCCTCTTCTGGGTGTTTCTATACGTTCCCCATGTACAATCAACAATCAAGTGGAAGATGTTACACAACAGTCACACGAACAGGTCTGTACAAAAAAGCAGACATGTGACAGCAACAACGCATTGTCCTTTTAATCTTTCTCACGTCCTACGGTCTCATTCTGATGACAGTGACTTTATTTATCAACTTTTCGGAGGAAGTATCCAATCAAGTGTGCTGACAACAACTTCTATAAATATGGGGAAAGTTGTTCCTAGATAACAATGCGCTGAAAATGTACTTCCTGTATTCAAACGCACTTCCTGAAATCCCTCCCTTGTTATCCAATCAGGAAGGAAAGGACCAGTTCTCGACTTTGGGGTGGGGTCGGTCCAGAACTGTCTGGGCTCCTGAAAACTTCTTTAAACTTTATTTTAGCCAGTTGAAACAGGATGAGGAGTGAGCGTGTGAGCCTGCCTGGCCTCAGAAAAGACGAGTGGAAGAGTTGCGGCTTGAGTCCAATTCAGCCAATCTCTGTACCTAAAAAAAACACCCCACTGAGGCTGGAACTGTCTGGCTGTCTGTGTTGTAGCCAAATATATTTAGATTCCTCAACAAATGAAATAAAACTCCCTTTGTATCACAGCCGGGACTGTGAGGAGTAAAACATAATACTCTTTATTGCCTCTCATGCCTTGTCACTCACTATAACCAGTTAGTCTGTACTGCAGCCAAAGTCAACTTTGACAATGAGAACTTGGTTCAGGTTGAATTTCAGCAGACCAATTTCACTTAACTACACAAACACACACTGAGACGCTGGTATAACGCTGCCCAGCACGACGTCTGGCCGATGATGGAAAGTTCAGCTTGTGATCTGTGAAAAGCGGAGGGACAGTTGGTGAGCTTTCGAGGGGAGCTACTGGACTGGAGTGTGTTTGTGTCCGAGCGTTTAGAAGAGATGGCTAGACCAGATTGGGTGCAGAAAGCCAAACATCTGGCCGACACTTGTCAAGCGGCTGAACGCGAGAGCCTCCTGCAGCAGAAGCACTGCCGCAACTTAATAGAGCGCGTGTGAAAGTGACTTTTGTTGTTTCGGACTGAAAACGAGAGGCGAACTTGAGAGCGTTTGGGTGTGTGTTCTGAGCGTGATGGGGAAATGAATACCAGCCACCAGACAAGTGCTTATATATTTTCCACTCGCCACTTTGGCAGGTAACCAACCATGATGAGAAAGAAATTCTCTCAGGTTTTGATTGGTGTTTACAAAGGTCTTTAAGTGTTTACCATTAAACAACAAAACAGACTTTAGATTGTTCTAATTCCATTCGTCTTTCCTTTTTTTTCCCAAGGCTTGCTTAGAGAATAAGAAAAAAAAAACAATTGTTTGATTTGATTACTAAACTTCTATTTGTACCTGGTTGCATGCAACAGAAAGGAGGACTGAAAATCAGTAATCCTGGAAAGAAACCTGAAACTTCATATCCCCGGAATACACTGTTCCCTCTCATTTTTCATTTTAAACTGTTATATTCTTTCCAGACCAAGAGAGCATGAGTTTTACTGACAAAAGAAAGATGACATAGTTGACAAGGCCATATTAAAATACCTCAAGGTTATTCCTGACATTGTGGGTCTTGGTAGTCATTTTCCAAAACCTACATGAAATAAAACATTCAAAGCGCTTCAGAATACCTAGGATCTGAAATGAAGCTCACGCCATGCAGCTCAAATGAACGGGAGGAGACACAGCTGGGGGAGAAAGACACAGGCTATAAAGCAGGCCAGAAGTTGCAGCGTCGGCAACACCGTTCTAACGACCTATAGGCTCTGTGGCACAGCTATATGTGAGGGTGCAGTGTGTGCTCCGGGGCAGAGCTGGCTCAGGTTTAATGGTCCCAGTAAAGCAGCAGTAGTGCTCACTGGTGCAGGAATGGGCTTCATTAGATAACTGAGCAGCGCTGGAACCTCGAGCCTGGGGTGGTTTAAGCTCCGTTAAGTGGTCGGCCTCACAATTTATTGTATGCGCAAACCAATACCATGTCAAGGCAGTATTTGTGTTTCTGCTTTCGTTTACTGTGTGTGTTCCTGTGCCGTGGACATGATCCTAGTGTTTCTCACTCCCTGTGTGCAGGCCTGTGTGTGTGTGTGTGTGCGTATTTGAAAAGATGAGTCAAACACTGAGGGAGAGTTGTGATGTTTGAGCCATGTGGGATAACAAGCTGGTGCAGGGTTTAATGAGCGGTTGTTGCAGAGACCAACAAGAACCACCAGGAAAATGCTGACAAATCTGGCAACCAGCTACTTTGGCAGATAATTACCCATCACTTCAACACCGTTCTGACACTGATATCTGGCTATTTGGTGAATTTTAGGATGTACTCACCACTGTGACTGGTGGACAGGAAAGTTAATTTCCTGCCTTGTTAGGAACATAATAGGCGGCTGTTCCAGTAAGGCCTAACCAGTAAAGTGATCCACGTGTGAGCTAGAGGAGTCGAGGCCACCATGTGCACGGGGCTGTTTGCCAGGTTACAGTTTGTGTCGCGCACGCACCAAGTTGACATTTATAGAAAAGTCTTACAAATTTCCAGCTTGTAATGAGGACTGTAAATCAAGTGATTTTCCAAAAGAGGGAAACTAAGAGCTACTGACACTGAATGTTTGAATAAAAGCTGCATGAAAACCAATAATAATAATGTACATTTAAAGATATGAGTTGTCCTGAGTATGGATGGGTACCTTCTCTATCTCCTGAGCTTTGGCTGAGATGGCCAGGGCTCGTCGCTCTTGAAAGTTTTCTGCAGACAACTTCTGGTTCTCCTCCACAACTGGAGCCACCAGTGGCTCCTCTTTCTCTCCTTCTGGAGGATGGCTCTCCTCCTAAAAGTGGAGGAGAGAAACGGGTAAGTCGCTGCTCTCAGGAAAACTTGTGAAAACGGTGTGACGAGAGGTGGATAAGAGAACTGAAAAGGGTTGTTTTAATCAAGGAATGTATGAAATGACGACGACAAAAGCATCAATACATGTTTTCAAAGCGCACGACTACTGCTGTCTAGATGACAGAAATGACACAATGCTCGCAATTACATGATACAGAGAAGGGGAGAGGATGTGAAAGGACGTAGGTCAGCAGCTCGTAGCCCAGAGACAGTCACCGCAAAGCTATGACCTGATCTACTGTTCAACCTTCCTGTATATCCAGGCCTCATCCCTGCATACGCCTCATCAACCACATCTTTCCAGTTTCTACAGCTGAAAAGCCAGAGCACACTGTGATGATTTGTCCTTACATCTACAACTAGTCAAAGAATTATGCATTCATAGGAATTACAACACTACAACAGGAGAGAGGACCAAGAAGCTGATGTGGATCTTCATTTCGAACACCGTTTTCATTACTCAAAATTATGAGTAAAACCTGGGTCAACATCAAACCTATTTTTCAATGTGAATTGTTGAAACTGACATCTCAGCTGTTTTTATGTCCTGAGAACATGAAATCTGGCCAGACAAGCTCTGATGAGCCCTCTAATGGGTAGACTGGAAACTCTAGTACCCATAAGTATTACTGTGAAAGCCAAGAGAAAGAGCAAAGGGGGAGAAATGAGGCCAACTTGGATCACCGCTCAATTTCTTTTGCTCATTTCCTGATACTATTAGTGTTTGAAGGCCAGGGAGCAGAACTGCCCAGCCATGACTAAAGTCCACTCATACATTAAGGGAAACAGGCCAGGGACTAAGTCACATTAAATCTCTAGATGACCGAGGGAAGTAATTACAGGAGATGGTACATCACAATGCCGAGTGTGGTCTAAAATAATACGCACAGCTCATAAAGGATCATCCAATTATTCCTCCTTCCAATTCCCTCCCCGAAGCTATGCTTGGGAGAAACGTGTACACTTGTGCATGTCCGAAAGGTCGCATTCGTCAGTCTTCAGCCTCCTTAGACTGAGTGAAAAAAAAAAATCCTGGTCTGAGTCTTTCAGTTCAGCTCGCTGAGCACAGCCCAACCTGGAAGGATGTTACACTATCAATACCAAGCTTGGCAGATACACTTCATACAGACTGGACTAAGATTAAACATCAATGGATCTCTTTTCAATGTAACACTAAAAATAATTTAACAAAAGGTTGTTAGAGCTAAAGTATTTTTTATTCCTATTTTTTCTGCTGTAGATTCATAATTACTGTGCCAAATTATTTGGTGTTGCTTTTGTCTTACTCACACCGATAACCTACCAAACATATTTGGGGATGGATAAAAGTTTTAGGGTGAGACCCACAGATATAAAGAGAGAGAGCATTTTTTTAGACTCATCATCTTGCAAGGAATGCTCAAACATGTGAAAAGAATTCCCTCCAATCACAACGGGAATTGCATTGAAATAGCATAAAATTAAATTCTCTTGATTCTTTTTTATGAATCTATAGGCTACAGGCTGTGCGATGAATCAAACAACCGCTACATCGTTTAATCGTTGCTTCACTCTGATAAAGCACATGCTCGGACCGAGTGCCATCGCCTGCCTAGTAACAGCAAACAGTGAGGAGCAAGAAAATCAGACATGACCAAAAAAAGACAACTTTAACAAGAAGTTTGTGAAACCAAGCAGGCCTAATGACACTGACAACAATGAATCTGAGATACAGTCTTGATAGCCTGCCTATCAATTGCTTGACCGGAATCTATCCCATTTGTCAGAGACATTGAAATCTTCCAGGACAAGTGGACTGGCACCACTCTTCTTCTGAACAGAAACCCTTAAGAGGACGTAGTCTCCTTGAGACAATGACAACGACTAACAAATGAGTGTTGATGAGCCAGTTGGCTCTTGCAATATTAATCTTCAATAATTGAAAACAGCAACCTTGTTTGTATTAGCAAGCCCTGCGAAATGTACTTTGGAATATGAAATCACTAAATAAAGCAGAACAGAACAAAACAGCGGAACAGAACAGCAACACCACAAACTGATGATATCCTGCTAGGGCCAGTTATCAGACACAGCTAAAGGTCTACAGCTATGCTAGCGGCTCTGTCAGGAAGTACATAGCCACAGAGGTGCTCTCAACCAAATGCTAATTCTACAATGACAATGTCACCACGCTGATGTTCAGTAAGTATGACGTTGAGTCATCATCGAACTGTAAAAGTACAGCTGAGGCTGATGGGAAAGTCATTAGCTCTTGGTCATGAACCAAAGTGAAATAACGACCTGATGATGGCCCTGAGAAAACATTAACAGCTCATCAAAGTTACTACATGCATCCTGTGACAGACACGAAATCCTGTATGAGATTTCATAGAAATCATGTAATAGTTGTGGAGATACTTCACTTTGAACCATGAATTTAAGCCTCATGTATTCCCACCCCGCTTTTTCTTGGTGCAGTTGGTGAGAAGCAGGGGTAGATGATGGTAGTGTGGCAATCAGCAGTTACATGTGGCATCTAGGCCTGTGGTAGCATTGTAGCAGCTAACAATAGCTAAAGCGGTGAGAGTGATAGTATCTTAGCAGTTAGTATTGGTAGCTAGCAATTAACATTAACAGTATAGGTGAATCTAGCTTTATTGTCTTCTTCTGTTCCTCTTAGCAGGTAGCGGTTAGCACGTAACATTAGCTAAATGGTAGCATCGGAACTGTATTGTCTTCTTCTGTTCGTCCTAGCGGTTAGCATTAGCATTAGCAATAGTTAAATGGTAGCATCGGTACTGGCCACTACCTGGAGCATCTCTGGGTCAGTTGAACGTGGCGGTGCTGTTTGGATTGTGTAGGAGCAGTGTGAACTGGCACTAGGGGGGGTGACTCTGGGACGCCGGAGTTCACTGCCTAACCTCCTGGAGGTGTAGTGGGACTAAGTAGGCGAAACACTATTGAAGGGAGGTTTCCACCTGATGACCCCCAGAGACGTGTTAGGAATCACTGCTCTTTGGCAGGTATAGAGGCAGATTAGAGCTCCAAGGTTCTTCACTGAGAATGAATCCTCTTTTTGAGCACAAGTATCTTGTGTTTAAATTAACATGGTAGCGCAACAGGAAAAGTCAGGGGATCATAAAATTATTCTCATGCATTGTCTGGGAACCATGATTAAAGTACTTGATGACCGACATCGCCTTCCCTGGAGCTACACTGCCAGCATGGCTAAGAGCACCACAATGACTGACCTCCTTCTAAAATCACAACAGGTTTATGAGCAGCATGATCTTCTGATCACTTGTGTTTCTTTGCCCTGTTCGCACCACCAGATTTCAGCAACCATGTAAGCTAATAAAACATTATCATATTGTAATTTACACAAATCATGTGTTGCGATTAAACCTGGTGACCTTTTCAGTTACAGGGCCTGCTCTCCCACCCACTTGGCCACTGTGGCTCCCAGCCAGAGCTGCTCTTTAGGTTCCCTCTTTGGTCTCTGCTGTCTGGGATGGCTCCAGAAAGCCTGCGTGTGTTTGTTGAATCCCCACAGCAGGCAGCGGCTGGGGCCATAAGTGCAAGCTTTACTGGGGGCACAGCACAAGCCTTTCATCTTGGCCAAGGTTATGGGTTTGTGCCCCCAGAACAAAAAACAACAATACACCACAGGCTAGATCAAACACAGAAAAAGCAGCAGTGTGTGTGTGTGTGTGTGTGTGTCTGGAGAGGTGGGGCACTTTCATCACAGTAGTTGATTTGGTGGTGGTGGGTGGTTCTTGCAAAAATGCAAAAAAAACAAAGGAGGAGAAGAAAGGACTATGTTTGTATCTTGTAATTTCTGACATATAAAGCAATGCATGGGTTCACAAAGATATCCAAGTGCCCACCATGCCAGTCAAAAGGACAATCCAGTAAAAACATGAAAAACATGGTAACATACAAATTACCTCCAAAGTGCTCCAAAAAAGATCTGAGAGCAGCTAATGAGATAAATAAGCAGCATTTGAAGATACAATTTTATGGGCTTTTTGATCGAAGTCATGTCCTGCACATCATGGGAATGTTAGACCGAATGCCTAAAATTAAAGAGTCACTGGCACAGAGGACAACTGCAGTGACTGCAGTGGTGGTGTAGTTGAGAAAAAAGGGGTTTGAAGCTTTCAGACTAGCCAGCAAACTCTGACCTTTCATTTCAGGTCACTTTTGGCTGGCTGTTTCACAAAAAATAATAAATAAAAAAATAAATACTTGTCAATCAACTCACAATTTGAGAGAAACAATTGTTTCTACTTTAGCAGGAAGCTAGGGTTTGTTTTTTTTTTGCATCAGGATTGGATTTAGTTCTGTGATTTACACTGAATTATCAATATGTCAGTACATTAACATGCAGTTTAGCCTGCTTTCACTTTGATATACGCCCTCTTGCTTTCGCTGACATTTGGCTCTCTCTTTGTGAGAGAATGCAATGGCAGCCTCTGCGTCACCCAGCCAGCAGGTGGTTACTAACATGCAAGACTGCAAAACGTCAGATTCTGGTCTTATCACCTTTTTGAATGACAAGCTGTAGTTCAATAGACTCTTGATCGTTGTGGATGGGTTTTCCACTTCCAAGTCGTAATTACGACAGCTGCAACATATCTAACTGGGCACTGAAGCAGCGTCTCACAGATATGAATCAAAGTCTGTCATTCAGTGTAATTAAACTAACATTTAATGCATATGTTGTAATTTCGTCAATAATACAGTATGTTTAACCCTCACACAATTAACTCTGTAATGATAAAACACTGTTGAGCTATCCGACGATGAGGACACTTCCATGTCAATCCACTATATATGACACGGGTGCAGAAGAAGACACGCTGGCTGACAAGCGTGTCGACGCTTTTCATGTGACTCCTATGTTACACATCACTCACTGGCACAAGACCATTGACAGGCTGCATGCTCGAGACAGTCTCAGCCACCACATACAGTCAGTCACACCGCTCGAGAGAAAAAGGAAACGATTGTTCATTGTAAACAGTCTAAACACATCCCAATGAGTTCCACGGGGACCTCTGGCTTTCCCAGATCCCATGATAAAACGATGACTTGGGCTACTGAGTTAGCCTCTTCACTTCTGGGTGGCCACAGCTCGAGGCACTGCGCCTAATCACATCTGATTGTATTTACACTCCTCTGCGTGGTTGAAAATGGACGATATCAGCAACACAAGCTATTATTTGCAGAGAGCTCTACATCCAATACTGACTCGAAACAGTAAAAGTATTTTTTTTAAATAAAGACCATTTTGAGGGAGGATGGCTGGGGCTTTCATCGACACTTGAGCCCTTCTCTCCACACCGTTACAAGTTCTTGTGACTGAAGTCTGCTTACAACACAGGTAAACAAAGCACAGGCCTGATGGCTTTTATGCTCTGCATGAGGGCCACTTTAAAACCCATTAACATACTTCAATGGGACTAAACACTTATTAGAAGGACAGAATTTAAAAAGTTCCAGATGCATCCTGCTGTACAGTGACAAAGTCCATGATATACAGTGTCATGAACACAACGGCCCATTTGGGACTGGACTCCTGCATTCACAACATTTAGAGCAAATTGTGTTATGTTCTTGTTTGATCAAGTAAACTTCCAGGTACAATTTGACGCACAAACAAATAAATAAATAAAATACTAGTGTTGACATTCAGCACTAATTTTAAAGGTATTAATTTATGTGTTTCATGCACTTGTGCTCACCTTGTTTGAGGTTGTGCTGTGTGGGGAGCCTTCTCTTGACAGGCCTGGGATTTTGTCTGAAGAAATAAGAAAGGGATGACAAAGAGTTTTGACAGTGATGCTTGAGTGAGGGCAAAAATAACATGATTTGGAATAAGAAAATTATCGTGGGAAGCATAAATTCATTAGAGTAAAAGACAATTAGTATGTCTGGACAGTAAGTATATGCTTCTGGTAATCAGGGCTCTGTAAATGTGTTGGTGTTTGGTGCCTCGTCTGTGACATCTGGAATAATCTAGAAACAGATGGTTCATGATCGTGCTCCTAACTCCAGGGGGTGGATTCACTGCAACGCATTTTCTCTAATGTACAGGTTCCCTCTCATCCATTACACACCAACTTCTCTCACTCTCCATCTGTTTCTCCACCAGCTTTCCTCAAGCATTCACGACTTTTATCCGATTGACCAAGTCTACCAACAATCATGAACCCTGAGGACCTCACCATGAAGCAATCACACCCTGGTGTTTAAGCTTTGGCTTCAGGAATATCCATCAGACATCCTATACTCATTCCCTGTTCTTCCACACACGACCTGGTGGCATCTTTATGAGGCCTGACAAAGTGGCAGACAGAGCGGGGAGGAAGGCTGACTGCTGGACAGATTAGAGACGCTTTCTGTCACTCTCAGGTTACCCTGACTGGGAATAGGTTACGTTTAATGATTGTAACCTTTGCATATTTCCGAAACAAATCCTCTGCATGTCACTTCGTCATGCTTTCATTAATTTGTGTTGAGAAAAAAATAAAAATCAATTGACAGATGGTACAGATCGTATACCAAGTACAGTGGGATGTAGGAGTAGTGCTTAAATTGTCTACTTCCTCAACAATCAAGATCAAAAAGGAAAAAAAAACACCGAACTGCCCAACTGCATTTGATACAACTTCTTTCCCGTCTGCAACAGCTATACTGAACTGTACTTACCAGTCATCTTCTGAGAATAAGTCTCTTCATACCCTGTAGGAAGACCAAACCGCAAGGTCACTGGCTGAGTACTTCACACAATAATAACTAGGCCTTCTAATCTTACAGTAATGTTCCAAGCACACACTCCTCTAATGCTTCACTAAAAATATGATTCATGCTGCTTTCAAGAGGTTATGATCATACATTTCAAACATTTTGAACACATTATCGAGTATTATTCTGCCATATAAGGATGATTAACTCATTTCCTGAGTAAAGAGCACCAATCCAAAGGCGTATTTAAAGCAGAGATGGCGAGCACTGAAGACAGCTGCAGACTGAAATAACACTGTACTACTTGAGCTCTTCAAACTATTAAACTACAAACAACATGCAGTAAAAAAGGAGACACTAGCATGTTTTTGTAGTCCACTTGATCCAAGATTTAGTGGTAGCCTTCTGGGTGCATTAGTCTTGTAAACCACGTACACTACATGTCCAGTGTCAGTAAGATCAATAAAAACATAACTGGCATTATGCTTTGATAAAGTCTCTGCCGACACGTTATCCTCATCAGAATTGATGACCTGGACAAAACAGCAGTTTGCCTTCAGTGTGATGCTCACACAACGGCTGTGGGATTGGTGTGTGTGTGTGTGTGTGTGTGTGTGTGTGTGTTGTAAAGCGCTTTAAGTGGTCAGTAGACTAGCAAAATGCAGTCCTTTACCACTGTAGTGTAGGAACCACAAACATACCTCCATAACAGGTGGAATAATGGTTTGTATTGAGAAACTCATAACACCAAAGTCACTAATAAGAACTAAAAACAAAATTCATCATCTCACTTCAGACGTGGGTGACAGAATTTCAGTGTCAAACAGGATAACTGAGGTTAGTGCGGCTCTTTGGGATCAGTTATTTCACTTGTTTTTAGAATGGATTCTACAGATTATATGCATGTTTCATTTTATTTTGTCTGTTTAAACTTGATTTCAGTTAAACGTTTCAAGCATGTACAGGCTGTCATTCTGTCCTCCATCCTTGCATCCTTGTCCAGACTTGGTGGCAGGCACCTCTGGAGTGCAGGAAGCCGTGACATTTCCCTTTATCGTTTTTTTCTGACGTGATGAGGATGCAAGGAGACGTGCGAGGAACAACCCGTCACCTAACTGTCGCCCAAGTCCAAGCTTGTTCACAGGGCTCAGTGTACATACCCAAAGCATCTTGTCCACTCTGTTGAGGAAAGAGCGCCCCCCAGAGGTGGTCAGAAACACCTGCGTGACCATCTGGACCGTCCACACCTGAAAAGCCATTCAGAATGTTTATGAGTCATGGACAAGACAAGTAACTAATACAGGAAAATTAAGAGGTCTTGACAATGAATGTACATTTTGTGAACTTAAAGGCAATGTCTTACTGATCTTTTGTTCGGTTAAACATTTTGCATGAAGGGCTGCTTTTCAAACGGCTGATGTATCTGCATATTCTTTTCAAGAGTTTTAGGCAACAAATGAGTCATGACTGAAATTGTAACTGAAGACAGAGACTATAAATGGTCTGCTTCATTTTGGTATTATTGCCTTTTTGGATATGAGTAGCTTCTATAAGCCAAGACTGCAGTTTCTTCCATCTGTACATTTTAGGATGTGTCAACTCCAACTACAAATCTTATGTTCCAAGTATTAAATTCCCCTTGTGCCGGGATGGACACAAAGGGAAAAAGAACAGCCTGAAAAAGCTCCTCGCTGCATCAGGCGAGGGGAATCTTCTACATACTCTTGCCTTGCTGTGAGGGAAATGGCAGACTCTTGGCTCTGTCTGGGGAGTAGCCTCTGCTGCTCACACTGGAGCCGGAGCGACTGTGAGGGGAGCGGGCCACCTCCCGGCGCACAGGGGAACGCTCTCGGAGCGGGGGGAACGGGGCCGCCTTTCTCCTGTAGTGGTCTCTGTCCTCCCTGGAAAAACAGAGGAGAATGCGTGGGCTGTCATCGTTTGAATAGTCCAAACAGCCAAAGTGCTCTGTGAATGACAAATGAGCTCCTCTCCTCCATCCGACAAAACTATCTCGAGTTACAAACCAATATCTTGCACAACTGCCTCAGAGAATCTAAACAGAAGTACTTCTACCATCCCTTTTCTTAAACACATAACTGAATACTTATGTGAAAACCTACAGTATGTTGCAGCTACAGTGACACTCAACCATAGTTTGAGATATGAAGTGTGGGGGAGAGATAACAAAACAGCTCATCTGACATAAGACTGACACACAATTTGGATTTAATTACAGATATTAAAACTGTTTCTCCACTTATATAAACTTGGTAAATAAATGTATCAATGAGGCATTAACACATACAGGATTTTATGTTGACCACATCCACTAATTACACACTTCCTGTCTGTATGACTGCAGCAGTGATGGCTGTAAGAAATAAGATGCACACACTTGGGCAACCATGCTACCTGAATGACCTGTAATTCAGAATGCATTTGCTCATACCCTCTGTCCAGGTTGAGGATGGCTTGCACGAGTGTGTCCTCCCCGCCCTCTGGGAGTGATCTGGGCGCTGGGTAGATGGCCTGGCTTCGCACGCTATGAGGAGGTGGTGCACGGGCGCTGAGAGGGTAAAAAACACATGGCTGTGTGGTCAGTTACATACTGTACACATGCACATATTGTATAACGTGGCAGCAAGTACCATTTGGTAAATTTGTATGAAACTTTTTTTCTAACTCCCCACCACCTCTAAACTGATCTCTGACCTGTATCCACACCAAACCCAGCAATCAACAGGCCAGACCTGACCTGACCTCGGTGCCCTTTCACAGCTCCAAATACTTGTTTGGAGTGAAAGCCCCTGTCTGCCTGCTAAGTTGTGGATCTAATCAGTATGACCTGTCTTATATTACAACTGTACACAACCGTGGATTTTTAGATTACGATATTACTGTCATGTAAGATATGTTATCTTATTTCCCCTCTTTGTTGTTTAATCCAGGTACGTGAACTTCAATCCACCATCAAATAAATCATTCACTTTGGCACTGTCGAACAGCACAGGTGCGACCTGAAAACCGAATCAGCGATCTCAATAACCAAGAATGGGGAGGGTTTCCCAAAATGCAAATGCACCAGTTTTAGTGTGTTACTTTACTACAGCAGACTTATATAAAAGTGTTTTTTTTTTTAAATAAGAGATTTTAACTTTGAGACATTAAAAAGGTACAAAATTATGCTGCTCATCAAATAACAGAAAACACCTCACAGGAAAATATAAAAGGGCAACATCTGAATTCATTTTGTGAGAAAAAAAAGCCTTATTTTCATAAAGCCAAGCCACAGTAGATCATCCGTTTCCCCCTGAATATTTTTGACCATCATAGATTTTCATGTTTAGCCAACATTGTTTTATATAGTGTTACAATTCTTAGATCACCAACAATACAAGCAGGCAAATGTGTTTGTTAATGTGCAAAACCAAAGCAGAGAGACCACAAACGAAAGCAACAAAAGACAGCACACTTTTGCTTAAATGACTGAGCGGGACCAGAACCAAGGATTTTTAGTGAATATTGTAAACCTGTCGACCAAAATCTGTGGCCTTGATTTCTGCAACCCAATCCGTAGCCTGAGAACCATAGCTAGACTGAGGAGTCATCTAAGCTATAAAAGTGTGGAGCCAGGTGAGCACTGAGACCGAGAGAAATGTGAATCGGGAGAGGCAGGCCAATATGGCTCGGAGCAAACTGTGATTTATGATCGCTGCTATTTAAACAAACATTTCAAACACATAGTGAAAACGGAGGCCCGCTCCTGGAGAAATCCCCCCCACTGGCCTGACCAGAGGAATTAAACACAGAGGACTTGTTCACAACACAAGCGCACAGAAAGACTGTCCCCTGCTGTCCATAAAGATAACATCCAATTTTAATAAGTTATAAGAAGTATGAAGTTCTACTTGGTAGATGAGATTCATTTTTCTGGAAAATAAATAAAAAACAGAAGAGGTCAAACAGAAGCAGTTTACCCAAACTCCAAAGGCCGTCCTGTGTGCGGATCTTCCCTGGGTACTCTGTAAGGATAGTCCTCCTATACAGTAAAGAAAATGAAAAAATATAAATGTATATCATATCCATGAGTGAGACCTTTGATTGCACTTTTTCTTTAAAAGATTTCAGGATGTACAAAAACACAGATGTTAAAGAAATTTGTTGTACATCTGTCTGAAATAAAAATGCAATAAGCTTTGGTTTTAAAATGTGCACATAATGCATCTAAAACCGCCCCCCTACAGTCCATTTAATAATATGTTCGGGATCCATGACTGTCAAACAAACAGTAGTGGCCTGAATTTTAGGACATATTTTGAGAAATGTCACTCTAAGTCAGCTATAAAGATAGATCTATGTGCAAAAAACTACAAAAGGAAAGAAAATCAAAAGTTAAAAAAATAAATGGCAACAATAACTCTCATAATGGTACATCAAAGACTAAGAAGCAGCTGACATGCATACAGTAAATACTTGGTTACTATGTAGAACACACTATGCGGCTTCAACTCGAACCTTCAACCGTAGCGCCCTCAGCTGGCCAGTGATGAGAGTGCATGTTAAACCAACAATATGAATGTGATATGCAGCTGCAATATGCAGCCATGCAAAAATGGTACACGTGTACCGAGATAATAACAAATGACAAAAATACTCATATCTGTGTAGTAGATTAGGGCTGTTCATCAACATAACTTTGCGAAGTGGCAGATGCTAATATTTTTGACTTTCAACGCTAACTTTTGGGCCCATATTCACATCTGACACAATCTGCTGTAATTGAACATCTTGTTTGTGACTTTATGTGCTTCTTTCTCCATCAGCTCATTCTCATTTTGTTTGTAAATGAAGCAATTTTTTTTGTTTGACTTCAGATTTGACACAGTTTTTGGAAGTTAATAACATATTTTTGTTCGATATCTGCAGCACACAGTTTTATTCTGTATATTTATCACATTTGTTCATATGTACAGTATACAATAAGCTGTACAACAACGTTAATTGTGTGACATTTATGCTCTCACCCTCCTTGACGGCGGACCAGCTCGGCGTTCAGCAGGAAAATGAAGGCCATCACCATGGTAGCCCCTCTGATCTTCGTGGTAACTTCGTGGGCCTCCTCCATTTGGGAAAAAACGTGGACCTCCTTCATATTCATAGCCGCCACGGCCATAGTCGTCTTCTGGCCTGCCAAAGGGGCCCCTTCTCTCCACTGCTCCAGCTGCTCGTGGGTAAGGACCCTGCCAGGATGTGTACATACATTTTCAGTTGTTGTTCAGTCAACTGTTTTTGGGTGAATCTTATTTTCTTAATTTGTCCTTTAAGATGTCTGTCTGCTGAAATGACTCATGGCAACCTGTTGGCCAAATTTCTTCACCTGATCAGGATAAGTGAGGTCATTTACATACGACAATAACAAAAAAGGTGACAAAAGTGTGGAGTGAGGGAGTCCCACAAGAGTTTCTTACGGCACATACTCATTCACTCTCCGTGCTGCTCAATGGATGATTTATTCTACTGGTTTGGTATACGTTGGCACCCCTTAATCAAATGATGTACACAGACTGCTTGGAAGACAAATAAGTCTTCCTACTTACGTTTGTATGAGCATGGTTTTGAAAGTAAAGAAAAAAAGACTGTAAAGTCACATCATGGACACTCACCGGTCTCTCTGTTAAGAAGCGTTCATCATACACCTCTCGTATAGCCCTGTCTCTCCTGTACGTCACTGCAAAAGGCACAGAGTGAAAGATTCATGTAATCATCAAAGGGTGGTTCAATATATAATGAAAATATATGATGTCTTCACTCATAACAAGTTCCGCCAACTTCTTGAAGCAGCAATATTGCAGCTAAACACATTATCACTAGATATGCAAGAAAATCAAATTATATTCTGTATTTAATTTGATGACAGTGGGATTGGGAAACTTTGTTTTTGTTTCCTCATGTGAAAGCATTTTGGTTTTGGCCTCAGTCCTGTGCAGGCTGCAACACTGAGGACGCTTTTGCAAAAAAACAAAACAAAACACTAGAACATATAAAACGCACAGGATTGAGCAGAAGTGGAATTTCTCTTGTTTTGTGTAAAAAAACAAACAAACAAACAAAAAACGATTAATTTCATGCTACAAATAAAAGTGTTAGTCACTAACTTACTCTTGGACTCGAGGACTTCTGAGAATCAGGGTGATAAAGAGAAAATAAGATCTTCAACAAAATCTGTAAAAAAGATTAAAAAATAGTGTTACACGTGGATTAAGGTTTTGAGCAGCTGTTTTGCAGAGTCTTTATGATGAAGCCCATAAAAAAATGACACGTATCTCTGTATACTTGCAAAAACCCGCTCTGTTTAGCCACAAGTTGAACAAAGCATGAAATAAGATAAGACAGAGTACACTGTATGACCATGAGACATGATTTAACAAGTGAGCCGGCTAAGGTGTCTCTGTGCCGAATAGACTTGACCTACAGACGAATGTCCATTTGACCAGCAACACCACATTCAACTAAGCACCAGCTTGATAGCACCCCACCGACAACCACCTACTCGGTAAGTAACAAAATTCCTCATAACATCTTCTGTGATGGTGAATTTACTAACTATTGTTGGTCAATATAAAACGGACAGCTAGCATTGCTAATTAGGTAGCCTAGTATATGCTGCAAACATCCGCACGTTTCATTTCATCATGGAGCAAGTTAAGTAACCGCTACTGATACCCAAAAATGTTAAGTAAATATTTACGGCAAAATACGACATCTTCTAGGTACATGCGTGTTAAATAGCCGTCAACAAAGGTATTTTATTCCATACAAATTAGCAAAACACTCTCACCTTCCTCCCGTATAGTTAGCCTAGCCTTTCCCTTTAGCTACATGGGCAACGGCTTTTTAATTGGACGAGGAATACGTCTACGTCATCAAGTTGCGACGTACAGACATGGCGCTTGTGTCTTTTTGCTAAGCGTTAGCAACTTTCAAATACACACAGTTCTGTAGTTTTTAAAAACATATTTCGACAACATATTTACTCAAACGGTGGAGGCTGTGTTGGTAAGTCATTTAGTTAATGCAATCATCTGCTCGAAGTAACGTTAGAATGTATAACGCTAATTAGCGAACCTGTTGGAAGCTGGTGTAGCAGGTTGTGCGAGACAGTTTGTATGATTGTTTGCTGTCATATTTTGTTTGGCAGTGCGTTCAGGATGAGTGGGGGTTTGGCACCAAGCAAAAGCACCGTGTATCTGTCGAACCTGCCTTTCTCGCTTACCAACAGTGACTTGCACAAGGTATGTTAGCCCTTCCAATTGTTTATCAAACAGTGTTGATCAGTGACACGAAATAATGTAAACGATGCTTTTGTTTGGCAAAAAAACTTTCTTGCTGAAACAGATCGCTTTGTCTCGTTTCAGCTATTTACCAAATATGGAAAAGTTGTAAAGTAAGTTCTGGCTTTGTCGTAGTTTATTTTGTCCTGTTTCTATTTTACAGCAATGTATTAACCAAGCAAAGTGTTCAAGGAACACATAACCCACAACAACCAGTTAAAAGCGCTGAATATTTGCCTGTAATGTATCAGTTACAAGGTATTAATAACTGCCATGCTTATTTCAGGGTTACAATTGTTAAAGATAAAGACACCCGACAAAGTAAAGGAGTGGCGTTTGTTCTCTTCCTGGACAGAGAATCCGCTCACAACTGTGCAAGAGCAGTGAACAACAAACAAGTGAGTATATTATACATTAACCATTGGTTTTCACATACAGTATGTCACTGAGCATGAGCTACAGTCTCCTTGTCAATGATGTTTCCTTAAAAGGATATTGTGTTTGTCTCACAGTTGTTTGGCAGGACAGTGAAGGCGAGTATTGCCATAGACAATGGGCGAGCAGCTGAGTTTATAAGGAGACGGAACTACACAGACAAAACGAAATGTTACGAATGTGGGGTCAGTGCATATTTAACATTCTCTTGTCCTGTGAAATTGTCAGTTTTTATTTTAAATTACAGATTCAAACATCATTTTTTTCTGTCCTTTGAATGCCGTCACATCACAGGATACAGGTCATCTGAGCTACGCATGCCCCAAAAACATTTTGGGAGAGAGGGAACCCCCGAAGAAGAAAGAAAAGAAAAAGAAGAGGAAAGCTCAGCAACCTGAGCATGTGTGAGTATTTTATAGCTAATACTGTGATAGAGTAATAATAGCAGACTGTGCCATCTTGTAATTCCTACATCTTTTGCCTTATAGTGAAGAAGAAGAAGGAAGTGAAGAAGAGGGAGAGGACCCAAGCTTAGATAGTCTGAGCCAAGCCATAGCTTTTCAGGTAATTATGCAGACATCAAAACTCAACTCAGTGAATCAGATGCAAAATCTTGAATCAAAGGTCTACACTGAGTTAAATTATGGACAGACTGTACCCTCTTTTGTGTGTCTGTGTGGCTTAAACATCTCTTGCAACATCTCTACTGAAATGCAGCATACTGCCTCAAAAAAGAGGAGAGCCAAGAGATAATATGTATAGCTGCTGTTTGACATTGAATCTATGGCAACTGGAAAGTGGGCTTTTTATCTTTTAGCATGGTTATATTTCTTCTGTCTTTTGTGTCCCTCCAGCAAGCCCATATGGAGGAAGAGGAGAAACAGAGGAAGCAGGCGCTCTTGTCTCAAGAGGATGGTGCTCATGCTTCAACATCCTCAGACTCGAAGAAACCGAGGATCAAAAAGAGTGCATACTTCAGTGATGAGGAGGAGCTTAGTGACTAATAACACACAGTTTGGACCTAAATGTCGTCTGTCAAATAATGTTTTGTTACTTGTATTATATTATTCTGGGATTATGCTAAAAGATAACTCTGTTTACACTGATGAAGTTAGATTTTTTTCTTTTTGTACATAGAACTGAGATTTTTATGTTTCTAGAAATACTGTTCTTGGGTTGATTTATTGAGTGTGTGTGTTGTCACTCAATAAAACATTTTTTCTTAATGACAAATGAATTGCTGGCTGTGCCAGTGTCAACCTCAGAGTCAGATAAAGAATGCCGAAGAAAAAGGGTTGTTTACTATAGATAGGCTAAGTTAAAATGACTGATGCTGAAAAAGTCTATTATTTTTTTTTATCACTGATCAGTTTACTGGCTGGATAATTTTTTTATGTGTAAATGTTTCCTATGAAATGTCAGAAGTGGTGGGTGACAAATGTATCAATTGAGCATAATTTTCTGCTTATTTTTATTACTAGCAGCGAAAACGATGATGCATATTTGGATGTGTATTTGACATTGAACATACTAAAAACTAGGGCTATGCCTTTTATTTTAGTTGATGCATACCCCTTAAGGATTAAGCGACGTGCAGTGACCTTGGGCGGTGAATGTAAATCCTAAATAATGCAACAGCTAAGATGCAGCAGTTGGGGGTTTCCCTGCAGTAAAATCCCATCATCGGGACGGAGGTAATGGAGAAGCCAGTTTCTTGTCCTTGAGATGGAAAAGTTTGGGGACAGTCCCAGCCTTCGCAAACCAACACGTCAGGTTAGATTGTGGGTGCAGCGGTGCGCTCGGAAATGTGGTTTACGATGCTCTCTTGCGTCAGCACGCAAATAAAGCGCAGGATTCCCCGATGTTTCATGCGCACGTTTTCTGAACTCCTGTGGCATTTCTGCAGTCTGCCAGTCAGATGGAGGGATATAAGAGGATTCCCAGTACAGTGAGCTGATATGAGCGGCAGCCGTGTCGACACAGTACTGTAGACGCAACATCAGCTGCTGGGGCTTTTGTGGCATTCCAGTGCTATTGGAAATTAGAAAGCTAGATGGCTTATGATGACAAATGATAAAGAGGTAACTGCTGCATAGAAAGATATTTTTCTCCTACATGCGACTGCTACCTGTGAAAGTATCAATTGCATGTGTAATCATATGTTCGAACTGCACGTCAGCGTTCCTAATTTATGTTCCTAATTTATTCATCTGAGCATAAGCCGCTCTGTGCTAACGAAATTTCAATCAAACGCAGCACAAGAAGGTGCTTTTATTCGTTTTTCGACTGAAAGTGCACAATTAGTTATATCAGCTGCGTACATATGGCTGTATATTAGAGACAGCAGAAGAACGGCGTCTTAACGTGTCACGTTTGTGATTAAAAAACAAGTAATATCAGTATTTAACACCCGTAGTGGCAAGATGTACCATCCTAATGTGAGTGCGTGAAGGCAGCATAGATTCATCAAGAGGAATGTCAGCCTCGGGAAGTAACCCAGCCTCCGATTGGCCACGGCAAATCACGTGGCCATTTCCCAAGCGGAGTTTCCACGACAGCTGGAAGCCGAGCGGCACAGGCGCATCGCTTCTTTGCTAAAATTATCGGAAATAACACGACTTCTGCTCGTCTCAGCACCTCCAGATAAACCCTGGTCTGGCATGGGCGACAAGAGGAGTCCCACAAGGTAACGACCGAGTCAGAGCGTCCGAGATATTCAAGCTAGGAGAGGGGAGCGGACATCGACAAGCGCACGGGGGGGAAAAATGGGTTTTCTCCACAGTCTCGCTCTCTCTCTCTCTCCTCTCTCTCGCTCTCGCGCTCCCCGCTCTCTCTCTCCCTCGCTGCATGTGTGTATGTGCGCGTGTTGGTGTGTGTGCGCGCGCGGGTGTTAAAACCTCATCGCCAATTACAGTGTCGGATCACAGCGCGCTTGCAGATGATTTCCTAAATCCTATAGGCTTACCCAGATGTTTGCTATCGATAGCCTTCGCGGATGCGAGCTGAACTCACTCTTGTCTCCTCTCGCCCCCTTTTCCTCCTCTCTCCTGCCTCCTCTCCGTTTTTTTTTAACATTTTCTTTTTTTCTTTTTGTTTTCACATTTATTGTTTTAAAGGCCGAAGCGTCAACCGAAGCCCTCCTCCGACGAGGGGTTTTGGGACTGCAGCGTGTGCACGTACAAGAACACGGCAGAAGCTTTCAAGTGCATGATGTGTGATGTCAGGAAGGGGACATCAACAAGGTAAGCCGACGGATATACATTCATTACCTTTGGTCTCTTTTGCATTAGCGGGTCCCAGAGGAGGGGGGTCCCTTGGGACTCAGGGGCTGCCCTCCTCAGCAAAATGAGCAGCAGTTTAATCTCACTACCATCCCTTTTCCCTTTAAGCAATTAGTGCATTTGTACCATGAGACAATGCATTCAGATAATTGCATTTTTTCAGTTATTTAACTCTCTTCACTGTTACCATTCTGTGAACAGTTCAGAGAGGAAACAGAAACATCTTACTGGCTAGTTCTTTTCCTGCAGTGTTCTGGTGACAACTGCATTTATTCTGTATGTTTTTGTGCAAAAATGTTGACAATTGCTTTATCCGTGTTTTCCTCAAACGCAACATTTCTTAATCCCCCTTTCACATTTCCTCTGAGCAGTGCATTAGTCTCCATGTTCTTGCCCCGGTGTTGACACTGACCTCTGTGTAAAATGAGAGAGAGGGATGGCTTGCTCTTTAAGCACACACATCCATCTTGTTGCCCTGGAGATATTTGTAACAGACTCGGGGGGCAGGAGGGGCGACTAGACGCTTCTAATACACACACACACATGCACATAAACATAACAAACACAAACACACACAGCGTGTAGGTGCACACGTTTTGTGCCCTCTGTGCTCTGGCTGATATTTGTCCTGACATCAGTGATTTGAAGCAGGAAATGACTGTTATTCCTGAGTGGCAGTCATTATCAGGGTGAAAAACACAACAAAGGGTGAAGGAGAGGAAGTGTAGCTCTGGGTATGGGAAACAGTGTTTGTTATTCTCCCTCTTTAATGCATCGCCAATTATCCTCTACTGCATTAGCACAACTTTTCCAATGATTTAACTACAGCAGCAGCAACAACAACAACACCGTCAGTGCAGTTGTCAGCTTTGATGCCTTCTCAGAATTGTAGGTTATCTCATGTTGCTGCATGCACTTGTATGCATGTGAGTTTTTGTGTGTGTGTGTGCACTCGTGTGTGTGTGTGTGTGTGTGTGGGAGGGCTAGTTGTGAAAAGAGGTTGTCAGAGCAGCTGCCAGACAGACAGCCATAGCTCATTACTATGCAACAGCTTAATCAGCCTGCTGTCATCAGACACACACACACACGTACAGATGCACTCGACATGCAAATTTAACACACGACTGCATGCATATTCGCACACAAACACACATTCTGAACACACACTCTAATGCACGGCAGTTGCTCACTCAAACACAGATTGAATAGCAGCAGACATGTTGTTGTTGTTGGGTTCAGCTTATTGCAGTTGAGCGGTGATTGTCGAGAGGACACTCCAGGGACTCTGTGTGCGCTTCTGTAAAAACAAGCGGCCTGCAGCTTCGCCAAGAACCTGTCTGATTCCTCGCGTCACCAAAAGCTGTGACACCCTTTGTCTTCCCCATATGGGCATTTTTTTTGTTGGGGGGGGGGTTGGAGTTGGCAAGGACACGAGGACCCAGAATTCCTTGCTGCACCCCTGACACTCCACGACAAATTTAGAAAACGTCCGTGAGAAGGTCTTATTTAATGTTAATAACCCACTTGTCTTCCCAACTGCAGTGCTGCAGAAATGTCGTGTTTTCAACACTCTTGCTACACACAAACACACACTCACGCCACACGCAGGCTAACGCTGCAGCAAAATGGCCACACAGGTGGTCGCAGCTGTTAACGACCGAACACAACAGACAAGTGGATTTCTCAGCGAGCAAGCCAAAGGTGCTAAAGGGCAAACGACACGCGGAATATAAATGTAGGGCACCGCAAATTCCCTCGCTGGTTACTAAACAAGCATGACTGAGCTATTACTGCGAAGTAATGAATTAATGCTTGACACAGGCATGGATCGTCCAGTGGTTGGAGGAAGTGTCCCACAGCCTGAAGGTCACAGGTTTGACAGGCGCTGTGTGGAAGTGGTTTAAATCAGCTTATCACTTGTCATGGGTTGAAAACGGCAACCAACTGCATAAAATGTCACTTTTTCCAACCAGGATCTGTGTCTTTTCAGACAGCGCCGGAGATGATGGATGCTTTCAAAAAGGGCACGGTTCAGGACATGGCAGGGAAATATTTTAGGAGGTAGAGAGTTTGCAGGTACGTAGATAGCCGTCGAGAGATAAAGATGAATGTTTTATGAAGGTGAGGTTTAGCAGAGCCTCGATCTCTTCCTGATGTGGGGAGATGATCTACTGCAGAGACCCAAAAGCCGGCGGCTGATTGAAAGCACGTTGTTGAGTTTGACTGAAGACAGGGACGCATCAGCAGGATTGGACTCGCTTATCGGAGGAGGAGGAGGAGTGAAATGGAGGAGGGAGACAGAGTGACGAAGAGGGAACCGGCTGATGTTCCGCTAATTCTGTCAGCGGCTCGGAAACTCAGCAGCTAGGAAGTCACATTCGAAGCATCCGGGACCTACATCTTTAGAGAAAGCGCTCTCTGGCTGCAAACCCGATGCAGATGTGCAGAGTGAATTGGGAAAATATGTTGTTTCTCTACTGCAAGCTTCTAGCTTACAGTATTTAATTAAAGCTGCCTTGGAAGAGCTTTGGGTTCATAACATATCATGCGGCTTCATTACCTTAAGACTGCTGGGAAAAAAGTGGGAGGGACATTTTTATCTTCCTGCCACTCTTTGGGCTCCGTCCCAGCTTTTGAAACCCAGCATGATGGATGAAAGTCACAGTACGGTGGCGTGGTGCTTAGAAGGAGGCTGTTTGATAAGTGCAAGGTCACAGGTTTGATTCCTACGTCTGCAGGAATGCCCAGGCAGGGCGAGCGTCCTTGAGCAAGACACCGAAGGGGCCTCCCAGTGCACCCATTATGACTTATCCTGGATTAGAGTGTCGTCTTAATGTTTGAACCATATGATGGAAGGTGAGGCGCGTCAGAGTCGACGCTCATGTCTGGTGTTTGGAGTAAAAGCTGAAAATGTCATGCGTAGCGGTGCTGACAGACAGCTTTTAAACCCAAATCTAAACACACCGCCCTGAGCCAAATACTACTGGGTGTAATAGAGCGGCATGTGTCTGTGTGTGTGTGTGTGACCTTCTCTGGTGTCTCGCCTACAACACCTGCATCTGTTCACTGAGCTGAGCTCTGACAAGTCAGGCCCCACCAGGGAAACACTCACTGTGTGCATGCTCTGCGTTCAGGAGCTTGTTTAGCAGCATTATATTTCCACGGGTCAGGACAGTGAGCTTGATCATGTTCCGATCAGTCCTCTCTCTGCCTGTGGCTCTCTTGTTTGTGTAGACTCTCTCCCCACCTTTATCGCTTCTGTCTCACAGCGATTTCGTGTTTGCTCTCTAGCTGTCTCCCTCTTTCTGCGTCTCCCTCTCGCTCGCTCTCTCTCTTTCTCTCCAGGAGTTGAACTTAACCTAGGGCGTCTCTCGGTGACAGATTGACTGATGTGCAGGTTTTGTCAGCTCCGCCTAAACAAGCACGAGCCATTCTGTGCTGGCTGGGAACCTGTCAGCATTTGGCTTTTTAGATGTTGTTTTATCATCCTCCGCACAAGCTCGCCCTCACAGTTCATGTGCAGTGCACGCACTAAAACTGGGGCTGTAATTGTGCAGTTGACTCAATTGCAGCTGGTTTAGCCTCTTTAAAAAATTATGCTTTCAATATGATGTAGTCCAGAGTATCTAATGCACTTTATTTTGTTGCAAAAAAACAAACGACAGAGTAGTACATAGTACTACATATAAGTACATATAAACACCTGTAAGTAGGGCTGCAACTAACAGCTTTTATTATCTGACAGTAATCTTACAGTCCAAGAAAAGTCGGAGAAAAATGTCCCCGAAATTCCAAGGTGACATCTTCAGATGTCTTGTTCAGGCATTAAGATATTCAGTTTACACTGATTTGAAGCAGAAAGGCAGCAAAATGTGGGTATTTTGCCAAAAGAACATAATCAAGTATAAAGTATAAGTATAAAAAAGATAAGTGCAATGAAATGATATCGCCCAAAAAGGAGTGCAGTGAAAAATGTCTGATGCAGATATTGGTAATGAAATTGTTGCCATTTCGAAGCTTTTGCATGAATCCAGCCCGTGATCGGTTGCAGTAGATATCCACTATAAATATGAGATACTGATCAGCCTGCTGGAGCGATCTGATTGCGTGAAACAGAAACTGTGAGCCGCGGCAGAGAGTTGCACAGACAAAGTTTATCTGCAGACTGGATGGTGGAGTCTAAATTTGGGATCAAAATGCAGTACAGAGTTTCTCATGCAAAAGGGGAAGGATTCATTATCTCTCTTTCCTGTTTATTCTCGGGAAAGAGCTACATTGGTGAAAATGTGTGCAACTGCCACGGAATAGTAATGTATAATACAATATATGCATGCATTAAAATGCTGCCTGAAGAAATATGTAGCTATTAGAAATGCATAGTGTAAAGTGTGAATTAGCCGTACTTCCATATTGTTCCACTGCCTTTGCACGCATTTACACTTACAAGACTTGAATACAGAGCTTCCTTTCGGCAACAAAATTCTTGCATCTCGATTAGACATATTATTAGCTTTTCGGCAAGGTTTACCCTCCTCCACACCTTTCTTCAGCCCTTTCAAGAATCAAACAAATCCTTTTCAATCAGAAGCTAATCTGGTTCTTCAGCAGGCAGCATGAGTGGGAGAAAGCTAATGTAAAGCAAAAATTACCACTATTTGGCTGCCGCATTAATGTCGGTGTTAATTAACCCGATCCGACGACACAACACGTGCAACTAGCAGAGAGCAACACAGATGACTCCCACCTTAGAGTCGTGTGTTTTCATTCACGTTCCGTGCTAATAATGGAAATGCTGGGGCTTGTTTTGTGTTGTTGTGCAACACCTTTGGTGCTAAACGCTCGCGTCACGTACGTCCTCAGAACAGTAGTGAGATTAACGAAGCATATTCAGGCCCTCTTCGGACGTTCTCGGTTGCGTGTCTTCAGTTTTGTAATAGTTCTTGAGCCGTGAGTGATTATGTCATGCAGGATCATAAGAACAGGCAACAGCACATGCTGATAAACAGGTTTCATGAGCTGGGTCTGCAAGTAGAGAGTGATAACATGTAGTGCTTCTAGTTATTTATATGCAAAACTGACTACTGTAAAAATGATTGATGCAAATTATCATCAGGTAGCATGCCTGTGCAGCAGACTGTATATCGCCGATCACGGTTCGATCGCCTTATCTCAATGACGACGTCTTCTTTTAAGTCGCACACACTCAGCTCAGTGGCGTGGGTTACTGGTTTTAGCGCTCACACAGCATACAAACACCGAGCGTACGCCGGGGACAATGAAGCTGGCTGTTATCACGTCACTGTGGCTCAAGATTATGGCTACGTGATAAGCCTGTAATTACTGCGGTGACACTGATGCATGACATACTGCTCCGTGTGTGTGCAGGGGGGGGGCCTGTGTGTGAGAGAGGAGAACGTGGTGTAGTGTGGCTAGCGGGCTGTAGAAGGTGTCATAAACCACAGGACGTGCAGAGCCATCTGTCTCTCTCGCTCTCTCTCTTCCACACACACACACACACACACACACACACACACACACACACACACACACACACACACATGGCAGTAGCATGTACAGGCAAGGAGAGACATTAATCATCAGGTTGGAGGAGCTCCCAGGAGCAGCCTACAACCCGCTGATAGAAAACCTGACACACACACGCACCTACACTAGATTGAGAGAGTGTTCAACAGGGCATAAAATAAGCTCTTTCACAATGATCTTACAATCATCACAGAACAGCGAGATGAGTTTTGTTTATAGCAGCACACTCCAGTGCTTATTTTCAGTCCATCAGCTGTCCTGTGGCCTGTGTGCTCGTCGCACGGTGTACTCGGCAAATGTTAGCAGGCAGGCCAAACATCTGCAGAAGTCTGCGCTCCTGTCTTCTGGATGCAGCACGTTACCGGTTCAGTGTTTTAAAGAGCAAGAGTCTGGAATAATAGCCAGAGGTGCCCTGTCAGGACACAGGGTTTGTTTTCAAGGTTAGGAATATGCTTGAATTTAAATATACTCCTGGAAAAATGCTTGATTTTCATCCCCTACTCTGGATATTAGCAAGCAACAAATAATCATGATCAAAACGTACAATCAAAGTTAATATGAACAGCTGGAGAAATCATAGACTGTATAATAAATAGTGAATGGAGGCGCTGTGATGTTGTGGCATCATGGCTGTCACCAGAAGTGACCATATTTGGATGAGAGGGTGGAGCTGGGGAGGATACACATTGCTACAGCTCGATCCTGATTGGATCTGACATGAGGACACGTCGTCGTAGCCACTTATCAATCACACTGTTGTACTCTAAATGGAACCATAGGCCATAAACTCAGAAGGAAACTGAGTTAATAAATCAAATGAGAAGTCAGGACATTTTCTCATAAGCCTGCATTCAGTTAGACTTTGCAACCAATTGAGTCACCCCCTGCTGGCCATTAGAAAGAATGCAGGTTTAAGGCTCAAAGCTCCATCCACTAATTATACTGCCTATGAGTAAAGTGACAATACACATGGATTGTTGTTGGTATCAAGGAGTTCTTTAAACTTGCATTCAGAGTAGTTTAGATGTGATAATAAAGGCTTCGAGAGTCTTAACATTTTTCGTTTCGGTGCCTTAAAAGTGCTTGAAAAGGAGTTGAATTTTACTCTTAAAAACCGGTAGAACCCTGGGGACTAGAGACACCTTTTCTACTTTTGAAAACATTTCAAAATAAAAGAGCTAAAGACTGCCATGACTTTAACAGTAAAGCACTTCTTTTAAAATACTGCACGTACATCGGTGCCCCTCATATGTATGGACCTTTTCGTCCTTGCACAAACGCTTCACCTGCTCAGGTAGCGCTTGCAGTGGAGGTTTTGGATGCGCTACAGCACCAGCTTTTAGTTTTATTAAAGTCTGTCCACCAAAAAACATAAAACAACATAAACAACATAAAACTTGAGTGGTTTCTTCCTCTTAGTGTTGACATAAATCAGCTGGTAGGCGTATTTCGACAGAAAGTAGTTCTGCGTCAAAATGGTCTGTGAGGAATTGTGAGTGACGGTGTTGGTATAACAGGAAAAAGTAGTTAATGTTTTGGAGATGCATCATTTTCACAGGACGGTGACGCAGTGGTATGTTTCCCATTCTGCCAAGGTCAAAACTATAAAGCCACCTCGCTGCCTCAATCGAGTCTTTGAATTTGATATCCCATTGTCTCTGTTGCTTTTTTTCGCAGTCGTCCTTTTTACAAAGTGTTGTGATTTGTCTTTGAGCGGATTCTGGCTCATGCACACGACCACACCATCTGTGTCAATGGCTGAGTCTCTCTAGCTGCGGCGTTGATGACCTGTTTGTCCGCTGTGGCAGGAACTTTGGCGGCCCGGCCAAACCGTCCTGAGTCACAATTCGACCACCTACTGAATTTGTCATGAGCAAACACTCGCTATCAGATCGTGACCAAATCAGGAACAGAGGAGATGTTTTCTCGTGGTGTCGAGCGCCGGCCAGAGGTGGAGGAGTGCGAGGTCAGTGGGTGCATCAGAAGGAGAGGAGAATGCGAAAGGGTAGAGGGGGGAGATAGCGATAGACGGTGTGTTTGTGTGTGTGTGTGTGTGTGTTTGACATATTTGCTAAGAGGTCAGCCAGAGTTCCCCTGTCAGTGAAATGTGTGAGGGATCAGTGGGCAGCATTTGTACCTTCCAGCCCTTCCAGTCTGCTGCACAGGACAAGCTCGCCTTTAGTCTGCCGTTAAAAGCAGAAGCTATGAAAGACTGTGAGCTAGGGAGCTTGGAACTGAAAATTATGCGTATTTTGTTTGTTCACTCTAACGCAAGATGGAAGACGGTCGATCGCTTTGCACTCTCGCTTTTGGAAATGCTAGAATGATCTTATCGAGCCAATAAAAACTGAGCAGAAGCGAACAGGAAGAAAATGGGAGAAAAGGTGGTCGCGAACATGTCTGCATCGTCTCTCAATTATCCTCTTGGAGAGACTCTGTGTTTACCTGGCCACATTCTGTGAATTAAAAGCCCCAAAATAAAGAGATTGTGATTAATATCCATTGTTTTCTTTAACCTCCCCTATTCAAGGAAATGGAGTTCGCCGCGTTGAAGCCCTTCTCGTAACGTCCTAATTTCCCAGTGTGGGACTCCATTAGCTGCTGTATAATAGATGCCGTGAGCGGAGCAAATGTTGTTTGGACCAACAGCTCCAACACGCAGTATTAATGTCAGAAAGAATAGGCCGTTACATTAGGCACAGAAATTTCTGTTGGAATCAATAGACGCACACAAACACTCACTCCGCTTCCAGATGGAGGCCAGTAGCAAAGGCCTAAGTGCTAAGATAATAACCATCTGATTGGGTTAACAGAGGCAGCTCTGTTTAGAGCCTCACCGTAATATCAGGTTGTCTGTCTCCTCTTTCACCTCGAAGTTCTTGAACTGGCTCTTATTAGTGAAAATCTACTCCATTGTAATACATGAAGAGGATAAGATGTGCAAAATATGTTCAGAGTGGGGCCCCAATTGCTCGCAGGCGCAGCCAGTTTTAAATAGAAAAGATCATAATTAGCCTCAGGTGACAGTTTTTCTTGATCACATTTAAAGCAAAACGTAGTAATTCATCTCTTCATTGCATGGAGTAAATCACATCCCATAGGAGGAAAGCGCATTGTGACATCCCGAACTGAAATCAAAGAAGCCAGAATAGGAGGTTGTGAATGAGGCAGCCGGTCGCCTTGTTTTTCATTTTTGGACGCTGGCAACATTTGGCCTGAGGGCGGGATGGTGGACTCTGTTGTGACAGTTGCCTCATCGTGCGCGAGCTCCAGCAAATGCAGAAAAGCAGACGTTTCTTCGTTGTATCGGGGTAAAAAGGGTGTCGAGGAGAGCAGCAGATTAGTCGAGCTGCGAACAGAGGACTCTGAGAGGCCTCTGCTTTTATTTAAAGAGGTGTCAGCGATTCTGCAGTGTCGTGCTGACAAGACAGACATATTAGAGGATCTCTACATCTCCTCCCTATCAGACAGTTATGTAGGCCAAGAGACCCATTTGCATTTCACTCTAGCCTCGCTAGCATCACTGCGTGTTCTGTGAAGGCAGTGATAAAAAAAAAAAAAAAAACTAACTCTGGGAGAGACTCTTTGAAGCTGGCCCTTAATTTAGGTCATCGCAGTACTGTTAAACAACAGCTTTGCCCTTAAAACAAGACAGCAGACCAGCAGCAGCGGCCACACATTCCCTCTTAGAGGTAGAAGCCACTCAATTAAGCTAAATAGGCCACCAAGGCTCGTTTTGGCGAAAATGTGGCGCATTGCTCAGCAACACTTGGCCAGGTGCTCAGACTAATTTCGTGGATGGATTTTATCAAGTCCAGCACATTTGTACACTCTGTACTTGGACTGTGTTACACCCTTATGATTACATTAGGCAAGCGCAAAAAGGACATTTTTCATGAAGCACCTGGAGGCCAGTGTTTTGTAATTGCGATCCTTTACGAAGGGTTCATACACAGGTTAGTACACTTGAGTGAAGCTGCGTTACCAACAGAGGTACGGTTTAAGAGCAGGAATACAAGGCTTAGCTTAAACTCTAAGATGTGTTTTACGAGCAGGAGTTTAAAGCTTGCGTGTCCTGATCTGTTGTTAAAATCAGAAGAAGCTGGTAAAACAGTGACAATGGCTGCCCACTTATGAAATTGGCTTCCAGTGTTAATTTTTAGCTCCAATTACAAATACGACTGCAGAACAGGGCTCAGCATGTTCTCATCATGCCCTCATGCTTCACATGCTCACTGCTCTGTGTGTGTGTGTGTGTGTGTATGCATGTGCATGTGCAGCCATGCGCATGTGCCTAAACGTGCCTCATCCGCCGATCGCATTCGTTTGTAAAAACGTGCGTGCGTTTCGGTGTGCGCCCGGCTTTGATTTGCACACACCCCTTTGGCTTTTGGTGCAGTATCTGCACGCTGTGATGTGCATTGGTGCATTCACACACGTATAACTGTGTCTATGTGCGAGTGTGTTTGCGTGTGCGCATGCAGAAATCAGGCACTAGATGTGTAGGCTCCCTCAACAGATGGCCTTTTCAACACACTCGCCTCTCGGCTAAGGCTCTTGCCAGCCTCAAAACACACACACACACACACACACACACACACACGCTGCACAGAAATACGATCGCAGCCTTCATGCATGCAAACTGTTGCCAGAGCAATTGCATAATGTATCATTTTTGAGACAGCAGACACTCGTGGAGGATGAAAATGTGACCGTGAGGAGGAACATTCAGTTAACCATGTTCCAGTTATATTTGATATTGAATTTGCCTGTTAGCATTTTTTGGTGTATCATCCTTACTTAGCTGTGAGCACTGTTTCTCTGTCATCAGGAACAACCCAGGGACCAGGATAGCTGAGGCCTGAAACGAGTCACGCTGTGTTCTTTACATCTATAATCTATAATCCAAATCTTATTAAAACATCATGGGAAACATAATTATACTCTGAGAAGCTACAAACGCAACTGTTAGTGACTCTGGATGCGTAAACGGTGAGGGATCACGCCCCTGAGAGGCAGGTGACACCATGTGACATACTGTAGCTGAGGTCGTTCTTCTCCTTCACACACAGCATCACACAACTCGCAGGTACACAGATTTTTTTCTTCTTTTCTGTGAGTCAGCCTCCAGTTTAATAAAAGCATCAGAGTACAAAACCGTACATGCACGCATACCTGTTGTGTATTCGGAATGCGGTTCTATTTTGCACACTTATAATTCCTATCACGTCACTGCGCTCGCTGAAACAGATCTCATCTCGTCAATGTTTATCCCTCTGCGCACTGAAACGAGCCCGTGCAGGTACACTACATATCTCACAGATGGCTGAACCCTGGGTTTTATTCTGAATGCGCTCAGCGTGTGTTGCCACTTGCTGTCAGTGCTAAGAGGACTTCAGCAGCACCATCCTAACCAGCACTGGCAGTGATTATTGGCTCTTGATTATGGTGGCATGCTCGCGCGAAGCCATGTGTTCCCCGTGATTTTCCCTCTCATTAATCTGCCTCTCTCTCCCTTCCTCTCTCTCTCTCTCCCTCCCTCTTTATGTCTCTTTCTCTTCCAAACCCCCCCCGGACCACCGCCTCTTCTCCCCGGATCAGGAAGCCTCGTCCCGTCTCCCAGCTCGTCTCGCAGCAGCAGGTAACGCAGCAGTTCGTGTTGCCCTCGCAGCCCAAAAAGGAAAAGAAGGAGCGAGTAGAGAGGGAGAAGAGCGACAGAGAGCCGGCGCTCAAGAAGAACAGTCACAAGAAGATGAGGTAAACAAGCCGACATGGGGTGGAGGGATCAACAGGAATCAGACTTTACAGGGATGCATGAATAAACACTATAGATGGTGTTTATGTTGCCGCCTGACGTTTGGGCTGATGTGTTGTCGTACTTCATAAAAAACTTCAAAAGATGGAAGTGGAGAGGGTGGGAAACACCAGAAATAAATTTCAAAGCAGTGTCTGGAAGATGCTGTGTGGAGTTTTAAGTGACACTGCAGCAAAAAGATCAAGGTGCTTTTCACCCTTGGGGAAATCGAAGGATGGGGTTTTGCACCTCGTAACGCAAGTGCTGATTAATACAAAACCTTTAAAAGATCGTCTTAAAATGCTTAAATTCTCTTGTTTTCTTTTCTCACTCTCCAACCATTTCCGCTCACTCACCAGGCCCAGGTTAAAAAACATTGACCGCAGCAGCGCCCAGCACCTGGAGGTGACGGTCGGGGACCTGACAGTCATCATAACAGACTTTAAGGAGAAGGCCAAGCCCTCGTCCACCTCGGCTACGTCGTCCAGCGCCGCGTCCGCGGCCGACCACCACAGCCAGAACGGCTCCAGCTCAGAAAACACAGAGAAGGGGCTCTCCCGCTCCTCCTCGCCCCGAGGAGAGGGGAGCTCGGTCAACGGGGAGTCCCACTGAGTCGCCCCCTCGAAAAAACCTCCGCCGGCCTGCACCCGCATCTCATCTGCCACGCCACAGGAGCGTCCTGCCTCTACTTTGCTGCACAAGACTGACTAAATCTGATTTTTTTTTTTGCTTCCTTTCTTTCTTTCTGGATATTTCAACAAGAATCGTGACCCATTTATCAGAGTTGCCAACGCATCAGGTTTGGCAACTTTAATCAGTTTAAAGATTCCCCGCAGCACTGGAATCCTGCATTTAGAAAGCAATATGAAACACCTTTTGCTCCATCTTTGAAGTTCTTTCGAAAGGATCCCACAAGCTGTCCGAAGCTCGCTCCTCGAATACAAAGTGAGACAGTTTTATTCTGACGAAGAGCTTCTTCGGGACTGACCTGAGACCTGTCTGCGTAACTGTTTGGACAAGCTTTATGGTCCTGCATGGTTTCCTTAAGATGCACATGCCTGTTTCTTTTTTGTCATAATGTGCAGCCCCACCCTTCATCTTCAGCGGCCGGCAGAGTGACCTCTTCTTCCCCCATGTGGAATCTTTACCTAACCTGTTATAAACCTGAACCATCTGTTACACACTCTCCAGTGTCCCGACACTGACCCTTCAACCTCACAGCCAACCTTCGCTCCTATCTTGATACTCCAAGCTTTTACTTCTGGACTGCCTCTGCTGTAGAGTGACTTTTTTTGACACAGCATAGCAGCTGTACTGCTGAACCATTTGGTGTTTTCGCGTAATGTTTGGAGCAGGTTGTTAAGTTCAGGTAATGCTTGTCATGTCTGCATAAGGGCACCGAGCAGGTTTTGATAAAAGCCCTCTTTTTAAGCGTTGCAGGGAGGTATAGTATTGGATTTTAAAGGATAATACCGGTGTGTTTTTGTGTTTGCTTGTTTTCAGTTCATGCCAATGGTCGATGCTACCCCTCCTCTGCATTATTCCCTGTTTGTTTGCACACAGTCAGTTGAGGTGGAGATGCAATCAGTTGTTTTTCTACCTTTGCAGCCATTCATTTTGTACAGTATATAAACAACCACAAACCTGCGTTAAGTGATATTTTTTATATCAACATAAATTCAAATTAATCTTGTGAACATGTTAAAAATTAGCAACTCTTTAGCTGTATGCAGCTTTTAGCTCATTGCTTCGATTGTCTGACCATCGCACACAAGAGCCATGTACGGTAAACCAGTGTAAACCAGTTCAGAGAAGCTGTTATTACACTTCAATGGGTGGAAGTTAGCTAGCAGCTGCTAGCTTCAAGCCAAGTACAGACCAAACCAGAGCTAAATGAGTAAATATTGAGCTAATATTGGTCAGAAGGCGAGAAACTTGAATCCACAGGGATGCCTGTGTTGGTGTTTGTCTGCCAGATGTGCAAGTGGGCAATAAGTTGCTAACGTATTAGCCATAGCAGCTAGAATCTGTCTCTCAGGGCTTCGTTTCTTTGACTTGAGTTTGCTGACTTGCTGTCAAAAAAATCACTTAATGCAGCTTCATCCAAGCATGAAATCACTTCCTCTGTGGCATTATGAATCCATACAAAACCTGTCACCAATCACTGACACCCTTCATGATATACACCAGGATTTCTGTCAGTCACATGACTCCCACAGAGTGATGCACATCTACGCAAATACAGCAACAATTCTGCAAAAAACTTCACATTTCATGACATTAGCGCTTGGATTTCGCATGCTTTTATGTTCTCAGCCAAAAGCTAATTTCAAAGAGGGTTTGCGGCTGTAAGGTTTGTTTCAGAGACATAAAAAGAGAAGCTGATAGCACAGCGACTGAGGGATTGTCAAACCAGACTGCAGAAGGTGGTTTTAGGGGCTGTAGCTGTAACGGACACCGGTATTCTCCTTTGAACCTCTGCTGCACAGACGGGGCTGCACGCGCTCATTGTCACCGTGGAAACCCAGACCATGCTCATACTGTTCTGCCCCCGTGGTGGACCCGGCCTGGACACAGCACGGTGCTTGTACAGCAGAAAACAAGAGCTTTGACTTCTGGACACCGATCAGCTGTAGAGGTGACGGCGTGCGGTGTGATGGACTTCTGTTTAAATTCCTCCATTTTGATGTAGCAAAGTGGGGGAGCTTTAGAATCTACTAAACTCCCAGCAGAACAACTATAGATCAACCTAACTACACAATAACTTATAAAACCTGTAGAATACTACACAGATAAAATGGATATTTCTAAAATATTGTACTACAATGTTTTGATGTGGTTGTATTATCCATCATTACCAGTGTTACTGTCGAGATTTTTACTTTCACATTTTAGCACAGATCCTGAGAATTGTCATGGCATGATAATATTATGGTCTCGGTATATTGTGGGACAGGCTATGTCTCTTAGTTTGTTAGCATCGTTTCATGTGTCGGAGGCGCGTTCCCGTGGGTTCGCCGCACTAGCTGGGACTAGGTGCGTGGACTCGTGGGAGCTGTTCAGACAGACGTTCGTCGTTTGGTTGTGGCAAAAATGGAAAGACTCTTAAAAATATGTTAGTTGTCACTTGTTGATATTTGTTTTGTTTTGTTTTGCTTTGCCATGCTCAATTGTTTCGAAACGTGTGAACTTGTTTATTACATGTCTGAATAAGAAAATAAGAAATTTCAAACAAAGAAACGTCTCTTCTTATGCAGTTTTGCTTTGTGTCACTTCCTGCTTTCATGCAGGTGCATGCATGCTTGCACAGTTTGTTGTTTTCACTGGTTTGCTACTTTCTGTTTTTAGCTCCATCTGGTGAACAACTTTACAACTGCTGCTCATCTTCATCACGATGATAAACAAGCTGTGCATACCCACATCCATGTAACAGCTGAGTCAGAAATCATGATATAATAATATAGTGGTATTACGTAGGAGTTATACATGGTTTATACACTATTTAACCCTTAGATCAGTCAATAACTTCATTTTCGCACACTAAATGAAAATGCAGTTGACGTTCAGGTCTGTTGTCTAGTTGCGCCACTTCAATAAAGACGACGAGTCACTTAAAGCCATGAATGAGTCTTTTCAGAGGTGAAGTCAACTGAGAGTTGCTGCAGACGGAGCCTGAGGGGGGGAGGGAGAGGGAGGAATCAACTTTGCTTATCGCTCCCACCCTTCCCCCATTGAGGGTCCCGACCTCCAGCTTCTCTTGCATGATGTGCATCAAGCAGAAGGGTTAGAATAGAGAAAAGCACCGGAAGTTTGAGCCCGCCTTCACAATAAAAGCATAAAATGACATAAAGAAGGTAAAAGGGCCGCAGACTTGCAGAACCTCAGAGACGAAGTATCAAACAGGTTGATAACGTTTTGTGTTACAATGTATAATTTGTATTTGTGTACAAATTATTATTAAAAAATAGTGTTTGTGGTACAACGTATAATTAAGATTACAAGTATACAATCTGCTTAATGGTACATTCCCTAGTCTCTGAAGTTTGAGGTGTTTGCTAATAAGTTTGTCAAATGTCAAAGTTGTTCAGTTTGTAAGACTTTGGCTAAAGAAAATGGTCACAGCAAGTAGTTTGTCCTTCACTCACATCATCATTTGAGAACAAGAGATGTTTGAGCCACAAACAACTGTATAAATGGGTCTGAAATGTCAATAATGACAAAGCAAACTTGTCATCCAATTTCTTCTTTTTTAACTTATTCTACCCATCTCTATTTCTGAGATGATATTCCAATCTTGACATGTTCTAGAAACGAAATATAAAAATAGAAAGATATAATAGAACGTATCAAACCCCCCAGAAATAAAATGTGCATACATGCATAGGCATGATAGCAATAAAAAGATGATGTGAGCAGTCATTATGTTTTGTTAGATTGTTTTACACCTTGTTAACTTGTTACACTGTATTTAACAATGTTACATAGTGTTGTGATCTTGTGCATAGCATGCGATAGAAAGAAAAGTGGAGCTCAGTTTGTGTGTAATCTGACAAAGTCTTCCCAATCTGTCTCACTGGTTAAGACATTAGTTCATTCTGCCAGATCAAACACAAATAACATAAATAACATAGTAAATAAAATTTACTGCAATCTTCTTTGGGCAAAGGGTTGCAGAGCTTTATAATGGCCGCCAGATGGCGTAAGTTCAGCGCCTGATACGAGTTTTATTTTCTAAACCTTGACCGGAAGTGCGTTACCATAGCGTCTATCTTCGCAGTTGTTATTAAACGCCAGTTTCTGTGTCATGACTTTAGCTCCGAGTTTCGTGTTAAAACTCCATAATGCGGCGTTACATTCGTGCGCTAATGTTGTGCACAGTGTTTGCCGTCTTTTCGGGTTTGTATGTTTACAGTAAGCTGCTTTACTCGGACGTGCCGGTCGGAGGAAATGGACCGAAGAGGGTTTTCATCCCACCGAGAGTCCCCGGAGGCAGGCGAGGGGCAGCGGACAAAAGTGGGCCCCGAAGCCCGCACTGGTATAACAGGTAGGACTGCGTTTTCAAGTCTGTAACTGCTTTAATGCGGTTCGAGGGGCGTAAAATGTAACATTTCGTACGATAATTGTAGGTACACCTGTGGTAACGCAGCACACTTGTGATGTATCGGAATGTGACGCTGACTGACTGAGCAGACATGTTAAGGATACACTTCAGAGAGCGAAGCTAACGGTTTTATCTTTCTATGGGTGAGGACAAGTGACGCGAGATTTGGATAGGTGTGTAGCGTCACGTGCAGCCCTCCTGGTGGTTCCCAGTTTAGGTTAGTACATCACGATAATGCTGCAGATACATTGTCACACAAGGAACAGGCGACAGCAGTAGATCTCCTGTTGTAAAAATCTGATGAAAAAAGCATAGAGGTGATGCATACATCATCATGTGAAGTGATGTATACTGTAGTTAAATGTTGCAAGTCCAGCTTTGTTTGTTGTCACACCTCGCTGTGTACATCTCTGCCAGCTCTAAGTATTTGAGCAGAAGGGCAGATGGGAGGAGTAGCTAATAAAGTTCAAAAGGATGAGACAGCAGTTTCCTTTTTCCCCCCAGTCCTTTCCAGAGGTCACTGGCCAGTCATGGCTGCAGGTATGGCTGCGTCAAGTGAGTCAAAATGAAATCCATAGGGTGTACTACTACATAATGGACTTGTTATTAGGTTCTTCATTAAGTATTTGGTCAGAAAATAGAAAAGGGACATCCCTAAAGTGACATCTTCAAAGTCAAAAACATAAAGAGATGACTATGTCATAAGACAAAGGAAAGCAGCTGAGAAGCTGGAAACAGAATTATTGGTATTTTTACCTAAAATGGACTGAAGCTCTGCCAGGACAAAGACATATTGGTGGCAGTCAGTCACACGGCCAAACTATAGTCTGTGTGAAACACGTTGTACACAATATTAGCATCTTGATGCCTGAATTGAGTCAAGAACCAAGGTCTCACTTGTCACATAGTTTATTCAGATTTCTCAGTGTCCTCTGGTGGCATAACATTGATGTATTTCTGCAGTATTTTTACTAAAAAGACAAAACTGGAGTGTGTGTTAGGGTCGGGCTGATGGACAAGGCCATTATCCATCTAAGGCCGACAGTCCTCTACCGTTGTAACATCACAATTTAACAACTCTTATAAGTGGACATCGTCATATGTTTGGTGAACATCCAGCCCCAGTGTGTGTTTGCTGTCGAGACAGTAATGTCACACTCACCATGTGCCCTTTGGCATCGAGAATCATAACAAATGCAAACAAGAGAGAACTTTACAAGCTTATTATGCTCAGTCCTCTGTAATTTTGTTAAATCTCTACACACTTCCTGCGACAGATAAAGTTTCACTTCACTGTCTGACTCTCCATCCTCTGTCTCTCTTTCTCTCAGATACATCATGCGTCAGCAGGGCCAGGTGGAGGCGGGTGGTGGCGGCCTTCAGAGCAGACCTGAAACTCCCATGCACCTGGCTGTGGTGGCCTGTGGGGAGAGGCTGGAGGAGACTCTCACCATGATCAAGTCTGCTGTGCTTTTCAGCATCAAGCGCCTCCACCTGCACATCTTTGCTGAAGATCAGCTGCACGCTGGCTTCATGGAAGCTGTGAGTTGGAAATATTTGGAAAATTCAAGTCTGGAAACTGACCCAAAGATTTTTTGCCGTTGACTGTGAATGACCTTGAGTTTGTGTGTTGACCACATCTTGTACTACATATCCCTACGAGCAACTTACTGTGTTATCTGTGTTCCAGTTGGAGTCTTGGCCTGGTTTTATTCGCTCCAAATTCAACTACACAGTGTACTCCATCAGCTTCCCCAGTGAGAACGCAGCCGAGTGGAAGAAACTCTTCAAACCCTGCGCCTCTCAGAGGCTCTTCTTACCTGTGAGTTTCTTACAGAGAAAACGTTTCACCATTCTTTTAAAAGACAAATATAACCCAAGTTAAGAAATCAGGTCTGGAAAACTTGGAGCTCTGAAATGGAAAGCATGGTCAAATCCTCCAGTAAAACTGGAATTGCTAGCTGTGAAATACCACTTTGACTTGCCACTTTTTACAGGTCAGCATCTTCTTTTGGGACTGATTTGTTCCAACTTTTAAAGTTTGGCTTTACACATGTTACAGGATGTGTTGCATTCTGATACCTGGAGGAAAATCTCCTTTGTAAGGCCACTGTAGAACACACCGGCAGCATACACCAATCAAAACACTGGAGAACAGGAGCATTATTGATATTCTAAGTGACATCTGTCTTTGTGCGTCTGTGCAGCTCATCCTAAAGGACGTTGACTCGATCGTGTACGTCGACTCAGACATCCTCTTCCTGCAGCCCGTAGACCGCCTGTGGGCCTTCTTGTCTCAGTTAAATTCCTCCCAGCTGGCCGCTATGGCCCCAGAGCACGAGGAGCCCCGGATCGCCTGGTACAACCGCTTTGCCCGCCACCCCTTCTACGGCAGGACGGGCATCAACTCAGGGGTCATGCTCATGAACATGACAAGGATGAGAAGCGTGTTCTTTAAGGTAGGGCTGAAAGCTGGAGAAACTTTTTCCAGGAGACACTTGATTAGCTGGTCATATTTGATTTACTGTAGTAGTGTACTACTTCTATTGGCCACAAGATGTCCTCCTTCTCCTGCAGTTGTTTTGTTCACTGAGGTTGTGGAAGGATTTAGTTTGGTCCTAATACTGAACCACTTGACACTATCTTGAGACAGTTAAGGCATCTTTTTGACTGTTGTGCATACACGTCTGTGTTGACAGAATGATATGACGTCTGTGGGGCTGCGTTGGGAGGAGCTGCTCATGCCTCTACTTCAGAAATATAAACTCAACATAACCTGGGGAGACCAGGACCTCCTCAATATCATCTTCCACCAAAACCCTGGTAAGGCAGCACCATGCTCATAACACCCATAATGCCTCCATAGACACATAGACAAGATTAATACTTACTGTCCAAATGTACATTTTTTTAAAGATGGTCATTCACTTATCGGACTTGTCAAAGTGCGCACGACGTGCAGTATGTAGCACTGATTTGTTGACTCAAGTGTTTCTTTTTGTGCACCTCCATTCCCAGAGTGCCTGCTGGAGTTCCCGTGCCAGTGGAATTATCGTCCAGACCACTGTATCTATGGCAGTAATTGTGCATCAGCAGAAGAAGATGGCATCTACATACTGCATGGAAACAGAGGGGTTTACCACGACCACAAACAGCCTGCGTTCAGGGCTGTTTATGAGGCCATACGAAAGGTGGGTGTGCATGTTTGTGTTTTTTGAATGCAGTTATATTGGTGTGAATTCAGCGACAGTATGCAATACAGGCCTCTTTATATCTCGGTCCAAACATGGTAGGATTTATGCACTGTTCAGACCAGAAAAGTCAGCAGTAAAATACAGAACTCTCTATGTTAGAGGAAAAAAGACAATAAAACGAGCTGTATTAACATTGAACTCCAGCAGCAAACTACCAAGATTTATCTGCTTTAATGTTATCAAATGCTGCTCCCAGTGCATAAAATTAACTGCACTTCCATTCATCTTTAATTAGCTTTTTTTATTGTTCATTTTAGCCATCTTATGATAAAGGTCTTGAAGATGCCCTTGCATTCCACACGTTTTACTTCTAATGATTGAAGATCAAATGTAGACAACGATACATCATATCAAGACGTGTGCAGTTTGTCTCCAATTAAATTTAATAACCAAAAAAAAAATCAGGTTTAAGTGTCTGGCCCTGAGGCTTCCAAAACTCTTTGTCTTCACAACTCACAGACATGATGCAGGTGGATATTGATGGTATTTTCATCGACACATACTGAATGCAGAACGTCACGCAAATTCTCAAAAAGGTATCTTTGGTAAATAAAGTGTCTACCAGAACACTGACTGAGGACTGCACCTTGTTAAAAGTCTCTTGGGTACATTTAAGTTAAAAAAAAAAAAAAAAAACAGTCTGGTGAGCCTTTTTAAAGTGTTGTAGGTCTAATTTAGTGCACCGTCTAATGGAAGGAGCCCTTTTACCACCCCAGTGACACAGCTGCTCTGCTCCACTGCCCTGTTTCTTTGCCCTCCCGGATGAGATTTTGGATTGGTGCTGACCCTGCTAACCCAGTGGTACTGACACCAGATTGTCCGCACTGGAAAACACAAATCGCCACCATTTGCAGAAGGTTGAAGTGAAAGCTAATTCCCCCCGTGAGAATGTTTATGGGTTGTTTACCAGCACTGTAATGATATTGACGACACAAGTGGCATTTACTTAATGAAGCCATCAACATTTGGAGTCTCATTGCTTTCCCATTAACAGAGCATTGAACGTAGATCAGAGGGATGGCTGATCCATACCTTATCCATGGCCTGCAGTTAAAACTGCAGCTTTACAGGACAGGATCAATGACACACGTGTACCTGTGCTGTGTGTGCTGCTATAAGTGAGCATAAACCAGCACACAAGAGCCCACAGCGTGCACTCACACAGTTTTTCCAATAGTCTATGAAGGTATTGATACTTTCATAGATATGTGATTAAGTGCAGTTTGCCAGGAGGATAGAGGACTATGGATTGATCCTCTGTGTGTTTAATCTCACTAGACAGACAATTTCATTTGTTTGTTGCTTGTTCATGTGCAGCAGAACCGCAGGCTCTGTGTCGTGTTACAGAGTGAATAACTAACAGGACAGTATCACATTAGCAGCGCAGGAAAAGCGAGGGTTCAGAAAAGTGGCACAGGAAAGAGGACTAAATGCGCTTTCACTAGATTTTGAAAGAATCCCATCCCGAACCTGTTTCATGTGCTGTGACTGTAACAAAACATCCAATAGGGTTCAGCTCTTCTTCAACTACTATGCAGGTTTGTGTGATAACAACACAAAGGAAGAAAGAAAGGAAGACAAAACTAAAGAGGCCAGCACAGGCAAGCAAATCTGGAAGGGTCATACAGGGAGGCAGGCTAAAGAGAGAAGTTTCTGGAACACTTAGGCAACAGAGGCAATCTGGCAAATGAGTGAGGGCTGGTTGGAGAGCTCATCATATACTGGAGCTGATGACCAATATGGAGCAGGTGTGATTTCTGGTAAGTGGTCAGGTGACAGCTAGAGGACAGGTGAGGAATGGCAGGGTGTAAAATTGGCCTTTGACACCTGTGCTTTTCCTTGGTCCACAGCAAGACAAAATCTGATAAACATGTCGTTTATGTTCGACCAACAGTCAAAAACCTGAACACATTCACGTTACAGCCAAATGAGCGAAAGGCAGCAAATCCTCACATTTGAGAGGCAGGGACCAGTGAATGATTAAAATATTTGCTTGATAAATGACTTAAATGATTAATCTGTTGCTCAATTTATAGATTAACCAACTGTTTCAGCTCAACATCATCATTGTTAGTGTCACAACAGGTCATTAATTCTACCTTTACAGAAGTGTTTTTGTTTCAGAACAGTTAGTATTCTTAATAAACTGGGGACAGTTATGTGTAAATCAGAGTCCGTGCCCTGTATCCTCACACAAAGAAATGGGAATCCAAACAGCAGCGCTCCTCCCTGTCTGTCTGCCTGTCTGTGTCTCAAACAGACCACAGCGGTCTGTCCGTCATAAAGCCCCCCCCCCCCCCTCCCTCCGCCGCACGAAGCAGAGCCCAGGAAGCAGCAGTTAAATTTTACAGCCGGTGGTGCGTTTAGAGTGGGAGTCTGCACACCAACAGCGCCCCATCAGCCACACAAAATCAATACGCCAACTGTAAATGCAACTTTATGACCGGCGGGTGTGTGCGTGTGTGTGCTCATAAAAACGCCATTCTCTTTGTGACCCAATATCAGGGACCCAACCGCAAGCAAATGAGCTGGCATAAAAAATGGTAATTCCCCTTTGATTTCCTCTGAGCGTTGTAAAGGCTCCTTCATTATTGGGAAGACATGAAATTTCTTCTGTAATCCCTTCTTATCGCTGGACGGTAAGCCCATAGCATAAAACTGACTCCAACAACGCGGACTCCTTTATGTTTTGCCCGGCTGACCAATCAGATCAGATTTGGAGTCCCATCTGAGTCCTGCATGCCTTGCGGATTTACTTTTTAATTTATCCAGTGAGAGATATCTTCCAAGCACAAATGCTGCCCAAAGCACCACTTTGCTTACTTACTGAGGGAATCTGATCAATTTCGCTGGAACAGTAGGAGGTTGAGAGCCGTCCTCAGGGGAGTTTAGACAGGAGTTTGGGATTTCAGCTGTTCATTTGAAGTTTCCGAGCCTCAAACCTTTAGACAGCCACCACCCCGTCTTTCAGCACTCTGAAGAAATGGGGAGAAATGAAAGACACAAAGCATCTTACTCAGCAACATGATGGATTCACAAAAGTCTCCAGACCGTACGTCTGCCTTTATATTCAGGACAGTTTAGCACATAATCTACATTTTTAATGCACATTCCAGAAGTGACTAACCCGTGAATTTGTTTTGTCTTTCCAGTACTCTTTTGGTGCCGACCCGGTGACTTCTTTGCTGGATCCTTTAGAGAAGGAGCTGTTGAACACGACACACACTTATTGTGGTAAAACCCACCCGCTCTTCACCAGGAAACTGGCACACAGCCTGGCAAACATCAACAGGAAGGCCTCACATGGACGGTGACAAAAATGAATCACACTGATGGGACAGAGGCCAAAAGGAGAGAGACTGAGCCTTTGGTCTGACTTTTACAAGCAAGAACAGTGCTAATTATGACTGGCCAGACAAACCTCTTATGCATGAGCAAAAAACGATTCATGATCCGATCTCGCCTTTGCCTTCTTACCTGGTGTTTTTGATGCGCTCTCGTTACCCTCGTTGAGATCAGACGTCTGTCCTCCAGAGCAAACCCTGCACATGAGACATTGGAGGTGGCACCAAATCAGCCCCAGACTCCCTTTAATAAAATCACAGAATTTTGTGAGTTGATGAGCTTGAAAAAACTTTATCAACTTTGTGAACACGCTCTAATTATTTGTCCCCTCTTGTAAATTCGGAAAGTTTAATACCTGAAGTTATTCCTCACAGTTTGCCCCAGTGTGTTGACTACTATGCGACCTGATAAATTATTTGCCTTGTTTTTCCTCATCCAGATAACATGTCCTTTTATCACTTCAATCAGGTGTAAATGGGGTCAAACTGTTCAAACAAAGTGAACACAAAATGTCTGAAGATGCGGACAGCTTTGTGGACAGCTAATGAGTGCAGCTTCTCCATTATTTGTTGAACAGCTGCTTAAAGCTGAATAAGACAGTTGGGATTGTCTCAGACTGAGACTAATAAGTGCTCGCCTCTCGTAAATTGCTCTGGATAAGAGCGTGATGTAAATGCCTGAAATCGACTGTAAATGTTTCAAAGGCAAGGCGGCCTGTAGCAAAGTACTGAACTTAGCAGAGAAGAATATTTACGACACATTTAACAAGCCAACAAGCATCTAGCCTGTTCTAGCCTAGCCTGGGCTTTTGGTTACTAACTAAAGGTGAATATTCATCATGGTGCAGGAGATTAAAGTTTGGAAGCACAGCTCTTGACTTTCCATATTGGAGAATTTATTGAACCTTGTGAAACACTCTTATTAAAAGAGACAAAAATCATGCCAGAACTTGAAAGAGGCTTTCAACAGGGCCTGTATTTGAGAGACGTTTGCACTGGACCACTTTCAACCACCAGAAACCACTTCATTACCAGCAAGATGGAGAAGTCATTTCAGAGACCATGCAAGGAAAAATGGTAATTAGTGAATTAAGACAACAGTGTGATAATGTGAATGATTGCTGGAACAGTTCTTCATATGTGATTTTCAACAGTGGCAGGGGTTGTGTATTTGAAACCTGTATCAGAGGACTGTTTTTCTGAGTAAATGTTTGTCCTCTTGTATGTAAGTTCTTCTATGTAATAATAATTTTACCCCAAGCTAATTGGGGTGATCGACGTAGTGCATTGTTCACACATCCTTTTTTTTAAAAGGAATTGTCTATTGTCTAGACACGCAGATACGCTAAAACTCCAGTGTCATAGTTGATTATACACAGTACAGCCAGCACACATTGCTCCTGAACATGTGAATAAGCTACAAGTTTGTCTCCTGATGCCAAAGTATTTCTTTTAATGACTATGAGTTTTGCACTGTTGAATGTATGACGAACACTTAGGGTTGAAATCAAAATGTTAGTATTAGTGCTTATGTTAGTATGGTTGTGATGTGTTTACTTGTTTATATGTCAGTGTGTTGAAAGTAAAATTACAGTGGTTGTTTTTTTTTGTTTTTGTTTTTTTTACATTAAAGATCATTTCAGGATTGTGGACTTTGTACTTCATTGTGTCTTTTTTATCCAGCAGAGGGCAGCATTTTTTGATATCCAGTAGTCCACTAGTGCTGATGGGTGAAAGAAATAACAGCATTTGATGAGGGATTATTATTAGGAAAAAGTGCTTTAACAAAATTTAAAAGGGAAAAAAAACGGCTTGAAATAAAACTAATAAAAAAAATTGCTAAACATTATTTCAAAACTTTGTCTCTCTTTAACACGGGTGTGAATTAGGCAAATAAAAACATCTCCTATGAAATTGTCTCTTTTTACCAACATTAGACATCTTTCTTTGTTGATTCTATAAAGATCTAAGCTGAAAAAGATTGATGCTATATTTCTGTCGCCTTCTAGGGCAGATCAATGGATTTGCCAATAATCTATCACTAAGCCACCAGCGGTGCTACACCATTTCTGCTTCAGCTCTGAGGAGCTCGTAAAGTGTAAATGATGGACCAATAACGCGGCCGTACAGGTGCCTTGCTGTGACACTGTACGCCGTTGACGAAGGGGAATGAGTTTATGCTTATTCCCATTAGGTGGGGGATACAACCATCCATTCATGGCTCCAGAGATAGTTTGATTCATCGCACCAGAAACATCCTTCATTCATCACTATATATCTGTATGAGAGCTTATCAATTACCCACATTGACCTGTGTGCTTAAATGCAACATGTAACAGGCCAGGTCCCCAGGGAGAGGCAGACAATGGCTTGAATTGAGCACCATGTTGAAAAATTCAATATCATCCATCCTCCAAGGTTTCATTTTCCAGAAACTACACGTTTTATATCCTAATAAATAACTCTGATTTTATTCCTTTTGTGCCATCACAGCTGAAAGAGAAACCGGAGAATAAATATGTGACCTCCGGCGTTTAGAGTGGGGTCAGGGTGGGTAGAGGGGAAGATGAGGGAAAATGGGCACATGACAGAATTAATTAGTGAACTTGCATGAGTGTGTCTTTGTTTGCGACGGAGAAAAAGAGAAATAGATTATTTTTTTTTTAAAAAAGGTAAGGTTGGCTATTTTTCTGTATTGTCACAGGACAAAATGTTGAAGAGGAGAGATGAGTGCATAGTGGGAGGACAGAGAAAAGGCTGATGGAGTGTGTTAGCGATGAAAGAAAAGAACAAGGCTGTCATAGCCAATATAGCAATTAGGGCACTTTGTCGCTTCAGAGCTCCATCTTTTGGATATTGCTTTCCTGAAAACAGGGTTGGACCTCAAAATGGTGTCATCAAAAGAGAATAAACAGAGAGATTTGTGGAGAAACAAACATGTTCCAGGTATATGCACCATTTGGTGGAAGTACAATGTATCCATGAATGAAATGCTGGGCTAATTATGAACAGCATTCATTGATCGAATAAGGGAAACAACCACTAATATAAAGAAAAAGAGGGCTCTGCATGTGAAATGGAAAAAAAAAAAATCTCTTTCATGTGAGGATAAATACATTTCAGAGAGCACAAGAGGTGGACTAAATGCATCATGGCCAACATACTCCATCACATTCATATCGTCACCGGTCAAGGCGGAACCTGTGCTGCGAATCCATCGCTAATTTATCACTTGTAATATCATTTAGAGGCACAGTCGTGTAACAAACCATCCTTTCACACATGTTGTTGCATTGATTGTTCCCTGTTGTGAGAGAATGATTTGCTCCCTGTGTCAGCATCACTTTCTAACCAGGCATTACAAAGGTTTTATAATTGGTAACTAAAATGGATTTAGTGAATGTTCCTTGAAAAGAGTACTCCGCTCTGTGGAGCTCTGCTATGAGGGAAAGGTGTGTAATGTCGTCAACAGGAAATCGGCCATTTTTGGAGGACAGTAACCATCACCCTTCACCACGCGTCTAGCTAGGTCGTTTCAACCCGCTGAACTCTGTGTAATTCATCATGCACTGTGAGTGCAGGACTTAAGGACAAATAAAGTAAATGTGACGACAGCTTTAACATTCTCTCACTTTTAAATCAATGACGTGTATTAGCTCGTTGGTTAAAACTGCTCAAGTATCACAAAACACACTGGAATATGATTCAAAAAACTTAAATCTCCATTCAGATGCAAATGTAGCGTGTCATTTTGCTAGTGTTAGCATCACTTAGCTTAACATTAGCTAACCCTAACCATATCATTAAATCAGTTTCAGAATATATAGCTCTGTCTGTCGAGAGCTTCTCTTGATATCTCTTTTTTCGTTTGTGCTTCATACATTTCTGATGATGAACGGTAGAGAGACGGCACATGCAGCTTGACTAGGTCAGGGGTTCAGGCGTGTTATGCTAGTCCTGGCTAATGTAGCCTTGTGCTGCTAGCGTGAAGCAGAGATGAGCATTGAGATGAACTGACTTTGCCTCATGTGATGATTTTGCACAGTCGCACTCCCAAGACCTGTGAGCAGACTTTGATGTGTAAAATTGGTGGATTTGCTCTTTAACTAGCATAAATTTTAAACATTCACACATTATCACCAAATGCGTTAGCAAACATTCGCATAGTTAGACGAGACGCAACATTAAGATACGTTTGAAGTGTTGTATCTGTATCTGGAAATATCTGGCTCTTTAGCTTCCCGGCTATGTTCACCAGCAAGCCGCTAACTGTGTTCGGTGCTGGGCCGGTAGCGTCCAGTGGGTTTGTCAGACCTTCATTTGCTGTTAAAACAGCGGCCTGCTGAGGCTCTGGGATGAAAACACAAAAGCTGTGGGATCTGAAACCAAAACAATGAGCTGAAAGATGCTAAAACTGTCCACAGATCAGTCTGGAGGCACCTTTCGCACTCCACGTGGTAATCTGAGCGATTGTTCTTATAAAAATACTGATTAGTGAAGTTTTAAAAAATAGGCTTTGACAACTAGACCATCTGGAGCCCAAACCCACAACCCAGATGCGGTTCTTATTCATGCCTTATTGCTGGTCTATAAACATGAATGAATTATTCAGTAACCATCAATAAAGTTAAAGCTAAAAACCCCTTTTATACCTACACCTTATTAGGAAGTGGTAACTATTTCAGCGTGGGCTCTGTGAGCTTTGGCTTTGCTAGGATATATACATGTCATTCATAGTGAGTGTACGCTTTGATCTAAAGCAGAATTTCCTCTTATTCATGTGACTTGCCACATATAAAGACAAGACAGCATCTGTCCAATTCTGACAGCTTGAATCCAACACGCGAGCAGTCTGCATAATGCACACATGTTCAGACACACACACACGGCCGCGGCGAGCAGAGGTATTTACATTGAGAGGCATCACACACACACACACACATATACTCTTTTACGATATATGACTTCTGCTCCACACATTTGAGCGTGTATGTCATATCACAGCCCTGGATTGCACAGCAGGGGGTCATTTACATGTTGTAATAGGGTCTACATATCACTGCTGTTGGAGATGAGTGAGGGAGAGGCACGCGGGCCTGAACGTTCCCCACAAACGAACCACCGTGTTCTGCGCTTCTTATTTACATGTGCGCGACTCCAGGGTGCGTTTGATGCCCAGTGAGATGGAATATGACATCTTTGCTCGCGCCGACACCGAATCCGCTCCAGTGAGAGTGACGGGTGTTTCAGCAGACCGGTTTATTTACTTCACAGCTTATTTTCTGTGTGTGTTTGTCAGACTGGACGCGGCAAATGCCACGGAGCCAAGCCAAAGGATGTCTGCCTGGCTGTCTGCGGAAATCTCTGCTGCTTCCAGGGGAGCCAGCACTCTGGAGTCTCCCACCATTATCAGGCTTTCTGCCAAATGTAGCCCTCGCCCTTGTTTTTGTCCTCATCGCCTTGTACGCGTGTTCCTTCCTTCTTCCCTTTCTTACCTCCTTTGCATCCGCTCACTTGTGCCCCGTCCCCCCTCTCTCCCTGCACTCCTAAATTCTCATCTTTTCACATTATTTCTACAAGAATCCACCTTTCAGATCTGCCTCAGCGTCTGACCCAGTTTCTCATGCCTGATTTCTTTTTTCCTGCACCCATCAGAGGGCACGCAAAGTTCCAAAGACAAACCACACTGCGAATACAAAAATACCCAATGTGCTCATCAAACACGCTTTTTTTTTTCTACGCTGCTCAAGAAATGGCAACAGAATGGTTTCAGACACAGATTGTGTTGCAGGAGTTCTCACCTCCAAACATTTCCAGAGTGGGAGTCTCTGCCTACTTAGAAATGCTAGCCTTGGGGATATGAGCTCCTTCACTTTGTACTAGACCACAAGCACACAAAGCTAAAACAAGGCTGCAGCAGTAAGACGGACGCATCCGAGGACAATAATGAGACGTTACTGTCTCGTTGAGCATGTGAGGTTGTCGAGTTGCTGCTTGCGACAAAATGGGACGTTCGCTGGGGTTTTGAAGTGGTTCGAGCACCTGGATTCGCTCAAGACAAAAGCCTGGTGTCAAAAGCAGACGGCTCCACGATGCTCTTCAGAGTGTTAGTCACCGGTGTATTAAAAGAAAAGTTTGACATTGAGCGTTTTCAAAGGAAGATCGATACCACTCTCATCTCTGTGTGGAAAATGCAAAGTTACCACCAGCAGCTTAGCTTAGCTTAATTGTCATTTTTGCACAGTTTTTTGCACAAGGCTAGCTGTTTCTAGCTAGCTGAGAGCAACGATACCACTCTTATATCTGTTTGTTAAATACAAGGCTACGTAGCCAGCAGCTGCTTAGCATAGCAACTGAACACAACTTTCACGGTTCAGTTTTTGTATAGATTAAACCAATACTTTGTGTGAATTAGTGAGCTTTAGAGGTGTTGTTAGGGAAATTGTGTTACCTTTGGACAGAGCCAAGCTAGCCGTTTCCCCCTGCTTCCAGTCTTTATGCTAAGCTAAACTACCCAGCTGCTGAAAGCTACTCATTCACTGTGCATACATGAGAAAGGGAATGAGCATATTTCCCAAAATGTCGAACTATTGCTTTAAGAACTTTAAATCTCACGTCAGTCCAAAGTAACAGCAAACACAGAATTTTAATACATCATATTCCAAGTGTGTTTTCTGCAGGGAACGTTGGCAGGATGGCGACACAAAGCCGCACATTCATATGCACATGTGTAGAGTACACATTCACACAGGGAATGCATACACGCACACCTCGCACACACAGACTCCATCTGCTATCCCCCGTCTATAGATCCCACATAAAACTTAAAGCCGAGGCAGAAGGGCCGCCGAGATAGAGAGGGCTGACATCAGAAATGAGAGTGACCATGCCGCTTTTACATCCCAGCGTTCCCTGACCCTCCTCCTCTTTTCCCTGCCGCATCCTCATCCCACAACAATGGATTTCCCATTACTGTTCCCTCCTTCACTCCATCCCTCAATCACAGCTCCACAATGTTTACCCCCGGGAGTGATCTGATTCAGAAAATACCTCAGCACGTGCTCGCGCGTGCGCTCACACACACGTGCACGCGTGAATATTTGTTCACGGGTGCAAAAATGATGCTATGGAGGCAGACAGTATGTGTGTGTATGAATGCACGCTATGAAGTGTATAGCTTTATTGTATTCCAAAAGCCCAGAGCTTATCTTTTCTGTTCTCTCCTCTTACCCCACTCTCCACATTCTCTGTCACTCACATACACACTCGCTCTTTCCCCTGCGAGCTTTTCAATTAGGTAATTACAGTGGCGCTGAATAGAGCCTGTCTGGACACTGGTGCTCCATTGTAGAAGCACCTGTCCCCCCATAGACAGCAATTACCTACCAGGCTGGAGGGGAGTTTCAGGCTATTGTCTGTGTGCATATATTTGTGTGTGTGTGTGTAAGTGTGCCTGAAACAATGACTGTCTGTACTGTATATGCATCCAAGCAGGTGTGTTTGTGTGTGTGTCTGTGTCAGAGCCGAAGCCATGCAAGAAGAGGTTGCACTTAATTAATCATTTTCCATGGCGGCGATGGAGGCAGATTTAGAAAGTTCACATTTACAATGCAATATCAGCCTAATTTTTATTGAGAATATGTGGCGTGTGGTAAATGCCACCGCTGCACCCAGGGTGCGCGAGCAGCTCGCAGGGGGAGCAAAGCGGCGTGATTTTTGCCTGGAAGGCGGAGGAGTTTGGATACTGCGAGCAGCACGTTCGCCACGTCGTTAAACACTTTGTTAACATTTTAATCCCTGCTTTGGAGCGGGCCGGAGTGTGTTTTCTCTCAGCGTGAGCAGAAAGTAAGAGCGTGGCAGAGAAAAACTGAAGCAATTTCCAAATGCGTTGAGCAGGGGGCCGTAAAAAGCTGCCACCCCAGTTCACTAATACGTTTATCAGGCCACCCGGGCTGTGCTCAACAAATATATTTAAAAAGTCATGGGAAGATTGGAAAAGCAGATTTGATCAACTTCATGCAGCATCACGCACAAGGATCACATCAAACTTAATTAAAGCAACCTGTAAACTACAGATGATGAACAGCGATCATGATTGAACAAAAACAGCACGCTGAAGCGAATAAATCATGACGTATATGAAGTGTGTCACCTAAACATTCACTGAAGCTTCTGCTCCACTGAAAAGCAGAATGACAGCAGCAGACGAAAGCATCAGATTTGTTTAGACAAGAAGGAGTGGAACAAACGTAAATCCATCGTGTTCACTGCATTGATTCTCACCGTCCGAGGTTTGACTCATTTAATTCGGTAATCTTGCTGCGTCCTCTTCTTCTGCAATGGCTGAATTGTCTTGATGAGCCAACCGCTAATAATTGCATTAATGCAGTGGAAGGAAATGAGGAAACACACATTAACTTCAATTTTCTTTTGCAGATTTTCTCGAATTTGGTTAAAAGTCGCGTCGCATTTGGACGGAAACCTCGCTGCTGTGGGTTTAATGCAAAGCTGAAATGTTCAATCTGCAAAAAATGATATGGAGTTGTTAAATGTTGTGCAAAATGTTACTGTTTTCATTTGCATTGATAGCAAGAAGTGAGAGCTTGGTGATGCATCAGGTGGCTTGTTTCGTTCGCTGTGTTGGCTTTGTTTGCTTTAGATCCAAGCAGTTTGAGCCTTTGTGAAAGAGAAACGAATACATCTTAAACATTTTATCTGAAACAGTTTATAACAAGTAGAGGTAAAATAGCATATTAGATCACCATAAGTACATTTAGCCAATAGCGAGGATCAGCACTGCAGCGCATTTGAAAATATAGTATACATTAAAAGTTTTTACAACCTATAATAACCATGTTTTCATGTATAATAGATACATGCAAAGTAAAGCCGTGCCAGGAAAGAGGGCATGTTTGAGTTTTACAGGCTGCAGCAGCTGTACTCACTTGTGAGGATGAATATTGGAAATAGTGATCACGCACACGTTTTCCGCATCACTTCAAAAAAAATGTCACTTTCTGCCTCAAATATGAAACGAGGGCAGCAAATTGCACCTCCAGCTACTTGTTGTTCACTGAGGCAGCTGAGGTGTATTTGTCGAAATAACAGCCCGGTGAATCTTGTGCTGGTGTCTCGTTCTGGCAGCTCCCCGGTGTGTTAATTTACGCCTGGGTCCATTTTATAGTGAGCACCTATTGATTTGCTTGGACACACATGTAAGGCTCTAAAGCTCTGTTAAGACAAGGCAAGGTGTCTGCTACAAATTGATGGGAGCATAACGCGCGTGTGTGTGTGTTTCACACCATGTAATTCTCAAACCTCGCAAGGTGGCAAACACGTCACCAACACCCTACCACATCTGTTCCCATGACGATAAGGATCCTTTCTGTTAATTAAAGCCCTTTACTTTGCCTGTATATTACGTGATGGACAGGCTGAAGTGCGCCATTAGGGCTTCTGCATGCAGACAAACACACGCATAAACACAAACACCCTGCTTTAGTAGTGTGACTTAGTGGAAGGCTCTTATGCTCCATTGTCTCTCAATCTGTTTACAGCTCTGTTATTTCCCCAGGTGGAAGCAGTGACACTGTTACATATGCTCCATCACTGGCTGCTTTGGGGCTACTGAACTGTTTCAGTGAGTAAAATGCATAGTGACTCATGGTTTGGCATCTCAGCAGTGCTCCACGCCGCCATAATCAAACGCATTCAAAGTTTATCAGCGATTTTTATCAGGCTTGATGTTCCGGGCGGAGGATGCGAGGCAGGATATGAGGCTGATGGTTGCGATCAATCACCGATAGCATCACGCGGGACTAACGAGGTCTCCTAACAAAGGAGCGCGGAGAAAAGGATGTAATTGGGAAATTGGAAGAATTATCTAGCTCAAAGATGGATTCACCATGTCTGCGGAGACGCAGGAAGGAGGGAGAGGGAGAAATAAAAAGGTCAATACCAGCACACATGTGTGGCAGTGAAAGACAAGCAGCTTGTCCATCAGCAGTCATGTCTCCTGTCAATGAATCCTTGAGAGACAACTGAAACCCCACCTGCTCTCTGTTATAAGATAACAAACAGCTTTATTGATTCCAAGCAAGCTTTTTGATTGTTGATTTACATGGTAAAATACACATGTGACACCCGGAGTGACATTTAGGGTTTTGAGTGAGATGGCGTGACACCTTTTGGGTGGATTGCCAGGAAACGTGGTAACAGCCTCTGGATGAGTTGTAATAACTTGTCATGCAAGCTAGCAATCATGCTGCCGAGCATGGCGGCAGACAAACAATGGACACGTGTTTGGTAGCCCGCTAGCAAACTATCCACTCTAACTAGCATAATAAACACATGGTAGCAGGAAAAGCTAGCTTGCTGCTGAGCTTGCAAGCCTGTATTGATATAATAACTATACAAATACTATAGTTGACACTGCTACCTTTGATTCATCCCATATTCTTGTCTGTATTCCATAGTTTTGGGAAGGGCTGAAGTACAAGTAAACTATTAGCAGGCTCATTAGACAAAGTGTTTGTGCATGAACAGTTTGAGGATGTGCTGGTGGTGGGTGTATGCTGTTTCATCCATGCATGTATCTGTAGAGTTTGATGTATTGTTGTATTGTTGAGGCTGTACAGAAGATGGAAACAATGTTCCCAGCAAAGGACAAATGATCTAATCTAAATTAAATAGATAGAATTAGTCTTGTGACTAATAGTAAATTGCACTTGATATGAAGTGTCGTGCATCTCTGAGTCTCTTGCTTTTTACTAACCAAAGCAGTGGTGGTCTTTAATGTGTCCATCCTGACAAAAAAAAAGAGTCTCCTTTAGAGTCACGACAGCAGGCAGCGAGACAGGCAGAACCAGCCTGTGGATCCTCCTGCTGAAGCGAGCACATTAAGGGCACCTCAGCTGCTCAGACAGGCCTCACTTTGATCTGGGAATACACAGAGTCCTCAGCGCTGACAGTTTATGTAAGCAGCAGATCCCAGCCTGTCGCTCAGATCAGCCCCACTTTGGGGAGGGGAACGGCTCGCGCTTTCCGAGAGCACCGACGTGGAGACGCGCTGGGAGAAAGACGGGCGTAACAAAGCAAAATAAAAAGGACGCTGACGTTTGGTTTGAACGTGGAACGTCTCAATTGAAGGGGAATAGTGGAGAGGTCTGGGGCATTTCAAACACAGCGCACAGTCTCGCCGCAGTCAAGGTCGAGCACGGCGTGATGACTTCCAAATCTTTATGTGCTGCTGCTGCTCTGATGGTGAAATAGAAGGGAAATTGATGCCCTGAATACTCTCATAGTCCAATGGAATGATTCCACTTTCTAAGGACTCATTCATTAAGAGGTTAATGACTCGAAATGTGAAATTAATTTTACGTCCAATGGAACATTCCCTGTAAGTGTGTGTGAGAGGGATGAACTGTGCTCTGCCGACGGCCTAATGCTCTTCAGAGTCAAGATAAATGGGCCCCTCCCTTCATCGGGGAACTCCATTTCTCCTGAACCGATCATAGATATGGACTGCTGCTTTTGTCATGGCCACATTCAATTTATGGTTTAATTAACATTTTGGAGCCAAAAAGACACTGTCACGTCTTCAAAAGCGCAGCTGGCTGGAGATGTGTTTGTGGATGTAGTGAACCGAGAAAGAAGAAAGCACAGAGATGATTTTATCATTTGACTAAATGTCATATGTGAACTCACACGCAACAGCTGGTGGAAGACTTACTTACTGTCAGTGAACTGTTCACTAAAAAAAAAAGGAAAAAACCTCCATTTCCTTGTTCACTGGAGAGCAATAAAAACAGATGGCAACTAAAATGATCCATGTACGCAGTATGATGACAATTCCTAATCATAATTCATCCCGAGCTCATCACAGTAATGTTGTGTTTGCAAAGTGGTTAATTCCTTTTTGATTCAGTGCCATCGTAAAAAGACACACTCGTCGTGGAAGCGAACACTATTTCAGCTGTCATTCCAGCTACAGGCTTACTGTCAGCATTATACTGGCCAGTGCTGATTAAAGCTTTAAATTCTGATCATCGGTGATACAGGCTCTCAATAATGGTCAGCAGTGATTAAGCTGTCACTGCAGGGCAAGGTCATTTCCGCTTCCTGGTAATGATACAGACTGCTTTTTAGTGTTGGCGTATTTTCAATATCTGACGGCAATTACGCCGGCAAGCGAAAGAAACAAAGTTGAGACGATTTATGAGTTAGCGTCTATTAGATACACTGAATGTACAAAATATGAGGAACATCTTCCAGCCAGCGTCTATATTTACATTTATAGCTGTCTGTGTGGGTGCCATGTGAGGCGCTGAGCCCAAATGTGGGACAGGACCTTTGCTGAATGTCATCCCTGTGCAGCTTGACCAACCTGCATTGTCTTTATTTCTGTTTTTACCATCTGGGTTTTATTCTCCATCTTATTTTACATTGATTTTTTTTCCCCGTTTTTATGTCCAGTCCGTGGAGCATGTGAAGCACTCACTTGGTGCATGTGATTTCTTTGTTGCGAAGCACTTTGAGCTGCAGTTCCTGCATGACAGGTGCTCTACAAATAAAGTTTATTATCATTATTATGATTATTTTTGTTCTGGTCTATGATCTGAGGGAGATGAAATACAGAGAGTGTAATATCAGAATATGAGGGTAATCAGTAAGAAAGTCATGCTTTTATGTGAATTTGCCTCATTATTTCATATATGGAGTGTGTTTTAGCCATGCTAGCATCGTGGCTCTAGAGATGGCCATGTTGGTCCACTGCTTTGGTGAATGGATTACAGCTCAGATCAGAAATGTTGTTACATTTATGTGATCAAAACGTTTCAAATACTTTGGTTTAGGACCAAAACCTTCCAAAACTAATGAGATTCCCATTATGCAGCCTCTGCTGAACTTTATGTTTAGTGCTAATGTTAGCATGCTAACATGCTAAATTAAAGTCATGAACATGGCAAACATTTTACTTATTTAACATCAGCATGTTAGCACATGCTAACATGCGTGTAAGCATGCTGACGTTAGCATTTAGCCCAAAGCGCCGCTGTGCTCAAACACATCCTAACCTGACTATAAATAATATGGCAGTGTTTTTCAGCTTATCTGACGAAACAGACACACTTCTGTTTTTATCAATCCAGTCATCTTACACAGGCCAGGTTTCTACGCTCCAGGTCCAGTTCCTTCTGTTTAACTGCAGTGACTGTGTGTTGGGCTCTGAGCACTGCCAAAACACAGGCGACCTACAGTCAGCACCATCACTGAAAGCATCCTGTGCAGCCATGGAGGACTGAACGTTCTGCTCCTCTCAGGCCCGGGATACAGTCTGTGGCTCAACAAACAATTAACAAGCATTAGATGTGTCAGCAATGTGGCAATGACGGTGCTAATGGGGACAAATGGCGTGTTCTCACCTACTTTGTCACGTGGACGTAGCGCTCGTCTTGTTCTATATTAAGCGCATGGAGGTAACTTGCTTCAGGTGTGCTACTTTTTATTGATTTTAGCTCTGCTCTGAACACTCCTCAGGAAACTGGATGTCAGCTCCACATATATCAAGTGGTGTCACTCAACAGAACTCAGCGGGTTAATGTCAAGTACGAAACCACAAACTAATTGATGCCTCAGGGTGTGTATCTTTGAAAATCTTTGCATTATTTCTGGTGTACTGTTGTATATTCGTGTATTTCCTTAATGTCTGTGTTTGTTTGTGTCGTGTGCCCACACAGTATGGGTCTAGTGTCAACCTATTTTTTTTAACATAATGTACCAAACATTGTGACAATGTTAGGTATATAAAGAGGGCAGGATGTGCCTACAGACTACTCTATATTTCAACATACATGAGGTTTTAAGATCATGTTCTTTCCATCACTTAGCATGATCATCATCAGCAGATGTTCAGATTTCCAGTTCCAGCTCAAAGTTGAGCTTCAGATAATGTTTCTGCTGTACATGTAATGGTTCAGTCTGTGCTTTCCTAATTCATACAATGAATTAGGATGAAAGGATTAAGAGGAAATGAAATATGGTGAAGAAGGCCTACGGTGATGTGAGTCTTCAGAAAATCATTATTTTTCAAGGATTTCTTACTTTGTTTATCCATTTTTTGAGGTGTTCATTCACTTTTACCAGCCCTCTTTGTCTAGCACTTCTTCAAACACTTCAGTATGTACGATGGTGGCACGTTTGTCATTGTGATCTTACACATGCTCAAAACACTGCACAGCTTCAACCAAGACACATGCATCAAACTCACCGCAGACAGACAACAGATACAGAATATTTAGATTTACAGCACTGCAGAGGAATAATTACATCTTCTAATTGAACCAAGTCTGAGCTCTCAAGGGAGCAACGCTGCTCCAAAACAAAGAAAGATTAATAATGAAATGATCAGACGTGGGCTATCAGAGGATGATGCTCTGGGAGGGGAAGCTGTGATTTAAAGATCTGGACAAGATAAGTCTTAATCACTTTATCTGATTGGTATTTGAAGCCATGAATCTCAATTAGCGAGCATTAGGATCTTTCTGGCAGTTATGCAGAGTCCATCTCCGTGATTGGACGCTGGCTGCTTGTCAGCCTGAGTTAATAAACAGCTAATAGATGGAAATATTTTGAAAACAGCTCCAGAAAATATATGAGGCAGAAGATGTTAATTTTGGCACAGTATTTTACTTGGCATTTCAAGGCAAAATGTTGAGCATTGATTGGTAATGTATTGTAGGCTAATAGCAGTCATCCTTATGCAAAAAACTACAGGCTGTGGACTGAATTTATACTAAAAAAACCCTTTTTTCTTGTGTTTTTCCACTTGCTGTCACCTTTTTTGTCTCATAATTAATGATTTCCTGTCTTTGTTGCTTTGTCTGAAGTGCTTTGTCTCTCCATGCTAGCCACTGTGTACCAGATCCTCTTGTGTTTGCATGCCCCAATTATGGCTGAATAGGAGACAATGGGTCTTTTAACTGATCGGCCTTTGTCTCAGCTTCCAGGTCCTCTATCATTCCCTGCCACAGGTTCTCAAAGATGGCTGCTTTTGTACCTGCTCCCTCCATACCTCAATTATTAACAAACGGAACCGTCGTCCTGGTTACCTGCAGATAAGCGACTAGGCTAATTTTGTTAGCTTGTTATCTCATCAGTCGGAAGGTAAAATGAAAGATGCTGGGAAAATACCTAATTAGTCACTTTGATGCTTGGTCTACGATCAGCGAAAAGATTAGCTTGCTTTCTGCGCCGCTGAAATCCACCATCGACAATATGCTTTTGATTTTCCTCCCTGTATTTTTCTGATGTTGTGTTTGAATTATTCACATTCTGATCTCTCGTTTTCTTGCTCTCTGGATGCACAAAAATTCAGCCCGGTTTCCACGGAGCCTCTTTAGCATCACCTGGGGTGATTCTGAACGCTAATCTAGGATTCAGTTTGATAATACGTATATGAAATATTCACTCTTTCCTCCCTCTCCCTCTCTCAGCGTTGATTTTTTGCATCCTAACGGAAGCTGCGAGCTGCCTCTTTGTGGCAGCATGTGTCTGATATTGGCAGAGGCTCTCAGGGAGATGTGTGTGTGTGTGTGTGTGTGTGGATGACATCGGGGAATCACTCAGACGAGTATCCTACTTGACAGTTGCTTGCTGCCATCCGATGCCTCTCACCTGAGGCACAGGCGCCGACGTCCTTCAAAACCATCTGCCTGTCTTTCGCTGCTAATTGATTTGTCCTTGGATGGAGGTGTCTGCGAGTGCTTCGGGGAGAATATGCGTTTTGACAGATGCCTCGCACGTGAATGTGCACCGTACACAAAAAGGGGGCGGGGCCTCGTCTAGAAGGCGCCCTCGGCGCCTGGAGGTGAATTAGTCGTCTTTGTGGTGCGTTCAGTTGTTTAAAGAAAGCGGCGGGGAGTTTAATGGCGAGGCGTCTCAGCAATTTTCCAGCAGCAGCCTGGTTTGTTTTCCTTGTGCTACAGCGTGCATTAAACACTCTCTCTCGCCCTCTGGTGCTAACTCTCTCTTAACTAAGGCAGCACTTTTCGCAGTCTTTCGGGATTCGTGCCAAAATGCTAGAAAACACTATAACAGGAGGGGGTGGCCTCCCTGCCTCTCTCATGCAGCCTGACACAGCTTTGAAAACAGCTTCCCATCATCAGAAGTCAAATGCTCCAAACACTGAAATCAGTGCAACACATCTTCTTTTTTTTTTTTTGGACAGTATTATTATGTGTGTGCTTTTTCAGCCAATAATTAATTCAGGAATAATTCATTTAAGGCTGCGAGCCACAAGGCAAATACTGTGGCCTTTTAGTTTGAGTTCAGTGAGCATCAAGTAGAGGGTGCTTAAGGTTGCAAATAAAGGAACTTTTACCTCAGATATCAGATATAACTTGATATTAACCCCACTCAAAGCAGCTTTCTGCCCTCCTCATTACCTCAAGCTCCCGTATGGAGGACTCGCCTCTGAGCGCAGATTTAAACATCCCACCAATAATTGGTCTGGCTCTGAGGAGTTATTCCCCCGTGCTTCTATTGAACAAGGAGAGTAGCTAATGTATTGGTGTCGGAAGAGGTTAAATGCCTACACCGGCATTAAAATGTAATTAAGCTTCTCTCACAGCTTGGAAAGAAGAAGGAACACAAACATGTGTTGCGTATCATATCCAAAAAGGGCATTTATACTTTCTTAAACAGTCTACACTGCACTTCTCCTTCATATAATATGCAGCAGCTATTAAGAAAATTGCAAAAATTATCACAATACATGACATGAAATATCCACCGACACCAGTATGTGGCAGGCTATAAGAATAATGCCCCCAGCACACCAGCATCCCTTGTTGGAGTCAAACACAGACATACAGCAACAGTCCCTTGGCCATTCGGAGGCGAAGGCACAGCCATAGAGGCTTTTTAAAATACAGGTTTAATTATTTGATCGTACCTGTGATCGCTTCCCTACTAACCTAATAATGGCAGGAATGTCTGCTGGAGCCGTGTGTTGATTCCTGGGAGGCTGCGGGCTGCAGAACAGACGATTAACCATTTGCATTTAGATTGTGCGTTGACACATAATACAGACGTAGGGCCCCGTGATTCAGATGTAGGCAGAGACAAGCTGAGGGCCCGAGAGATAGAAGCTGACGACGGGGCCCTAGGTGCGCTTGTGTGTGCGTGCGCGCACGGGTGGATGTTGGCGTGTACGCGCGGTTGAGGTGGTCCGGTGTTAATAGCCACGTCCATCTCGCTCCCCCATGGCTTTCCTCAGGTCTTTCCCCCTATCAGCGATGGAGGATCGGAGGATTCATAGCATTAGTTCCACTGTAGCTTATTGCTTATTAGTTGGCCTCGACACCCCGAGGAGAACATGGAGGTAAATATAAGGGGGATTTAAGGAGGTTCCATCTCGTGAATGGATGGATTACATGATTATAAAGAGCCCTGCAGGGAGGCTTTGATGTTAGTAGAGGCAGCCAGCTGGAGGAAAAGGAAAAACATGGAAAGACTTTAAGCGGGACGAGGGAGGCACCTTGAATGTGCACTGATGTAAAAGAGGTTTTTCTGTGGACATTTATTCTTATTACACAGTAGACGTCAATGTAATTGTACTGTAGTGTCAATGGTACAACTGTTGCAACTCTGTTAGACAAGCCAAAGGCCTGATTTTAAACATGCGTTTAGATAAGGAGCAGCATTAAGATTCACTCATGACTCTGGCTCCTCACTCTTATTTTAGCTTGGTTTTGGTCTCCACCAGTCCTCGTGAAAAATATCTGGGTATTTAGCGTTAGCTCCAATATGTTCTCAGCTCGAGTCTTTTAAGCTGCCTGAACTAGAGGAGTTGCTTGTTGTGTGTAAATACATTATATGCATTTAAAGCCTGTTTTCCGCACAGTGCCGTGCAACTCGTGCGCAGCCGTGGAGACCAACTTTGTCAAACGGCAATTACACATGAGACCGTCACTCCATCTGATCATGAGGGGCCATGCTATAGCAATAACTGCAATCTATCCATGCAGGCAAGTGGTGATGACTTACGTGACAAATTCCCTCATAACAGTCGCTCAATCGATCAGGGCGTGAATAAATGTAAGTTTGTTAAGTCGACGGGGAGACAAATGCAACGTGTAGAATGTAGCGTTTGTCTTTATTGACTGGCTGTTCAGCTGATATTTACAGAGCTCTGCCGTGTGAAACAGTTCATTAGCGTAATCGATCCCAGAGCATACACTTCTCTGTCATGCTGTCAAATAAGCCGCAGTGGTCTAAAGCTGTTTTTATTGATATGCCTCCATGTTTCTTGTGTTTTCTTTTTTTTATTGTTTTCGCACCAACTTACTTCTCGCTCAGATGAATATTTTATCGAGTTCAGCCTTCAAACCGTCTTTCCGTTGCTGCGAAAGTCCAGAGGTGTTTGAAAAGTTAGATCCTGTTTCCCACCTTCGTGACTAAATAAGTCATGTACACTGAGAAGATAGAGACGAGAGTCAGCAACATACAGCCACCTTGTCAGTGTGTTACACATCTTATTTAAAGGACATATCCTTTAAGTGTTTCATTCGGGCTTCAGATTGCCCAAAAGCCAGAAATCTTCTTCATAAATGAGTGATTGAATTGATGAATAATGAAAGAAACAGGAAAAATCAAAAGGAAATTCTTCAAACTAGAGAGAACTTTGCACTGTGGACACTCTGTAAAAACCTTTTTGCTTAAACCTGCTGTTCTTGTACTGATTTCTTCGCAACTCAGGGGATACACATTGTGAATGAAACATTCAAAAGAGAAGTATCTGGCTCTGTAGCAGCTAAATTCTCCACAATGCTCACTAACTTCTGGTTTTGAGCAGGTAGTGTTGATTGTACAGTGGGTTTTTAGAGCTTTTTTTCCTGAAAACAGCTGCCTGCTGCAGACGAAAATGGCGCAATGAGAGTGGTGATACTGAACCTGAACAGTAAAGTTGCCGACAGTTAGACAGTTAGTTGAGCTTATAAAGCCTCATAAAGCAAAGGGGAGCTGCAAAAAGGTGATTATTCTCTGGGGTCACTCTCAGTGATGAGAGTCAGATGGTATTGTATTGATCAAAGCTCCTTGAAAATTATATATTCACAGTTGTTTTTAGCCAAGTTAGCAGCGCCAGACATTCATGTTACTTCTCATCTCGCTCCATCAGTTCAAAATTGGTTTTTCTGAGTGACACCTTTCACATTTCCATCAGTCTCCGCTGTGGTCTACTTTGTCTTTAGCGCCAAGCAGTAAATATAGCATGCAAATATGCTGAATCGAGATATTGAACATGAACATTATATCGATGTCAACATCACTGTATTAGCATTGTCACTGTGAGATTGTATGCACGCTGATGTTAGCATTTAGCTTCGCCACTATGCATAGGCCTGACAGAGCATTTAGCATGCAACTTTTGAGTCTTGTTATACTTCACTTTTGTGTCGGGCTGTTGTCAGGGGCACAGTTTGAGATTTAGAAGGAATTTTAAGTCCATCCTGCATCAGAAAAAAGTGTACAGGTTACATCACAGCACTGTAGATGCATGAATGCACACATTTTGACATCCACAACTGGATTATCCTGTGAGTTGGCATGTATATGTACACAACATCCACAATGCAAAACATGGACGTAATATCTCCATATCACCCATCCGTTCCTCAAGAGCCATTGTGGGGCTGTCCATAAGTGTCCATTCGAGGAACTGCAGTTTTTTTTGTGCTTCACATCATTTTTCAGCCCAAGAGGTTGCCGCCTGGTATACAGCCATGAGGACATGCACCTTTTTCTTCATCTAAACATGTCATTTTGTCACAATTAAAAGGTAACATATACCGAACAGCTTTAATTGCTTTTCTGTTAATTCACTAGATTTGTGTTGCGCAGCTCTGAGATGCCTTTCACCGAGTTTTTCTCAGCATGATTGGCCCATGGGCCCCAGCGACTCAACTATAACATTACAGCGCGGCTTCTCATAAAGCCAGATCAATTACTCAGAGTGGGACCTGATTTTTGTCTAATTTCCTGTCCTCATTTTCACAGCTTCACAGGGACTGTAGAAGACAGGAGCACCATCTGTGCAACTTTGCCCAAACAAGGGGAAAAAAAAGGAAAAGAAAACACATCCTCTGTTTGAGATAATCTCATGGAGGCACTTGTTCTTCTGGAAATCCTCTTGCCACTGAAATCAATTTGCTTTCATCAGGCCTAATGACACTTGGTTAGGGGCTTCCATTTCCAAGCAGGCCATTTAGGGAGCTATTCATGGAGGATGAAGTAAGTTGGTGAAAACACTTCAAGTATCCAATGAAGCATATGGTCAATAGACTTTGCTGAAAGGATCAAAAGAAGAGCACAGCCCAGTCTCTGCTTTTAAAATGTGACAATTATATATCTTTTACTTAAATGGCATATTAATTTAATCACATTACACATTCGCTGTTCTGTTTAATCTAAGCAACAACTGTTTTGAGATTCAACCAACTGCACTTTATTTGTTTGTTTGTAAGAACGCTAATAAGAAGGATATGGAGGAAATAATTGGTTAGCATTGTTCATATGTTTGCTTATCATATGATGCACGAAGCATTATGAACAGTGCTAAAGGCTCTGAGGCTAACATACTCACAAGTGCAACGCTAACATACTGATGTTTAACAGCTATAATTACTAATTGCAGCATCCTCTTAACCAGATCCACTAACAGCTGCCGGTCTCTCTCTGGTCCACAGTTCATCTCATCACCTGCTTACTGTCCCTGACGTGTCTCATATCCTGAGCATCAAGCCTCCCCTCATAACCGAACTCCTCAGAGGTCTTGAATCTTGAATAAGTCAGCTGGTTGGCCCTGAGTTCCTACGATGAAGCACAGAATGCCAAAGTCCATCTCCCCCGGACAGAGCAGCTACGCAGCCGCCAGCTGTGCAGCTACCAGGCCCAGAGACCACATATCCATGGCTCATTAAAGGGAGTGTGCAGCATCACTTCTGTGTACCAGGTGGTCTGCACCCAGACACCAGGCTGAACAGCGGTAACCAGATGCGCCAAGCCAGAGTAAATCATTTTTACTTCCAGTGGCCGATGCTGGTCCACAACCATAATATTGTCAGGTCTGAGGTTTGCATGTACAATTCCCATGGAGCTCAGGTGGGAAAGGGCTGTGGCTAATTGATATGTAATTGAGTGCAACTCTGTCGTTGGAAGATGCTGGTTGGTTCTGTCCTCCAAGTAAGCATACAAGCTTTGATCCAGAAGTTCAAAATTAGACCTGAGAAAGTCAGAATTGTATTTCATTACATGATCAGGATCATATGTTAATACAATACAATTTTGTAAAGATAGAGCGCTGGATCACTCACGTTGGTTAAGTCTGTTGCTTGGTAATAGAGCAAAATAATTTACCATTTGTGTTATTTATTGCCATGCTGATGAATTGAAATTGTCATTCTTGTATTGCTGCAGAAAAGACTTTTCTTTGTTGCATTTTAAGATTTTCCATCTTTATTTGATGGCTGAGACAAAGGTTGCTGGTTGGAATCATGCCAGCAATGTTGCGTTTTGTGGCGTGCAAGGTGACCATTTGTGCTCCCAATGCAGCCTTTTAATTGAACATTTTAAAGAAAAAGGCTGTTTTTTTCACCGCTCTGCTCAAGGGAGCTTTGAATCCCCCGAGCAGCACCGAGATGATATACCCAGCACAACTCTTGAAACCACTAAGCCCACCAGGACGCCTGCAGTAAGGCAGTAACAACTGAGCAAGCTAAGGAGCAGTCAGCCAGATCAATAGTTGAGCACATCGCTGGCTAATCAAAGCCTTCATCCCACAGGAGCGACTGAAACAGAATATGTTTGTCTCGCAGGATAAACCAGGTGTCACATCGACTGGATTATGAAATCAGCTGCAACCAACCGGTATTGTTGCAGCTGAGAAGGAAAAAAGCTACTTGAAAAGAACTGTTTCAAAGCGCCGTGCTCACATTTCATATCTGTCATGTGATATTCAAGGTGGTTTTTAACAAAAACAAAAAATGAAATCAGTCATTTTGCAAGAGGGATCTTTTATTTCTCTCAGGTCTTGGAGCACTTGGAAGAAATCTCTTGTTGTGCTGCGAGGCTTCAGAGTGTAATTTTGTATTTGATCATTTTGTCATTTTTTCTGGATTTAAGATAAAGGATCATCATGGCTCGGGTGGCCTGGTGTCCTGCCCTCCAAGAGACATAAGAATTCATAAAAATAAAGACAGAAAAAAACCCCACAAAGAAACAAAAGTTTTATCCCCAGCAGTCAGAATCACTGTCAGTACTACTAGCATTGAGTAATAGAAGTTTGAACACACTGAAGTAGGTTTTCATTTACGCCTGAATATTCTCTGCAAATAGATGTCTGCAGACTGTATCTGGTCCCGGTAAGCTGGAAAACACAAGGAGAAGACAGCACGAAGCCTTACCCAAGTTCACGTTCAATAGAAATTGATAACAGTACCACAGAAACTGAATATTTTACATGTTTTTCTCATGGTATGTCTAAAGGTTCTCCAAAAAAGGCCATTTATTATATTTAACTCGATGAATATCTATTCTTATATTCAGGCAATCTATATTTCACCCATCTAAATTCATATTGGGTATCTATACATATTCGGCTATATATCTTTATATTGAGGCAATTTCCTTCTCTCATTTCAAACCCTGTATAATATCCCTATTTGCAAATAATTCCTTGAGCTGCTATTGCAGTTTTCAGATTTTCATTGGCTACACGAAGTGCCAGTCATCTGCCAGCTGGTTGCAATTGGCTTAATTCTTATGCAAAAGAGGAAAACAAAGCTCTTCCATTCAAGGTGGATTCTCATTGGATTTTGTCAGCAGTATAGATGAAATGGAAGATACCAATTCATCAAGTGAGGTGTCAATCAAAAGGTCAGAGAGCGGTGGCCATCTTGAAACCAACATGTCACCTTTGGGTGCACAGTTACTGGAGTTATAAAGGAGGACACAGCTTTCCGTGGATTATTATAGTGTTTTGTACCTTGGTCACATCTGTTTCAATGCATATTCAATCAAAGTTAATTTTTAGAGGCTTATCAACCTTCAGGTGAAATGAAAATAACCAAAAGGGAATCATCAGTCATGCAAAATTCTCCACAGAAAATCCCGAAAGGCTGTTGGCTCCTCTCGTCCATGAAACACCTTCTCCCTCCACCGTCCCACAGAGGAACACTTACAGCCTCTTCGTTCCCTGCCACCCCACCTCCTCTGTCTGTTTTCTGTTCCAGCTATCTCAAGTGTTAAATCTGTGTTGGGACTGGTCCTCTGAATATTTTATATCGCTCATTAAGCGCAGAGTTGAGCTCTGCATGAGTTTTCATTCGTACCAGCTCTTTGCGTTGTGTGCGGCGTGTGTGTTGAAACTGCGCAATGGTCTGTGTTTGACGGACAGGTTTGGTTCTACTTTAGTAACGTATGTTACTTAAGTTCACAAATGAAATCAAACGTCACTTTTGGCTTCACACCGGACACAAACCCCGGCCTCCTGGACAAAAGTCCTGTGCTCGATCCATCCAACCAGCCCACCTATGACACACAGTATAATCATACCCAAGGACACTTTAAATCAGCGCTGTTGTTGGAGTCGACAAGCCTGTCTAACTACAGATCCGTGCTCAAAGCAGGGACAAAGCATGTGCAGGTCCTCCATATCCTCAACAAACAAGAGGCTGCTCTGTGTTCTGTATTCTGCAAAGAACCAGATACTGAGAGGTTTTGTGTGCTAAACCTTGAAAACACCACAACAATAAATTAATGAAGAGTAATTCAGTTGTACCAGCAAAGAAATCACAGAGTGGGGAAATTCCTGAGTTTGACGCTGCCTTCAGTTCCACAGGAATACAGTCAGTCGTCCTTCATGAGGAAAAGGGAGTGAAAAATTTTCATTTTGTTAATTAGAAGTCTGAATGAGCCATTAGCGCATAATTGGGGCCATGAATAGAGGTTTCATGAAAGGACAATTATCAGCCATTTACTCTGTAATAAGACACAACTCTTGATTGTGCTGCACATAATATGGCAGGCTTAGCTGTTGTTGGCACGACAAACAACGCTGATTAATCAATCAATCATTCGTCAGTGCAACGCACAGAGAGTGACAGAGTTTGCTTCGCTGATTGTTTTTCCCCTAATTTTACTCAGCATGTGTGGTTTTTTTCTGCATTTCCCCTCTTCACAGTAATACACTGGGACACATTCTTACCTGGGAGCAGCCAAGTTTAACCACAGCCTTACACTGTTTACCACTTAAAAACTTTACTGGAGCAATAGGGGGTTAACTGCCATCCTCAAAAAGGCCCTAAGTGGTGGCAGCTGAGGTAGGAGGGGTCATTAGACAGCTCATTCAGCACTGAGGCTTCCTCTCAAGGTGCATGGATTCGAATGAGCACATTTCAGAGGCACGCTTAACCGATCTTTAGGCTCCATTCATCCTGATTAGTTGGAAAGATGAATGGCCTAAATTAAATAAAAGCCATATCCCATCCTTATCTAAAGCAAAACCAGATGATTATGTGTCACAAAAACACTTCTATTTCTAGTCTGATTAAAGTCATGAGCTTCAACTGATGGTTCGCTAAACCCTCCTCTAAATAGTGATAATCCAATCATAGCGTAGCAACCATGACTAGGCATGGCAGGTCTATAACCAGGGGTGCACATAGCTTTTTTAGCCAGGCACTCAAGTGAAAACCAGGATATGGTGTTGGGTACTCATCCCATTGTCCCCCTTCTTCAGCTTCCTGCATGGTAGATGCTTACTGAGCCTTAGATGAGAAGTTAAAGCTCAGTCAAAGCTTGGGTGGCCGACAAGCTGCTTTCATGAGACCACATTCTGAGAGACAGTGCTATGCAGGCAAGAGTATCTGCTGAGGATCTCCCTAGATTTTTTTTTTTATAAAGGCAGACTGTATAATCACAGTGAAGGACACACACAGTCTACACCCAGACGCACACACGCAAAATGTCACCCACTTTCCGTCACATCGCCTTAACCGACGAACACCTGACTTTGTTCTAGTCCCACTCATTCGCAGCTGCTTCAAAGGCGTCGTTAGATTAAAGAGCGCCAGGATACCACGCTTTTTCATCTGCGCTACAGTGCAGCGCGAGGCCGCTCGGCTGTTGGAATTCGAATGAGACAGGTTTAGATGAGAAGAATGGTTGAAGAGGAGTCGGTATATGTGGATTTCACACATTCGTGTTTGTATGTTTGGAGCAACATCCCGCTGTGAGGATAGCTCCAGATTTGAGATAACAAACAGCTGTAAAGTTTCCAGCAAACGCCGATCGAACTCTTCCATAAGCACTAATTACTGAATGAACAGAATCCCCTGGGTGTCTTCCTCATGGAGTTGCAGCACCTTTGCACTGTTTACTTTTATTTTTCATAAAGAAAATCAATGGATGTTACCTGGATTGAAGCCCTGTTTTTGTGCATGATGTTTTGCACTAGTTTTTACACTTTTTTCTTTACATTTTCCTCTTTCTTCAGAAAGTCTACAAATGTCACATCCTTTAAAAGCAGTAGTTTGACATTTTAGGAAATACTGAGGTGCAAAGATTGGTGCCACCATCTCATAAATACAGACCTACAGCAGCAGCAGCCAGTTAGCTTAGCTTAGCATAAAGACTAAAAACAGCCTTTTCGAGCTTTAGGGGTGCTGCTGTGCTGGCAAAATTCACACAGAGTTAAGCTAGTTGCTTCACCCTGTGTCAAGTCTTTATGCTAGGCTAAGCTAACCCACCACTGGCTGTATATTTAAAAGATTGTAATGAGAGTGGTATCAATCTTCTTACCCAGCTCTTGGCAAGATAGCAAATTTTCCCAAAATGTCAAACTATCATCATGAACTGAATGTGAGGTTTCATCTTATGATATGATGTCTTATGATGAGAACGTTTGCCTTGACTCAGATAATCAGGCAGTTCACAGCAGTGACTACTTCCATCCGGCATGTACAAAACAGCATTTAATTTAATTTAATGTCTCTGCATCTCAAATATAGACTTTTAAAACAAAAAAAATGTGTTTTTTTAAGAGATGAGGCTGTTCTTTTAAAAAGTTTTGGAACATTAAAGCACACACAGGCCTTCATTGCACTTATTCCATATTCTGATGGAGTTATAGCGGTGTTCTCTTTGCATATCACATGTCAGCCAGAAGCTTGCATGCAACCTTAGCCTCACCGCCTTTGCGTTAAGCTCTGTATTTTGGTCATGTGCTTCATGCATGTATAGAAATCCAAGCCCATTTCAATGTAGGCTACCACACGACACCTCTGTAACAGATCAGCATTCAAATACATTCAATTATCTCTGCTCCGCACATTGGGATTAATCATTTATAGGTTAATGCTAGGTTGACTGCAGCGAATTATTCCTCAGTTCCTCTGCCACTTCTGTCACACAGATATAACTGGTTGGATATTATACAGGAAGATGGGTAGCTGTGAGAAAAGTGGGTGCAGTGCTCTTCTGATTTAATATTATGCATAAAAGCCCTGGCGATGGGGATGCCAGTCTGATGTCTCTCATTAATTCTTCAGTTCAGTGGGCTGTGGACAGACACAGCAGATTGACAGGGGATGAGGAGACTTCACCGGCAGCTCCTTAATGCTTCAAAATGGGAGTATAGTTTAGCTTTGATGCCTACTATGACTAAATGGACATGTAACCCCCCCACAAAGCCTCAGTGCACCCGTATCCCACCCCCCACACACACTGTCAGTCAGTCATCCCAGTGTGAATACATGAATACTGTAAACTGTAGTGACAGGGTAAATTACTCTGTGCGCTATCAAGCCACAAAGCATCAAAATGCTTTATGACTTTGTGTGAGTGTGAATATGGAGATCAGGAGGCTTGGTTTGGTACAGCCTGGAGGCAGATGTGGTACTTTTCCAGGTGCAGCAATCATTGCAGTTCCCATTTCATTCTCCCATGTGTTCAATTAGCAATCATTTTCTTTATAAATCACTCACAAATCGACTGTGTTTATAGAGCGCAGCTGATTGCACAGCGCGAACAAGGATTTTCCTGCATGATGTATCTTAGATAAACAACCTGGCTGCCTCCTCTCATGCACTCCTTCTCTGACTGCACAGACACACCAGCACATTGGATCGAAGGTGCTGTGCTTCCTGCAGGTAACAATGCATTGTTTTTATTTTAGAGCAGGGAGATGCAAGTGTTGCTCTTGTGCCTCTCAAATCCAAATACGTGACCCACTGGCCTGCTTACTCACAGCACGGTGGGTATGATGGAGACATCGCTCACTGCTCTCTGAGCCACATTCTAACTGAATTACTAAAACGTTTTGGAGCTCTGTGTGGTTCATGCTCAGCAGAAGGGAGGAGCGCAGAAACATGATACGGCTGATTTGGATTTAAAGGTCAGCAGCCATAACCAACCTGTCCAAGTCTTGGGAAGAGTGCCCTTTGCACTGAATAGGCTCAATGTATGGCTGTCTTTTGAGTGCAAAAATGTTGAAAAAAGTCTAAGATTCTACCAGTTCTGCCAGTGGTGCATGGTGCTAAATGCTACCATCAGCATGCTAACATGCTCACAATGACAATGCTAACATGCAGATGTTTACATTTGCACATAAAACAAAGTCACAACTGATGAGAATATCATAAGGTTTTGCAGGCATTTGCTCAAACAGTAAAGGCTGGACGAATCTTGGCTAAATTAAAAATTTGAGGTGATATGGTGCTTAATGCAAAGTCAGGGAATCATCAAAAGTCTTACAATTTATCCTGAGAGGACATGAGTGCTTGTACCAAAGTTCATGGCAACCCGACCAATAGACATTTCACTCTAAACCACAAGTGTCAATGTCATGCTATCACCAGAAGAGTGATGGATCACAAAAGTCATTAGGATGCATTCTCTGAGGACTGTGGATATGTCCACTATATCAAATTTTATGGCAGTCTATCCACACTGCTTGCAAGACTGAAACGTGTGAAGGTAAAATCCAGGAAAGGTAACAAGAGACTAAAGTGAAATCTTATTTTTTTATTATTATTATTGTTTTATTACAAATACCACCATCAACAAATACTGAACTCAAGGCCTCTTCAATGGACTTTACAGTGAAAAGCAGCAGGTTTGAATTGAAAGGCTGCAATATGATACATTTTCGTGAAACGTGTCGGCCTTTCAAGAGTAGCCTCTTAATGTGAAACATTTATCTGACGGACTATAAAAATTATTTTACAATAAATAGAAATAAGAGTAAACAATATAAATATGAATCTATTTAACATTTTAAACATAATTCACACATTTATGGTTTATAGTAAGGATTCACTGACTCAAGCACTACTTAAGTCAGTGTTTGAATTAACCAGGTGTTCAACCACTTGATAGATCAGAGTTTTGACTGTAAGTTGAGGTAAAACTGTTTCAAAGAAGCCCTCGCAGCCCATGAATAATATGAGCTTTTGAGATAGCATAATGATATTTCCAGTGCTTTAAATTTAGTGCTCTAAATTATTCAGACAACTCTGAATCAAGTGACATTATCAACAAAATGAAAGGGGTGTTTGAGATGTGGACTTCCTTCAGAGATCTCACAAAGCTTCTCATTTCTGTTTCTGTCGGTCTGGCATACAATGCAGGCTACAGTACAATCAAATAGTGTCAGTTCTGACCTTGATGGTTTGATGTCACAAACATAAATAAGAAATTACAATAAATGTTTACAGTACATTGACATTCAGTGTAGAAAAAGTCCTTACAAAAAGTTACAGAGTTTACAAAGTGTGAAAAATATTGTATTTTCCCCCTTATAAAAAATGCCACCTTGAACGAGGCAAGTGAAGTCGCTTCATATACAATGAAACAGAAGAGTGGAGAATGCAAAGACACAATTCATGGCATACACGAACTTAATGTGTTGGTTGTTCACTCTTTTTGTGTGAACCTGTTTGAACCAGTATGCTACCAAAATGATCTGCTATCAGAAGCCGGTGTGTTACCAAAACGCCAGTGTAAAAGCAGAGAAGTCATGTTTCCAATGGCTGAGGTTTTGTAAAGAGTTCAAGTTAAAGTATACAGACATTCTTAAAGTGATAGTTACAAAGTTGCCTTCGGGATGCTACAGAAATCCTCAGCAGTGTCATTTTAATTGACATTTTTTACAGAAAGCAGAAGTTCCTGAAATGCAGGCTACCTGATATTAAAGTGTCCGGTACTTCAATATGTGCAGTACTGTATGTGTCTGCTAGACAGTTGTGACAGATAGGAAGGCGTTATGTACTTTGGAACCCTCTGGGACTCTGGCCCCATGGCTCATCAGCTCCTGGATGGTCATCCAGTTATCCAGGATCTTTTTGTTTCGTTTCTTCATCATCTTTTTGTGACTGAGCTCCAAGATATTGATCTCCTTCCTGCCCTCAGCTCCACTGGCTGGCCCCTCCTTCAGACACTCGAGGCGGCTCTTTTGCATGAACTCCCTCCTCTTCCTTTGCTCCCTGGCCCGCGCCAAGTGCTGCTTCCTCTCCTCTTTGCTCCAGTAGCGACCCATCTTCATCTCACTCATAGCATCGTCGTCTGTGGTCATGCCTCCGCTCCTCTCCTCTCGGATCCGCAGCGCCCGCTCCCTCAGGATGCGGTCTCGAGCGGGCCGCCGGGCCACATAGCGTGTGCCATCAGCTCGTACTTTGACCTTCCACTCTAAACGGGGTTCCCCAGGGCGTCCGCTGCGGTGCACGGGATCTCGGCAGACGCTGAGCAGACTCAGCTGGCTCTGGGAATACTCCAGGGATGAGTGCTGTTGTAGCAGCTGCATGTAACTCTGCAACACAGATATCATTGTTAGAACAGAAGTGTCTTCAAGGCATATCAGCATTAGGTTGACACGTTCTTGATTGTACCTACCTGAAGTTGCCTGGATCCTCCCTGGCCTTGATAGGGGGTTGTCTGATATGAAGAACCATAGGGAATCCCTCTCCTGGAATCTCTGGTCCTCCCTTTCTTTTCACACCTCTCATCGTCTGCAGGCAGTGCAGGGTCTGACTCAGACCGGGAAGGGTTGCTCTGGTCTGGGCTGCTGGAGATAACAGAGCCTGGGTCTGCTGGTCTGCTACGACTGGGTGTACCCTGGGGCTTGGGGATAGGAATGGGGCTGGAGGGCGTGGAGGAAGCCAGTCTGAGGTTTTTCTGGTTGGTGATGCTGATGTGCCTCTGCAGAGAATGATCAGGAGATCTCTCCATACCGAGTGGTGTCGACCGTGCACTCTCCGCTGTGTTGTAGGCACTGGAGCTGTCTTTCTCTCGAATCTTATCGCTGTCCGACCTCTCTGGGTGTTCGTGGATGTCGGCTAACCTGCCGTGTCGCTTGTTTCCGTCTTTGGGGCTCCGTCCTGGTGAGGATGTGGGTTGTGAGGTCTCCAGCTGGTGGGTCTGGCGGAGCTGATGCGCCTGCATGATGCTCTGGCACTCGAGCTCAATGCTGCGCAGCTCCTCATTTAGCATCCTCAACTCCTGCTCCACTCCATTTCCTCCTCCAACATCATCTACATCATCTCCATCCCCTCCCCCTTGCTCAGTGAGACTACACTCTATACTGTGTCGAATGGAGTACACCCCACACTCGCCTCCATTCCGGATTTGACACTTGAGCTCCAAGAGTTGCTGGAAGCGATTCTCTAAACCCAGGATCCCACCTCCACCATTGCGAATACTGACCACCCCTTCATGACCTTGGCCTTTCGACAATGTCCTCGGACCCTGGGTGTCCGGTGGCACTACAGTCCCTCGTCTTGTGTGTGGATTATCTGCCCGCCATCGGTCCCTCAGGCAGTGGGCTGGGGTCCTCCTGTGGAGTCTAGCCAGCAGGGGTTGGTGTTCTGGACTGTCTGTACTGCGTCCAAACCCACTGTCTTTGTCTTGATTGTTGGAGGAACAGGTTGCAGTGTCTGTTGTCATCTCTTCTTCAGTTTGATGCTGTTGTATGAAGGAAGATAACAGTTAGTCCTCCTCAAAGGCAATTTTATTCATTTGCAAGAGCTTCTTCTTGCATTTGATGCAGTTGATGATTTTATTACACAGTGCACTGTGGTGGGAGAATGATCAACCAAGTATCCCCAGGAACTAAGTCCATATTGGATGATTCTGCGCCTTACAAGAAAAGAAAAGTTGCCATGCACAGATATTGTAGAAAGCAAGAATTATTAAAACATTTGCACTGAATGTAACCCAAAGTTTTGTGGAATCGTGCAATATCAACATTCCTGTCTGGCAACTTGTTCACACAAATCAAATCCCGTGCTCTCTACTATCCTTCCTCTTCTGTCTCCTTCTTTAATTTAGTCTCTCCTTGCGTCCTACCCTGCCGCCTTTCCTCCAGCTTTGCCTGACACCCTTCTGCCTCCTTATTGGACATTTGTATCTTGTTTTGGTGTATTTCTCTTAGCTTACGCTCTCACCTTAACTCCCCTGTCAAAGTTGTGTTCCTTCTGCTTCCTCCTCTCCTCCAGGATCTCCATCTTTAGCTCTTCCACAAGCTCCTGTTGCTCCTCATCAAGCCACGCTTCCTCCTCCAGCTGAAATCACAACATCTTGTCAGAAACTCTGTCTCTCTCTCTGTGTATCTATGTGTGTACGTGTAGAAACTCCAGACCATCATGCTGACAGTTTGAAGGAAAGGAAAAGGCACTTAGCGGGCAGCTGTTGCTATTTGACAGGACATAGGTTGTCAACATAGGGCAAGGAGCCTGTGTAGGTGTGCGTGTGTTTACCTGGATTTCTGGTCTTGTCACGAGTAGTATGATGCACCTTGCTTCTTCACTTGACAGCAAGGCAACAGCTTTCTCTCTGTCTTGCACCTCACAGCCATTAATCTGTACATCAAAGACAAATATAGGTGGTCATGTCAAGAAGAAAGAACATGCAGTAAATCCCAACCACAACTGCAAGACAGGACAATCTGTACTTTCATCATCATCCATTTAACTGACATGCATGAAAAGCTGAGCATAATACCATCGTTGGGAACCATTGTTACCATTTTTGCAAGACACACCTTGAGTAATCACATGCTGACACCTTTTTTCTCTCTCACTCTTTCTGCCCATTTTCTCCCTCCATTAGTCTCTTTTTCACACTCGTCTTTCCTCCTTTCTCCCATCACTTCCTCCGGCGCTACACAATCCCTAGGAAAGGCCTGGGTCGGCTGCACGCTTGCAAAGGGGAGTCAATTGTGAGTGTGTAGTCCGACCTCACGAGAGTCTGCTCTCACTGCACATCCAGACACACAATTAACTGTTCTTTGACAGGTGGCGTTCATCTTTTCCTCACTAGAGTAATGGGGCTGTCAGAACAAGATAATAGGGGCAGGAGTACAGCAGGCCCTGCTCCCCACAATCATTTACACACAGAAACACTACAGTGAGAGAATAGAGGTACTCAGAGTGTTACACTATATGCAATAAACATGGAGGAGAGGTAATGTTGGTACAATGTTGTTCCCACTGGAAGCAACTTGAAATATTACTTACTGAGAGGACATATAGGAAGTCAACACCAAACTATATTTTATCATCATGTTTAATAATAATATCTTAGAATATCTCATTTATATAAATGAATAAGCATAAATAAGACACTACTAAAGGCCTCATAGACACTGGTGGTGCTCCAATGAATATTGGTAATTTTGGACAGTAAGTATTAGGCGTTTGTATAAATGTGATTAATTTTTGCTGTACTGCATGATTTCCTTTCATTCACATTGTCTATGTTTGTGCTATTTACATTTTATTTTGCATTTATATTGCCAGTTTTAGCTTTTTAACCCTCCTATTTTAAAATAGATTAAAATTTCCTACTCATGTTTTTCGAGACAACACACCATGTTGATGCATTCATAACAGTTTGAAATAATTTTGCGACAAACAAGCAATCATTATCTACATTTTGCATTAAAAACTGACATTGTGTGTGTGTTTTCTAACTTGACAAACAGGCAGAATGAGAAATCCGTTCGAAGTGTGTAGGTTTGGTGAAGTGCCTTGAGAACACTGCAATCAGAGACATGCTGAGTTGTTTACCCTGTTTTTATGGAGCAGGATGTTATGCCATGCTGACAAGTGAAGTTGAGTATATAGCTTCAAGCAACGTATTGGTTTTTGTCATGTATAAGCTCACTTTCAAAATGTATTTGCCACTGCATATCAGAATATGCTTTCAATGAATTCAACTATTAGCTGGATGTCAGGAGTATCCATACAGGTAGACAATACATACACATATGCACCCACATATAAGTATTTATCATCCATACTTTATAACATAGAGAGCATCATATATTAAAGACCCCAAGGTCGGGAGTTGCATTCACATAGGACCCTGTGCAGGAGATGCTACAGTAAAGAAGGAACAGACTTTGTCTCGTTAAGGGACGAGTAAGACTGGATACAGATATAATCCACAGTGAACAGGTCAAAGAGTAAACATAAGATGGCAACATTTCAGCTGTATGTGTTTAGAGAGACTATATTTCTTTTTCTCCATTCATTTGGCGCAAAAACACAATTGAAGTTCTGTCAAGAGCATGCAAAATCATCAGGTGTTGATTTAACCCTAAATCTCAAGCCATGTTGGCCAATCAGGACCCTGAAAAAGAGTTAAAACCGGAAGGCTACCTGCAACTAGAGGTCCTACTCTCCAAAACCGCCGATGTTGGTAGTGAGGTCTGACCAAAAACTGTATTTGTGTGTGGATGAAAAGGCCCAAATTCAAAGAAAAAGCCAGGTTTTAAAAAAATGCCCACCAACATGTGGACTAGGCATGAGACAGAGAGTGCTGGAGATGATGTAGTGCCAGGCGTAACGGCGACTAGGGACTTTAATTTCCCTTGTAAAACGAGGTTATTAAATATACATATGCTTGCCAACACTGGAGACACCAGCAGCTTGGCTTTCCTCTCAAAAGGCTGCCTTGCAAGTGGCTTGGAGGATAAACTTGAGCGCGTTTGTTCAACACAGACAACAGAAACAAGAAGTGGGCGGGTGATATCGAAGATATCATCCTGCCAGCGATGTAAAGAATGCTACTGCTTAAACCCCGACATGTTACAAGCCATGTGAGTTCATAATATAACCTGCTGTGAGTGCAGTTGGTGAGTGAGATGAAAATGGGCACCTGTAGGATACGATCCCCTTCCTTGATGCGTCCATCTCTGGCTGCTATACTGTTTGGCTCCACCTGCACAAAAGAAGATGAAAATCAATGCTGACAGCCGGTCATTGTGTTTCTCTGAAACGCTGCTGATGTACCACTCTCTCACCACTGCTTTCTCATCTCTGCTGTCAGGAATAAGAGTGTGTTTTTTCATGAAGAGAGGATGCTTATTTTCTCGCTGGCAGCCTCGTATTTTTACGTACAGGTGGCTTTTCACAGGTTGTTGGTGCTGACTTGTATTAGTGTTTCTCATCCGTGCTGAGTTTAGTAGCTGGTGGTGCTGTCTGAGAATCCTTGACATCATACAAAAGAGCATGTGAGTGTAAATGAAGCATGGGAGAAAGAGCATGGGAGACAACAGAAGTCCCAATTGTTTATGGCACGATTCTATTTCAGTTGAATGGATCGACACCTTTTGAAGATGCATCCCAGTGGATACGCAGCAACACTACAAGCCCCCGATAACAAAATAATAAATAATCATTTCATAAACTTTGTAGTTCTTGCATTGAAGATCAAGAGAAATAGCGACGTGCAGGGGGGGAAAAAAGTGGAAATGGAGGGAAAAAAAATCACGCACTTCTCAAAGTCTCACCAATACTATCCATGCATCTTAATGAGGGAAATTAGCATTTTTATCCTTTTTATCAAACACACAAAAATAGATGCGATCTGTCAGTGGGAGACCGCTTTCACAATCTGTTGAGGTTCAGCAGGTGTTGGTGTTGTCTGCGGTTTTTGTATTCAGATTCTTCGTCTGGTTTAAGAGGAACAGGTTAAAAACAGAGAAATAGCTGGTAGAGTTACAGTTTTTACACACGATTAACTGCATAAAGACTGAAAGGAGCTTAATATATTGCAGGTCTTTTGTACTTTGCCATTTATATCCTTATGGTAACGTTCTGATCCTCATAACAGCTCTTACTTTTCACACGGTCGCCTTTTTTTTTTCATTATGGGATTGAAATTGCACCTGCAGTCAGACTAAACATCTTTATAATTCAGTTTGTAGTGCTTAAAGCCCCGATAATTCAACGTAACGCAATAATTTTTCTCCTTTTTGTCCTATCAGGTTTTGTAAGAGGAAGTATTTTTTCTGAGCTGCAAATCTTTTTAAATTTTCAAAAGAAACTCTAATGTGTTGCCTCTTTGTGTTGTGTGTTTGGTATTCAGAGGGGGTACAGTTTTTGGGAAATTGGGGGTGTTGAGGAGGAGAAGGTCGTCGCTCAGAGCTAATTAAAACCTTCAATTAGAACATGTTAAAGGAGGAGGAATCACATTTCAAACCTGACTTCCTCTTTGGCCATGCGTGGCCCATTCAGAGTTGCTATTTGACTGGCAAACATTTTTCTCCCCTTCCTCCCTAATTCGGTTCGACTTGCTCCCTGCTTCAGGATGTAAAGATGGGAAATCAAATGGGATTTCATGCCATTTTTTTCTAACTTCCTGCTCCAAAGGAGACTGATCATGGCGCCCTAAGTTTCATTGAACAAACATGCAGGCTTGTCTTGATCAGACTTCATCAGGGAGTGCTTTTTTATACTCCAGTGCCTCTCTGGACACTGCAGTAAATATCTGTTTTGTAGTAGCTAATTGTGTGACAGGGGGAAGCAATTACCATCAAACCCTACAAAGAAAACACTTAAATGTGGTGCCAGGGTCTAACATTATTTTTCAAGTACAGCTGTCAGTGTAAGGAACTAAATCACATCCGTCCCTACCTGGCTGACATAGATGCCGGTGTCCTCCTCGTCGTCAGTCCTGTAGCACAGTGTCAAGCCAAGCTTCTCCTGGCTGTTCTGCCTGCACAGCTCCACCTCCTGTCACAACACACACCAATAAACCAACAATGGTTTAAACCAAACATGTTTTCCCACGGTGCACCTGTTAGGAGCCTATGTTTTCCCCAGTGGATTTGATGGATTCCAAAACCATATCAATTCAAACACTGAGTTTATTCATCTGTTTTACAGAACAGCTGAAATGACACCACCCGTGGGAGATGAGGTCCAACTTGATTGTTGTGCTCTACATTACCGTTACTAATCACTTTGGGAGTGTTTTGTTGTTCCGTGGTGGTGAATTTTGCTTCAGGCAAAGAGAATCTATGTTAACTTTCAACTGTTGTGCAATATTTACACACACACGCACACACACACACACACACACACACATATACATACATACATACATACACACATAACTAGTAAAAGCGTTCATCAAGATAGCTGGATAAACAAAACAAATATTTACATTGATGTGCAGCAGATACCTACACAGTAAACATCACAATAAACATTTATTCTTTATTTTGATAAAAAAAAAAAAAACATGATGTTTCTGGCAAATATATTTGCTCTTGCAAATTAGTATGAATATGGACGTGATTTGATTGCAGTCTTCCAGATTGTTGAAATTTCTCTTTGCTTCACATCTTTTTTTCTTCTTCTTTTTTATCCTCTTTGGGGCAGTGCAACAAGCTGTAACTTGATATATTAGCATCTTATATGGTGATATGGCTAACATGTTAGAAAACAGTTGCCTGTTCACACATCCAGCAGACCGGTAGTAAATTTAGCATTCATTTGTTCTCCAGTACTAGACTCTCCTTTCAGCTCTTTTTTGTTCTCCACCAACACTCACAGGCTGCTCCACCTTCACCCACATTAAGACCTAAACTTGCAGACGTCACCACACTAGAACTCAACCCAGCACAAATAAATGAGCATGTAGACCCACAAACAGAGCCCCAGAACGCCTTCTGTACATCAATGGAATAAAAGCCTGTTAGTATCAAACTGAATCCAGCATGTGGCAACATACAGGGCAGGTCTTTGATGGCTATAGTGGTGGTATTTCACCGGCAGGCCCCCCTCCCGCAGGAAAATTCTCTAAATTTAGCCCGACGAGCTACCGGCTCCTTTTGATCCCCGCTGTGTATAAAGGTAATCATGTAAAGATAACTCTGGGGGGTAATCTTTATTAACCCCACGCTGCCAAATTCATTTCAGCACGGTGAAGTTGTGAAAGGAGGGGAGTGGGGTAAAAAGGGGATGAGGGCCCCAGCCCCCTTTTTTTTCCGTCATGGGAAACCTCGATAGCAGAGATTGACAGGGGAAGTAATTAATTTCTGTGGCATTTAACCCCCTGTGCAGACAGCCCTGACCTTCAAAGGTTGGGCTGTGTTAGGAGTTTGTAATATGAAAACACGAGGCGCTGGTCTTGACAACCCACCAGTTTAGTTCACTGGCTGATTTGTACAAACCCTGACAGTGGAGAAACAGCTGCATGAAGTGGGATCAGATAGCGCTAACGCCTTCATGTCAGTGCACATTAGGTGGTCTGCTGGATTTTACTGGATTACTAGTGTCAGTTATCGTGGTGTGAAGCCCACGAGTGATCTCCAGATGCGCAGAGCAGTGGGTGCTGAAACTGTAGAGAGGCTCGATTAGTGATGATTGGATCCAAATATATGCGACGCTGAGTTTAAATTATGGCACAGCGGTGATATCTAACTAATGTCATGTGGCTTATTGCGACAATTGATAGAATTTAGCTACTTAATTTACAATATGTGTTTTGCCAATTCTCACTGGGAGAGCTGACATTTACCACATGCTACAGAGGCATAGGCATATGACAATAGGTTGAGCCCTGTCTGTTAAAGCCGCATTAAACATCTGTTAGTAACATTTCAGTTTAGTATGCACTGAACAGTTGCTTCATGTTTCATTGAAAAGAAATCACTGCCATGCTTAATGTTCATTGGCTCATTGTTTCCACTTTGCAGATGATGGCATCGTCTCAGCTGTCAGTATTTTACAGCAGTCTTTAAAGGGTAGTGATGATGATCCAGGCAGGAAAAGCTTATTTCTAATGACAGGTTTCCCACTGATACTGTGCTTTTCTTTTAGCTTCTCTTGTTTGTTAGATGTTTGTACATTTCATCTGCTTTTGTGCTACTTAGTCTGTGCAAACCAATTTAGTGGTACATTACAGGAGCATGGTCCCCAACAGCCCCACCATTGATGTCGGGGAGGGTGGTACCTTTTTAAAGTGTGACAAAATAACCGTGATGATGCCATCAGTTATCCTGGATTGGGTTAAAGACTATTGATTTTTAACAGAAAACCTGTTTTGCGAACTGGAATTTGAAAGATATAGGTATTTACCAGGCAGGGAGTGTTTAAGAAAAGATGGTATCCAGTTGCGTCATGGTAATTATAGGATCCAGCGATTTTAGCGCTTGCCTGACACCAGAGAGTAAAAGCCTTTGGTCTACGCTGCATTGATTTTGACCATTCTTCATTTAATCCGTGTCTCTCAAGTCGAACAACATTACAGAGAACAATACTAAATCGCAGGAGTCCCCCTCTCTTACTTTTGTGTTTGTCACTGCTTGATAAAAGGTCTTTCTGCTGCTTTGATCTTATTTTTTCATACTTGCACTCAGTAGGACTCTTTTTTTTTTTCTTGTACCACCCGTTACATACCAATATTTTTTTGTTTTTGAGGATTAAAAAAAAATCCAGCCTTTGATGCTTGCCACCCGTTGACGACGCATAATTAAGACATGTTTATTTTGATTAATCTGGCAGGCAGCTAACTGGCTGCTTTCTGGCAGACTGCTGCCACTTCATTAACAGCACTGTGTAACCTGGTGACCAAACAGAGCGTTCATTAAAATCTGCCATGATTCAACAATTCTTTGCTTGGGAATTAGATATTAATATCCAAAAGGGGTTGCAACTGTGAGAACACGATTAACTCAGATATTCGCAGTATTTTTAGTCACTCTGGGAATTTGAATTGGAATGGCTTGCTATTCTACTGTGAACTTTACTTTTTATCTTAACAATCAAAGCATCTAATAACACTGTGAGATCTGAAACTCATTTTCTGCATCTCCTGACTGCTTGGCGTTATTATAGTTTGGTGGGTTTGGCAGAAGTAGCAGGAGTATTATGACAGCAGGAGTACCCATGTGCACGAGCAGTTGGAGGTGAAGCTAAACCTGTCAGAAGTAATGTTCCTGGGAACTGCAGCCCTATTCTGTTTCATCCGAGAGAAAAGCCATTCATGTTTCAGTTAGATACACACGGATGGACAGAGGTAAGTGAGGATGCCTGATTTGGTGTGTCTATGTCTGGCAGGTGGGGGTGGGAGTTTGACTGTATGTGTGTGTGTGTGTGTGTGTGTGTGTGTAAAGCTGACCTTGTTCTGATACTACTGCTATTACCGCACAGACCTGCACCCCTGCTCCCACCCCTGACACACACAGGAGACTCTTTCATCCAGATGACGCTGTAAGGTAAGGCCACAGCTGGCAGCAGAGGAATCCTAATGACCCACAATGCAGTTCACTGAACCAGGAAGTGCCTATTAAACCAGGGGGGGTTTTGGGGGGGGGGGGGGACTGACAGTTGCAAACATCACCCATCACTGTCACCTGGCAGGACCCTGAGGTCCACTGTCTGAGTGCCATGATGCATCTGTTGCAATGGATTGACTGTATGGCACAAATGCAGCACAGAACAACCTCTGATCACAAGATTTTCAAAGCACATCTTGAGCAAACATGACTGGTGCTGCTCACTGAAGACAAATATATATATCTAAATAAAATAGCAGGTGGATTTAACTCTTATTTTGAGTTGTCATGTCAGTGTTTACATGCTAAATTAATATGGTGAACAGGCTTAACGTTGCCTGCGAGACATCAATATGTTAGCATTGTAATTATTAGCATGCCAACATTAGCACTTACCTCAAGGAGCCTATGGACAGCCTCAAAAAATGCTAGCATGGCTGTAGACATAAGGTCATGTTAATTATTAATCCTGAAAAAATGTCTTCATCTTAGGGGCAATATGGAAGTGAATGTTTTTTAAAGCATTGGAGTTACGTATACTAATAAATGAAGTGTAGCTTTAATGCATATTGTATTGTAAAGAAGCACCAACTGTGCCTTTCCTATCTAGCAATGTGTGACTGAATTATGTTCACAATCTCCTGCAAAAGCCTCTTATTTAGAACTAAGGTTTAGTTGTATTGTGCAGTCTTATTTCAAGTTCTGCTAACTTAAGTCTAGAAGTGCAGTATGATTAAATATGCAACACAGACAGCTAATTGAGTAATCAGTGGAAGGTCATATCATTCTGTGACATCGCTCACCCAAACCTGGAAACTACTTTTTATCAAATATGTTCTTGAAATCCCACCGAATCTATTCTGATACCAGTGAGTGCTCGCCTTTTACCACACGACACACTCACAGTTTCTGTTCAGCTTGAAGTGGTTGTCTGAAAAGGGGGCACAAACAATTCTGAAGGACAGCACATGAAGAAAGAGAAGCTAACAGCCTGTGAACCAAACACAGTGGAAATTCACCAGGCAGGCCTCTTAGAGAGGGGTTTATTTTAGCACGACTGTATGAAGAGTGGCCTTCCGTCTTCAACTGAGGGTCTTCGCTATGCAACACAAAACAATCTGAAGACGAGGTGCAGTTTTCATAAGAGGCAGACAATTTTCTCGCATTGTTGTAGCAGACAATTTTTCTTGTATTGCTATAGGACAAGCATCATAGGTCAGGACTAGCCTTGGATTATTTCCGGCAGTTGTGTATCACTGACAAAACAGTGGCCTCATGTCCAACTGCATCAGTAGAAATAATGACGCCTATTCAATCTAGTTGCAATAGCTTGGAAATCTGAAGCCACAAATAGCTTCAGAAATGATCATTTTCATACAAGTATTGTGCTGCGCACATCCTGGGGCTTCATGAATTTGATACAGCATTATGACCATTTGATTCTTCTTTGGAAAACTGAATGCTCTGAATCAAGTGATAAGTCTGTTGACGCCATCCTTTTCAGTACCCATTCAACGATTGAGAGATCGTCCAAACCTTTTGACGCTTATCACTGTAAGAGCAGAGTTTAGGGAGTCACCACATATATGTGCTCTGGATTGACTGGCCGATGGAAGGGGCAAAAACATGTACTGTACAGCGTGAGTTCACTCAAACAGCAGAAAGATGCAAAGCTGTACCTCATACTCGTACTCTTCAGTCCTCTCCACCTCTGCTGGGGTATTGGACAGGTACTCTGGACATTCATAAAACTCATGTTCCATGGTGTGGATGGAATGACAACTAAGGAGGAAAAAGAAAAAGAGACAGTCGCGTTGGAGATCATTCATGTATGTTCCCATATGCCTGCATCTTCATGTTTGTTGTCCCTAGTTTGAAATAAGCCAATCATGTATTAAACGGCTTTGGCAAGTAAAGTATGACATCAGTTAAATGAGGTCTAATAATAAGGGAAGCGGTCTGCGTCACGTTAAATGGCTTCGTTGGGAAAATAAGGCCAAAAAAGTAAAATACACTAGTATTTATCATGCAACATAGCAGACCTTTTATTTCAAAGTTATGTTATTCTTTGTGTGTCTCGTTTTGCAACGAAGTGCTGAACAAGCAATGTAGACATCAACCATTTGCCCCATAAAAGCCATGACCTCAGTAAATTGTCACCATGATAACTGCCTCTCCACAATCACTGACCAAGACTGGCAGATTTGTAACTTCATGGTACAAATTGATTTCATCTGGTGCCCAGCACGGCCCTATAAATAGCCACAGAATGGACATAGCGCCAGAATGCCTGCTATATCAGCCCATTGGCTTTTAATCGCCACGCAAAAGCTCCCATTAAAGAAAATGGATGTAGCACACAGAAGCAATTATTGCACGCAGGTTTGGCTCTGCATAATGATATCACAGGGACGAAGTACTTAGCTGTGCTGGGGGTTTCCACACTGTGATACAACTGCTTAATAACTACCATGAAGTCAAAGAGAACAACAGAGAAGCCTCGAGGAAGCTTCATGTTAATTTAGGATGGAAAAAATGGAAAATCATTTTGTAAAAAACCCATTAATGTTCTGCCACCTTTCAGTAGATGGAAGGCTAAAATGTATTTTATCTAAGTATTCGCCCTCACCTGTCAGACAAAAGGAAGGGACAGATGTCCGGGACGGGTGGAGTAGCAGGCCGAAGCTTCGCCAGCGCCATGATGTGCTCGAAGGTGATGTCCGTTTGTGTGCAAACGTCCACTACGCACACGTCCTGCGGCGTGCCGCTGTGATTATGTGCAACAGCAGCCGTGGATCTGGTGGGGGTTCGCCGGAGAACCTGGACGACGATGGGGTCTCGTCTGATGGCCTCCACCACTGCTTCCTCATGGTCGACCTTGGAGAAGTCGCGCGCATTCACCTGGAGGAAGAGGAGATGTTGCATGTTGTGGTGAAAGGATGAAAACCATATATATATATATATATATATATATATATATATATATATATATATATATATATATATATATATATATATATATATACTGTCTCTGAAAAGAGGAGAGGAGTCAGTAGAAAATGAGGAGACCTTGAACGCTTATTAAAGACCACAGTGCTTCTTTTTAACCCTCATTTACCCAAGGACGATCTGGCAGACATGCATGCACTTTTCAGCAACAAGCTGTTTCACATTCACACCTGGGAGCCTCACAGTACCTTTACACATCTCCACAGTTCGGCGCCGAATAGCTTCCAGTAAAGCAACTACAAGTTAAGTGCTTTTCTAAAGGGCACTTTGGCTGTAATTCTTGATGGAGGGAGCACATTACATATTCTCCCTCTTTTTTTATACCTACGCAGTATGCTTTCCCAGCAGGTTCAGACATTTTAACTGCTGACCAGCTATTCACAGATGCGCTTCTCTAACCTTTAGGCTACTGCCAAATTTACCGAGACTGTATAATGTACTAGATTGCAGCATCTGCCGAAAGAGAAAATCTCTTTAATGAGCTCATTTAATTTCTTTCTGTTTTGCACCAATATGCTTCTTCAAATCAATCAAACTCAAATGCATTATTTACATTGCACTCCTACCATTAAGCCAATTAGATGTATACTACTACTACTACTCCTACTATTATGACAATAATAATGATGATGATTTTAGCAGATGAGCAGCAAAGCGGGGAAGAGCAGTGCGGGTATACCTGGGTCCATTGGGAGTATCAGTTTTAGAGGGCAGCACCTACTTAATTTGCGAGATCAGAAAAGGTTGTGCCACATGGGAATCAGTGGAGAAGAGACGTCAGACTGACAGCTGCAAGAATACACACACCTACAGCATGCATTTACTTTAGCTTTAGCCCAATTAGATTAACTGCAGTGTTTCAAGTTCATTTTCAGCCTGTCACCTCTTGATATTGATTGCTTGCATTGATTTCGGATGTCTGAGGGTGTTGGATTGGCTTAAAACACGATATCAGCATCATTATTGCGATATTCTGAAATATCTCTCCTACGTGTTAGCCTGTTGGAGGGGCTTCGTAGCAGCAAATTGGACATCATGTTGATGCCAGTGTTTTTTTGTGACGCAAATATACCATTATGTTGGACTCACACATGACAGATTTCTTGACATTTTTATGGGTGCAATGAGTTAGACAGTGTTGCAGCTTTAGGTACCCATCACTCTCCTTTCTACTGCCATCTGCAGCTATGATGCCAGTTAGCTTATGACAGAATCAAACCTGTGACCTTTTAATGTGTTTGCGACATAAAAGTTCTCCTCCAAACACATTATCTTCATTTTATCGTCCTGTTTGGACCTATGTGCATCTCAGCAAAGTATGGAGAAAGTTCCTGCAACATTTTAAAGTTGTAATGAGGTCCAGATGGACACATTAATCTCCAGTCAAAGGGAATGCTCTGGAAGGCAGGAAGCGATTGTACGGGTACACCTGCCAGTGTGTTTACCTGCTGTTGTTCCCCTATTCAATCTGCCTGTTGATGAGCTAACTGGGGGCTGATTAATAGCCAGCAGATGTGACAAAGACCGGGGATAATGGCTCAGAACGTGCAGGTTTTATGTCTGTGTACGTCTTTTTTGCATATACACTGAATTTACAGAGCATTCGGATAATTAGACTACAAATGAGGAGATAAAGAGGAGCAGACAAGTAAGATATGACTTTTAGAGCACTGTGACAATTGAGATGTGAAAATATCCTCATTTTCTGCTCAGTGTATAATTGTTTGGTTTTTTTTTGTAGTTTCCCATTGTTGTTATATTATTGTTTACGCAAAGACTCTCAATCTCAATCTCCCCATAGGGATTGTGGTTTAATTTAGTCATAGCATGGGATCATCATTTCTGTCTGTATGTGTGTGTGAGTGGACAAACATGGCAACGTATACATGTGGGTGTGTTATCTGTACTGAGACGTGTAGGTGTGCGGATCCCATCAATATCAAACGGTAATTCCATTTTGATTACAGGTTGCCTTTCTCATTACTCCACTGCGCTCCTGTGACCAAGCTGACGGAGAGACAATATCAACTCATGACATCATCTGACATTACCCATGAACGCACCACGAGAACTCTAAGAATAGTCTGAGTTCACAGCAGTCCATAGGGACGGCTGTAATGAACCAACAATCTAGCGCAGCCTTCATATACCTCTCAAGCTAAAGGTTACCGTTGCCAATAAAAAATGGTTCCCAGTAGTCCTAAACCAAAGCTTCTCATCTGTCCAACCACTCTTCCTAAAGGTCAAGGTTCAAAGTGGTGTGTTACAGTTTGGGAGGACAGAATAAACTGTACCATGTGTGTTTCTGCTGTGTGTTCAGTGAGCACAGCATGCCGTCATCGATCCAGCTTTTACTGAAAATGTCATTTGCTTGTTATCAGGCTATTTTGTATGCTTGCTATTACTCTTTGAGATACCTGTATGTTTTTATCTCTTATCCTATCTACTAACCTTGTTTGACTGAGAGCAGTGACTACAGAAACAGTGAAGCTAAGAGCCTGGCTAGTTAGCTAAATACCTTAAATTTATGACTATGAAAGAAATATTTTAGATTGAAAAAAGTCACAGATCTTAATACTTGATAAGTGGACATTAATTAGGGTGTAGGCCAACAAAGAAATGCTGGATTAATGTAGCTTAACAATTCCTCTAGACTTCGTTACCGCTAATATTTGGCTTCGGATAAGCGGAAGATAATGGATGGATGGATGGATAATATTTGGCTAACGTAAAGTAGCTTGTTACCTTTCAACAGGACTAGTTAGCTGGTGGTGGATTCAGCTAATTTATGTGACATAACAAACAGTTCTCACATGGTGGGTCATCATAAATAACGTAAAAGAAACTGACAGAAGGAAGGTGGTGAATTAGTCTCTAGCTAACTAGCAAGCTAGCAATAACTTCATATAGCTTTCTTGCTAATTTGGTTTTTCAGCTAGGTTAGGTTTAGCTTTGTTTTGTAGTTGTGGCTAATTTTTTACTACATGCTAGTGTCTCAATTGTTAGCATAATTGAGTGTCTGGAGAGCAGAACAATGGTTGACAGCCTCAATTTACAGCATTGCCTCTCTCCTCTTGTGCTGTGAAGTGGATTGTTGAAATACGCTTTGATATTTCATTTCCTAACATAACTCTGTGCAGACTTTTAAGGTCATGCAGACAGAACATGGCGAGTCTCAGCTACCAGCTATTAATGCAACATTTTGCTGCCTGCATGTGATGCACCAATTACACACATCATTGACTGTGAGGGGGCTACTGGCGAAGCATGGTGTAGAAATGGCTATTACATGTGTTGAGACAGGGTTGAAAGTACCACAGTGAAAGCCAATCAGTGCCAGGCCTGAGGGCCCCGTGTCAACCTTTAAATGTGTCACCGGGTGTAATCAGTTGGCCACCAAGATGGCTAAATGTTGTTTCCACTTTTGAATACAAACAGGAGCGATCAGGGAAGCCAAGAGATAAGAGTTTGTTTGTGTGTGTGTGTGTGTGTTTCTATACATGTGAATGGGTGTGTTTGCTGTGCAGAGATAAGCGCGTGATGGAAACCACTCAACCTCACAGCTAAATCTGACAGATACGGTGTCAATGTGAGCCGCCTGCACACACAGTTTAAACATTACATCAGCTCCCAGCAGACTTAGAACAGCTCCACAATGCCGTTGTTTGCATTAGCCACGTTTGACTGAATAATGCCAGTATCTCAGACTGAATGGGCTGACAATGGGCCGCGAAGACAATGCGCCGCTGAGGAGAGGCCTCCCCTGCCTATTCAACACCGACCTCATCTGCCCCTGAGGAGACGCAGCGCTCAACACCACCAGAGAGCTTTCATCCATAAATCCCCAAGATCATGATTTTAGTGAACTTGAGCTCAATACAAGTAAGATTGTTTTCACATTCATGGAAATTGGCGTATTGTGATGAGTGACGAAGCGCAGGTGGCACGCTCCAATAATCTGCCATATCTCATTTCTCTTCCTCCTTTAGCTGCGTCGCGATGATTCAGGAGGCCTCTCTCATGTGGCGAGGGCTCACTGTCGTAAATGTCTCATTTTAATAATAAAAGTCTCTGACATGCAATATCACCGCGCGGAGGAGGCGAAGAAGATGATGGTTTCATAAATTTGAGTGGCAGGCGGAGCAACTGGTGGGCCATACTCGGTCAACTGAATCACATTGACCCTTGCCTTGTGCGGGATGAGAATACCATCATGCTATTTGATGCATGTGTGACACGCAGCCAGGGCGAGCTTGCGAAAGAGAGTGAAGGAGGTTGACATAAATCTTTTTTTCTTCAATCTGCGCCTTTCCAAACATTCTACCATACCGTCAGCTGACATTCAAAAGTATATAATAACTCTAAACTACTTGCAAATGATCATTTAAGGATTTAGAGACAAATTATAGCAGCTAGTTTTGTTAGCAAGTTTTAAATGATTCATCTAAAATTAAAGTGTGTTTGGAAAGCTTTAGGAGGCTTGCACTGCTTTCCATTGTGCATTGTTCTGCTGGAGTTTGCATTACCCTGACTCCCCTTAACAAAGGTGGCAAGTGCAACGTTAGCATCACCAAGGCTGAAAAATTCCTGAATTTCTCTTTAAGTTACAGAACTTCTGCCCGTCAAGGTCTTGTAAGGTTACAAGCTACTTTTGTAAGTGGTAGACATCAGGGGAAGTTCAGCTTCTCTAAATTCTAAGTGCTCTGAAGTCTAAAAAATGAAAAAAAAATAAGATACTACCTCTCACTGACTGCACAATTACAACACCTGCCATTTCAAAGGCGACAGAGAATCCCATTTGTGTGAGATGTGGCTGAGAGAGGAAAATATATAATTCACTCCAATTATAGTCAATTTCAAGCGGAGTATGGCGACTCCCCGCAGTAAATGACTGCTCTTTTTCTGTGATCTGATTCATTTTAATCTATATTTAGCCAGGGAAGATTTGTGAGCATGTGAGTCTTAGCAGCCCTGGTCTAGTTGACCAGAGCAACCAAAGTCTACTTATAGTCTTCCTTCAAAGCTGAATCTCTGTCTAGTTCGTGGCAGCCAAGAGCATTTATCTTCCCCCTGCAACTGGAAATGTTGTAGAGGGAAGATAAATTGTGATGTGCAAGGAGAGTTCATCAGTACCTCATTGCATAGAATCTGAGTAAAAGTACAAAATCTGACCGAAGGTAATTCTGCTAAGTGTGCCATTTTCTTCAGATAAAAAATTTAAATGGTTCACTTCTGGAATGGAAACACCCTGACTCAACTTTAAAAAGTGCACAAGGAGATGGTGAGATTTCACCTCCGCTTTGCATTTTCAGCCGGGCTTGTTCGTCTCTCCCATCAGCGACTGTTCGTTATGCATTGTAATGCTCTGCTGTTTTACATTTCTGTATCGCACCAATTAATCAAAGTGACAAGGTATTTAATGAGAGGCAATTAGAGTGTTAACCAAAATGCAAATCAGATTGAGAGCGAGAGTGTGGGAGGGGGTGCGAGAGATGTGCGTTTGTGTTGGTGGTGGTGTTGGTGGCGGCAGCTTGGGGTGTGTGCGTGTGATAAGCTATGGCAGCAGGTTCAAGGAGACTTTGCTCAGTAGCCCACATATTAGCACCCTTATTCACGGAATAGTTCGGCTCTTCCTGCCTGTGTTTATGTGCTCGTCTGCACCCGTAATTGCATCTATGTCCACACCTGCGATTGTGTGTACAAGTTGTAATGAGTGTCCTTCACAGTTTTTCACAGACATGGGCTCCTGCACAACAGGCAAAAACAACCAATTAGTTCTGCATGGAGGAGGACTGCATGACAACATGAAACGTGGATTAAGTAGCTGCTGTCGGGACGGATGTTAAGTAGCCCGCTCAGGTCAATCCTTTCCACATCGCATAGTATCTGCGTGCAGTAGATTAGACTGTGTCTTCTCCAGGAAAAGCTCTTCACAGTGCTGGCTTGTTTTAGCTTTTAGATGTTAGCTTCAGAGGGAGCGTCAAAAGTTAAAAATGTATGAACTTTTAGCAACAGAGTGGCGTGATTCAAATGGTTCTGAAGCAGCAGCAGCAGCAGCAGCAGGGACAAGTGCCTCCCGCATGTCCCTGTTCAATAATGTCTGCAAAAAGTAACAGGCGGGTGTACTGTCCTTCAACTGGCTATGCCGCATGCAAGCACCTCACCATGAAGCATCTGCACGGCTCAAGTGTCCTTCAACAAGATCGACTTTGCTGCTGCGCCACTGATCATGCGCTGTTGCCTCTCTATGGAGGCATAAAACAACAGATTATTTCATATATGTCCCAGAATCACTTAAGGCACGCCTTCGTGAAAGTATATCGTTGGCTAACGTTAGCAGCTAAAGTGGAGCCGCAGAGCTGTCAGTAGCATCAATTTTAAAGCCACTGGATATCTTCAGCTTTGATTCAGTCGGATTAATTATCAGCAGTTTGTCATTACCATGAGTAGAAAATTGCATATCCATCACTGAATATAATTATTTGGAAGTAATGATTAGAATAATGAAAAGCTAATTTTAGGCATCAAAGTAATGTAGTCATTATCACTGCACGTGAATTACAGTAAATTATCGAGTGTCAGTGTCATAGTGACGCTGCTATTGCTGGACAAAGTTCCTCATTTCTGTTTTCTCCTTTTTACGTATTCAGCGTCGGCACAACAAGGTGAGTTAAGGTGGACGCCACTGCCTCAACAAACATGTATGTTTACTGTCGGTCTTTTATGGCAGCACATTGATCTAATCTTATTAGTATTTCTCTCATTCTCCTTTATGTGGGGTGTTTTTCCTTTGCCTTGCCGTCAGGGTGTTTCTTTCCCTTTTTGTCTGTCATTGTCGCTGTAAGTCAGCCCATTTCATTTAGATTCAGCGGGCAAAATGCTGTATTTTTTTGCCAAAGCACTCTAAAAGCAGGCAGCACATCACTTTCTGTCTCTGCCCATGTGTTTTTTATGCGTGTCTCGAGGGTTTTCTCCTCTTTCGCTCCTCACATGTCTATCTCCCTCCACCCGGCGTAACAACACCAGCGGTAGAAACAGGCACACAGACATCAGAGACTGTTGACTTGTGACTGTCATTCCAAGCAGCCATTTCTGATGTAAGTGGGGGGAAATCAAAGGTTATCATCTGTCAGTGAACACATTAAGAACCATCTCATTTCCTGCTCTTTGTATCACTTTCACATTCAAGGCGGGCTTCCTTTCAATTAGGCTTCATGAATACAGCTACTTCCCGCTGGTAAAACCTTGGCTTGAAACATGATTTGTCTTGTATTCTGCTTTTTGGAATTACAGTACGAGTATTTTATTCATAACACAGCTTGTGTGCTCGAGATACTTCTACTACAAGCAAAAAACAACCTTTTCCTGCATCATCACCGGTGTTATTTAACATTACTTTTAAAAGTAACCTTTCACATGAAAAGATCAAACATCATAACACCATATTTAATTGAAAATTGCACAAAGGCAACACATCAAACACCGAAACTGAGACATTTTATTGTTTTTGAAAGTTATGTCCTCATTCAGAAAAGTTGGGACAGGGTCGCCATGTTTACCACTCTGTTGCATCACCTCCTCCATCACTGAGGAGACAGATTGCTGTCATTTTGAAAGTGAAATGTTTTCCCATTCTCACTTGATGTACAATTTCAGCTGCTCGATGGTTCGGGTCTCCTTTGGTGCATTATGAAACATAAAATACAATGCAGTGCCGTCTGAGAGCGTGAAGATCACGGCCAGCAAACATTGTTTTTTACCAAGATTTCTTTAGATTCTCTGAATCTTTTAATGACATTATGTGCTGTAGACAATGAAATCTATTTGCACTATTTGCCAGCGCAGTCTGTCACAGAGTGGTAAACCCCTCCCCATCTTTTCTTCAGAAACACTCAGCCTCTCTGGGATCACAATCACAATCATGTTACTCACCTGTTGCCAGTTAAACTAATTAACTGTGAGATCTTCCACCAGCTGTTTTCTTTTGTGTTGCTGGCATCAAATTCTAAATGAGGATATAATTTTCAAAAAGCAATGAAATTTCTCAGTTTCAACATTTGATATGTCGTCTTTGTGCCGTTTTCAATTAGATATGGGGTTTCACTGTTTTACAAATCATCTCATTCTGTTTCTATTTAAATTTTATTTAGCGTCCCAACTTTTTTGGAAACAGGGTTGTAACTCATCATGTTACAAACTCAGAAAAGTAACTCGTTAAAGCACTTTTGCATTACCAGAAATGAAAGCCTTTGTGATTCCTTGGTTATATTGTCCAGAGGACATAGAGCCTACTGTAAGTCTACCTCTGAATATAACAATGACAGGATGACAGTAAATGGAAACTGAGGGTACCTGAGTGTGCTTAGCTCGCAGGTGCTTCTTCATATTTTGAAGAAGAGCTCTTTGCAGCTGACAGACACATTTCACCCAGGCACAGTTTGCATTTCACTGATGTTCTTGTCCCTTTCACCCACAAATTCAAAATAATGCAAATACTTCCAAGACGTAAAGGCTGTCCTCTCTGCCATCTCGCCAACTGCGCTACACACGCACAAAGACACAACTGTAGGATTACTTTCCACTAGCATAAAGCTGTGCAAAGAACTATGAAAGAAACAGGGATTTTCTTTTTGTTTATTTATAGCAACAAAGGGAACATGGAGATAAAATTTTCAGCAGGAACAGGTTTCTTATTTGAAAATGTAACTAAATAACTGATTTCTGATTACACTACTCATTACCAGTCCTGTAACATGTTACTTTATCCCCAACATTGATCGTCACTAATAATCGAAAGCATATGAACTCCAATTAAAACATTCTTTCCTCTAATGTTACCTCAGTATGCCATTAAATAAAATGACTAAATCCCCAATGGCAGAAGTCAAGATGTTTCCTTCGCACTGTCTAGTTTAATCCACAATATTATTTAACTTCTACTGTTGCCTGGCACTTTTCTTCATTTTGTCTCATAAAATGACTAATGCCTTCTGTCTGGTGGGCTCATACATCACGGCAGGGCCAGTGTGCCTGTGTTTAACTAATAGGCTCTGTGTCCTCAAGCAGCCACGGATGGCACGGGTTATGACAAACTGCATCAACAAGACATTCATTACCCTCAACATCCTAGCAACCAAATCACAATTACCGCGATCCACGAGTGAACATCCAGCCCCGCTGCCACACTCTTATTCCTCGCGCACCATGTCGCCAATGCATAAATTAGCCTTCTTTTGTCACATTGGGGGGCTGGCGGGTTGAGAATTAGCTCGGTTTGTTTTGTTCGTGATGAGACGGGGTGCACTGATGGCAGATGACTGCAAAACTTCTTTACTGACAAATCAATAGAAGCCACTTTCATTTTCTGCATGCATCTGTACATATGAATGCTTCATCCCCAGACACGCAAACACAAATGTGTTTGCATGTACGCTTGTATATGTGTGCGTGTATGTGCACCCATGCAGATAGTTGTCTTGACTGACTAATGTACTTGGCCTGCGCTGTACCAGGACTCTATTGTTGCACTGTGTCCTCCCCACAGTCATTAGATCCCCATTAATCTCACATCTGCCATTAAAACAACAGCCAGTGAGCTAGGCTGAACAATACAGTAGCCCTTCCTCCAGCCCCTTGACACATACTAGCAATGAGTTTGAATTAGGCTCTCGGGGGTCACCGATTAGACCCTCATAATTCATCCAGACGGGTGAGTTCACAACGAGGTTATGTGCTACTCCTCTAGATGGGAAAACCGAACAACACATCCTCCGGCATGTCTTGTGCTGCACGTAGGTCAAAGAACAAGACTCGTGATACTTAATATTTCTCCTATTGTGAACAAATCCAATTAAAAGACAAACACACACAATGAATTGATCCTACTAATAAAGAGGGATGTTAATGATTAATCATTACTGCTGTTAAGATATTAACCAATTAAAAATGTATTAACCGACAACGTATGTTTTGCCCACCCTAGAGATCGCACACTGTGCCTTAACTTCTATACCACAAGAAGGAGTACTTCATCTTTCCAGTTCAGAAAAACGACTGGCGCAACAATGGAAGAAGTGGCCAGTAGGAAATTGTGAGGTAAGACAAAGAGGGCAAAAGTAGTCCAGCTTGGGAGCATTGCACTGGAAAAGAAGATTATGCTCAACATAAATATTGCAAGACCGTTCTGAAATACAGCTCCAATACAACGTCAGTGTAGGATGAGTTTTCAGGTGGTACAGCACACCAACATCAACATATGAAAGTTTGTTAGATATAGCTTAGACGAGGCTGTAGTGATGTGTGTGCAGAGGCAATAACTCTTTATGATGGTGAAGGACATGATGCCTATAAACATGGTGGACAGTCAGGGATTTTGTGACCCACTGAACTTCACTGAACCAGTCTTTTGCATCTCCTAAAGAGGTGCAATTATCAGCTGCATTGAGCAGCGGTACAACGAAAAGAGAGTCAAGCTCAAGGCGTAGTTACTTTCAGCAAGGTGTGTATACCTCAGACTGTTGGACTGCATAAACTGCAGAAAGTTAGTGTTACATGCCACCACACCAACAAAGACTGTCAATTGAAATCAATCATACCAGTCAGACACACAGCAGATGTGCGTTTTGTATCTTATTAATTGTTTTATGATTAATCGATTAATTATAATTTGTTCAACTGTTGGTTTAGACCTACTAGTGTAGTAGGCCTGATACAGCTTATACCTCTGTGACTTCCAAAAGAAGTGTTAAAACACGTCACTGAGACACTGTTTCATTACCAACAACCTGGCCACTGTGCTTCATTTTGAGTCAACAGCACAAACGGCGTTCTGCTACCATAAACCTGCCAGCGCAGCAAATCTGTGTTAGTCCACTGCTGAAAATAGTCCCTGAACAAATCTGCTACTTACTCCTGTTTCAGTGACATTTGCTAAAAACTGCAGTGCCCAGCTGTGTTTGGAAATAACTAGACCTTCTCCAGAAATGAAACTTTGTATTTGTGACACATTTTTAAATATACTTCAGTGGGAAACAATGTTGACACAACATGTAAACAGCTGTGAAGAGGCAGGCAGTGATGGCAAGTTGACTAAGGCTGTTGGAAATTAGCATGTTTTATTGCTTGAAACATTTTGGCTCCTCATAACTATATGTAGAAGAAGTTCCTAGACTTTTTTTATAATCTTGAAATTAAGACAGAACCACTGAGGAAAAATATTGGACCCTCAATCCTTTAGCAGTCAGTTAATCTACAGTAGTTTCACCCTAAATCAGTGGGATAATGATCATATTAAATTTTCAACTAATAAATTCAGTATGCATCCTTATTTAATGCATTGAATCTTTGTTATTCACATGAGCAGTGATTTGGTTGAAGGCAAAAAGAGCCAGGATCCAGATGCAGGGGCATAATTAGCAAAACATGCTAAGACTTGGAAAGTGAAAACATTTTACTGTGGAGCAGGAAAATAAAACATTTATGTGCTGCTTTTTGCATAAAATTAAGTTGTTTTTTTTTTTTTTTAAAGAAGCCTAGAGTGTGAACTTCCCATCTTTTCCCTCCTCCCACCAAACCTTTGCCTTTTTCATTTTAAAGTGATGCATGTTTATGCTCACTGGAAGCACCTAACCCATTAGCATTATTCATAACACGACGCTTCCTCAGTCTGCCCTTTGGTGGAGAAGAAAAACGACTTCACACTCCGGTAGCTGTGAGCGGGCGAGAAGAGCTCTTCCTCGGATGAAAAATACCTTCATCCAAAAACGGGGCTGGTTAGTTAAGTGAGAGGCACGCGGTGGTGCAATTTACCCCTCATTCAACCCGCCTCAATCAAGACCTCGACTGTAAGTCTAAATATGACTGAGTGAATGGATAATCACATCCGCCACTAACGTACGATCAGTCGGATGATAATTAGTGACTGTGTTTGGGTAATTTTCAGACTGTATCACAGATTGACTCTTTAAATCAAACCATTGTTTCTCAAAATAGGTCACAGGCCTAATTTGTGTGAGTCTCTGTGCGACAAGGCCATGAAGCATGGTATAATTATGATGACTGATGAAGAATGTGTGCATTCAGGAAGATAGGACGGATGTTTTATCTTCTTGTGGCTCACATGTGATCTTTTTGGAGGGAAATATTCAACCCTATAGCCAGACAGACAATAACATTGATATTGGACAGTTGTGGAGGATGCAGTCACCATCATGTCACCCACTGGTTTGTGGATTGTTGTTTTGAAGCCGCGAGTTTGGCTTGAGCCCTGATTGGATCTGACTGAGGACTCGTTGTGGTATTGAATTGTCAATCACAAGGTAGCCTGGCCCTACAGTATGCCCTGTTTATCATGTATTTTATTCTAAATGGGACCATAACTTATGAAATGAGAATCATGCAGTATTGAAGAAGTCTTGAAACTAGCGACTAAGACCATAAATCATACCATCATGGATACTAGCTTTTTAACTAGGTAGCAGCAACGCTGGATCTGGTTTATATACGGTTTCCTCTTTGCTTGGTAGAGCTTCAACTTGCATTTGTGGATGCAGCAACGAACTGGTTTTTGGAAGTGTTCCTGAGCCCATGCAGTGATGCATGAAAGAATCCTGTCTGCTATCAATGCAGTGCCATCTGAGGGCCTGAAAATCAAGGCCATCAAATACTGGTTTTCAGCCTTGTTCTTGCGTACAGACATTTCTTCAGAATCTCTGAATCTTTCTGTCATTATGTACTGTAGACAGCACAGTCTGTCACAGAGTGGTGAACCCCTCCCCATCTTTACTTCAAAAAGACTCAGCCTCTAAGGCAGGCTCTTTTTATACCCAATCATGTTACTAACCTCACCTGTTGCCAGTTAACCTGGCTAATTAACTGTTTTGTTGCCACCCTGCCAACTTTCTTGAAGTGTGTTGCTGGCACCAAATTCTAAATGAGGATGTTCTATTTCTATTTAGACAACCACAAGATAGAAAGATGTCATCATGAGAAAAAAAAAACAGCTGTGGTTGTGTTAAAAAGCCTGAAAAGAGCTATGATTACTGACGTTAAGTCAAGCATAACCTCTTAGGGGAGAAATCAGGGTGGATGGTTGGTTCAGTAATGTGTGTGACTTTGACACAAAAGACTAGCGTTTGGATCCAACTTCCTACCTACAGTCAATGATGGTTCCTTCTAACAAGATCACAATCCTTCTCTAACCATAGCCGAGTACGGCAGCTGTTGACAAAATTCAAGGTCCTTTTACTCACTTGTCACAGAACAAGGTCAAAACTGAAACTGTCGAGCTAAGCCGACATGGACGAGAAGTTGTAAAAGTGCTTAGATCAGGAAACGCACATATGGGTCATTTTGGAAGGCAGTGACAAATAACATCAAGGTGTTTTTGCAGAAAGACGTGGTTTTATGTTCCTTTTCAAATGTATTTCTCATTTCTCAGACACAGTGCTGGCTTGCTCTTTCAGGGGTTTTCTGGAGGATTATCTCTGGAGGATTTCTGCTTGAACAATTCTGGACATAAAGCGATGTTTTTCAGACATGTCGCTTTGCACTTTAAGGGAAAACACCCCGCCCACCCCTAAGACTGGTGTTAGAATACAAGAGGGTGAGCAGAAGACACCCCTTGACCATGTTTTCAACCAGCAGAGAAGCATGTGATGCTATAATTGATTTCACAGGCTTCTCGGTTGTCAAAACTCAAGCTAATTGGCTTCTAATTTGCAGTTTTGCTCTTTGGTCGGAGCAAGACTGTGTTGTGTTTGTGCTGCCTGCACCTGCTGTGATCTCTGCATTTACAGTGATAATTTAAGCATTTCCCAAACCCAGGGACACTGAACACAACTGCACCACGGATAACACAGTTTCCTCAAATTAACAACAAGAACAAAGAGCCATCCACAGCGCTTTGGCCACTCTCCACCCTGAGGGCATTTCCCATATCAACACAAGGCTTATGGTTACACCCCGCTCTATATGTAATCACCCCCCCTCCCCACACCCCTGTACTGTGCAGATGGTTTAGTGTTATTCTATCTGTAACTGGACTCGATGCCAGGCTCTGAGTGGGCCTAATGACTCCTGAACCCAAGTTGGTTAAGTGGGAATCCAACACCAGCGCACTGCTGTAACCCAATCCCCCTTTAGACCACCTGGACCCAGGATCCACCCTGTGGGTTCAAAACGTACTTGGCAGTGGCATCAAAACATTGCATTTTTAAACATTCAGAGAACGGCCTTGTCAAGAGACATAGCGTATGCAGAATTATTTCGCTTGAACAATGTTGTAGAGCAGATGTCACGGAAAACATTGTCACTGACATAACAAGCACCCAGCTGTAAATGTTCAAGACGCAGAGCCAGTGTTCAGACACCCCCTTCTCCCCCCAAATAATTATGCGTGATGGAGAAATTCTTGGCAAAGAGAAAAAAGAGCAGGGAAGCAGGAGGTTTTCTTTTTATAGTATAACTGACATTGGGTCTCAGATGAGAATTGCACCTTCGCTGCCAAAGAACTCATCCAAAGATCTGACTGAGAGAAATTATATGCTAATATGAAAGACGTTAGGGGTTTTTATGTCTCAGAACTTGTGCTATTAGCATTTTCCCCCCTGCAACGGCTAAATATCCAGGGGACATTTTTTTGGCATATTTTCTGTGCATGTGTGCATTTTTGCAGCAGCAAAAGGCTTGCAACATATCCATAACGGCTCCAGATGGTTCGCCCTAACATCTGTCTAACCTGACAAAACATAGCCTGCAGCATGCAGCCATAAGGTGTATTATTGGGTTATTCCGGCGCAAGGTTGGCTTCAAACCCTATAACAGTCACTGGGCGACAGCATGCACACTGAGACAGGACAAAATTAGTGTCTCTCTCCAGCAGATGAATGAGAGAAAGACGGTTGCTGTGTCCTCCATCACTATATTTTTCTTTGCAGGGTTTTTGCAACATGCAGAGAAAATCCATGGCACCTCAGAGGGCGGGTCACGCCAAAGTGTATTAATGAGTCGGATAGACAGACAGTGACAAACAGGCAGAAAGACAGACAGGGGCAGTGGAATGGAACGGACTTGAAACAGTGTCTGGCGACTGATAAGTGATGGCAGCAGGAGGAGGAGGAGGTGGAGGAGGTGGGAGAGAGTTTCTGTTTTGGAAAGGGCGAGGTTAAGAAGGGGGGGGCGGAAATCAGAAGAATGGGGGGATTTAAAGGACTTATTGATGGAACACGTCTCGTCTTGACTCGCTCTGGTTCCCTCCCCTCACGCTTTAATACCTTTATTTCCTTTCTTCCTCACACCTTCTTTTTTCCTCCCCTACCTTTCCATCTTCCCCTCTACCCCCCCCCATCACCCTCTTCTCACCTCCTATCATGTTGGCCAGGCCACTCGGCCAATTGGTGAGTATGGTAATCAGCTAGAGGCTGATAACAACTGATAAGTCCTCTTGTCGGCTGCTAAGAGCTTGAATGACATTTTTACACAGTCGTAAAAAGGAAAACAAATCGTAAAGCTGATGAATGGATGGACCCTGTGTAGCCCTGTGTAGCACACAGATTTTTTCTTCTGTGTGCGACATGAAGGCACACAGTATGTGCAAATAGGCATATCTACCTCTTAACGTTGCCGTGTGGTTGTTCGTGCATGCATCATGCGGCAACCTTTGCCTTGTCTGAAGGGGAGACAGGAGGTGGGGTGAGGAGTGACACTCTGCCCACAGAAAGGGCTTTCATCCTGGGCTTATCAGAGCCAACGCAGGGGGGGAGATCATTGGCTGCTGGAGCGAAATGGCGACTGTTGCTGTTCCCCCTTCACGTCAGACCAGTCTTCCTCTGTCTGTGCGAACCCCCAACCCCTCACACACACACAAGCACAAACACTCAGCGAGAAAGTGCAATGTGTGTGTGTGCACGTGCATATGATTGCACACAGCCACATACACAAAGAAAGACACATTTAGGCATGGACATCAATGCTTTCTGTCACTCTGTTCCTGAAGTGCACACAGCAAAGAAACACACACATACACACAAATTCATTTACAGTGGAATCGAAAATACCTAATCAATCAATTCCACTTATTTCGATATTTCCAATGGCGATACGCATATACAACAACACCAGGGTGCTGTTTCCCGTATTAACCTGGCATTAACCTGATGCTGAATAATCACCCATTTCCTTTTTCCACTTTTGGCCGGCGACCAGAAGACGTGCTACCCACGGTGCCGGTGACGAGGCCATATGCACCCCTAAATCATGTGGTGTTATCGCCATGCTGTGCTCCAACGAGCAACTGTAACCATGATGGAAGACACCAGATGATCTGTGTTCAGCAGCCGAGTTCATTTCCATAACGCCGGATTAACATTTTTTAGGGGCGAAAAAGCATGACCAAGTTTATCAGCCTCAAAACTGCGATTGTTACTTTTCATTTGCAGTTATTTTCTTATTTCGGAATAAAAGTACAAATCACCGGAATTTTTAAATGCAGATTCAAAAGTGAAAATTTTGAGGATTTAGATCGTGAGTGATGCACTGCTGGGACAGAAGTCTGTTTACAAAAGAGACAATTCTGTTTTCCGACATGCAACTGCCAAGTGTGCGTGTTTGTGTGTGTATGGGCGAGGCTTGTCAAGTGGAATTACGCTCACAGGTGAAAAGGTCAAGCTCACTGACCTGGACAGACAGGAAGACAACTTGTTTGGCTGAAAAATGCATGAAAAAAAAGGAAAGGTCACTTCATTCAATACTTTCTGAAAAAGCTCAAAATCCCATCAGAGAGACAGACAGGGAGAAAGGAAAGCAGCGAGTTCAGGGCCAGTGCTGTGCCTCTCTGATAAGTGGACAGCTGATGAATCAGGTGATACCTCCCTTCATCCCCTGTTGGTCATCTGTAGCACATTTTATGACCCAAACACATCATTCTGAGGTGAGATCTGGGAGCAGAAGATTGTTTTAATCACCGAATCCCCGAATCCCACACTTCTCCGTCATGCATGCTCACTCGTGGATCACAGGAATGTTTAACTGAAGTTGCACGATGACTGCAGTCAGGTGATTTTTCCATTTCCACTTCATTTTCTGCTTTGCACATCTCTCCACCGGTTTAGGAAACCTCCCCAGCCTCTCTGTTTGGTGTAACCGATAGCGGCGACATACTTCACATCCCTATCTAGATGAAGTCATGGTCCACGTCTGAGGTGGCCATATGGAGGTGACGGCTGTGTGGGTCTGACCACAGCTTCCCCTGCTCTGTGTGGCACTCTCTGGACACCATAGGTGGTGGCGGGATGAGGGGGTGTCTGTCTCGCCCCCTCCATGCTGTCTAACAGGCTGGACATGTGGCACAGCATCTGTCTCCCGAGGACAGACCCACACCAAAGATCGGCCTGGGTCAAATAAATGCGTATCTATATACTCTGAAAGTAACATTCAAAATCTAACTTAATACACTTGCCACTGGTACCAAAAAACAGCCTCTCTGACAGTGTATTTATGTTTAAAGGTAAAAATCCAGAAAAGATTTAGAGTAAACGCTGGAAGCGGTGTATCCCATGTCCCAGTCACTTGACTTTTGTCCAGGGGACTGGAGTTTGCACTCCGTTACATTACCTTATTGCAATTCATGTTTGCCTTGGTATTAAGCATGATCTCTCCCTGACAAAGCATTGACCACTTGGGACAGGAAACGCGTCTTGAGAGGTCACAAATGCAGCAGAAGAAGAGCAACTTTGGCTGCGATTGTTACTGAAGACTGAAGAAATGAACCAGATCTGACTATGCACTCGCTCCTGAAGACTCACACTATTGTTTTAAATTTCAATTAACCCACAGAAAACAAACGCTGCTCTCTTAGCAGGAATGATTACACACAGGGGCTGTTGTACACTGTATATAGGCTTTATAGTACTGTTGTGTGATACAATAATGCTATATATGGTACAACTAAAAGAACATATGTCCTATGAGGCCCTGGAGGCCAGAGGCTGAGGGACAATTTAACACAGCCACAAGCAAAATACATGGAATGGCAATTGCCACAGCCGGAATAGAGCCCCGCGGTGTGAGCGCGCCGAGGTGCATTCACACAAAATCACAAATGAAACGTTGAATGTAAATGGTCTGACGAGAGTCGTAAATCTCTCAGTGGCCGCCGGGCAGCTGGGATCGGGCAGCCAGCAGTCCTGTCAGAATAGTGCACCTGTGTGAACAGAGATAGCCACTGTGGCGGAGGAGACACCGAGGCAGGCCTGCAGGCAGAGGACTGGGACTGGCCTGTGAGATGTTAGTTTTCATAATGAAAGGTGCTAAACAGGTCTGTTCCGAACACTATATATCCATTTTGACGGGAGAATCATTCCGATACAGCTTCTCCAAAATAGGTGCAATATTTTGTAGAAGTTTTTTTAATCCATTAAAGACATTTAACATCTTTGACAGGACCAGTGTGTTGGGTTTAGCAGCATCTAGCAGTGAGGTTGCAATGAGCAACCAACTGAATATCCCCTCGCCTCAGCCCTCCTGTTGGAAGTATTTAGGAGAACCTACAGTGGCCACAAAACCCGCAAAAAATGCGAAAGGCGCTCTCGAGTGTTTAGTTTGTCCGTTCTGGCCTACTGTAGAAACAAGGCGGTGCAACATGGTGGACTCCTAAGATCTCCTGGATCTCTCAAAGATCAAATTCAAAAACACGATTCAACAAAAGATATTTCTACCACTCCTGTCTCCTGCCGACAGAGGAGGTGAGAAAGCGGGATGGTCCAACACAGCTAATAAGCTACGGGTTTGAGAGCATTGGTCAGGACTCAGGACTCAGAGTCTTTAGGGACAGCTGAGAGAGTTACCGAAGCTGCAGTCCAGGGCCATTGTGCTCATGTTTTATCCCTACTTTGGCTTTAGTACAGTATCAGCATCCTTTGCTTCTCGACTTTTATAATGAGCAGGTGGTGTCCTATTGTGTAGCACTGTTGGAAGCCAGCAGAACAAAAACACTTGAAGAATCTGTAGTTGTGTGCGTGCCAAAGTAAAATGAGAGGGGGAGAAACAGATTGGTGAGCGGGAGCGAGACAGAGGGGAGGAGAGACTAATGAAGGTTATAGAGAAGGAGAATATAGGAAAGAGGAAAGAGAAGAAATGAGTCTGGGATGATAAAAGGGAAAAGAGACAGAAGGATTGTTGAGGAGTCTCCCTGGATTTGCAGAATCCCCTCAGCCTCAAGTTTTGGGACAAAGTCACACTGACACACTTACTGCCTGGTGAGCTCTCTTTCTTTCTCTCTCTCGCTGTCTTTCGAACTGGTAATGAGAGCTGTAGGTGTTCGCCGACTGTCACATACACACCACAGAGCGTTTAACTGTACGCGGGTGTGCTCGCTCACTCACACACACACACACACACACACATGCACAATATTCTTGGATGTCTGCCACAGTGCCAGGACACCTACAGTGTGATGTGGAAATAAGAAGAAGCCATAAGGGTCATTTTTATGTTACTTCCAGCCAATCTCTTTATGATACAATCACACATCTGCTGTTTTGTTATGAAAATGGAAACCGCCTGAGCTGCAGCTATTCTGCAGCCTCGGATCTTTTTAGCTGTCACATGTGAGTGTTTATTGTAAGATAAACTGGTAAATTCATCCAGCATGTGCAATCTACATGTAATTCTAGCTTACAAACTTCAGGAAATAGTTAGCAATAAAGAGAGTTAGCATGTTGCCTAAAATGTGTGAGAGTTAGATGGAAAAAAGCTATCACCAGTAGCCAGTTAACTATGTTAGCATAAAAGTCTGGAAATGAGAGGCAAAGCTAAACAGCACTTTTTTTTTAATGGATTTAACAAACATAGCAAGCTTTAGAGGTGCTGGTATAATAGATTTTAATATGTTTGGACACAGCCAGGCTAGCTGTTTCCCCTTGTTTCCAGTCTTTAGGCTATGCTAAGCTAACCAGCCACTGGCTCTCGCCGCAATTTTACTGTACAGACATGACAGTGGTGTCGATTTTCTTCTCCAACTTTTGGCAAGAAACTGCCTCGATTCAGTCAGCTGCATTCTTTTTATATGTCTTTAAATAGGTAAATAATTGCTCAGCAGGTAGCATACCTGTCCCTTTGTTCTAGTCACTTCATTCAGTTCACCTCAGCAGTGCGAAAGGAGCCATGACCTTCTAGGGTTTCCTGTAACTGACATGGCTAATTTCTCCATCCAGGCAGAAAACACAGACATCCACTGTCTCATTAAAGCACAGGGGCATTTAGCCAGAGAGCGTAATGAGCTTCAGGATGCAGCGGTGTGAATCGCGTTCACGAAAGCGCCGTCAAGCAGCGACGGCAGGTTAGGTGGGGATAATGTATTTGCAGTTTCCAGAACCCACAACAAGAAAACAGGCACCTTCGACATAAAAATAACCGACAACACCCTGACTGTCTTTATTGCTGGAGCGGCGTGAGCGGACTCACTTCTGACATGACTGCACACGTTGGATGGTAGCACACGATGACAGTAGACAAAACTTCAACAGGCTCATTATGCGTTAGGTGTCCAGTTTCCCTGCCGTCTGTAACCGTGGAAGATACTAAATGATGAATGGGTCCTCGCCGCTGCTGGCCTCGTATTCGCCCGTGCTCGACTCAACAACAGAGAAAACCCAGCGCACGTGTTTCCCCACAATCAGCTCCAGCTCGCATATAACCATATCTGCTTTAAGAGCCGTGTACCCACACCTCACGTTTACCTTCCCCTGTGCTTGAATTAAGATGACACTCACACGAACAGAGGAAACCTTTTAAAATGTAAATGACTGTTCTCAAAAGGCAAAACACATCATTTTCTTCTACTTCTCAAAGATTTGCATTTTGGAGGTGTTTTTCAGTCGATTCACACATGCCGACACTTCCTATCTAATCAACACATTCAAGGCCAAGCCCAGTGCAAGATGACCAGTTGTACATTCACAGTGTTTTACTGCTCATAATGACAATATGATTGTATGGGTTTTGTCAGTCAAAAAAGGTATGTAAAATTACTTAAATAGTTATGTTTCATTTCTGCCCATATATTGTGAAAATTCTCTGCACAAAAGGGTCAAAGGTCAGTGAACTCATTCAACACATAACGTAGATATACTTTGAATTCAAATAGCATCAAAATCCTAGAAGTTTTGTGGGGTTTTAACAATGATGGCAGCACTGTGAAAACCATCCTATCAGGTCAGAAGAATGAAAAAGAAGAAAAAAAAAAGAAAATCCAAGTCCGGTTCTGCCAAACAACAGAGGAGAAAACAGCAGAAGACATTTGCTGGTTGTTCTTTGAACTGTGCTGCTTGTAGACAGTCGCAGGCAGAGGAGATGTGATGAATTCCCCCGGAGCCAGCGCGGGAAAAAGAGCCGAACTTGTCCTCACATCTCCTGCTGCTGAGGAGAAATAACTAGCTGCACTCACTTTGATGGAGAGAGGAATACACACACACACACACACACACACACACACACACACACACACTGGCTCTCTGCCTGGCTGCTTGGAAGTAACTCATTTTTTCAATGTTTCTCTCATGTCCCTTTCCCATTTTTCTCCTCCTTTTGCCACACTCAATCATCTTTCTCAAAAATGACTCCGACTTTCAGCTCCCTCTTGTCCCTCTGTCTCACTTTTTCCTTTCTTGCACATTGCTCCTTTTTCCTCCGCCAATTAATTCCTGCCCTCATTATCCTCCCTGCCTCCGCCGTCATTAAGTTTATCACGCTGATGACCCCCCCCCCCATCGACCCTCATCCCCCCTCCTTTAAATCTCACTTACCTGTGCAATCTCATACAGCAGTTTGTAGTGTTCCTCCCGTTTCTGCAAGGTGCACAAATTGCAGCCCATTCTAGTTGTCAGGGAAACAGTGCCGAGTGCCCGCCGGAGTGTGTGTGCTGTCTGCGGTGTGTGTGAGCTCCCCCCGGGGCGAAACACACTCGGGCTCCTCTTCCTTGACTCCCCCGCACCTCCTTCTCATCCGTGTATCCTCAGAGATCCTCTCTATTCGCTCCGAGCGTAAAACACACACACACACACGTGTATCAGCTCAGTGCTGTAGCAGAGGTCGTGGATGTAGTTTCCTCAGTGTGTGTGTGTTTGTGAGGAGTGTGTCAGTGGTAGGATGAGTAAAAGCACCTTGCTTCTCTTTCCCTGCTGCCTGTCACTCCTTCCCCTGGTTCTCACTTGCATGCCTACATACACCCTCTCCACCACCTCCTCTTCTCAGTGTGAGCGCACACTCGTACGCACGCACACTTCTGGCTCGCGGAGACACACCTCCTCCCGTGGCAGGCTGCCTGCTCCTACTCCGGCTCATGAATAGACGGCGTCCTCATTGGCTGTTTCAGGAAAAGGGGGCCGGGAGAAGAGGGAGGGGACTGGTCTTATCTTGGGCAGATTCACAATCTGATCATCAGTGTTGCTGCTCGCAGGCGGAGGGAAGGACACGCTGCATGTGTGTGTCCGTGATGGTGCTAGCGGCTGCATCTGCCGTGTGCTCAGGAGTGCATCTGTTTGCTGTCTGTGTGTGCACATTCCAACATCATGCAAAATCCCACAATTCATTGCAAGAAAACTCCAACAGGAGTTTCTCTGTCACTCCCACATTTAATCAAGTTAGTGAGAGGGCTATTTGTCTGTGCACGCATTTGACAACTGGATTTGGCATAGAAATCAATCTCATTCGGATTCAATCAGATAGCCTTTTGCACTCACTGGAGGAGTGGTGTTCAGAGGCTGCCATAGATTTACAGTCAGAGCGCGATAGTCACCAAACAGATGCTCCCTCTCTCTCTGCCGGCAGTTAGACAAGGGCACCAGGCTGGGCTGACACACAGGAAGAAACACAGACTGGTATTGATTGGCTTCAAATTAGCTTCCAGCCCAACTGGCCTCTCTCCACGGCCACGGGGGTGAGGGGACAGAGGGGGAGTGACGAGAGGAGAGGTTGATGGAGAGAGGAGAGGAGAGGACGGGAGGGATGCTGTAAGGATCAATTGAAAGAGTAGTGATGGTGTTATAAATCTGTCACATGAGAAATTAATGCTAATTTGCCACAACAAATACAACTTGACAGATATGTATTGCTGCCCAGAAAACATTTTTCATAAACATAATGAGGAAAAGTTTTCTATGAGCACTTTTATGTTTGAGTTTCAGCGCTCATAGCACGCGGTTAGCGTTAGGGAGAGATCACGGTCATGGTTTAATGTTGAAAAGCTTAAATTTCCACACTTTTTTCTCAGGAGAACTAAAATGATAAAGCAGCTATTGTTTTCATTTGTCTAAACAAGATAAAACTGTTTTTGGACATATTTGTGGAAACTGTAAGCTTCAGGAGGGTTGCTTCCCATCGAAGTGTTTGACACTTGACGTCATTTACGTAGCCCTGAATCGTCCAAAAACATGGATGCAAGATAGTGTTTCCCCTTTTTCAACAAGCCCACATAGTGGTGGTTATGTACTGTTTTTCATTTAAGACATCTGTCCCTTTACAGCACTAAACATTTGAAAGGATTCATCGTGCTGCTAAGTTTATATTTCACACACAAAAGCGAGGTTAGCAAGCTAGGCTAACTAGCTTTCACTTAAACAGCAGACCTAGCTTGTCAACATTAGCACTAATTCCCACTAGTGTTTGCGACATTCCCCTCCGATACAGCATGTGGCAGGATGGAGAACATTAGCTGTAGCGTCTTGACGAAGAGTCAAACACTCGCAAATAAAACCAGGAGAACGGGCACAAGACGGATGAGTGTGAGAGGGGTGGAGCACCCGCCAAGAAGTCTCAAAGTTTGCACACCAATCGGGAGGAGGCTCACCCGTGCGTTGGTCAGAGTCACGCTTTTTGTAAAATACCCCTCACGGATTTCAGTGTATCACATGGAGGGATAAGCGACTTGAGCCAGCATGATAAACCTGCCAAGCACAAGCACGGCCAAGAGGTGCAGAAACATGGTCCCTCAATGACTGTATTTATACTATCTCTACCACCCATTTTCATAATCACCCTCTGCTAACAATTTCCTCTCTTGCCAGCAGCCTCTCTCAAAATCCCAGCTGAAGCGTGATGTGTAAATGATGTGTACATATCCCATATGCCTTTTTGTGTTTTCAGTTATATAAAGCAGGGATGTTCACGGCATTTCACTTTCAACCAGGTGTCTGATTCTGACCACCTGACTGTAGGAACGAATTAGCCTCATCCTTGTTGCTTCTTGGTGACTATAGGATTCACTGTGTGGAGCCGTGGTTAAATGTAAGGGGCACGTTGACTGTGGTAAGGGTGGTGGGACAGGTGGACAACTTCCCTTATTTTCAAATCCCATGGATGGATGGCTCAAACAAATGCAGGACTTTACCTCAGGAAACTGCTGTTCATGTCTTCTGTTGTCTAAACCCAAGCAACCTTTTCACAGTGCTAACAAAGTGAGGACAAAGGTCCGAAAAGTTGAAGTACAGCCTTCTTATGGTCAACCTTAAGGTCCACCGACGGCATACTAGCCTGTCGCTGGTAGGCAATCAGCAATATTTATTCATTTACGTATGAGGACATGTTGGAGAAGTAGCACTTCCTTCTCTGGTGAACAATTTGCCAGCGATTATAATGGAGGCAGCAGTTTCACCTGAAAATGTAATTGGCAGGATTGAATGTACACAGTATGATATGTGAATATGATAGCCTTTTCTTTGTTACCCTTGCTGTTTGTGTTCTGTCTCCAGTCTAATAGAAATGAACGTGTATCAAAATGAATCTTCTATTACAAAAGAACATATTGTATTGTCCCGAGGGAAGTTCAGTCCACAGTTTGCAAGGACAGCCTTCAGCTTCACAGTGAACAATGTATTATTGCGCTGTATCTTTTCTAAACTTAAGTCTAAGTGTTCCGAGTCTGAGTTTGTTTCATTCTTTCTGTGCAAGAGGTCAGTCCAGCACAATCTATCCGACGATGAAATGCCTAAATTGTGCTTTCGGACAGTATCAAATCTGTTATTGCAAACTGTGAACTTCCAGTCAAGAGGCAGCTACGCTCCGCCTGCATGACGAATAGCTGTCGCTGCTAAGACTATGAGCCGAGAGCACAGATGCGTCATCCTTCTTATCACCAGTCATGCAGGTACAAGGACCATAGTGGTGCAGTCAAGGGCGTCGGAGCAGATCCAGATACAGCCCCCCAGATAACACTTAACCCTTTTCCCTCTCTGTCCACGCTCGTCCCCTTCTGATGAGGTCACCGCTTTCTCCGCTGACCTCTCAAGGTGACTCCTCAGGGGTGACATCACCACCTAACGAACTTGGGGCTTCTTCCGTTTCTTGTATTGTTTTCTCCTGCTCTTCGTCTTGTATTTTCTTCTGGCTGCCGCTCGCACTCTTTTTCCATTGCTGATGTTTGCAGTCTGAGTGTGGGATTAGCAATATTAGCAGTTTCTCTCTGGTTAAACTGTGATCTCCCATAAGGACTTGCTGACAGAAAAACACAGAGAGAGCTAAAGTCTGTCCAGAGCACACAAACACAAACCAATACGCAACAGAAACAGGACATTTTCCATCTTATTCCTCCACTTTTCACTGAGGAAAGTCTGAGATGCATGATGTTTCCACAGAAGGTGACATCATCATTGTGGTCATTTATGGCCTATCACCATCATTTTTATTGTTCATAACACCCATTTCCATCATCTCTCCTCCATTTCATCATCCTCCTCTATTGCCTATGTGTACATGAAACACCGGACAGATGTCTGGCTCATGCTCTCGTATAAATTTGAAGAGACTCGTATAACTTTAAGAGACACGGGATTTGAACCCTTACAGATCGGAAATTACATGAGGAATATTGGGCAAACAAAGTGCCCGCTTCATCGTCTTTGATGTCTGACAACTGGACTGGCAATACAGCAGCAGAGAGGTGTCATACCTGTAAGGTTGCATGTTCAATACATACTTTTTAACTTTAGGGTGAGGAGGGCTGAGGTGGGTTCAAACAGTTGTACCGGTCATTCCATATTTTATGGTAAAGTCTGTCAGTGTGATCTGCCAGTCAGTCAAAGGTTAACCAAAAATAGCTTGCTGCAGGGGGAAAGTGTTGCACTTCAAAGGCAGCCTGAAACGCCACATTAGCATAATGTCCTATATGGCTGTGATTGAAAGAAAATTGGCCACTTCGCACGTTCCCCTCTGAAAATAGAAACTTTCCGTGTCTATTTTCAGACTGTTTCAATATTGACTCTACATTAAAACTTTAAAAAAGAAAATTCTCAGAATTCTAGGTACAGCAGGTACAGCTGTGTGAATCCGAGATGCTCAAAGGCCACAGTATCTTTGACGACAGACGGAGCAGTGCGTCACGAGCTAATCAGGAACGATGATCACGCATTTGGGCTGTGCTCGAAGGCCTGCCTTGTTGAATACCAACAAACTGCTGTTCAGTAAGTTACCAGGGCAAACTTTCACTGTCTTTCTCTCACAAAGTTGCCTTGAAGCACATCAGCGTCGACACATCTTGGACATGATGGAGAGGCGCGCTTTTAATGTTAGCACAGGCAGACTGAAAACACCTCCAGGACTCATAGATCTTGGTTTTATGGTGATCTGAGAGCGTCCTTCATGCAATGTCATTTATGACTCAAAACAGCTCGAGATTCTCTCTCAGAGAAGTCGGGAACGAAGCTGTGATGCTTGATTTGTTTTGACCACGCGGCCTAATAGGTTCTGATGCCAGTCTTCACTTTGCAGCTGAGCGTTTGTCAGAAGATTTAATCAATTCTCAGCCACCTGTGGGGAAAAAGTTTGCTTTTAATGTGACTTTTAGATGTCACGCCATGTGTGGAAAGATCAAAACAAAGCAGCCGCATTTCTGCCAGCGTTAGACAGCTGGGCGTCTCAGAGCCAATGGCGTGAGAAGAGCCTGAGGGCGAGCCACACACAGCTCTCAATAGCCATAACCCATATATTATTTAACACTCTGAACCATTCATCTAGGTAAAAACACGATTAGAGTGCTACTTACAGCACGGAGCTAAAGGCCGAGGGGAAACGATGGTACGTGATGGTAATTGAAAAGCAGCGTCCTTTTCTGTTTTTTGTTCTCGTAATTACATTGTAACTATTCATTACTGTCTAATTACTTTGCAGGAGGCCAGCGTTCAGATCCAATCCTCATAATGACTATCTCTCCTCCGCTCATTGTCTCCTGATCCCGATTGTTCGGGCAAAATGACTGACTCTGTTCAAAAAGAGAGCCTGCGTGATTCCAGTCATTTAATTATCAAATTATGAGCAGAGTTGTAAGAAAAACAAAAGGCGGTCAGCCCGCAAAAGTAAGGCAAAGACAAAACAACTAAAACGGGATCCATTTAATGAAACACAGAGGGACCTTTTGTTCATAATTTGCAGACTGCCAGCTGGGCAAAAATCATTCATTAGTGAGTTGTTGTAGAAACAGTGTGTTTTAATGTCCAATCTTGGTTAGTTATGTCCCCTTTGAGCAGCCCGGCAAAGCAACGCAGACGCACACAAATTCACACCCGCATATACACGAACACACAAAATGTGCGATAATGAAACCATTCAGAGCTTGGCGTCAAACGAACCGAGGCAGCCATTAAAACAAGTCAAATCACTGTTGAATCAGTCGCCAACACTTTCTTTTTCATTGCTCCAATGAACAGGGCTATTTAGGGAAGCCAATGGTAATGTTTCAGGATCTTTCTTGAACCATTGTGACCAGACACCCGGGGGCTGTGTTACCTCCTGCTCACTCACTATTCAATATATACAGCAACTTAACCACTACGTGCAGCATGACCGGGGGGGAATATGACACCCTGACAGCCTCTTTACTCGATAAGCTAGCAGCCAAACTGGCGTCTGACCAGCTGACCTCACACCACACTGGCCAGGGAGGGTCAAGTAGCCCATAAGGATGGAGTTGTCCTCAGGCAATAGGACACAGGTTCACATTTCCCTCAGCAGCTTTTCTTTGACTATCGAGCAGTTTGTGTTTACTCAAAAATTAGCCTACGAAGCATGGAGGAGCTTTGTTCCATTGAAAGACATGAACCTCTTGCAAGAAGAGCATCACTTAGTTCCAGTTCTCCAAAACCACTGAATGGATCGGCATGAAATGTGGGACAGAATTGCAGAAGGAACACTCCGAATTACTTTGTTGGCTCAACTGCTACCTAATGAACTGCCACAAAATGTATGTTGTAATACAGACTGATGGCCCCAAGAGGATGAATCCTCCTGACCTTGGTGATCCCCTGACTTTTCCTGCAGCAGCTTTCGGACATCGGCATTATCAGGTCAAAACTCTTTCTCTAATACTAGTTCATGACCAAATACTGCAAAACCAATGACCCAAGTCCAATCAGACTTAGCTGCACTTGTGCTTACTAAGCTAAACCAAAATGGTAAACATGGTAAAAAAAAATGCTACCTGCTAAACATCGTATATATATATCAGTATCAGTATATCATATATCAGTGAGTTGTGATGCCACGCAGTTATTTGATCACAGCATCTAAAGCAACTGGAGCTCATCTGCCACACAGCTGAGTCTCAGGCTCCAACCCGACCTATGTGTGTGTATGTTTGCATAGAAGAGAAAGAGAGGTAGGGACACATTATTATTTGTGTTATAGCCTCAGGGTGTAAACATACACAGATACCCTCTGTCTGGACACATTTACACTGGAGTGTTGCTGGGCTCTGGGCCTGTCCCTGTTGTGCTAACCTAATAGCATAGCTCCAATAAAACTGATTAGAGAAGTCTTCCCCTGCTGCTCCCAGGCCCTGCTGCTGGACTAATGGCACAAGTGGGCCTCTCAATCTTTCCACAACATCTGTGCCAGTATTTAACCATGAGAATGGATGGAGCTCCAGGGCCAAGATAGCGCCACCGGTGACCTGAGGGAAGGAGGAAGATAGATAAAACAGATAGATAGTTAGAAAAATGGATCAATAGATACTTTGTCCATCTTTTTCTGTTTTCTGTTCTCCATCTGAATGCTGTGCACATCACCTCTCCTCCGCTCTATGCTGCAGAGCGCAGGAAGGCCAAGCCAGCTGTTCCTCCATTGTCCAAGGGCTTAACAGGATTACAGGGGGGCACAAGGCCAGCCTCTTATACACACACACACATGCAGACGCTTCCATACACAGACTTAACCTGAAACTTCAAAGGCGGACTGAGAAGCACAAGGACACATCATCCCTCGGCTTTATGGATAAGAGCTGGGACCATGCTCGGCCAAGCATGCAGATACTGTGTTATTATGCTCAGTGTCACAAAAATAGTGTAAATTAACAACAACAAAAAGTTAAAAAATATATATATATTCAGGCATTCAAGCCTGTGTTGAGTTTTCAAGAAGTGACAGAAAACCTGGATCTTGCTAGATGATGGTGCTTGCCTTTGGATCAACAGAATATACTCACATTCAAAGTCTCATTTGACAGAAGAGGCTGTGAGGCTGAATTTAGGCACCATGGTACTTTGTGAGAAAGCACTTAAATCGTAAGTATGTAAAACTTTATTTATACATGACTTTGCAAAACCAGGGTTACAAAGTGCTTCAGAGGAAATGACAATTTTAACATGCTGATTTTTGGCAGATATAACGTTAACCTTGTTGGCATGCTAATATTTGCTAATTAACACTAAACACAAGTGTTGTTTATTTTTTAGGTATTTGGTTGGAAAAAACTGAAATTGTGATGATGAGGGTCACAAGATGGAAATTTAGGGGCTCATCGAAGTGGTGACAGTTCACCCTGAGGGGGAAATTAATGTCTGGAGCAACTATCATGGCAAACCACCTAAAGGTTGGCCAGATGTTTCGCTAAAAACCACAAATGTCAGCCTTGTGGTGGTGCCGTAAAGAAAAAATCACCCAAGTTCATCCTCTATCACTCCTCTAAAGGACTTGTTCGAGTGTATAATTCTGGAGTTATTAGGTCTAGCATTTCCTAGCAACAATAAGGGTGCCTCATTAATTTACAACAGTAATCTTAGTGAGATTAATCTGCAGTGTGATCACATGAAGGCATGAGCCCCTTTCTTTCTCTCCTGCCTTTACTCTCGCTGTTCTTTTTGTTATCCTGGAGGTCTGGAGCCCTTCTGATCTGTATCACTTGCTTAGTTTGGGCTTCAAAAGACCTTTTATGCACTTTATATTGAACCAGGACTCTATTTTCTTAATGAGGAAATAAACATCTAACCTCTTTCTTCACTGAGCATAATAGGTTTCCATAAAAACTATTTCCAGCTGTTAAATTTTGCTTGAAACTCTTGTCATGATATATGATATCAAATGTATGGTGTTTTGTGAAAATAATTTTGAAACAATCAACATAATTATTTTAATGTTAATGCTATAAAACCTTATGACTGGGAGGTGTTCAATTTCTCTTCAGAAAAATATTTCAAATCTCTGCCTCCCACTCCGCTGCTCTTCCATCTTTTTGCGTGCACATCCTCCCTCGGCGAGCACAGCCCGTTCGATTTTTATCAGTGCATCGGCTGAGTTTAAAAGGGCTTCCCTGTTGTGAATTAATGTGGCCTTAATCTGGCCCCCCACACACGGTGATAAAGTGGTGTAAGAGACAGAGCGTGTTCGGTCAGAGGACACAAGATTAGTCACACGCCACTGAGCTCGAAGTGGGGCCCGCGATGTCGCGTGGCGTCTCACTTCCTGGTTCCAGCTGCCGGCGCCCCCTTTCCTGTCTAATCCTGACGGAGGACAAGCTACTGCCTGCCAGGAAGATAAGGAAGTGTCCATTGTGTCCCTGATCCTCCTTATGTCTGTATATTACGGTGCTTCTTAAGTCAGTGTGCCAACCTGAGGTGTGGTCACAGCAGAAAAGCTCTGAGAACAATGGCTCCATCTGGAAAAAAAAAGCACAAAATTGTGCACAAAAGAATTAACTTAAGAGTTCCTGTCTTTTCTTGCAATTAGCATTTTCTGGCTTGCAGGAGACATGTTAGCCTTGGAGGCAAACAAAATCTCCACAAATGAACACAAATGTTTTGTGGACGTCAATTCCTTCACATGGAAGGAGCCCAGGATGAGTTTACATCTGAATGCTCTGTGCGCGCCACAATGCTTTCACGACAACGGGGGCCCGAGCTCATGTAGTGAATCAGTACACAGTATTGATTTGGGGCCCTCTGTGGCTAAGGGTGTGGCTGGCTAACTGGCAGCGGTTGGCCTTACAGTCAATAAGCTCAATAAAGTGCAGATTGTAGAACATACAGCAATTTGGAAAATCCCAAGGAACACAGATCTATGTGGGGTAAATCTATACAGCAGGTCAGCAGTGGGTTTCTATTGCACATACATATATGTCTATTCTAACAAGTCACTGGATCATTTGTTGAGTTCTTTAATTAGAGTGAGACTTGACATTACAGCCTTTTTAATACATGCATTTTGAACAGGAAATTCAATAGTTCTTTCATTTCTATGACATGTTAACATGTCAACTTTATGTTTGTTGTTTCTGATGTAGTTACTCCTCACGGTAACATTAATCGTATCATCAGATAGTAGGCTGTTATTGTTGAATGAAGCATTTCAGATGCAGCCACAGAAGTGGTTCAGGCTGTTGCTGCTGCACAATGACTGTAATAAAATCATCAGATAAGCAAATCTAAGCAGCTGCGAATCTCCCTAATCTGTTACCTGATCTATCCCACAGTGCATTTTATTTTATTCGCTTGCATCTGCTGGAGAGCCACAGGGCTTCTGGGTCTAATGTTCCCTGTTGCTGTGCTTTCGTTTTAATGCTCACAATATTGCCACGTATTTTGAAACAGGCTGTTTTTTTCTTGTCCCCAAAATGATCGGCGCACAGATAAATGTGATTGATTGCTTGATCGGCTGGGCGTTCCTTTAGCACCCTGCTGGTCCCAATCTTCGCGCCAAATAAAAAATTTACTGTCCCCACGATGGCCGTACAACAGAGAAAAACATGGCTTTACAAGGAGAAGATGTCCAATTGAATGGTTTTACTTCATTCTGCAATATAGCCTAAAGTATTTATCTGTAAAAAAGAAAAGAAAAAAAAAAGATTTTAAAAGATCAAAATAACCAGATGTGTTTTACTTACATGTTTGTGATAATTATTTTGAACCCTCCAGATTTCATATGCTGTACAAAGGAAATACAGTGAGAGCCACGATGATGGAAAAAAAGCAAAAAGACAAAAAGCACAATGCCAAATTAGCAACGACTGTGTGTTTTAAGTCAACCATCACCACCATTTCGCATTGACATGTAGGTCATTTCATAGATTATCAAGCGGTGTTCAAAGCAGCCTGAACACAGACGGTTTGGTACACACAAAGCTCCGACACCGGCTCTGTTATGACCCCAGAGGTTAAAAGGATGCAGGGATCAGATGGCCTCAGTCTTTACGATGCTAATGAGGATTGTGGAGGACCCCTTTTTAACACCTACTGGTTATGGCTACACACATGGACACAGATTTTGTTGCTCAGTGAGGATCTCGTATTCAGTGCATTTGTTCCCTGACCCCGAATCCTTACCAAACCACCTTAAACCTGATCCTAACTTAACAGTCAAACCTGAGCCCATGGTATGAATTAAACTAGCCTGTTAATCTGGTGACACAGTGACTACTCAAAAGATATTCTGGTGAACCGCTGTAGCTTTCGAACTTGCTACCATGCTGGACCCCTGTTCTGTCTGTTCACCCCGCCTGCACTTGTTCACCATTGCGCTCCATTTTGTTTCATACAAATGTACTGAGGAGAAGAAGGACAGTAAACGGCCTGCTACTGGTCAACTGTGCAAATTTGTGAGTCAAAGTTCACCATCACCATTCACTCGAGACAAATTTACACTGCTTTTTTTTTGCCCCCGCAAGAAAATAAATCACTGGAATTGTTTTAAATGCCAGGCCTTAACACACGAGTTCTCACAAGGATAGAGCTATAACAACATTCACACGCTGATATTTACAGCTCTCTTTTCACCTTATAAAATCTCTTGTTTTTCTAATCCAGCAGTAGCCTTGCCAGTTGTTTATGATCCAATATCAAGCCATTCTTTTTACAGCCACCCTGGATGGGGAAAAAGCACAGAAGGTCAGAGTGCGGGTTTTTATTGGTACATACCAATGGTGAAAGTCATAATGCTGTCAGCAGCATTTTACAGCACTTTAACTGCTTGTTAAAGACACATTAGCCTGTCAGATATGTTGGACATGTCACATATTCATGAATTAACACTGTTCCCCTACATGTACAGTCTATTTTAATCAAATCAGTCTCATTTAAAAAGAGCAGGGTGCCGCGCGCGAAGACATTATTTTTTACCTTCCTCTCTAGACTTGACAACATGCCGTTGTTGTCATAGCAACCATGCAATATGACAGAGCTGATGACAGACGATCGCTAAGCGGAGCTCTGTCACTGAAATGGCCTCATATGGTGGAGCCATGTAATAATGATGTGTGTACCTGGGAGTGCGTGTGTGTGTGTGGATCTGCTACTTTTTCCTCTTCTGCTGCGTCCACATAAAAGCCAAATCGTTTTCTTCTGATTTGAAGCGGGAGTTCTCAAAGCGGCCATGTCAAGTGTGTTTGGACAGTGTGTCATGTGTTGATGGCAGACAAAAAGGAATAAGGCTTCTGTGTTTACTTGTACTTGACGGCGAGTCGGGGCTGTAGGAGGTAAAAGTAACCCGCAGAAGAACTTACAACAACAAAACAGTGCTCGAAAAGCACCGTCACTTATTTTGTCACCTTAGCAGGAGGTTGTTTAACGGTAGAAGGTCACATACATGACAACGGGGCAGCTGTGGCCTAGAGGTTGGAGAGGCACCGGTTGATTCCCCCCACCAGACTGGCAGAGAAACTTGGGTGTGGTGGAGTATTCCCCCCCCCCCCCCCCCCCCCCCCCCCCCATTAGCCGGCTGATGTGCCCTTGACCCTGGGCGCCTGATGCGGCAGGGTGCATGTGTGTGTTTCAGTGAATCAGTGATGGGTGAAATGCAGAGAATAATTTCCCAGTTTGGGATTAATAAAGTGAATAAAATTAAAAACAAGGTATTTCTGCTCTGTTCACTGGATACAAGTTTGCATGTTGGTCATGTCAGTCACTCATCACTGTATTCTAAAAAATTTAGCAACAGCCTGTTGTGCTCCAGTAAGGGGCGCTCTATGTGTCTTGTCTGTTGTTTGAAATTGATGTACTTGTCCATATGTAAATTGTCAATGATATTTGATTTGATTATCTTCTGTGTCTCCATTTGCAGTGTTCCGGGAAGCCATTTGTAATCATTGGTTAAGGTTAGGGTTAGGGTTAGGACCAAACAATCTAAGAAACTACTGATCAGAGCAAGATTTCTTAACTCAACACCACAGATGGAGAAATCATGGATAATGGTTAGCTGGCTTGCTATTTTATGCAGCTACCTGTCAGTAACATTAGCTTGTCACTCAGGTGAGGCAGTGTTGTATTTTAGGATTAAGCCTCATTGGTTGCTTTTAAATTTGTTCAAATTGCATGTTCATATAATTTGATTTTTTTGAAAAAGCCATTCAGTGTAATTCTTATCTAACTGTTAAGTCGCACCTGAAAAAGGTCCAAAGCCCCTAATTTCAAAACAGGAACAGTGTTTGGAAAATGTTTTCAAATTTGGAAACCAAACCTGCACCTCTCTTGGTTCAGAGAAACACTCTCTTCTTTTGTTGACCTTTGGTGGTCAATTCATCAGAACGGAGCATTAAGGGCATGTTAGGGTCACCCTGTGTCCCAGTGGGGGTCCTCTTCGGTCAGAAAGATCAAAATGGTGAAGAGGCTTAATCTCATGAGAGGAGAGCTTGTTTAGTGGATCCATGATGGTACAAGGTCAGTGAAGTGTCAGAGTTCAAAAGGCACCGCTCAACCTTTCATTCTTCTTCTTCTTCTTTTCTGCTCAATTCAGTGAAAACAATCTCACCAGGTGAACTGTTTAAGAAGGTAGAAAAGACTTCTCTTACTTCAAAAGGTCACAGAAAAGTTGAGAGTTTCAGAGTTTAGCCCTGAGGATGTCCTCACACAGTGTGGGGGTCTGTGTGGGTAAAGCTACAAGAATGGTAAATAGCTCCTGGTCACAGGTCTGATTCCACAGCTCTCTGCAGACTCAAACCTCTCATCAGCCATCACTCCTGGATTTATTGCTGTTTTTCCATTTCATACAACCCTACTGTGTCAGAGCAACGTTGGTGCAATGCAGTAAGTTTTTTTTCCCGTTATGTTTCCTATACGGTTCAGTCCAGTACAGGAATTCTAGAAGTGTGCTGCCAACACATCCAGTCATTTTTGACATTGCATTGAATTTTTGCAGTGCAGCTGTAGCACAGTGAGTGCGTCTGTAAAGGAATATTTGAGCTGGCTCTGACTCTCATCTCACCCCTTGAACCCCAGATATCGCCACAGATTAATGCAGGGAGAAATTGCTTTTTGATTGATTTTGATTCTCATGCTTTTAACACGTGGTTTTACACAGACAAGAGAGAAAATATAGCCATACCTGCGTGAGCAACGAGATGCTCGCCATTAAAAAAGAGATAAAACGTCAGAAGCATTGAGATCAGAAGTTTTAAACTTATTCCAAACATACTCCTGAGTGTCTATGTTATTTGTGTGGTTACTTGACCTGAGAGGCCGTGTTTGGGTTTTATGATAATTTCAGCTCGGTCTGGGCTCACAGCATCCACGAGTGTCTTCAAGTGCTGCAGTGGCAAGCAAGTCCACTCAAAGCTTTTAGAGCGTGTGGGATAAAAACACGAAGAGCTCTATTAAAGGTCGCAGCATCCAATCATGCCAAACATAGACCATCTTAATGGCAGAATATTAGGCACAAATAAGAGCCCACTAATGGTCAGGTCTATTTGCTTTCCCAGCCATTACGTTTTCATCACTGCCTCTAATTTTCCAAGCATTTTCAGTATTTGTCAGACCAACCATTCATCCATTTCTTGCTGTCACTATTTTCAGGAAACTTTCAGCATCAGGACACATATACAGAGGCAGAGGGAACGGCTAAAAATAGACTTTAATTGAAAAGTTAATGAAAAATGATAACATGTGACATACACCAGGAGATTATAGCAAGAATAATAGCATGCCTGCAAAATCATTGCTCGATTAATCATTGTTTCATCATAATTGTGACCTGAGCATCAGCGGTGTAACCAGACAGCAATGATTGTAATATGCAGTAATGTAATCCTATAACAAATTCATACAGCGCAAGTTGCATCACAGATCTCCTAGCAACCATACCTTTTAAAATAACAGGGTGAGTCGGAGAAGAAGATGATGTGAGAGAGAAACTTGATTAAGATAGTTGCGGATGTATGTTTGATGAAAGTTATAGGCTGAAGAGTTTAAATAAAGCTGCTATAATCAATGATTCCCCAGCTGCCCACAGCTCTCTGGACATTTTAGCACCTTTCAGCTCATTGTGTTGGTTTCACGGCCCGCCAAAGGTCTCAGTGGCTCATCCTGTTCCAGCATTTCAGCAATGGACACACCACGTGGGCGAAAGTCAGGAATTAATTTTAGGTCTTTGCACGACATTATGACTAGTGGACGTGCAGCTTCATGTAGAAGCCTTTATCTTTTACAAAGAAGGGATAGACAGGTGGCCAGATACTATAACAACCAATCCGAAAATAAACTCAAACAGATGTCTGACTGAGGAGCTCAATATGCAGAAATTAAAGAATGCATCTGACATTGCGTTCTCTGTCAGCTGTTCAGGTCTGTGTTTAAGACCTCATTTGATATCTGTTGATTAAAAGCCTCATGTTGCTGAACAAGACACTGAATGTTCTCTCATACTAAGTTGCTTAAAAATAAACACATCAGGCGCTGAGACTGTAAATATCTAAAATGTTGTATTTTTCTAAATGACATTTCTTAGCACACAAATAAAATGACAAGATCCAGCCTCGCTGTGACACCGTATAGATATCACACCCTTTGTTCTCTACAGTGGTACCACACATGACAAGGACCCGAACAAAGAATTAGGCTTGATAATTTAAATCCTGATGTAGAAAGTTTTATGATGTACTTTACAACCTTACTGACCACAATGGTCCACGTAATAGCCAGCATAAATGCTAACGTGCCGGTGGGCGGTGTGTACGGAGGCTATAAAGGGAAAAGTATATTGGTATGAATTGCAGGAAAAAAAAGACAGATATGAAAAGAGGAGTCATAAAAAGTAGTGTGTAAAATGGATTTTAAAGAAAGGAGAGAGACATTAAGAAAGAAGGATGGATGGACACGGACAGAAAGCGAGGGCTGAAGGGTGAGAAAGACGCAGTGTTGAAAAAAATAAAAAACATTGATCAAAAGACAGGGTTGGCTTGTCCCGCCGTGGGTGAGACAAATGGCAGTAGCTCTGTCAGTGCTGCAGCTTATATATGGTGTGTCTCCCTGTCTATCTGTGCCTGTCATGCTCCCCTGCTTCCAATGCATGACAATTATCCTGCTCCAGACTGTGTGAACAATAAAAAAACAAGGCCCCATGAGGCGACATCCCGCCAGTGTTGTAGCACAAAACTTTCGCTGTCAGCGAGCTGTGGTGGCTGTGTTCCAGGGCCAGAACACGCTAACTCCACCTAATTTGAATGCATAAGATTACAATGTGATTGGTTGTACATGCAGTGGATTCATCTTTGAGATTGTCAAGAATGAGGGAAAAAAGAAAGAAATCATGTTTTCGGTTAAAATACATTGGTTTCACATGGGAAACCGACTAACCAGTTTCCTCCCAGTCCTCCTCTCTATGTGGACTTTGTCGCTCTTTATGCTATAAGTTGTATGTTCGTCCTTAGCTTACTAGTGCTGACATTTGTCATTTAGTTACATAAGTAACTTTTTTATTTCAAGCCAAACCGTGCTGTTTTCATTCCCCAAGTAGCTCCATTCTTAATATGTTCTCAGGTGCCATGTTCTTGGAACCTGTCATACCTCCTGTCAACAATTGCATTGTGCCACCATCTCTTCACTTCTTGTTGTTCGAGTGAATATACATTATATAAGGTGTGTGTATTATTCCTTCATCTCAAACAACATCAAAACTATGTAGGAGCTGTTACACTGTGGGAAAGGACTTTTTGCACCGCCTTGCACCAGGTTTAAGGCCAGCCCCTGAAATCGCGGTTTCAAAACTGAAGAGGTTATAAGTTTAACACTCAGAAACTCCACTGAACTGCTTAATCAGACTGTGTGGGTTTCACAATTGCCATCATACTCTGATTCAATTTATTATTATTAAACTCTGATCAGTGCACAGAGGTACATCACCTCACCATCACCTTTTTCCATCTGATCCCCTCCCACTTCAGAAACCACTCAAAACTGTTCCAACTTTGGCCAAACGTCTTGTCATCATCTCGGCCCTTGTTGCTCATAATAAGACGCCGATTGAGAAAGCAGCTTTTTAGGGTCTTTAAGCTCCCCCGTTGCTAATGCATCTCAGTGCAAAAGCAATTTGTCTAGCACATGTAGCAACTGTCAAATAGAGAATGTAGCATCTCAAAAAACCTTCAATAATAAATAATGGGTTGCTCCAATTATCCCCGTCATGGTGACTAATATGGATTTATGTCTATGGTCAGAAGCCTTTGTATCCTTTCACAGGTCATAAACTGGGAGTCACAAGAGGTCAGATGAACACTGAGGTCATCTCGAAACGTATCGTCCACCCTTTGTATATGCACATACAGATTACTACAAATACAAACACACAGGAATTTTGCAGAAAAAGACTTATTGGGACCTTAAAGGTGAAAAAATTTTCAAAACTAGCCAAGAACTAGTCTTGCAATTACAAAAAAAATTAACAGAAACAAGCCTCAGAGGCCACTCAGCAGGACATGAGAAATGAGATATTGAATTTTCCTCCTCCATCAAAAACAGAGGAGCGTAATGAATGGATTTGTTGTATTATTTAAACATGTTTTCTCCCTAACTTTATAGAATTTAATGTTTTTCAGTCTCAAACTTGGAGCACACATTTATTCTTCTAATTGGCCAAATAAAAGTTGGGGGAGGGAATTTAAGTGGCAACATAAATTTCAATTATGATTCCAATTACCTAAAATTGGTTTCACCTCCATCTCACAAACAACGGCAAAACAAAACAACCTCCATTAACCTCCACACATCAGCACACAGCCGCACAGACGTACACATGCACGTACACACACTTTGATGCACAGAAACACACCACGGGGATTATATAACCTCACAAATGAAAGTAATTATTACAGAGATATTAAATAATACAAAACAATTTGTGTGTAATCATGAGATGCTTACATCAATTAAACAACACAGTGGGTTTCAAAGGGTATTTTTCAGTGTCTGAGGAGGAGGTGAATCACAAGCACCACTGAGGAGCTGTAATTGACATAACAGTAGACGACTTAACGGCTAAATGGGTTAGAAATAGTTTGAAATTTTGGGAAATATGCGGATACTTGTGCAGTTAGACAAGAAGAGCAGCCTATTAGCTTAGCTTAGCACAAAGACTGGAAGCAGGGGAAAAGATCTAGCCTGGCTCTGTCCAAATAAAATGTTAATGTTCTTTTTCCACCCTGTTCTAACAATGGAAGCACAGCCTGTGATTCATTCATGATCTTTTTAAGGCGTTAACAAAGGAAAATACGCTTTCTTGAATTAGCTTTCTTGCCAAGTGTTAAATGAGAAACTGTTAGCATAGTTTGCCAGAAAGACTACGAACAGGGCTAAAAAAAATTGACTGGCTTTGTCCAAAGGTAACAAAATGATCTCACTAATTAACATTAATTGTTTATTTTGTAAGAACAAATGTTAATTGGTGATCTTAAGTGGTGCTGGGAGGCGGTTTCCAGTCTGTATGCTAAGCTATGCTAACCATCTGAGCATTGTATCCATCTTCTCATCTAAAATTCTGCAAAAATGTCAAACTATGACTTTAAACTGCAGTATCTCTTTATACCTAAGCATATCTTTTTTTATTGGATATACATCCCCTCTGTATAATGACCCAAAGTATTTAATTATGCAGCCAAGTACTGTGCACATATGTACTTCAAAAGGCTCTGAAATTAATAATGAGCGAACCAAAACGCTGATTTTTAACAACATGTGGCTTTAATGTATTCCGCTGAATAATTTTTTTCAGTCTTTTTTTCCTCCAGGTTAATCTTAAAAGCTCTGCTTTTTGCACCAAAATGTTGAGATTTTGTTTTAAATTTAGTCCATTTATTCATCTAGTAATTAAATGAAAATGCATGACTCCCTTCAACACATTTTGACAGCACTTAATAACTTTCGTTCTTTCCCTAAACCACATTAGAAAACATTGTAGTGGCACAACTGGCACATCCATTCCTCTTGCACTGAGAAGTATTAGCGTGGAATACGTAAAGTCTCATATCAGATATTCAAATCAATGCACACTCCACATGGGGCACATAGGAAAACTGCTGCTACTACAGATACAGATACTTCTGCACACACACACACACACACACTCACTGATCGATACCACATCCAGCAGCTGTGTTAAGGGTCTGCAGGTTTGAAGGTAACCTTGTTTGAGGATTCAGCTGTGGAGCTGTGGAGGCTGATAGAGATTTGTGTTATTTGTTTCGCTACATCCTAATAGAGAGGACCTGTTGACCCTTCTGTTCAGCTGCTGATTATCTTTTCACTGGCAGAGAAAAATATGTTTCTCATTACGAGCATTGGAGATTGATTGCGGGCTTCTTGCCTGGGCGCAGTGTGTCTGATTGGCCTGCAGTGGAGATAATTGCTAAGTCTTGTTGTCTGAGGAACTGGTTTCTCATACTGAGGTCAGTCTGGTTGCCCAGTACTTTCATCAGCATCAGGGTCCTCAGGTCACTGCATATGCAAATAGGCTCCTCAGAACAATACTGTCTATCTTTAGTCGAGGCTGGGGTTTCGAAAATAACAGTTATTATAGAATGAATGATTGACTGTCTGCTGGCTGCTACGGCGGCGTGACGCCTGATATCTCTTTCTCTTCTCAATGTTCTGGCGTGATCCATATCATGAAAGACTTGCTGCCATTTATTTTCAAAGCGACCTTGGTGTTAAGGGCCAGGTAGCCTTTGTTGCTGTTAGCTCCAAGGCTAGCCTAGCATACTAGCTGAGCTGCTGGTCACCCACTGCTGACGCGACCTTGCTAACTGTGTTTCGATGACTCGGCATTCCAAATTGGCTATATACTTATCTGATCTCCTAAAACCTTACACCCCATCTCAATCCAAACTTAAAACTGATCTTTTCAAGTTTCAGTCAGTTGCTTATTCTTCGACGGCTTCAGATATTCTACTGTTTTTCTTCCAGGCTCAATAAATAAGTCAAGAATGTCTTGTCCATGTTTGTCTTGCTTACTAGATTACTATAAACAATAGAAGAAGAAAAAAAAACATTGTCATTAGCCTGGCTATCAGTGCCTCATTCCAGATGTTTTGGATCTGGATCTTCATCCTCCAGGAGATCCAGTCTCTCCTCTGGTCTCTCTCTCCCTGTGTGTTCGTTTCCTCTCTCCTTTCTGTGTGAATAGCATGTTTGAGCTTTGGCTCTTGAGCTTTTCAAGTCTCCATGGTGGAGAGGAGGTTGTGTGGCTCAGTTTGGCGGCACCTGACGCCCTGCTGGATCCATGTTCTTCCCATTTGTTTACAATTTATATTTTTTTGTTTTTTCTGAGGTTTCCTTCATTTGTTTTTTATTTTTTTTATTTTTTTAAATTAAGGATGGAAAGTGTCACATGCTGTACAGACTGTAAATCCCCTTGAGCTTTCCAGGAGCTGCTGATTCAGTTCTCTGCAATAACCCAGTCAATTCACGGCGCGTCCATCACTGTCTGCTCTGGATCGGCCACCAAATGGGACAGGAGCAGACTACGAGGGAACAGCCAGGACTGCAGAGAAAACCACTGCCATCAACCTTCCCTCCATTAGGACTTATTCATGTCCAGAGCCAGGAAAACAGGCAGCAAACGTCACTGCGCGTCCATCACACAACAGTCGTCTTCCAACTTCTCGCCTCTGGAAGGCGCTACAGAGCACTTTGCATACTATAGATCATATTTTCACAGTTTAAAATGCACTTGCCCTATTAACATGTACATATACAGTATGTATGCATGCCTATATTGTCCATAATCATTGACTCTATTTCTTTGTACTATTTCTATTGTTTAAAACTTACAAAAATACTTTTTATGTATCTTTTTGGTCGGATAAATTAACAGTCCCACCCATCATTTACCTCGATTTGTTCTTGTTGTTTTTAGCTGTTGTTGTGTGCAGGTACTGGGCCAATAACAGTAAATGTGATATTGGGCTATGTAAATAAAATTGACTTGACAATAAGTTCAACATCAGTGCACATTTAGGCAGGCAAAACACTAATCTGTCTAAACTCCATCTTGTAAGTTAAGCTTTTCAAAAAATGTCACAGCCTCATGATATTTAGTTTTTTTCCAGTCTGGTTTGTCCAGATGCTCCCTCTAATTAAGAACTGTGTCAAAAACCTCCAGACGCGCCACAACAGCTTTGTACCTATCGGCAGCCAACTGTGATCCATCAGCTCCGTGCCATGTCAGATTTTCAGTGACAAGCTCTGTACGCAGAATTACTCCACTGTCTGCGAACAGAAATCTCCAAACTGTGTTTGACAATGTGTCGGGCATAAGCAGGAAGATAAAGCAGTCTGTGATGTGCGTCAGACTGTGTTAGCTAAGCGGAGATTTGGGTATAAATAATGACTTTGTGTATTCTACCATGCTTTTCACTGAAGCTTTTAACCTTTCAAATCTATTGATTAAAGATGGATCAGTGGCCAGGTCTCTCTCTCCTTTCTCTAACGACTGCTAACAACTATAATTACTCATTATTATCAGCTGTGCCTCAGTCTCAGGTGTGATTGCAGTCATTCTTGAGGTGAAAGGTCACTGAACAATCTTCATACACGGCTGGTTGTAGTTCTGCATCGTTTTCCCACCTCAAGGGTATCTTTAGGCAAGAAGAAGCAGAGACTGAAGCACGGCCGATGATGTAAACATGAATTAAAACAATAAGATCATTATTAAGAAACTCTGTTTACCGACAACGTTTCCACAAAGTGTTCCTGAGCCCATGTAGTAACATCCCTTATCCAATCATGTGTTCACAAAGTGTTGAACCTCGCTCCATCCTCGCTTGTGAACAACTGAGCCTTTCCAGGATGCTCCTTTCATACCCAACCATGATACTATCACCTGTTACCAATCAACCTGTTTACCTGTGGAATGATCCAAACAGGTGTTTTTGGAGCGTTCCACAACTTTCCCAGTCTTTTGTTGCTCCTGTCCCAATTTGTTTGAAACGTCTTGCTGCATCAAATTCAGAGTAAGAAGATATTTACAAAAAACAATAAAGCTGATGAGGTCAAACATTAAATATATTATACTGACCAATGATCACAGATTTCAGGTCAGAAAGACAAACCAGTAAGATCACATGTTTTGATGACATACAGTATCACTGACCTGCATCTCTTAAGATAATATTAGGCTTCCCCTGCTCCTCTTTGGTTTCCATCAGTTGAAGAGTAGTTTGCATTAAGGCTACAGTAATGCATCACTGTCTGACCTTATTACCCCAAAGCTCCTGCCCTCTGACCTGTAACCTCATCCTGACGTTCCCGCACACACTGAGGTCGCGCCCTCTGTCCACGATTGTCACTTCTCCAGCCTCTCTATGGAAAAGACCCCACAAGGAGGTTGACAAGCGCCACTTGTTAACATTCATTTGTTTAGCTTGTCTTGTAACAGTGAAAAGTCACTGTGAGTGACTGTTTTCTGTTTTACCACATTTGAGAGTGTTTGATTTCAGTGTATTCCTTTTCTTTCAGCGGTCATCAACCCATCACTCCAAACACACAGTGTGGTGCTCTTGACTGCTGATCCACAGAGCTCACCCTGTATCTTGTAAAGAGAGTGAGAAATGGGTTCAGAAATCAAACCTGACAAAAGGTTGTCTGGAATCGATGGGCGAGGCCTCACTGTGCAAGGGGTTAATGGTTTGTTTAGAGAGAGGATTGTACATTTCTGCTTTCTCGGGTTTGCTCTGCTCATGTCGGACAACGAACAGTGGAAAATGACAGCAGAGGTGAGGCAAAAACAGGGTGTCATGTGAACTCAATCATAGACCAGACTCAAGGGTTTGAAGCTCTTCATACAGTATACGCCTTTGTGAGATGATCCATGAGTGGCCTGTTGTATTTGAAGAGATTTGTTCCAAAAGACATTTACCATTTTAGCCGAGCTGCAGCCTCCTCGTAAAAGTTACTGGTCGCACAAAATTGAGACAACTTATGGTTCAATGATGAGGTCAAGTGAGCTGAGAACAAACGCAGGAAAAACGATGCTAAATAAATACTGAGATATCGTCATTTGGGGAAAATGGAAACAAGCTGTAAACACTTATCAGCTTTTTGATTGAAATGAAAAACTTGTTAGTGAACATCTTGCAAATAAGGAGCAACATTAGCATCAAATCTCTGATCACCTGATGGATGCAAGATATTCACTCTGCTTTTAGATCTGTTTTGGTCTCCACCAACTCCTGAGGGAAATATTTGGCTGTTTAGCTCCTACCTAGGCCACCGGCTAGTTGTGAACTCATGCTGTATGAATGTGGTTTGGTGCTGAGCAGGAAGTGCACAGCGGCTTTTTAAAGCTTCCTGTTGCGTCTGGACACGGTGATCAAGATAGCTGTGAGAGTGAATCCCAAACAGTTGTGGATCTTAAAACCAAAACAATGAGCTGAAAGACGCTGAAATGCTGTGTCGGAAACGCTGACAGGATGATGCAGATTCCGATAATGCTTCTTTTCATCCTTTTATAATATAAAAGCATTCATCGTTCAGTCAGATTTAATGATATTTTGACCTGTGATTGGTATGTGTGCACATATATCAATTAAATTACTCAATGTAATTATACTAAACTTTATAATTTCCAAAATACCATAATTATAGACTCCATTTTTGAATAAAAACCTTGAATAATGTAAAAACATCTCACACTATTACCAATGTGTATTGAACATATTATTTATAGTGAACTTTGTTTTGTTTCTTTTGTATGTTACACGCTAAAGTTTGATGAAACTTCTTTTATCTTATCACCAAAATGTGAAGTTCATATTTAACATTTAATATGCTGTTGAATCATCCTGTTAATTGGTCTCATATTCATTTGCAAAACAAAAATATAGAAAGAAAGAAATACAGAAAAAAGGAATCATCTCTCATTTGGGGCTGACACATCAATACTTAGTGGGTTTGTGACTCTGAGCAACCTCTTTCATAAACACGTCATCATTTAATCCATCGTTACTATGAAAATATGAATTAAAGCAGCTTTAGTGAATATTATCTGTCCAAGATGTTGCAGGACTCTACCCCTTCAGATCTGTTTTTCCAGGGTACTTGGAAAATAGTGCTTAAAAATAATGTGTCCTTGTGAAGTGTCCTTCAGCACGACATTAAATCCCTCCACTCACACACTTCTTCAGTCTGGATTGGGGTGGCAGCTAAATTCCAGATGTAAAAACTAAAGAAACCCCTCTTTGACAACCTCGAGCTTCATACAGTAATTTATCCAAACAGAACGATCCAAAAGTAGAACTGTATATCACTTCTCAAAGAAAAGGGTTATTTATAGGCTTACTCCTTCAAACAGAGGATATTAGCAGCTAATCTGCTCACACAGAGGATCTCTGGTGACATCAGCAGGGAGCGAGCTTAGAGACTCAGTTAATTTGGGTAATGTTCGGGAACAATTGAAAGAGGGGCTTCACTGTGTCATCCGTCAATGACTAATGCACAGCTGTGGAATCATTTCTATTGGGAATTGACAGAACATGGTCCTATTGTTTGAGAGGTGCTCTGTACGATGTGGTGGTGATGTCATGTTGGGTGCATGCACGACGAACCTGTCAAACCTTTTCCTCCCTGCATCATTCTCCTCCATCGTCCTCTGTAGTCATGCAGCGCTGGAAAAAGTCACAGGTGTTTTCCATCTCCTGCACCTTTGCATATTCATAACGCTGCAACAGTGTTATGAATGTTTCTACATCAACAGTAGATGTAATTATTATGTATCATGTAAAAATGTTGCTTGTAGTGATGAACCTACAGCGAATTATCACTCGACTCTTGTTTTAGCCTGTTTTAGTTCACTGTTTTGGTTGCACTGCCCAGAACTTTGCTGTTTTTTGTTCATTCTTACCAGCCTCATCGACCTCGTTTCCAGCCACAGCAGCCACAGCTCAGATAAACCTGCTTGCCCGGCAGCAAGCAGCACACTGACAAAATTGACTACTACCTGTGCATATGAACTGCGAAAGATGTAGCAGCTCAAAAGCCAGATAATTCCCTCCGCTGCTGGTGGAGACCAAACCGAGCTAAAAGGAGACTTGCTGTAACATTAGGCTTGTTTTTGTCAGGTGGCCAGAAACACAGCCTCAAATAATGCTAATAATCTTGTGTGTGTATGTGTATCTAGGCAACTGTTAGCAAGCGAGTTTGTCGCGACAACTTTGTAAGGTGATATTGTGTGAGTGTTGTGCTTACAGCCACTTGCGTTGCCCCCAAGTGGCCAAAAGAAAAAATTAATGCAGCTTTAAGGGATCTTAGTTGGGGGCTTTTGTGGGATATGGTGGTTTTTCTCCAACTACTCGTGGGACAAATGCTAGAAACATTATCTGTTACTGTTTAAGCTGTTTGGTATTTCAACAATGTAGAAAAAAAAGCATAAGAAGCTCATCAAGCTATTTCATTAGACAATGTTTCAAGAGTTGAAAGTGATTGAAAGACATTTTTATTCAGTGGAAAAGTAAACTTTATATTTATCTCATTTTTTAAAAATAATGTTAGTGATAAAAAAAAATATTGTTTTATGTAAGAATCTGTTCAACCACCAAAATGTAATCATTGTTTTTGCTCCAGATGTGTTTGTGGGTGTAGAAATAACATCTTGTCATTGGAGGCTCCCTCGCTGGCTTCTCCTCTGTAGGTCTTGACACAACATTCTTCAGCTTATGCAGCCCATCTCTCACAAAGACAAGCAGAGTCGGAGCACAGATGTTTAGCCAACCATTTTGCTGGGGTGTCATTAAATAAGTGACATTATTGCATGACAGGAGTGAAAGTAGCAGTCTTCCCTTGGAGGTTAGTCTGCTGTGCTGTTCATTTTAGCACCCAACTGTGGCACAGTCTGCAGCATACTGTAACTCCCCTGAGGCTTCTACAGCTAACAGATGGCAGCACAGGAAATCAGTATGTTTGTGTGTATGTGTGTGTGTGTGTATTCATGTGCCCGCCTGTGTACATGCATATTTTTCTGCTTCCACATACAGTACGTGCAAACAAACGTGTGTCCTTGTGTTTGCATACTTATGCATTGCATTTTTGTGTGTATTTGATCCCCGTAACGCTGAAATGTCTCCGCTTTGATATCTGCGTGATTCTTCCAGGGTGTTAACAGAGCTAAAATGCCACCTCAGGAGTGCAGTCAGAGCTGAGAGCTGGAGATAAACACTGTTGAACTGTGGAGGAAAACAGATGTTTTGTTTGGTGATTGTTATCGTGGATCGCAAAGCCATGAACAGTCTGTATTTACTAAATGCTTCAGTGTGAAAAACAAGCAGACACAGATTTTTTTCCCAAAGAATGAAAAAATAAAAAACCCCATTTCGAAGGGGTTTTTTGGGGGGGTGTAATGCTAAACTACACCAGCATCCTCTAAATTGCAGATGAACCCTTTCAGCTTTTCAGGAATCAAAGAAAGGCGGGTTAAAACATTTCACCAAGGGGAAAGGACATTAAAAAAACTGCAAAGTTCGTCTTTCAGCAGGAACCCAGAGCCATATCCATTAGCATTTTTCACTTACTTTGCATAATTTGATGCCTCTCTTGCTTTGAGCAAGGACTGGTCATTAAAAATGCATCTGTCTCAATTAAGGTGATAACACATTAGCTCTTCACAACACAAGGCACTTGCACTCCTTGAATTTACTCATATGTGTGTAGGTACCTCATGCAAAAATGTTTGTTTCTTACATCAAAGGTGTTCAGCATAGCTTTATTGAGGTTGTGTGTGCGTAGTGTGGACTAGGGTAACTCAAAGAGGCACTCTGCTGATTACAATGTCAAAGCCATTAGAACCAAAAAATGATCCACAGCCTGTGGAGATATTGTATTATGTCATTTTAATTTGTCCAGCACTTTGGTTCATGTCCAGACATCTGGAAAACTAATGATGTTCCCATCAGCCTGAGCTTTACTTTGTGTTTAGTGCTAATTAGCAAATGTTAGCATGGTAAACTGAGATGATGAACATGGTAAACATTACACCCTCTCCACATCCACATGCTGATGTTAGCTGTAGATGTCGGACTACACAATATCAGCATGATGGTAGTAAGACCTGACACATGTACAGGGTGTCATGCACACCGCCAGTGTTTGTTCACACTGTTGCTACCGGAAGTCAGCCCATTGCCCCTCCTTCACACGCATCTGCATATCACACATTTGTGTATCCATTACGCACAAACGCTGTGTATCCACTTTTGAAGAATTTGAGTAGAATGATGCTCTTCCAGTGTTTTCATAAGTATGCCACTTGGCCACAGCCCTTGTAGTAACCACCTTTTATACAATCGTGTTTTCACAAAGTGGTGAACCTCGCTCCATCCTCGCTTGTGAACGACTGAGCCTTTCCAGGATGCTCCTTTCATACCCAATCATGATCTTATCACCTGTTACCAATCAACCTGTTTACCTGTGGAATGATCCAAACAGGTGTTTTTGGAGCGTTCCACAACTTTCCCAGTCTTTCGTTGCTCCTGTCCCAACTTGTTTGAAACGTGTCGCTACATCAAATTCAGAATAAGCAGATATTTAAAAAAAAACAATGAAGCTGATGAGGTCAAACATGAATTATATTGTCTTTGTGCTGTTTTCAGTTGCACACGTATCAGGAAGGATTAGCTAATTATCACATTCTGTTTTATTTATGTTTTAGACAGCATCTCAATTATGTTTGGAACTGGGGTTGTAACACCATGTCCAAGCAAATGACATTCATCAGCCCAAGCAGGACATTACAGCTGTTTGCTATCAGTGTCACATACTCAGACAAAGAAGGGGAGCCATTGTTAAAGTTTACAGTGGGATGTTTGTTACTATTTGGCCCACACAGGGAAGTAATCATTTACAAGGGGTGACATATTTACTGCTGGGTTGTTTTTTTCTGCAGAAATAAAATTTTATGACTGGCAGAGGATAAAATTTCTCGCTATGGCGACAGTGTGTGCTGCGTGAAGATGCGTGAAACACAAGAAGACTCACAACAGACTGGATCTGTCACCTTACTGAGCAATGCCACGCCACTAATGACTCTCTATGTAACTGCTGTTTTGACGATAGAGCTGCATCTGCGCTTCAACCTGAGCCTGTTTGTGTCTGCCACACCTGATGCAATCTGCAAGCCTTGCTGACACCAGCCTGAAATGCGAAAAGCATTTCGTGTTACTTGTTGTGAGGGGGCGAAAAAAAAGGCAAATTCCCCCAAAGAATTACCTCTAAAACTGAGACAAAGGGCCTTGCAACACCCGCTCACACACAGATGCACAAACTCAACATGCAGACATAGACAGACAGCGCAGAGGGCCCATCCCAGCTGTGCATCTGCTCCCACTTCAGACTCAGATGAAGACGGTGTTTTAGTGTGAAAAAATACTTTTGAAGTTGACATTTTCATCAAGGCCCCCAGACAGACGTCTTTCAGCATAACAAGGGGAATATGAGAGGGATATTTTTGTTGGGTGTAGCACGGCAACGCTTCTTTCATGCGAGAGAGCCGTTTCTAAACTTTAACTTGAGCTCTACTTTCATGTCATCTCCTGCCTGTTGGAGAAATCGTCTCAGTGAATAGGGAATGTGTGATAAATCCTGCCATTATTCTGAGAGTGTGAGGAGGGATGGAGGTGATTTTTGCCTCACGGGCACAGAGTGATGCCGCATCATTTCGTGGTGTCTTTCAAAGTCTTCTCTCCCTCTCTCCCCCTATTTCTCACCATCTTCTGTATTTTTCTTCCCTGCCATCTTGTTTCCTGCCTCGCTCTGCTTCCATCCCTTCAGCTTTTCCTTCCTGACAGCACAGGTATCACATTCCTCTTTTATAAGGCTGACATCCATCTGTCACTGCACGACCTCCTGTGTGACAGCTGAGAGTGCAAAACACTAATGGCTAAAGCCCATCTCTCCTGTCTACAGCAGAGACAATGGAAGACTTTTAGCACATATTAATATGTCTGTAAAAAAAACAAACTTTCATCTTAGCCATTTAACATTTCAGGTTTTAATCTTAAATTCTTAATAATCTCTATCCAGAAATATAAATATTATTCATTAAAGAGTTTCAAGAACAAGGCCACGGTCGAATCATTAAAATCTTCAAGGATTTTCTCATTTCACTCTTTTGTTTTGTTTCACTTGTTCATATAATTCAGAAACTCGATATTTGTTTCTGTGCATACTTTCCGTTGAAAGTGAAGCACTTCAAACAAAGTCCTTCCCTTTAGTCTGCACCAGAAATTAAATTTTCACTTCAATGAATTATGCATACAGAAATATTCTCAGTAATTAGAAGCGAACACAACCTTGTACTGCAATCAGATCAGGGTTGGAAGAGTGATGATCTGTCATGCAAGCTCTGTAGGTTTCCACTAATGGCAAAGAAACAAGCAGCTGCAGCCAGGCCAGCGGCTCAGTGAGACTGCACTTAAACACAGCGGTGCTTTGAGCTTAATGCTAGCTCCAGCGTGGTAACATGCTCACAATGACGAAGCTAACATGTTGAGATGTATTTTTAGCAGGTATAACGTTTACAGTGTTCACCACCTTCAGCATGCTAACATCTGTTAAGTAGCAGTAAACACAAAGTAAGGCTGGACAGCGGGTATTGCTTCGTGCATTAGATGAATTTAAAATTTTGGACCTCAGGTGGCTCTTGAGATGGGCTGTCCAAAGTGGGGACAAAGTCATTGGGAATCCTCCTCAGGGGACCATGAATGGCTCTATAAAAAGTTATGGCGATCCATCCAGTAATTAGTGGTAGTAGTGAGATATTTCATTCTGGACCAGAGTGGTGGACGACCAGCTGACTGACATTACAAGCCCTAGAGCAGGCATGTCAAACTGATTCCATAAAGGGCTGTGTGGCTGCAGGTTTTAGTTCCAACCAAGGAGGAACACACCAAGCCAACCAATCAACATCAAGGAATCACTTAGTTATCAGCTGAAGACTGAGATCTGCTGATTAATTGATTCCAGCCTGGTGTGCTCCTCCTCGGTTGGAACAAAAACCTGCAGCCACACGGCCCTTTATGGAATCAGTTTGACATGCCTGCCCTAGAGCCAGTGTGGCGAGAAATCATTTTCTATTTTACTTCATTGTCCTTGTTTTACCTTGTGCATCAGTCAAGTATTTGATCCAGATCTTGGAATAAATTTATCCCAGCAGTTGAACACGTCCCTGTCCGTTCTGTTTCCCAGCACTGCTACAGATGTCAAACAATGACAGCTGTTCACGCTGCTTGTTTTGTGTGGACTCCTCATTTCCCAATTTCAGCGTCCGCACTGAATGAACGTCTCCTAAACAAAAGCTGAAAAGGTATTTACAGCAATAAAGGTTCCTGGCTCTGTGGATGTTCTGCTGTTAATCTTTAATTGGACTCAAAGAGGATTGGAAAGTGTTTTTCTGGCATCAGCGATACCAAGCATCAGGTCTGCCAGCACAAGACAGAGAGGAAGACAGAGGGTTTTGTTTGATTGCCAAAGCGGACTAGGGGGTCCTGGTGCAGAGTGAGCACAAATCTGGCAGGAGGCTGATGAGCCACACAAAACCAAGTCACACAATAGTACAACCTGTCTGTTGTTATTTCTGAATTTAGACAGCACTGTCGGGCACTGGGTATCTAGGGAATATTTCCACAATAAAAATTCCCCAGTTAGCCAATGGACAGGACAAGCCTTTTCTGAGAGAGTATACAATACACAGTAAGCAATCAATCCCCCTGAATGCCACACAGTACACCCCAAATTGTTTCCTTCAGCCTCAAGGTGTACATTCGTTTTGATCACCAATATTGAGAGGGCACCCACATCAACCTGACAACGTGCCACCATCAGAAAGAGGGATATGTGAAGGGCCGATTCCTCACAGGGTAAATAGGGTCATAAACTACCCATAGAAGAAGCAATTACTTCGTGATCTGACACGGCAACCCATTTCAGCCAATCGAACAGCAGGAGGGGCGTCCAACCATGGTCTTACAGGCTGCTAACCAGGTTAGCTGCGCTGCTAAAACCGGCCAGCTCTGCCACGCCAAATTGGTCTGGGAGATTTAGTGTGGCTCTTTCTGAAACCCCGGGAGCCATCCGATGATGCACAATAGGCTACTCCGCTCTGTGGGACCAGCAGGAGTGGCTTCCCTAGTCTGGGGTAACTAGGTAGCAGGCCAGGCGGCCCTGCCAAATCTATGTGATTTATGGGCCAGTGAGAAGGCTAATGCAGGCTGCTTTGCATATGTCCTGGTTTGGCTCTGTGCTGGCTTTACAGACCTTGTTTTGAGCTTCCCCATTACCACTGTTGCTTATAGTATTCATAGCATTCCCCTTCCTGCTTCAACACTGCTGCTAAATTATGGAAAATGTGTTCTCTATTGAAATTTATAGTGTGCTGCTGTGTAAAAACACAGACACTGGTATATGGATCAGGATGGGGATAATTCAGAGAATGGCAATGGGGCTAAAAGGGTTGAGAGGATTGGATAAAAATGCAATGAGTGCATGTGAGAGGTAGGAGATCACACAGGCTGAACCTGCTTTGAGTACTAAGGGCTCCGGCTCTATTATTAAATCTATTTATGTGCTCCCACCATCACAGGTCCATCCTGACAGCCGGAGAGCGTCTTCTGATCAAATGGAAAGCAGCAAAGGGAATATCTAATTCGTAAATAATCAGCTGCGTTCCATTGCATTCTGGGAGTTCAGATAGTGTATCTGACACCAGGGATTAGTACACCTGATGACAGTAACAGAGTGAGTTTACTGGGCAACAACAATAAATAAAAACATAGCAATTTGTTTCGCATTCAGCAGCTTTTTACTGTGGTCGATCGCTTTCTTATGAAATTGATGTTATTTTTATTAGCTTATTTCAGTGTGAACAGACTCCTAAAATACGTGGAAAATCCATAATAACTACATACCTAAATAGAAAATGCTCTCAGACCACCGCCAGGGAGGCAGTCAGTGCTCATACAAAATCAACAGTTCAGCTACCAATGAAAGAGTCTTTATCGCAACAAAAAACTCCTCTTCGGGATCACAGGAAGTAAACATAAATACTCAGTTTGAGACCGCAGACTGCTGTCACATCACCCGTAGGTTTCTGAAGAGCCATTGCGAAGCTCAGTGATAGTGGTTCCAGCCGTTGCCGTCTTGGCAGCGCCTGACTCCACCAAACTCCCAGCTCATCTAAAAATGGGCAAAGAGGTGGAGTGCGGTTGGAGCTGAGGTGGGCTGGCTGAAGCCTGGTTGCTGAAGCCAAACAGCAAAATGTCACTCAAAAGCAGCGCATAATTCTGCATAACCTCAAGCCTAAACATGATTTAAACGAGGGAGTTATGTAAAAAGTAACTCCTGTGCAGTTGTCATGAACAGGGAGATCAGCTTGCTTAGGTTGCAAACATGTTTATTTCTGCTGTAAAGTTGGGCATTTTAATATGGGGGTCTATGGGATTGACTTGCTTTCGGAGCCTCAAGTGGCCTTTTGTGGAACTGCAGTTTTTGGCACTTCCGTCTTGACTTAATTTTTCAGTTTGTTTAAGACTCATTACAACAGTTGGGCAACAAAATTAAGTCCCAATGATGCCTCTTGCATCTAACTGACTATTTCTCCAACGACTCTGGAGTTACCTCCTGTAGTGCTGCTACCACACTGCTGTCAGCTGTTGGGAATGACCTGCCTCAGATCCTAGTTTGATGGTGGGTTACCAGATTAAAGAGGAGGATTGGAGAATAATCAGATTCTGTGGAATGGGCCGACTATGAATTATGGACTTTTTGGTTGTTGCCAGGGGTTGGCAAGCTAATGAACGGTCACTATCAGGAGAGACTGGGCCTCTTCCACTGGTGAGGAATGTTAACTATCACGTTAAGGTCTGAGTAAATGGCTGGGCTCCAAATGCAGGACACAGAGTCAGATGGATTTGATTAAGAAAGGGATTTATTGTCACAAAAAGGATAACTGATCACTTGGAGACAATCTGTTCAGATCCAGAAGGAGTAGGCAGGCAGGTGAGGTGAGTCAGTAAGAATACAGGTGGTGGACTGGAGCTGGGCAGACTTGGCAAGTTGATGTACAAGGTAGGCGATCCTGAGGCAGGAGAGGGCAGTTCAGAAAAAACAAGGCAAGACCCTGAACAAAGAACAAGGCACGAGAACAGCTTAATGGCCGTGTTACCGGGCTTGTGAATATAACAATCTGACTAAACACGGGTGAGGAGAACCAGGTATTTATCCAGTGGCTGGTGATTAGAGGATTGGCTGCAGCTTTGTTGGATGATTGGCACGAGGGTCAGGTGTAGGTGAATCATGGTAGGAGGAACCACCCAGTCCAGACACACACACAAACAGAGATAAACACAAGGAGATTTTAATGCATGCACTAAGGTGTGGATACCACCCACCAAAGATGCAGCACTTGCATGTCCGTGTAGCGTGCTGTATGGGTAACATTCATGAAATCAGTCGCTCAGGTGAATTCCCTGAAAGCACCGTTTGCTATGCCGATGCATCTTATTTTGACGGCACGGCCGGTGCCACAGTTCCGCTTGCATATGCATCCTTGATCAGGCGAGTTGACCAAATTACTTTTCTTATTTCCTGCAATGACCAAAGGGAGTGCAGTGCCTCCCGCACATATCTTAGCACAATATCAGTGAGAGGAACCACCAATAAACCCCCACACTGACAAAGTGGCGTACTAGCAGAATGTTTTGCATGCACGCAGTCCTCCGTGCACCTGACTGTGTTTATATCCAACTTTGCCAACCACTTCCGCTGTTAACCTGGGGTTCAGTGGCAACTTACACAGTTAGGATCACATTGTGTAGATTTGGCTTGGCAAATGCCTGATCAGAAGTTCCCATTCACCATAAACTAGATGAAAGCACGATGAAAAACATGAGATTTCATCCTATACACACACACACACAAAAAAAAAAAAGCCAAAGAGACACACTAAAGACACAAACTAATACTTCTCTTGTTCATTGTCTACAGAGGAGCCAAACCAGAACATGTAAATAAAAACAGAAGAAACCATGTACCACAACAGCAGGCTCTTCAATATCATCCTCTGGAGGAAGACTCGCTCCCCTGCTATGCCACTCACCTTTGTGCATCTGATGTGATTGTTTGTAAATGATGGCAGCATTGATTTCAGCCTCGCATGGGATTTTCTGTGTCTAGGTAATTTGTTTGAGGGGAAGGAGGTAAAATGGGAGAAATGCTGGTAATGGAGGTGGAAATAGGAGAGATAAAAGCCACCCACACAGAGACTACTGTACAGTATGCAAGCAAGCTACCTTTAAAGCACAAACAAAAGCACATAAATAAAAATCCCTTTTTTCTGAGCCACGTCACAAAAAACATGAATAGGCTGTTCACAGCGTACAAGACATAAGCAACCTTTCGAGAAACCAACATTACATCAGTACTTATTGTGAATAAACCTGTGAATAATATTGCTGTGAAACAAAGAATACACATAGAGAAAAGAAAAACTTCCTAATCATGACATTTTTCGCAGCGCTGCAAACTTACGTTATTGTAAGGAAACTGTAGATTTACATACATTTCACATTAGGGGAATAAAAAACGCTGTTTGATTGGGCTGAATGATGCCTGAAGCGTTGGTAAATGACACGTGGTTATACTGCCATCTACTGGTGGAAAACACACACCACATTTCAATTTGCAGGCTTTGGCACAACTCAAAAATTCAAGAAGGGAACAATGAAAAATTGAGAACAGAGACTCTCTCTTGAAAGGAACCCATGGTATTGGCTTTAAAATAGAGTAAATTCAACCAAGGAGACAATATAGACTGTTGTACTCTGTTTAATGGTTTTGCAGCCTGACAAAAAGGAAATTAGCATTTATATATGTGCTATACAGTTTCCGTCCAGCACCACCCTGATGGTTCATTCCAATAACACATTTTCACTTGCAAAAATCATCTCTGGTCTCAAAGGAAGTTGAAATCAAAGTAATATGACCTTCATCACTGCAGCTAGAATTTGTACTTTAATTGTCTACGCAGGTGATTCTGGTTAGGATGAAAATCTAAATCAGCATCAAGCAAGCCTCCTCTGTACTTGTCACACAGCACCATTGAAAGTTCAGAGTAATGAATCTAAAAAAGTTTACCAAAGTGAAAACACCTTCTAGAATCTAGAGCCTTATCATTGTGGAGACTAAGCTTGTTTAATATGTGTGATATGCAGTGTTGTGCTCTGAGAAGGAAAATTGAAAAGTGACATGATAGATTCAGAAAATCCAGTCACTCATCCAAATACAGTGATTAATGTACAGTTCTTTACATAATATTTATTGCATGACCATCTGAGAAATGTATATAATGTAAATAATATGCTTGTTATAAATATTATTCTCCCATTCTATGAGTTGAATTCTACCTTGGTACTGTTTGTCCACACAGGAAACAGTGATTAGAACATTAAAAGTGAATGACTTTTGGCTTTGACGTTGGGGCAACTTGGATAAAAAGTGCATTTAGGATCTTCTCTTTGGACAAACAGACATGGCAACAACTAGCAACTCCCTGTGTGGTGTTAGAAGAGAACAGATGCAAGGCAAATGCATGATGTAGGATCTTAACCAATGACTATCAGTGTGAGGAGTGCTTGGAGGAGACTGGATCTCTTACTCGGCCCACATATTTACTTCCCAGAGTCTATTATATACACATCACTTGCGGCAGGTTTAAATTTGCAATCCCATAATGCACAGCGCCAGCAGCACCAAAGACACCAGGCTGAGAGTGGGCGTGATCGTAGATGCTTTACCTGAGGAAACAGAAACAGCATGAGACAAATGGACCAAGAGGACAAAAACATTTTTAATCTGTCATCACATTGTTTCAGTCTTACCCTTAATACTAATCTTCCTGATTGGGCCATCTCCACCTTCGTAACGTCCACGTACCATCAGCTCATAGTCTCCCACCTGAGGCATGGGGAAGTCCATGAAGTGCCAGCCAGTGATGTAGACTTTCCCGTAGATGTAGCCTGTCTTTCTGAACATGACCTGGAAAACAAAAAGCAACAGAGATTTGCAACATTTCCGTCTCAGATTACATGGAAACATACATTTTTCAGGCTAAATAGATGGTGGCAAGGTTTGCAAAGCTTCACACCCACCTTGTAGTACAGTGGGAAGGAAATATTGCCAAACCAGTCATATGGGATATGATCCCACCACACATACAACCACTTTCCTGTCCAGGTAATATAGCGCCACATCCTGGGAGGTTCTGGTGGTGCTGTAAACAAAACAAAACCATCTATCAAGATCGCATTTACATCTGCATATCATTACAATATGAGAGTAAGATAACCCTTATTGAAGGTGCTTTTTTCCCATAGACTGACTAACTGCTCTTACGTGCTCTCTTTGTGAACATCTCACAGTGTTCACCAGGTGGTCCAAGGCCGGCTCCATTGAAGGCACGGACCTCAATGAGGTAGTGAGAGTCTGGCAGCATGTTCTCCAACCTGGTCTGATTGACTGCGGCCGAAACAAATATACGGTTCGCTCCCGGCTCCGGATCATCGTACTTTCTCCAGTACTTGATCTGGTTAGAAAGAAACGTGGTTTTTGAAATCACTACACTGTTAGCCAACCAACGCTGGCATTGAGAACGATAGGTGGCGAGTTACAATGTCACTTACAAGAAATGTAAAAATTAAAACTGGTTATGATACTTCTTGAGAAAAATCTGAAGTCATTGGCCCTTCACAGCAACATTATATTGTCTGTTGTGTCTCCAGTAGCTGGTTTTAGTTCAACATTCTGTTGCTAATGGCAGCCGCCACACTTTAGCTAGCTAACTGGAATAGCCTTTTGTCAGATCTGTGACAAATATTTCACAGGCATCATTTAACTACTCCTCAAATGCTCTTGTTGGACCATTATCAGTAAGTACTCCTTTGTGATTGTTGTTGTTGTTAATTTAATTTGTCTGCTATCAGTTGACTCATAAACAAAGTATCTACACCAGCCGTTTGAGGCTAACATGCTGCAAAAATAACCTAGTGCGAACTGTTAATTTACTGCTAACTTATGTATTTTACTCTTTTTCCTCTTACTCTTGCAGACTCTATGTTTATGTTTACTACGCCATTACTGTGTTGAACTTACATACTTCAATAATGTTGATCTTTCACAGGTGATACTTTGTTTGTCCCTAGCATCAGCAGTGTTCATGAGCAAACTGACAGTGAGCTAACTAGCTCTATGCCTTATACAGAACTCATTCATTTAACACTTTTCAGAAGTTTTGAGAAGCCACACAAGCATTTAGTTCTGAGTGAATAAACTCTTCAAAATGTAGCAAACCCCTGGATAGACTTAAGCTAGTTTGTCTTTGCGTAAACCTTAAGGAGCTTGTCCAGAAAAGCTCTGTACCTGGTATCCCTCGATGTACTGCTGCAGGCCTGTACCAGTGTCGACCACTGGCAACCACCAGACCAGAGCTTCGGTGGAGGACACCGGCCTGGCGTAGACGTCTGTCGGAGACTCTGTAGGTACTGGAAAGCCAGACAAAATGGATAGGAAAAGACAAAAAAGTGTCTCACACTTTATGTTTCAAAGGGAATTGGAGAATCCAAAACTGAAACCCAACGAAAAACCAAAATCTCACCATCTCTTGGATAGTAGATGACCTTGGTGAGGCTGTACGGTCCGTCCCCCTTCACATTAAATGACTTGATCTTCACCTGAAACTCTCTGACCTGGAAATCCTCTTCAGTGGGAATGAAGTAGGTATCTCTGTGAACATATCGCCTTGTCTCTGGGTCTGAAATGGTCTCATACCACCAGTCGTAAGCATCATGAGGCTTGAACGCCACGATGTAGCCAAACTTTTTGCCATAGAAATACCACGGCTGCACAGGCTAAAGGGTCAGGAGTGGAAAGAGAAGACAGCTTGTAGATTTTGCTTGAAAGTATTTTTGGTGTCACATAAAGTGAGGGCTTACTTACCTCCCATGTGATGACGATTTCTCCATTTCTGCCTCCATAACCTGCCACATCAGTGGGAGCGACCACTGGAGCTGAGAAGAAAACAGGTCATTAGAGGTTTTTGTCCCACACTGTAGACTCGTTTCTTGAGACTCCTGCCCTGACTTGCTGACTAAAAGGTCAAACATTAGTGTTCTCTACTTACAAGCATCCCAGGTTTTGATCTTGAGGGAGGGGATGCTGGCCTCTCCAGAGCCATGCTCATTGGTGGCGATGATCCTGAACTGGTACTCCATCCATGGGTACAGGTCTGTCACATCTGCCCTCTCCACACTGCCTTCAAGAAACGCCGGAGCTGAAGGAGACACAAATGTCATGTCAAATAGCATTGTGCTAAAAAATGTTGCATTTGCTCTCTGTGCAGTATGATTAGGCAGTCCTATTTAACCTGCAAGCAAAATGGACTTGCAGGTTGTTAACAGGACTGATCACACGAGGCCATGATGCTCCAGCTAAATCCAGTCTGCAGAGCAACTTGGCCCCCTATTGGCAGTGAGCAGTACTCACAAGTGCTGGCGTCCCTCCAGTCGTCTTCGTTCAGAGCCCAGTAGTGCCTGGTCTGAATGGTGTAGGAGAGAATGGGGCTGTTGTGATCGGCTCCTTTAGTCCACAACAGCTTCACCCATGTGTCCCCGATTTCCTCCACCCGAATCACGCCAGGAGGCCCGGGAACACCTGGATCAGAGAGGAAAGACGCATGAAAAGAAAGTTAATATGCAGACAAATGGGTAGGAAGTTGTGCATATATTAAGGAGCGGGGCGGCACTTGTAATGTTGATGGTCCACTATTCTAATTCTTCTGTAAGAATATCAACCAAACTACTAAAATGTGATCGGAAATCAAAAATAATCTCAGCATTTATGATCATTTGAAGCAAAGCACGCTGGGACTGACCTACAACCTTGAGATCAGCGTATGCTGAGTCGCTGTCCACCACTGTCTGAGTCGTGCACGTGTAGCGACCTTCGTGCCAAATCTGGGCATTCTTTATTCTCAGGTCACCGTGGCCATCATCACTCTGAATAACGGGAAGCAAAGGCAAGGAGATGAAAGAGGAAGTGGAGTAACAAGGAAGAGAAAAAGAGTGAGAGCAGGGCATTCCTCATTATCTGACGACACCTGCAGAGACGCCTGTACGATGTTAAAAAAGGCGCAGATCATCACCCTACCATAACGCGTTCGTAGTGTTGCCACTCAGCGTCAAAGTCAATGACCCTGAAGTCTATGGCCCAGATGAATGCGATGTCCAGCATGGGGTCGTATGAAGCAGCGCAGCGCAGAATCACCTCATCGCCAACCTTTACATCAGTGTCTTCAGGTGCCTCTATGATGCTGGTAGCCTCTGGGAAAAAGACACATTAAAAATAAAGTTGGAACCATTATACTGATGGAAGAACACGGCAGTGTAAATATGTGTATCTGAGTACCAATTACTGCACATAAAAGTAATTAGTTACTAGGGGAAGTAAGTTTGGTGTTACCTTTAAATATCTGCTTCAGTTCTCTTTTTAATGCTCTCAGACACAGCTATATTATATGTGGCACAGTGTGGGACAGCTATTAATACTCCAGACCACCAGAGAGCAGCAACGACCAGCGTTCCCACCTGAAAACTGCATGTGGACTGTCCTGGTTAGACAGCAGGATTTGGGAGAAGACCCACATGATGCTGGGTGTGCTTAACTGAGCTTTGGTCCAGTAGTGACTTTGTGTGATCATTTGAGGCAAAGCAAAGCATGCTGCATTAACTTGTAGCACATTACTCCCAACATGAGTGCATACATATGCACATGATCCCTGACCTGTGATGGTGAGGTAGCCAGAGCTGTTGGACTTTCCTCTGTCATTCTCAGCAAAGCAGGTGTAGAGGCCCTCATCACTCCTGGTGGCATTGAGGATCTCCAGACTCCCATCAAACAGGATGGAAATGCTGAGAATTGACACTGTTTGTTAAGCTAAGCTGCTTGACAGCGGATGGGAAATAATTGTTTATTACATTATGTTATGTGAAGTTGGACTGACCGTGAATTGTTGAAGAGGAGCTCTTTGCCCTTTGTCCAGGTGTACCTCGGCCTAGGAGCAGCTCGGGGTTTACACTCGATGACCACGCGGCCATCTTTAGCTCCAAGAAGCTGCTTCTTCACAGGATTGAACTCGAATGTAGGAGCACAAGCTGAAGGGAGATAATAAGGTGTGAATTAATTGTCATTGGTGTCAATGGTTTCATGATATCGTCGAGCAAGACAAAACTGATATTATCATGCACCAAGAAGTCATTTGTTTTGACAGCTAGTTTTCTGTCACCTTCAGTGCTTTGTACTCTTTAAAATACAACTGACTCACCAATGACTCGCAGCTCTGCGTTGGCGTATTTGATGCCCCAATAGTTCTCAGCGACACACTGGTACATTCCTGAGTCATCAAAAGTGAGACTGGAAAACTTCAACTCCCCCTTCCCATACTGGAAAATACACACACACACACACACAACCTGAATATAAACTTGAATATAATTTCAGTGCACAGCAAGTTGATGCCGTGTACTCCCCAATGTCTTTAATAGCAGGTGACAGCATGAATGACTTTTTACCATATATCCATCTTTGTACCATCGGATGAAAGGGAAGGGCTTCCCGGACGCAACACAGCGCATGGTGTGCTCCGAGCCAATGTCGATCTGAGTATTATTGATGGTCTCCGCCCACTCCGGAGCAGCTGCAGAAACGAAACGGGCACGATATTCAAATAAATGCACCACAGAAGTACTGCTTTGTTGGTAAAAGTACACTGCAATGAAATCCCTTACATTCCACATACAGCCAGGCCTTGTGCCAGTCCTTTCCCTTCGTGTTGATGGCCTCACACTCGTACGATCCCACGTCCTCGTACTGCACATTGTACAGATGGAGCACAGCTCCTGATTCGCTGATCTCATGATTTGGTGGGAGGTCTGTGGCGTCCACCTTCCTCCAAACAATATGAGGGATGGGGCTGAAAAAGACACAAAAAAACACACAAACTTAAAATAAAGGTAACAAATGTGCACACAATAATGATCTTTAAATAAACCGCTGCATAGGTGAAAGCATGCATCTCATGAGCCCTTCATGTATTATTTAAAAACTTACTTTCCCAGAGCAAAGCACTCCAGTGTAATATTAGAAGCCAGCAGGGCAGTAGTGTCTGGGAATTTCACCCTGATGTCTGCTGGGTACTTTCTCTCACCTGAAGCCAAAAAAAACAGTAGATTATATCCAAATATTGCAGATCAGAAACAAGAGTTTTCCTTTCTGTAATAGTTTTCTTTCTAAATTCTGTTAAGCTGCGGCACAGCTATTCTCTACTCACCCTCATCAGGGGGTAAGGGGATGAGGGGGATGAACTTGGAGAAGACACTCTTCCCAGTGATGGGGCTGGAAACAAAGCAGGAGTAGTTCCCTGCATCCTGAGCTTCCACTTTGGAGATGTACAGGTTCCCCGTCCTCTGGGAGACAAACCGGCGGCGATCCGTGTGCAGGAAAACTGGGAACTCGTTGTAGATCCAGCGGTAGGTCACCTCCACTGTGTGGGAAAAGACAGAAGCACGTGGACCAGCTGTTATCTTCACAAGATTGACTTTTCTCACGCAGACAAGAGGACCTGTACGTACGTGGCCAGGCTTTTGGAGGGGCACACAGCAGAACTGCTCCCTGTCCTTCTTTGACATACACTGGGTCTCTCTCCTCCTGGGGAAACTCCTCCACAACTACGCCGCACACGAGGAGAAAAAAAGAAAATGAACAGGAATTATAAATGAAAAGCATAAAAAATGTGCAATCAGTTGAGACAATAAATAGGTGCTTTAGATATTTTTTTAACATGGAAACAACAGGTAGATCTGCAGTATATGTAGTTCAATACCCCCATATCCAAATCCAGCTAATTAATGCAAACAATTTTGACTTCTAAAGGGACAATTAAGTGACTGACTTTCATTTTTTCTGGCTACTTTTGGGGAGAATTAAAGGACACAGATCCAACATATCAAAATCTTTACAAATTCTGAGTCAGCATCTAGTATCTGGAGTAGCCCAGGAGACGTCTGACACCAAGACAAGGCATCAAATCCAAGGGAGTGAGAGGAGGCTGGAGCGCAGCACCAGACGTGAGTACTACTGCCCCGCCGGCTAGCATCGGCTGCCCCAGCAGGGTCACATGCTCACATCCGAACTTGACCCTGGCCTCCTTGCTGATGACGGTGCCGTAGATGTTCCTGGCCACGCAGACGTATGTCCCAGCGTGTTTCTTCTGTTTAGGGTTGGTGATCACGAGGTTCCCCCCCACAAGGCTGTAGTGCTCATCTGGTTGCTCCATCAGCTTGATTTCCCAGTTATCACGGCGCCACCTGGAAGTTATACAGGTACAATTTCATATAAGATGGATATATACACAGTGTAGTATTGCTTTAAAGGAAAATCTTCTTGTGTGTGCAACCTGTATGTAGCTGGTGGGTTCGCTCGTGTCCTGCAGTTCATGGAGATTCTCCCATCGGGAGAGTCCTCCGTGTAGACCACATCCACAGGCTCCTCCTCAAAGATGGGGCCGTATCCAGTAGCATCCTCTGGTGAATTGTACACAACCATTAAAGGTATGCTACGCAGGAATGGTCAACTACTGTTTGCAAACACAACATTCGAACATGGCCCCTTCCTCCCCGGCTCAACTCCACCAGAAGTGCCTGAAACATCGTGACAAATGTGCAGCATGGCCTGTTTTTTAGTGCTGCACTCAAGAAACTGAACTCACCTCCATAAATTCTGGGCTCACCAAACAGGACGGCAACTGCAAAGCAAAAAACACGGTGGTGTCAGCTAATGGTGTGTAGGTAGTGCTGATAATCCTGTCATGACAGTAGGGGTGTAAATTTTCAGGCATCGCTGTGCCTCTTACCTGTGAGGGAGACGGAGGAGGAGAGAGCCAGAAGCAGTAAAGCAGCGGAAGCCATGACAGTCAGCAAACCGACTTACTGCAGCAACATGAGCTGGGCGGATGTGCAGAGGGACACAAATAAGAAGTGGATGGACAGGACATGAACTGGAGAGGGCTGAATAAGAGACAAAAGATTTAAGGCTGTCAGAGACAGAATCACAGTTATTTTTATAATACATCATCGCTGCAGCAACAGCGTCTTATTAAACACTTGTGAGCCTTGAGATACAACAGCAGACTGATGAACAGAGTGAGAGCAGAACTGGCTGCGCAGATAAATGATTCAGGATGCAAGTGACTCAGCAGAAACAGTCATACAAAGCTTGTCCACAAGGACAGACACCTGCAGAAACACGCAGGCCTGCACACAAAACACAAGGTGGCACCGCAGTACCCAGACAGCCCCCGCTGTGCCGGCACACATGCTTACACATGACTTCTGCAGGATGGAGCAGCTGAGAGCAACTGCAGCGTTTGGACAAGGAAAGCCTGGAGATGGACTGGGTGTCGGCAATGACAAACTGGTCCAAAAGACATGACTTTACGTTAAAATGATCCCAATGAGTCCGATAGTGGGGTTAAGAGATTTTAAATTTAGGAAGAAAAGAGCACTGGTATCTGATCAGGTTTCTGCAAATATCCTGAGCTGAGGTATCAGAATCTGTATCGGGACGGATCATCAGTGCCCAACTCGTGTAAATCGCATAATTTCAGATAGATTTCAGATATTTACATATTGTGAATGCAGCTACTTATTGATAGTCAACTGGGGGAGTGCTTGCAGGCCATAGTTTTGCCAACCTGAGCCAAGAGTGTGATTTCACTCCAAAGCAACTTAAACATCTGCAGTACAACAGAATAAAAGCTAAAATCATGAGGCCAACTTTAGCCTGTTCACAATTGATCGTAGATTAATATAACAAAAACATCTTAGATGTGGTCATTCCAATGAGGTAACACTCACTAATCATAGCCTTCCACTTAGCACACCGCTTACTGTAGACTGCATATAGCTGAGTTTCCTTGGGGTGTATGTTTACTGATGAGGATGCAGCAGCTCTTCATGCTTCTGCTGACCCCCAAATGCATCACGGACCTTTTGCACCACACACTCAGCTTAAAGCTCAGGCTGCATCTGATCATAATCTTCCTATAATGCCATGGGCCAAGGGGGCGTTATCAGCAAACAAAGAGGAAATCAGGGAAACAGCTTAAAAATGTTGACGACATCCAAGCATCCAAGACGCGACGGGAGAGAAAAGGCACAATCTCGGAGGAGAAAACAGCCAGACAGCCACCTCCCATGTGCCCCGGCAGCCACGTTCGTCTCAAGCACACAGAAACAGAGAGAGAGAGAGGGAGAGCGGAGGCATACACCAGCATACAGCACATCCACATGCAGAGACTGCAGCACTGACTCCTCATGTGCACCCTTGATGACTCAACACAAATATCAGCACAGCACACTCGCGGCTGGCTGCATCTCTCCTGCATTGGCACGGCTGTGTGCCTTCGAACTGAGAGGGAGCAAGAGCGGCAAAAAGTGACATACTCCGAAAATCAATCAACTTTAGGCCTCAAGCATCCCGGACACTTTTACATACAGCTTTGGCTTTATAGGTTACAGCTGCAGCAATCTGTTCCACCACTAATTCTAATCAATTCGTCCGAGTGGGTTTTCATGTGTTTCCTCTCGGAATAATCCCATCACAGATCCTCTTTGGACAGGCAAGCGAAATTTAGGTCAGCACATGTATTAAGCTCAGTGTCTTAGCGGCAGCCTGATGACAATGTCTGCTGTGGTTTTACGGCTGCGGAGAAATCACATCAAAGTGGTGCCTGAATTCAGCAAGAGGGTGAATGACGCTGTTTTGGGCTCGAGTTTTGATTTGGTTTTATCTGATTTGTTTCTGTGAGCGAGGGTGCTGGTCCTGGCTTTCTGCTCTGGACCACATGAGCTAGAATTATGTCATATATTCAAACAAAAAAAAAACAGACATGAAATAGAATTAGGCCTCATGTTGAGGATGCAAAGGGACAAACAATCTAACTCCCCTCAACAAACTGCAGCCATGATGGTTTGCAAAATATTTTTGACATCCAAATTGGGGTGGGGTGGCGGAGTTCATACATTTTGCATTTTCCCGGAAGAGTCCAGGGGGCAGGGGGGAAGTTATTCAGCAGAGATATGTGGATCTCACAAATACAGGATTAATAATATTTAACTTCAGCTCAAACCAAACATATTTTAGGCTTAATGATACATGGAACCATTTAGACTCAACAGATCTTATGGCAGCACAGTCCAGAGTTGCCCTCTTGCTCATGAAGGACAGCCAGACCTTTACAATAGATGCCGCGGTGCATCCAGCAGCTCCTGCGCCCTTGACGCAGGCAGCATCTGACACTTCTCACCCTGCGCCTCCTCCCTGCACCCACAGAAACACTTTAATATCTCAGCATGTGCGCGCCATGACTAAAAGTGCAGAGTGACAAGCTCAAACCTGCTTCCAAACAGTGCACACTTTGTCGCAGTCATTCAAAAAAAAAAAACAAAAAAAAAAACATCAGCCTCTAAAAGCAACTGCGCAGCCCCCTTACATCACTTGGCCCCAATGACGACTGAGCGGCACCGGCCGGTAATGCTCTGCTCTGCATTGCGGTATCCTGTGCCGGTCCATATCTGCATTACAGCGCCGAACACATCCAGGCTCACGCTCACTAAGTCCACGCACAAGAGCCAGCGAAGTCATGCACACCCTCCCGTGTGGTGCCGTTCTTACCTTTGAGGCAGAAAAGGGGAAATTTCAGCGCACCCTCAGTACGGCACACCTGGACCCGAACCGCATCATCCCACGGCCCACCCGCCGGAGCGTCCCGCTCAGCTCAACTTTTCTATTGGAGGAGAGCGGCAGAGTGACACCGCCGGGTGGCTGAGAGGATGAGGCTGCGATTGGTCCGTGAGAGGAGGAGGATGGGAGGGATGCGAGCACGCTGCTGCTGCCCATCCCAGACAGGGGAAATAAAGCCTTCACGGAAGATGAGAGAAGTTGGCGTTTTTTAAAAAACTATGCACACAACGAGGAATCCTTTTAAAAAACATACTGGATTACTTTAATACCTGTTATTTATATACAAGAACTCAGCCATTGCACAGACACACTCAGCTGGTCTTAATAGGAATATTAAGGTATATTCATAAAGTTAAGGCGTAGGGGAAATATGAAATATATGAAATGTGCCTCGACTACAGTCCATATCTTACTCTCCACCATGTGCTGTGCATCATAAATGACCTTCAGATCAATCTATAATTAATGACAGATTCCAGACATCAGTTGCATGACTGCATGAAATATTTATTTGATTAAAAAAAAATCCTTTATCAATCTTTATTCTAATATCATTCATTGCACAATCTGTCTGAGCATGATGCAAATATAAAACGTGTACTTATATTTTTTGATCGGGCGTTTTCATTAAAAGAAACCACCATGGAAAAACTACAGCAAAGCTCTTCCAGCGGGATGCGCATGCGCACACACCAGATGTGACTATCCATGGATTAATTTTTGGAGATGTATCTCTGTGGGTTTTTTGATTTATTAACAAAAACATTGTATTTTTTATCCACTAGATGGAGCCACATACACATGCACGCGCGCGCGCGCACACACACACACACAAAGAAAAACATTTGATTTGAAATCCTGAAACCAACATTTATTTCATTTTTTAAACTTCATTTAAAATACAAAATATTTTGCAATATTATATTGTAGAGTAAACCATTTTGACAGCCTTTCATGCTTCTCATGTAGCTTCAACATTAACCAGAATGTCATATTATATCATATCATATGCTGTATATCCTACTGTATGTTCACCAGTCACTAGAACGTTGTTTCCAGGGTATTCACACTCCAATGTGCCAGTCCGCTTATCTGTTCCATGCCGGCCATCCTTCTGTATGCTCCAAATCACATTTTGTTTTGTTTTGTTTTTGTAGATGCACACTCTCGAAAAGGATTTTCATCTGATGTCTGGTTTAGGACAACAGCTTTCCAGCGTGCTGCGTACACAGGTTGTCGTAAACTAGACGCACGCGTGTGTTTGACATGATGCATCCTGTTCGAGTGTGTGCCTTTTTATAAAAAATACAGAAAAAGGTGCATGGACTGTCGGAGACAGAAACAATACAGGTGTCACAAGAGCTCAGTCACAAGTTAAATAATCTCCTTTGATACCTGATAGGCTAAACATTTGAGCTAGCAAACCCACCTGACAAGTTCAAAAATAAAAAAAAGACAAAAAAAAAGAAATTTCACAGCAAATGAAAGAGTGAAAACTGTAGTCTCATCTCGCACAACGCCACTTTGCCCTCCTACCCATAGTGCAGCAGGGCCGATCGAGGTCAAGCTCTCACCTCTGACCTCAACACACCTACGCTCAGTTCAAGCCATTATTTACAAAACACAACAAAAATATCTACACGTGGAAAGCTGACACATTGCAAACCTAAAAACTTGATGCAAGTTATGATAAACCTAAGACGTGGGGGAAAAAAAGAAGTGTCGCATCTCCTGACGAGAGTAGGAGTCGACTGCTGGACACACATCAGAAGTACAGACGGTTATCCGTGGAAATTGAAAGCGATAGTATACATCACGCGCACGCCTTAACACAGTAGCATGCATGTGCTGCACACACACACACACACACACACGCACGCACGCACACATACGCATACTCATGCACCCAAACTTTCACGCACGAGCTTCATTCATTTACAGGAATAGAAAACTCACTGAGTGCTGCGCTCAGAACGTGACAACATACACAGATATAAGATTAAATGCATAAACCAAAGTCACCGGTGTGTTTTAACCATTTGCAGTGAAACAAGCGATTTTTTTTTCATCCACATGAACAGACGCACTTGTTTCCACATTCAGGATTCATGACGCAGTTTTTTCGACCCCCTTTGCCTCTAAGTGCTACCAGTAACAGCAAGTCCCATTCTGAGAGTAGTCTGTGCCAGATGGTGAGTCTGGTTCCTGTTGGCAGTTACCTGGTGAGTAGGTTGGCAGTAGTTTAGTGCTGCTGGGCAGCAGCTCCTCCTCGAGATGAATGCGTTAGTAGGAGAATGTTTGAAATGAGCTTGTGAGGCGTCCACGCTCTGACCTCAGGTTTTCCTACGCGTTTTGATATCCCACCCGTTTCCTCGGATTAATTCTGAGCCGCATGGTGCCATTCAGTGGTCAGTTTGTGGACCATATTGGCTGTTGATAACTGGGTTTATGATTGTCAACAAGGCCATAACAATCTATAGCTGAAAATGATTCCTCACAACTAAAGCCAGCATACAACCGCGGAAAAGGTCATTTTTTCAGTAGCTTTCAGCCCTGTTGAAAACTATTTAAAGACTCGAGGAGGCTATTGAAGTTAATGAGCCCACGCCGACGTCTCACAATCCTCAATGACCACCTAGCTCGCAATGAGGGGTCTCGGTTGGAACGAACAAATTCTTCAATCCTTCGGAGCTTCTTCTCCACGAGTGTTTAATGCAGTTTTGAGTACTCGCATAGCCTTTAAAGTTGTCGTGGACTATATGAGCTGCACTGAGTCCAGGTCTGTCCTATGCATGATGGGATTTTATTCTATGGATCTAAGTCACTGTTCTCTACAAAGGCACTAGAAACCGTGCTGAGAGGTTCTTCATCATTGACATCTAAATATCCAGAAACTACAGTGTGTACTCTCAGTAAACCTCTACATTTATTGTCTTTTCTGCCCGTATACGCAGCAGACAAGTGGAAATGCTATCGGACACAATGTCGGGGGTTAGTTCTGACGAAACGAACGTGGCCGCGATTCGGGGTGGAAGCACTTGACAATGACACTGGATCAATCACACCTCCACTTGCGTTCAGTTAGTGCTCAGGAACAAGAAGCGTGGGCTCGGCGCAAAAGGAGGAGATCGGGGACGAAAAGAAAGAAGACGCAAGCACAGCTCAGGCTTGAGAAAAGGCGAGGCTGAAAACAGGCCTGTTGGGATAAGCAGGGGGGAGTTCTGGCCGGCTGGCTGGTGTGATGAGGAGTGAGCCGGGTTCAGAGTGTTTCCAGCCAGGTTCCCGATCGATACAAACGGACATCCCTGACCTCGAAATATAACTTTCTTCTTATTCTATTACACACGTACAAACGGTTCATCCGTCTCAAAAGGACACATGCTAGCTTCTACTTTGAGTCACACATTTCACAGCCGTGTCCACAGAGACGCTGCTGCCGTTTTTTCTCTACATATCGTACGCCATTGAACACTTTGACTGAAAACGAAGAGAAAACAATAAGAGGCAGTCACTAGTAGGCGTGCACCATATACAGTCTCACCACGCAGCTCACCTCTGCAACAACTGACACGAGGATGGTAAAATGCTTAATAGAATTCACTCCATGCAGGTGTTTATGAGTGCGATTCAATGCATATTTGCCTGCCTGCGGGTCATTTGATAAAATATATATTTGGATACATCATGTTTAGTATGTTTGCAAAGGAGATCAAATGGCACTAACGCACACACACACACTTGGCCACGCTTTTCTGCTCAGTCTCAGTGGTAAAACTCTTCCTGGTACATTCCTTCTGCTTTTCCGTATTGCTTCCTCTCTCCTCGTCTCACGCCTTCGTCCAACGCTCGTGGTGGTGGTGGGGGGGGTGCGGTGTCGGTCTTTGCCATGCTGAGTGTGTGTCGATCAGAGGAGGGTCACAGTGTGACAGGGGCTGGCGGGTGTGGAGATGAGGGCGTTCTCAGCGGTCTCGGCGACAGGCGGCCCTCCGTTAGACAAACGAGTTCATGGCGTTGACGGGCGACGGGGCCTCCGAGCTCTCGTTGCCTTCGTGCGTGTCTTTCTCTTTCTTGCCGCTGTATTGGCCGATGAAGGAGCCGTCCTCATTGAACTGTCCATCCCCGCCCTCCCCGTAGTCCACCAGGCTGTCGTCGCTCTCGTCGCGCCGCACCGTGCCGTTGGACGGCGTCCGGCTGCCCTTCAGCGGCTTGTGGTCCTCTGTGTCACTGTAAAGGTTAGGAAAAGGTTGGAGGGAAGGTTATTGAGGAAACAATTCAGGCAGGTGAGTTGAACTTTATCTGCAGTGATCAGAAACCCTGGAGCCACACAGGGGACAGACTATTATCCAAGCATTAGATGGCTCTTCCACTGTGCAAATGCCACACATGCTGTACATTATGACAGACTATACTGCTGTTGTGTTTGGTTTGGGCTCCGGCACTACAAACATGCTGGACGAGCCCCACTGTGACATTATTTTGACAAATATACACATAATATAAAGAGTTATTGTGATGTAAAATATCATTGGAATGCCTGACACATTAGAGTTTATGGTTCTTGTACAGTGGAGCAGCTCAGTTACATCTGCAGTACCTTATATCTAAAGTGTTAGTGCTGTTTTAAGCCTGGGTGCTCTTCTTCGGTTAGTGACCACTGCTGAAGAGGATTATGCAAATGCGTGCTGCTCAGTCTCTTGCAATACTTTACCTTTACAGACAAGTTCTGCAACGAAATCAACCGATGTGCTCTTCGGTTTACATGCAAGAATCAAAAATGCACTTTCTCTCCCTCCAAAGACTTCTGCCTTCTACCTTCAGTGTGTTCATTTGGTCTAAAAAACTCCCTGCTCCGGTCAATTCAATCATTTTTCAAGCTCGATGCATTTGCGTTTAAAAAAGAAATTAAATGAAGGAAGCTAGAGAAGTAGAAGCAGTCATTTTTAATGTTAAATGTTTGCGTTAATGATGGAACCGGGGTTATGGTTTGACTATGCCAATGAGTGTGAGGACATAGTAAAACCAGATCAGCTGATGTGCTTTCTCTTTGCTTTTGGTTTCTCTGTAGTCAGAAACATAGCTTGCATGCATGCTGGTTTTGCCACATCTCATCTTACCTCTCCATAGACCTGAACCCACCAAAAAAAAACAAACAAAGATAAGAATGGAGGGACACATGAAAAGCAGTTCATGAGCCACAATGAGCCTCTTTAAGCACTTCTCAATGCATGGAAACATTTAAAGCACAACGACATCCACAATTCTTTAAAAACACATAGTTCATCCATTCATTCATTCACAGCAACTACTTTTGCCTCCAAAATCCTGAGTAGCCTCAAGCGTTAACATCCTCAGCATTCCTAGAAAACGTGAAAATGAGATGAAAAAAGTACAACAATCTGATGGAATTTGTTTTGAGATCAGTTAGTACACAAGTGACTTAGCCAGAGATTAGATTACTTGTTAAAATGGACATATTTTGCACTGTATAAAGCCTGTGTTGATTAGACGGCCAGTGTGGAGGTGAGTTCTAAGAGTCAACACAGAGTAGTGCAGATCTTTGCCTTGCCTCTATGGAGTGTTTGGTAATGGAGTCTGGTGGGGACAGTGTCTCTGCAGCCTGGTAAAATGTTCTACATACAAACAGTCAAGTCAGGACACAATGAATGAAAACCGAAAAGAAATGCATGCTGTTGTCCTAACTTCTCTGTCTGGAGAACATCTCTCACCTGTACTCTCCAAACGTCCCATCGTCCTCCTTCATGGGCTGGATCTCGGGGTCTTGGTGAGCGTCTTCTTTCTCTTTCACTGTAGATTACGCACATTTGTTTTTCCCACACTTCCATCCAGACATGTCAATAAGCTTGAAACGACAGCAATAACGAGCGCGTTACCTGGATATTTGCCACCCTTGTTCCTCTTGATGAAGCACACGATGAGGAGGACCAAGATGAGGAGAGCGATGGCACACATCAGTCCGATGAACCATCCCTGGGTGGCAATGTCCACCTGCCGGCTGGGTACAGCTGGAAACACACAGAACGATGGAGACAAACTAGGCGTTAACTGTCAATTCAAGCTGCTAAAAAAGGCTGTAATTCTTAATGCTGAGCAACACTGAGATTAACAGGCTGTAAACACAGACATGAGATTTAAAAATGGGTTAATATGTAATGATTGTTTAGGCACCGTGAACACGACAAAAAGAAAAAGCTACAACAGTAAAATAATGGACCTCTTTAGTAATGATTTTAAGTGACATGCATCAGACCAACCTGACGGCAACATGCTTGCACGCTAACTAACAAACTAACGACCGTACATTCATTCTGAATGTAGCATCGTGTGTCTGATCATGAGACAGTGCTGTAACAGATAGGGGACGGGGAAACGAGACAGGCAGAAGACAGGAACATATAAACACAAAGAGCGTCCATCCTGAGGCATGCTGCCTCACCTGGCACCACCACCAACACTTCGTCTGTGCTGTGGACCGTCGGGTCAGCCGGGTCTCTAGCTACCACTCGCACCCTATAGGACGTCCCTGGCTTTAAACCTTTAATCATATGCCAGTGTGAACCGTTTACCAGCTCCTTTTTCCAGTCCTCTTTACCTAGAATCGGTGTAGCGGATGAAGAGGGATTAGATTCAGGGAGCCTTTGGGACAAATAATTATTTGAATGATGGTGTTTGTGGACCAATCAATGCATGCTGCAGATACATAGTGAAGCCTTACTGTTTTCTACAATATATTCCACATATACATTCTTATGGTGTCCAAAGTAATCCCAACTGATCACGACACCGTCCTCCGACACGGACGTGTTAACTGTGCCAAACGCCGGGCCGAGAGGTGGCGCTGAGCACACAAGAGAGGAAAAAAATCTTTAATTCAGAAGTCACTTTCCCAACTCATTAAAATATCTTCATGTGAAACAAAACCTTTGAAATACCGCTCTGGAGCTTAAGCACAGGAGTGAAAATACATTTACTACAACTCCAAAAAGTTGTTTGTTCAGGTGGTTAAATTTTGGTTTAATAGCCAAGAGAAATATTCATGGCTGTAAACTAACTTATCATAAGAAAACAAAGATACAGCCACTGTAACCTGATGTCTCCCAGCAGCCAAACTCCAGTCAAGAAAGAATTAAAACTGTTTGTTCATCAGTAAGAAAATACAACCAACCAAGTCTAAATTTACAAGCACTTGGCTGTTGGCTGTCTGTCCCACCGGTCCCATCATACAAATACATGTCAACACAGTTTCTGTTACATGACAAAACAACTTTCAGAATAGTGTCAGATCCCATCACAGCATAGAAACAAGTCAGTTAATATAGTTGCTAAAAATGGCCATCTCAGCATATAAGTCCTCTTAAAACATGTGCTAGTTAGATGAGAGAGAAATCCAGGAGTCCAGGATCTGAACTGAACTCTAAACTCTTATTGAAACTATTAATTAAACAAATCTTTTCTTTTGCTGAGATGGAACATTTTTTGCAGGGCAGAGACTATGTGTAGATATTTGGGGAGGCAGAAGGGGATACAGGGAGTGCGCTTGTACCCTTGTGAAACGGGGGAGGCGGAGACTGAGTGATGGGGGAGGTTGGGTGAGGGGGCTCTGTGGGGCCTGAAAGAACATGGAAAAGAGTGAGACAACACACATACGCAGCACAAAAGACACCATACAGCGAAGACTGCAGAGCCTCTGTTCTACAGTTGCTACTGACATGCTGAGATAAAATACAATGCAACCACGTCTCAGCCCTGAGATTCAGAGTGAAGTTCAGCACCTGGTTCAGCGTCCGAACAACAGACGTCGACCGGCTCTGAATCGCAGCTCTGCAGCATGCACACTGTGCAATCAAATTCTGCTTGTTCACGCACACGATCCATCATTTCATAGCATCGGCAGGTGTATAAAACGTGTTAGTGCCGGACTGAGACGAACGCATTCACAAGCATCATGCGTGAGGCTTCGAATGAAAACGTGTTCATTTGAAGAAGGCAGATGAAAGAGCTGCAAGCACAGCTAATTCTAAAAACCCAGTGTTTTAAACTACGCTGCAGTAAATGCAAGCTATTCTCTCAGAGGAGAGGGGGCTGCTTGCAAATGCCATGGAAGTCTGTCACACTTACATCCTATTTATTCACGCAGGGAGCTTTTAGACATGCTAACTTAGTGACATGCAGGGATAATTAAACTAAAGTCAACATCTATGCTAGACTCTTTGTCTGTTACTAATATCCGATGGTATGGATTACATGCATGCGCTTCCAGTGGCAAACTTTGGGTTACCTTTGCCCGTCTCTACAGTGGGCTGAGTACGAACTTCAGAGAAAGAAAAGAGAGAAAGACATAGAGGGGGTATAAGGTGCAGAACGCAGTAGGATCTCACGGTTGTACTTTTCATCTCACAGGAATCCCCAACATCTGTCAGGGCACTGTGATGCTGACCCTGGAACTCCTCATTCTGTTTGCTTAAATGATATCGGACTTTGACCTGTTCCTCGTATTGTTCATGTGATATGCTACAGATGATGCTAAATGGTGTAAAGTGTAAATAACTCACTTGTGTCCATGACCGTGAAGGCCTCCTCTGTGATGACGGGGCCGGAGCCCTTGATTGTCTTTGCGCTTAAGTAAAACTTGTAGAGCATGCTGGAGTTCAGGTTGTCCAAGGTGAAGCTGGTCTCATTGGCGAGGAAGCTCTTGACCTTAACTGGTCCCAGTTCATTGGTATTGTTGACTGCAGAGACACAGAGGGGAAGAGCAAATGAGGAGGAGGAGTTAAAGGAGAAATATGAGGAAACAGTCCTTTGCACAAATGCTGCATAATACGGCAGCTGGTACGCCTACCGGGTTGGTATTTCAGTGTGTATCCAGTCAGGCGTCCATTGTTCTTCATTGGTGGGCCCCATTCCAGTGTGAGAGAGTACAAACTCGGGTTTATGACATTCAAAAAAGAAGGAGGCCCCGGGACTGAAAACAAAACCACAACCACAATCAGGGTCTGAATGCTGCACAGGACTCAGCATTTGTATGATCATTACGGCTTTCCCATATCAGTGCTAAGGTGTTTCACAAGGTTTTAAAGGTGTAACTAGATGGTTGTTAGCTTGTTTGGGTTGTTTTCTAGTCACACTGTGGGTGGTTGCTAGGGTACATGAAGGGGCTGTGGTGATTTTGAGCAAACACAGCTAGGTTGTTGTCACAGAAGTATTGGCGATAGTCATCAGCTCGACACACCTCCCTCAGGAGTCTGGAATCTCTTGCTGGGGCTTGGAGGCCCTTCTCCTTTGCTATTCAGGACCCTGATGGAGAGGTTGTAGAAGCTGTAAGGCTGGAGGCCTGGCAGACGTCCCTCGCTACGATTCCCGCTGAACGTCAAGACCTGCTCCAGCTGCTCCGTCTCCCCTTCTGCCTCATGCAGGCCACGCTCGCGCCGGTAGTACACCTGAAGGAAAGACACCAGAGTTAATTCTTATTCATATTCATTCCTGCGAGGGTATGAAAATCTTAACAAATGCTTGCATGTGTGTGGCAGTACCCCTACCAGCAAGAACAAAACACGTGTAGAAATGACTATTTATCAAACGATACCTTGTACGCCTGTAGTTTCCCTCTGACTGAGGGCAAAGACACTGGCTCCCAGTGTACCTCTGCGAGTGTGCTGTTGTGAACCATGATATCTACACTCTCAGGAGCAGACAGAGGCACTGCAGGGCAATGACAGAGAGAGAGAAGCAGTTCAACACTACGCTCGGCAGCTTTCGGTGCGTCGCTCTGTTCTGCCAGCTCATGTGGAATTTAAGCAAGTGTATTTCAACTGGTTTTGACCAATGATGACGAGATAAACGCTTTCAAAATTTTTGAACCCTACAACGTATATAACAATCAGTCCACTCACAGTCCTCTCCAGAGTATCCGACCACCACTTCTGGCTCTGGGCCGTTGCCATAGTCATTCAGAGCTTGAACCTTGATCTCGTAGGGCACGTAGGTCGGAGTCCCAGACACGACAAATTGGGAAACGTTGGCCACATTCTTTGAGGACCAATCCTCATCCACGTCCTTCTGTCTCCACTGCACTTTGTACTCCAGGCTGGGCCCGTTGGACTGAAACCCTGTCAGCGGCTACAGAGAGAATATTTTTGCTGAAAAAGGCTCCAACTTTGCTGCCGTGAAACTTTAGTTGCACTACATAACGCTTCAAAAAGAAACGACAACTAGAAACAGGCTCACAGCATTCAGCCCGCCATAACAAGGGATTTCCAATCTGAAAGAACGATATCTTACCGTCCAGGAGATGACTAAGTTGCCAGGCTCTGTTCCTACTCCCTGAACATTTGATGGATTCTCATCAGGAGCTGGGGAAACCAAACAAAACATGGTGCAAAGAGTGAATATTTTTAAATATTTTACACGTTGCAGTTTTTTTTTCCCCCTCCAGTGTGACCATGCTCATCACCTGAAGGGTTGGTCCTGTATTGGCTGGAGGACTGGCTCGGCTGGCTGTAGCCAACCTGGTTCAGAGCCAGGACTCTGAAGGAGTAGTAGACGTATGGAGAGAGGTTTAGCTGCGCTGTGGTGCCTGTGCCTGCGACCTCTGTCAGGTTGACCCAGACTCCTGGCTGGTGGAGCAGATCCTCGTACTGGATCAGAAACTCTGGGGAAGATGAAGGGTACAGTTTGTTCCAGAGTAGACACCGCCTCAAAAGACAAACATTTCTCTCTTTCTGATGATTTCCGTCGGTTAAATCATGTGTGTATTTTAACCTCTTTAACCCTTTAAGCTCTTTATGCAAATCACTGTCTTGTTTATTCCCACTAATGCACAGAGGCCGCTTCCAGAAATCTAATCCAAAACGTCCTGCACAACAGAAGAACATTTTTAAATGGAGAAATGACTTTTTTTGTGGTTCTCATTCCCAGGGCATCAAATACTGATGCACACAGTAACTCAAACTTAAACCTGAAGTAAAATTTGCGGAGGAGGAGCGTTATAAAAACACTGGTATTTGATGACCTGGGAATGTGAACGATTTGTCGGTGACTACAGTGTCTAATTTCAACTCTGGCAGTGGGACAGTGGAGTATATTCTAGTGTAGTTCGAGAAACTGCCAAACAACTAAGCAGCAACGTTATAACATTTCATACTCTGTGTGGGACTGTTGTGTTCGTCCCCGGGGATCCAGGTGAGCCGGACGCTCCTCTCTGTTTGGTCAGTCAGTTCCAGGTCGGTTGGAGGATCAGGTCTCTCTGCAAACACAATGAGGAGCGCAGGACCGCAGAAAAATGAAAACTCTGCTGTTGATGACAGCTAGTCCTTACTACTGTTTCGAATGAAAATTTGACCCAGAGACTTCAGTCTCAGTAAAAACGGAGTTCTACAGCAAATGAGGTGAAGCTTAACATTGGCTTTTTGAGACAGAAATTTATAATTCAACAGATTTTTTTTTTCACATTAAAATGCCCATGGAGTAACTACTGTGGGCAAATATAATCACTACTGAATGTTCAGTTAACATTACATCTTCACTTAATAGTTCAATAATTTGTCAAGAAAACCATTCTTACTATTGTAAAAAGTGCAGTATATTTGGTGCATTGAGACATTTTAAGACCAGGCACACAAACAGGAGGTTTTTCCTTGCGGCTGATTAGACCTCTGCAATCAATCACAGTCCGCACATGCCCACAAAGACCTGACGAGGGGATTAATCAGGCAGATTAAGTGAAAACATCTGTGTGGGTGAAGCACAGGCGTGCAGAGGCTGTGCATTTTTTAAATGTTGGGGATTTCACAATGGAATAAAACTCTTTAAATTGTAAAACACATGCCCAACAATAAACAAAACTCAGTGACGATCACGTTACACTATGAAAAAAAGAAATCAATAAGAACAATCAACATAAAATAAACATTAAGCTGAAATGGCTTTTACAAAAAGAACTGATGAAAGATACAAATTCCCGATCTATGGACACTGTTTACCGTAAACAATAGCTGGAGTAGGAGTAGCCTCTGAGACAGCAAGAAGCAAGAGTGAAGTACAAGAAGAGATCAGTTAGTGACAGATATTAGAACATCAGAAGAGCAGAAGTTAGATTCAAACTGATACACACTCTTTCTAAAATTTTATACAAATTCGATTTTTTTTACATTGAGTCTGGTTGGAGTCGAAACCATTTGCCAACAGAATGAGATCCTTGATTATATTTCACTGCAACTTTTATTTCTTTAAAAATACAAGCATCCAGAATTCACGCTGTGCGATTTCTCCACCCACAAACCCCAGATTTCTGGCATCCTGCTGAGTGCAAAACACCCTCGAATGTATGTCGAACTGGGAACGTACCTACGACAGTCAGCATGGCACTGGCTGAGTCCTGGTCCAGGGTGGTGTTCATGATGCAGGTGTAGGTGCCCTCATCTCCATCTGTCACGTCTTTGATGGTCAGACTGTCCATGTCCACCACAAACCTGATAACAGGGGGTCACAGAGGGATGACGCATTTAATTTTCCCAGGAGTTACATCACTGTTTGTTTTTTTTTTGGTTTGCACAACAAGTGTTCAAATGAATTCAAATGAATCTCTCAAGGTCTTTGTACCTCTCATCATCAGGCAACTCTCCACTGTCTTTGAGCCAGGTCATGGTGGGCAGGAGGGATGGGTCATGTTTGACTTTACATTCGAACGCGGCGCTCATTCCTCTCTGGACCACCTTGTACTCTGGCTGCTTCAGGATACGGGTGGGCTCTGGAAGATGTGACAATAAAAGAGCCCATATTAACAAACAATTCAGATGGTCACTTGACCTAATGGCTATGAAGGCCTAAAAAATCTGACCTTTGACCTCCAGGTAGACATGATTCTCCTTGATCCCCAGGTTATTGGTGGCGATGCAGGTGTACTTCCCACTGTTTAGTGGCTGGGCCACGTGGATCTCCAATGTACCATTCTCATGGATCACGTAAGGGTCACCATTCTTAATGCTGGTCTGACTGTCTTTGAACCTGCACGGAAACACCAATCAGCATGGGTTTAGTCTCTAATGGTGATGCGCAGGAACATTGGTGGTGATACAGCTAAGCTTTTACATGCCTCAAATCTTGATCTGAATCCCTTTGTTTCAAATTACAGCATCTTAAAATCCTTTTTCAGCATGGCTTTGAATTTTTTTTTCTTTCTCCAAACAAAGAAAAATCAGAGAAAATCTGATCTGAGTCTTACCATGTGATGGTGGGTATTGGTGAGCCAAAGGAGGCACAGTGAAGTAACGCAGGGTTGTTGGTGATGACCTGGTACACTCGGTTGGGTGGGGTGAGCACCCTTGGTGGCTCAGCTACGGGAAGAAGCGCAACGTTATCTAAATCAGCATTCACTCTGTCTCCACTTGCACACATACTGGACTCTAGATCCAAATTTTAGCAACTTTAGTGCACAGTTCCAGCTAAACAGATTTGGTTGCACTTACCGAGAACGCTGACAAAAGCGTTTGCCATCAGGTAACCAAATTCATTGGACGCGTTGCACTGGTAGACAGCACTGGACCCTGATTGCACATTGCTAAGAATGACGGTGTCGCCATCCACCTTCCGGCTGTGGTCCTCGGGTGCGTCTATGACAAGTGAGACAGGAAGTTCTTCAGCTGCGCCCTCACAGTTTCATGTATTTAGAAACCAGCACATAACAATACTGGTGCATTATGTAAAACTATATAGATTACCATGCAGTGGGGGAAAAACCACTGCTGGGATTGGGAATTCAATCCCCACTTCAACTCTGGATGTTGGTTTACACTCTCTGTGTGAAAATGTAGTATATCCTGTTTTTGAAAGCATGGTCTCGTTTTACTCACTCTCTATGGGGACTCCATTGACAAACCAGCTAATCTTCGGTTTGGGGTCTCCATTGACTCGACAAGTCAGGATGCCAGTCTCGTTTGGGGCGAGGATCAGGTTCCTGGGAGCGCTGACCCAGAAAGGAGCCGCTGTGGATGAGTAACAAAAAATAAAGAAGACGCAGAGTGACATTTTTGAGAGAATGATTAAAAAAAAAAATCCTACACGATTTTGCATGATGTATTTACTTTAGGGATGCAGAATCAATGACTAATGACTCCCTGTGATTTTAAGTGTCGCAAGTATAGCCGATCCCCCTGCGAATCAACACTTGAGATTTGCAGCTCTAATAGCTTTCAGTGCATGACTTAGTTTCACCTGCTTCAATGAATCCCAACACACAAGCGGACCAAACCAAGAATGGATGTCTTTACAGTAACCGTAGTCGACAAACTTCAATTACTTTTCAATTCCAAAACTGCAGAAATAACATTAATACCCAATTGTGATGTATTGATAAAAGGAGATTGTTTTACAGCGGGTGAAACACAGAAACAACTGGTTTAAAGTGCATACCTTTGACAGCGACCTTGATGATGTGGTGTGCAGTGCCCAGGCTGTTTGTGGCTGTACAGCGGTAGTCCCCAGCATCAGCTTCATTCACATCAGAAACCTTGAGGGTTTTCTGGAAGTCGTGAATGGACGTCCTGCTGCTCGGCAGCTCTCCTCCATCCTTCTGCCAGGAGATCTCTGGAGTGGGTCTGTGGCAGAAGCAGTTACAACAAGATGCTTCTTTTTGGGCTATTTACAAGTTTTATGAATGCCATGACAGTTTCTTATAAGAAAAACATTGTTGTATCATATAATAAAGTTTATTTCTTTACAGCAGATGCCAACTTACAAGCCATCAGCAATGCACTCCAGCTCCAGAGTCTCCCCTCTCAGAACCATCTTGGTGCTGGTGGTGCCAAGAGGCATCATGAAACCGGGGCGATGCTCCCCCTCCGGGTTGTCTGAACACATGAGGACACATGATCAAATCAGAGCCAGACATGAATGCTCCTCTTGCCACAGTGTGACCCTCGGAGGAGCTGGGTGAAACCATGACCTCAGTCTGATGAAGAGTCGTGAAGTGATGTGTCAAAATGTATAGAAGGGACAATAAATGAGTGAGTGAATAGACTTTTTTTTTTCATAATGCCTCTACTCATGTGAGCATTTCAGAGAGCAAGAGGAAGCTCCTTGAGAGAAGTATCCGCTAGTTTGTTGCTATGGCAACACAAGGGTTCTTGGTAGAAAGTAACCCCTCGAGTCTCACACACACGCCGCAGAACTTCTCAATGGAAAGATCTCAGCTTCTTTAACGTTCATTTGCCGATAAGGTCAGAAAACAGATATCAAGTGGTCCCCCTCCACTTTAGAAGGTGGAGAAAGAGCAATGCTGCATTACAGCAATAAGGTTTTTAATCACGCTTCATACTGTGTGTGGCCATCTTGGATAATCAATGAGGGTGCGCTTGATTGAGCTGATCATGAGATCGGCCTGTCTGTACATTTATGATTTCAGGGGGGATGCAATTAGCTTTAATGTGATGCATGCTCTGACGGTTTTAATGCTGCATATAGAGGCGATCATAGATATTGCTGTTTGCCACGTAATAAGCATTATATCATGCATTCAAGTCAGGTCATTTTTAATTATGTTGACCAAGATCAATGGTCTATGCTGAGAAACTTAAATTATATAAGGAAAAACTCCATAGAAACAGGATAATAATGAGAGAAACCTGAGGACGAGTTTGTTAAAACAGTCACAAAGGAGGAGGGATTGAGGCCAAGTTAAGGGTGTATGTTGGGTATGGTTAGGCCAGGGAGTAAAAACAGGACTGGGATCACACTGAGGGAGCTGAATGGGAATAAACCAGCAGCACTCACCACCATAGAACTCAGTGATATTGTATAAAGCAGCCACAGTCTCATTCATTGTTTCCACTGTAATATAACAGAAAATCATAAGCATGCAAAACTGGGAAAGAAAACAGGAAATGCTTTACTTCAGAATGGCTTCCGGTGTATAAGCAATGCATTCGCTCATGAAAATGCATTGCAAAAACACTGGGCGTCTACTTTACTGTGACGCTGAGATGAGGCCATAGTCACCTAAAATATTGCTAGAAGCCTTTTATGAAGGTCAGGAAAGGTAGAACACAGGAAGAACAGCACAGAAACTAATGTAAAGCGAAGGCAGTTTTGCATGAGCAACACATGGATTTGAAATAGGAGTAATGCGAGATCCCATTAAACACAAAATGCTGAAAAAGCAAACATTAAAGTCATGGAAGATTGTCTACTGGAGTTGTGTTCAGTGTCTTGACTTACTGTCCAGCACGGTAACTGAGATGGGCTGTTTCTGCTGGATGGTTTGCGTGTGAGGGAAGCGAGCATAGCAGATGTAGTCAGGCCTGCTGTCTTCTGGGAGAACGTTTGAAAAGTACAGGTCTCCATTCAGAGCCTGGGACACTCGCTTGTCCAGCGGTAGCTTCTGGAAGTCTGAAGGACAGGGAGAGGAAGAGTTAGACATGGGAAAAAAGAAAAAAATGTCAATGTAAATAGCTTGTTTGATTTAGTTTAACAAGGAAAAGAGCTTTCCTTTTCCATAGGGTCAGTAAATGGTTTCAGGGGTCCATCAATTCTCTGCAATTGTTCTATTGGTTGTCGAATTCTTTTGTCCTCATGCCATGTGTGCAGATATGTATACATGCAAATGACTCACTGTTGTCCATCCAGAAGATCACAGGAGGGGGCAGCCCTGCAGGGGGTCGGCACTGCAGCACCAGGGAGACCCCCATCTGCACCACGATGGCCTCATTTCTCTCCTTCGACCACAAGGGGGACCCTGCGAGCCACACAAGCATCAAACAAAGGCGCTGCAGGCTTCCCATTGCTTCACAACAGCACAGGTCACAATCATCCAAGTTTGCAAGGGTGATGACCTTGAGCGTTTTTCTTTTGTTTGAAGAGTTAAATTCATACATGAATTTTACAAAGTGGAGCTCAAGCCATTAGAATCCTTGTGACTGTACGAAAACCAATGGAAATAATGTAAGTGAATATACTGAGAACTCTTACTGGACTGTCTGATGACAATGCTGTTGGACACAGCAGTGCCGTGTTCGTTGTGAGCTGTGCACTGGTACGTTCCCTCGTAAGCCTCAGCCTTTTCCCCGCTGATGTCGATGACCAGGGTCCCTGAACCGGGCTTCATCAGGACTTTGGAGTCTTTCTCAACATCAAAGTGGGTGCCATTTCTTGTCCATGAAAAGCTGGGATCAACAAACACAATTATCACCCATCATCTCTGGGCTAGCAAAAAGACCCAGTGCTGCCTGTTTGTTCAAACCATCCGCGTGCACTGTGGTCTTTCCATGCACGCTGATTTGAATCATTGATTTCATAGCAGGAAGTTAGATTCTAACTCATTTGAGGCTGGTGGCAAATCTAAACTGCGTCTAATTCACCCTGTCAGGTGAGTTTAGAGAGTGGTCTCCCTGACAACAGTTGCTATGGTGATTCCGCTCCGGGTTGAGTTGTCCCCAGAAACAGATCTATAATTTCACACAGAGAACCATGAAGCTGAACGGAAATCAGTTTGATCATGATCATGATTTCATGAGCTTTGGTCCCTCTGTTTCACTGTGAACCAGCACTGGACCACACCAGCTCAGTTCTTTCCTAAATTAAGGTGTAAATATGACACTAGAAGTTTAGTAACTACTAGTTAGTTTGTAACTAAATTAACTAGTGTGCATTAGCACTCGGGCTGGCATCACCTGGCATCATGGCACATCGTGGTAAGCTAGATCAATAAGCTAGGTCTTGAAAGCTGTAACTAACGATTATTTGTATTGTTGATTAATCTGTCGATTATTTTAATATGAGATGACATCCTCAAATTGTTTTGTCCACAACCCAAGGATAATCAGTTTACTATCATAGAGGAGTAGACAGACCACAAAATATTCAATTTTAAGAAGCTGGAATCAGAGAAGTTAAAAAAAATACTATATATATATACTATATATTATATATATAGTATATCATAACTATAGAAATAGTTGGTGCTTTAATAGTTGGCAACTAATTTAATTGTCAGTAGTTGCAGATCTAATTACTGTGTTGTAAATTGGCATGCAATGAAGAAGTTTTGCAGTGTAGCAGAAAAACTAGTTTTGTGCAACTATTAAGTTGCTGCTTAAACTAATGTTTTAGCTTATTTCAATGGTGCAATCAGTTTCATTTTCGCAACACATAAATCAGAATTTATGTTGGAACTAGACTAGGTTTAAACTTACACACAGCTGGTGCAAGAGGCTGCAGAAAAGTAACCAGCATGCATGGCTCGCAGCTGGGTTGGAAACCTGCATGCTTGTTGTCTGCTGCACATGTTCTGATAAACAAGCACCGATGGGATGGGAGGAGCGATTGTCTCACCTGGGATGAGGCTTCCCCTTGGCCTCACAGTGGATGACAATGTTCTCCCTTGGATCAAAGATGTAATCCTTTGGGGACTGCAGCGTTATAGTGGGGGGTTGGGGCACTGGAAAAACATGAATGGAAGCACAGTTCAGACACATTCAATGAGATGTAAACATTAGCACACCGCGGCTAATAGAATTAAAGATGTGCAAGCAACATGCAGCAAGCATTCAGCCAAACTTGACAATCAAGTGTAACACCACCGGGAGCTGCAAACAAAAGTCACAACAGCTGTCTGATCTGACGAAAACTTACCAGTCCGTGAACTGACAATAAACCAAACGACACTCCAAAACAAGCACTTCACACAATAGCAACAGCGTAGAGAAAACGGCATGCACGTCTAACGCTGCTAGAATCCACACAAAAGCAAGTTAAAAAAAAATCTGAAGGGCGAAAACTAGAAGTCACAGCAGTGTTTGTGGCAACTTACATCCTTCCAGTACTTTAGCTTTTTGTCCACCATGACACGCCAGAGAATAGTGATAGAATATTGAGGAAAGGTGTTAGTTTTTGCAAGGAGTAAAGCACAGGTTCAGGTGAAACAGTCGCACATTCAGGTACTTTTAAGCATCTTATTGAGCCTGCCCATGATTTCCCTGTGTTTTTGCGGATATTTCCATGGCTTCAGTTTAATCAGGCAGGAAGAATGTGTAAAAAGTAGTTGAAGACATCATAATTTCACACAGGATTCGTGATAAATAGAGTTCTTCAGAAATTAAATTGCATTTCATGACTGAAAACTGCAAACTTGATTCCATGCTGAAACATGCAAAGCTGAAACAGAAGAAAACAAGTAAACTGCTGCTCTGCAGCTACTCCAAAGCCCCTTTAGTGCCCCAAAGAGGTTGTAATGTTCTCCATTATGCCCCACAATATGAAAGAATTTCCATTAGTTTTCCACAGAGCATAAGGTGTTGATGCAAGCAGAACAGACTTTACCATTGCGGTAATCACAGTAAATGTGATCCTGATAAGGACAATACTTACGGTCAAGAGGCACTTCCAGCGCTGAGGTCACATGACTCAAAAGTATCAATAGCACAGCTCCGAAGCCCGGCACCCTCTTCCTGTTCCTGTCCATGGTGGGTGTCACAATGAAAACCTGTTGTCCCAATTCGGCGACACAGTCAGGGTGGTCAGCGCAGCGACAAAGTCTGAAGAAAGAAGAAGAAGAAGAACAGATGACTACATGGACCACTAAAATGTTTCAGTTGGCTTATTTAGACTACACGGTCACCAAAATGGGTCTCAACACACTTCATAGATTAAAATGGGTAGTGCATGTGCATTTTGTCTCAGAATGTGCAGTGTATATATGATTAGCCCATAAAATACATACACAGACTATTTCGTCTGAAGCACAATGCAAAGTTTACTTTATTCTCACAGCTCAACCTCCAAACTAGGATGTGTAAGTCACAGATGACCAGTGGCTCGTCCGCTGGACGGCCTGTCGCCCTGCCAACGCAAAACTTTGGCATTAGCAAAAGTCAAAACAAACTTGATTTGAGCCCTTGTAACTTAAACAACTTTGGCATCCATCGTGCATGTGTCAGCCGTACAAGCTCTTATTTACCGTCTGTGGTGTTCAAGACCCAGTAGCTTATTAAAGCATCAGTGTAGAATGTCTTTTATTCTAGACAGAAGTTCAGGGGAAGTCTTCCTGGGCTTCTTTGGAGCTAGCTGTGTTCCCACTGCATTGCTCTCAAGAGCAAATAACCACCTATTACTACAACATCCAACATGCGCACCGCTGAGGCGCCCTGTCTGCCACGTGTTTGCCTGTAAACATATGGCATGTGAGCGCGCTCGGCCGGAACGATCACGGCTCGGCTGCGGATTCAGCCGCGCGGCAGCTTGGCACATGCATGCACAAGCGCACCGCGTTAGTGGAAGCATCCTTGTCAGTGTGTCATATGGATCAAGTTACACATGACTGCAGACCCACAAGCGCTAGCTAGCTTCTGCTGCGTAGTGCCTGACAAAGAGACGCAGATGGATACGTACAGCCGTCACAAACACACAGAACCATGTTGGCATTAACGGCCTATTGTAAACTGTGTTTGTCCGTCCCTTTCATGTCCTCTGTCCGACAGTGTGTGAGTCACATGTGCATTAAAATTGGTATTATATCACTGTACCAATAGCATCAAGATCCTTCTCTGCACATGTTTTTGATGAACGTATCTTCTACACAATATGTTATACATTTCAGCTTCACTATTATTAATGTTTAATTTTATTCAAGAAAATCAATCAACCTGCACATTTTTCAAACTGTTGAAATAGACATTTTCTCCATTGCATGAGCTGGTTGGATTAAAGTAGCCGAAGGGTGACGGTAACTCCTGTCAGCAGGCCGAGATGGATTTCGAGATGGAGCGGCCTGCTGCTGCCAGGTAAATGGCTCAGTCCATCCTGACGTCATTATTCATGAGGAGCATGTGCATATTTGCATGTGCATTGGAGACACACAGACACATGTGGACACGCAGGCACAGCACGGCCACATTTGGAGGCATCTGAAGGTGAAATGATCAAGCTCGCTGTTAGTTTCAGGCATGCTGCATCTCTGCTCTGCTGGAGAGGAGGCATGCCTGATGACAAAGGGAGAGCATGGTAATGAACACACACACACACACACACAGAAAGTCGAGTGTCAGATTTTATCCAGCTGAGCTAGGCAGAGTGTATGAGCTAATACAACCCCAGGACACAGCTAATTACGCCGACACGTCCTATTGGATATCAGTCTCACTAGCTAATCGAGAGGGAAGACAACAGGGTGAGAGAGAGAGCAACAAAATGAAATGCACTTAAGTGCATTAAATGCTGGCCATGCATGCGAAATCTCATTGTGAAAAAGGCAATGCCATATCATGCAAATGTAATAACCCATATTCAGATTAATTACAATAATGCTCCATGCTGCTGCGGCAGAAATGGCCTCCCCCAGAGCGACAGTGGCCATATTAAGCCGTGCTGGACCTCAGGCCATTTTTCTCGAAAGAGAGAGACAGACAGTGAAGCCCATTCACCGGGCAGGGCTGCTTATAAGTGGGACTTTTGTCTAAAAGGTAATGAGTGGCAAAAAGAGAAGGGGCGATGGAAACGTATGAACAGAAAGGACACATGGGTGAAAATGAAGATATTCAAGATACAAGAGAGGAAGGGGAGGAAGATGAATCCTACAGCTGGAGGGAAGGGAGGGTGTGACGGGGAACGTGTGAAAAATGACATGCTGCATATTTGAGTACTCTTTTTAACATTTTGTGATTAACGTGTAAAGAAATTTCACAACTGGGCAATCAACTTCATGATCAGAAACTGAAGACAACAGTAAATTTTGACTGAGATTTTAATATAAAAGTCAAATATACATAAAAATGCGGCCAAAAATGCTGCAGTTGACTTGAATTTTTTGCAACATGCTCATTTGTGAGCTGCAGAGGTGCTGGTAGGCAGATTTTAGGCAGCTAAGCTAACAAGGGACTGGCTGTGGTTTTATATTTAACAGACAAATACAAGAGTGATGTAAAAAGTCAAACTAGCACAAATTAGCTGTTTATTTTATATATAAAGTAATTATTTCTGTAAAAATAATGGAAATATGATGCAACTTTTCTCATCCGTTCTTATGTGTCTGCTATTATATCTGACCTGGGTCATGTCTCCAGAGAGGCAAATAGAGATTAACTGCCCCGGGGCAAAACAGAAAAAAAACAACAACAACACAGATGACTCCCCAAGCAGTGGCACAAACAGAAAAACACACACACGTACAGAAAATGAGCATCCACGTGCAAATGTCAGCATCTCCATATCTCAAGAATGTCACAGAGCGTTAACTGGCATAAATTGCTCACACGTTCACGTTGAAAATTCCTCCCGGCCTTTGATTTGCGTGATCGTGCACCATAAAACTGAACCTCTGATCTTTTAACGCGCTTACGTACCGGTTTCAAATACAGTCAGCCCGCTTTTAAAGCCTGTTGAGTGAATTTTTCATAGTCGAGGCGAGGCCACAGGGATGTGCTGCGCTGTGCGATGGAAGACATTTCTCTGACGGCAATAAGAAAGGCTCTTATGGAAGCACAATTACACACATATGCAGCCTCACATTCATCCCAAAACTAAGTGGGTACAAATCATTTCCCATTGCTCGGTTCCTCTCGGGCCACAGACAAAAAAGCAGGGATGATGACAACAAAGAGGACTCAAAGGAGGATGAGTGGGACGACTCTGGCTCGTAGGCAGGTCATCTCTCATCCTCCTCTTTCCTCTCTTCTCTGACTCAGGGGTCAAAGCCCAGAGGTCAAAGAGTCCAGCTCTGCTTTTCCAACATGGTCTCTCTGTCCTTTCTTTCACTTCCTGTCCTCCTTCCTCTAGTTCACTCATTTTACGTCTTGCTATCCCTCCTTTAACAAAGCCCACCAGCACTTTCTAATCTGTTTGTCAAACTGAGAAGACTTCAGCAATATATATATAAAAAAGTCTGTTTTGTCAGTTATTAAACATTATCAAAGTTGCCATTATGTCAGGTTTGGCATTTCAATTAGGCTGCCTCTGTTGTATTTTTGCCTCATTATCTTGTAATATGGTGGTGTATTATTTTGAGAGCAACGGGCCAAAAATTGTGTGTGTGTGTGTGTGTGTGTGTGTGTGTGTCTGAGGAAATTATGGCTTTCAGTAAGTGACTAAGACAAACAATTCAAATTCTTGTCAAAATTAGCACTGAGGGTGAGAGTTTAATAGCAGTCATTGATGGCAGTTTGTTGCATTTCCTATGCCGCAACTCTATTTTTCAAAGGTTTTGGCACTTTGAACATGCCGACTTGTTGCAGAGTCCATCTAATAACACCAAAACCTTGTGTGTCCATTGAGCCAATTGTGTTTGGGGGCGAGAAAGGACTTTAAATACATTGCACAGTCGATATATAAGCCGAGCCAACATTTCTGAACAACAAAGGATGACGCTGCGGCTGCTGACACAGACCCAACAGTCCTCCTGCCTCTCAGTTTGCAAACCCTGAAGCAACGTGCTAAGTTGGGGGGGGGGGTAAACACAGTCATCTGCAGTCACATCAGATTACAGCAACAGAGATATTTCTAAGATGATAGACTGAGTCGGACCGCTTTCAGCCAGACTGGGCTAGACTGATTGTTCTCTCATCTGAAGCTCGGTACACGGACAGATTTGTACATAAACACACTGATGCCACATCGCTGTATAGCAGAACTTCCATTCTGTCGTGAAATTAAATCTAACATCAGTTATATTGTTGTCCCAGGCTGAGATTTCATATCTTCGGGCAGACACCCAGCACACACATCGTAACACTCGAACCCGACTGTGGTGGCCTGGAGTAACCAGGTCACAAGAATAGGAGCTTGGAGCCATGAGAGTTGCCACAAACATATGGAGGGGAACCGCAGCCTAAATGTGAAGCCACCGTAACCGCCACTTCGCTGCTGATATTTAAGAAAGCAGACTGAACTTCATTAAAACAACACACCTTTAAGACTGCGACGGAAAATGGACTGAAATAACGCCAGCAGTCGACACAAACAGCCGAACCCCCTCAAACCGAGCAGACAGTGGGAAAGGAGAAAGAGGGCCGAGGCGGCCTCTTGTAAACAAACACACACAGACAGCACAGACCGCACACAGACCATTTCTAAACCGACACCCAGCGAATGCCTTTGTGCAACCAACGCCTGAGGTGAGAGCTGTTATCGCAGCATTTTGAAAACCAATCCTGCGATCATGTGTGAAAAGTGGGTGCTTGTGTTTGTCCAGCAGGGAATACTGCCTTTTTTATTAAGTGTGGGTAGCATTCGCCCTCTGCGCTGCTAAAACATTACGGAACAACCTCCCATAAGCGCCACCAGAAACAAGCTATGAGCATTGGCATATTATCACCGTTTAAGTTTAATTGACGAACTTATTGGCAAACTACTGCCTAGTTAGATACAGAGCGACATTAGCATTAATTTGGAGCTGTGTTTCCAGCGACCTGATGAGTCCAATATTAATTCTCTTATTCTTTTTACTCCAGTTTGGTCTCCACCTACTCCTGAAAGCAATATCTGGCTCCTCAGCCGCTAAATGCAAGTAGTCGTTAGCTTTGGCAGTCGTTTGTTTGGTGCTGGGCAGGTAGCGTGCAGTGGGTTTAACAGGTCTTACTGCTGTGGCTGAAACTGATGCAGATGAGAGCTGTGAGAGTGAACCAAGACATGGTTCACGTGGCAGTCCAGAAAAAAACCAAAAAAATTAAGCTCTGTCGAGTCAAGTGATAGTTCTGTGAGGTCATCACTATTAACAACCCCTTTCACATACAAGCAGTCATGTGACCCTTTGTTAATATGAAAATATTGACTAAAGCAGCTTTAATTTACCACTTTTTCTCAAACATCAAGACACAGCCAGTTTTTTTTTCAGGCCAAAACACAAAAAGCCACTTCTAGTGTCTGTAGAGGAGGATGTAAATCAGTGCCAGTGGGTACCAGACAAAGACAAAGATGCATTCAGCTCCAGGAGAGGCACAAAGACATGCTAACATACCAGTCCTCTGTCAATTTGATAACTTTATTGGCTGACTGCTCTGTCTCTCGTTCCCCTTAGTCCTCTCTTTCTCTGCCTTCTTGACAAACCCCCATCAAGCGGCCGGTCTGCCGCAAACAAAGCCCATTGTAAGGTGAGAAAACGGCCCCACTTCTTTGGGGCAAAGCCTAGACTGGACCTTTTGATGAAAAAGGAAAGCAAGGGGTTGCATTGCCTCTTAATCCGTTTTGATAGATGGGCCCGTATTCATGCATGTTTCATATCTTTTTACCGAGTTAAGTATTATTTACTAAAGCACATTTGTGCCGCAGACAATAGGTGGATGATGTTACACTTTCCCCACCTTGGAAGGTAAGGAGAGACGTGACATGAGGGATGGGAAGAAAGCATTCACTCTCAAGCTAAAGTGAGGCGAGGCAGGGTGTTATACAAGACGCATTTCATGTTAAACAAATAGTTGGCACCGGGACATGCAGAGGTGAGGTGTGGAGTTTATTGTAAAGACTTCTAGTGAGGATGAGGTAATGGCATACTTGCATTACTGGTATGGTTTTATTTCCCAGGAAATGTTTACACAAATGTCATTTGATTCCATTGTACCCGGGGAAGGTAACCATATGACTTTGCAACAACACAACAATTACTGTTACTCAAGAGCTCTTCTATCAGGTTTCTTTGTCAGGATTGGAACCAGCAGCTCTCTCCAGCTGTTCAGAGAGCGTTGCGATCTAACTGCTGACTTCATCGGAAGCTGTCCGCTACATTGGAAGTGATTTTAAGAGGAGCTTTCACTACGCTAACACCACTTCTTTGCAATGAAAGGACAGAACTGGCAGCCTCTTTGTCTCCGATAGCCCTCAAACCGGATCACACGCCGCCAGCTAATCAGAGCAAACTATCTCAGCCTCTTTTTGCATGTGCACAGAGACACACACACACACACACACACACACACGCACAGGGCCTTTCCTTTTTGGGGTCAGTTTTTCTAGCACCATCCGCAGAATCCCCCAGCGCCTGCTTTTCTCTGAGGCTTTGTGAAGTGCTGATGGTCAGCATGCATCCCGCCCGCCATCGCATCCGCACCTCGACAACCACCCCACGGGGGCTTTTGTCCTTCATGTTGTTTACCGCTGGGATAACGCTGAAATGGCAGGGGCGTTGTGGGCCACAAGGTGACACCTCCAGCAGTTAAAGATGTGGCCGCAGTTGAACTGGGGATAGTTCTTTACTGCATCGGACAGTGTACAGCAATAGCGGAAAAGCAAATGTACAAGTACATGTAGGGAAGGTTTGGTTTGAAATCCATGCATAATTGTTTTGCTTGGATTAATTACAGGTAAGGGACAGTTTCATCTGCATATGTGCAGAGTGAACAATTCTTCATTTAAATACAGGTTTAAAACTGGGGTGCGGTATGGGTATAGTGACTTTGTCTTCAACCATCACATCTATATTTGACCAATATGAGATTCAGCTAAATTTTTATCTTAAATTATGTACAATAAAAAGAGAAGCTTGCCCAAAGACACAGATGACAGGATACATGGCTGCTACAGAAACAGTAGTGCACTGCAGGATTTAACCTGACGTGTCCTTGATGTATCTGAAGGCATCATCAACCACCATAAGCATTAAATTTAATCACAGTTTTCATCTTCTGTGAGGAAAAGTATACATTACATGGACATGGCAGACTAGCTGCTGAGACGAAAGACAGTTGGTCTGAGCTATCTTTGTTATATTCTAACGTGACTCCACCCTGTACAGTTTCATGCCAGTTTCCACTTATGTGGAAACCGCCATGAACACTGGTTGAAAACTGTTTAGCTTTAATTCATCGCCAATTCAAATACTGATGCTTAAACATCATTTAACTGACAAGCACACTTACACAACCAACTTAAAACTTCACCCTGCTGCAGTGAATTCTCCTGCATCTCCCAGCACTCTTGAATGCCTGATATAAATACCTGTCTTATGTCTATTATTGTCATTTTCTGTTCCCTTTGTTCTTTTCCCTATTCATGGAATATGAGGAGCCCTGGCTCTCCATGAACTGAGTCTTAATAGTCCTCCCACAAAAGGTGGAAAAATGGGAACACCTCAAAGCTCACTGCAAAGTAAATGTGATTTTACTTATTTTTAAGTGAAAAATACAAAAAACACATTATGCAGCGATTTAAAATATAGTCAATCTGAATTTGGGTTTTGTTAAACCAAGAGTAATGGATTCAACTGGAACAGCTTTGAATTACGATAATTGCTCAAAAACAAAACACTGGACTCATCCATGCGCAACTCATCAAAAGCCATTACTGATAGCTGCCATTAAAATTCGCTTCATCTGACATCCAATTATAGCGCCGTGATATTTGGACAATTGCACACATTTTGCCAGGCGTATGGACCGGTTCGTGGGCTGCCAGGGGCTTGGCTGGGTGTTGGGTGCGTGCCCATGTGCAGTGTGTATGCAAGCTTGCAAGTGTGTGTGTGTGTGTGTGTGTGTGTGCGCGTTTGTGAGTACATGTCTCGCCTGTCGAAGGTCATCACATCAAAAGCCGTGAGCTCAGCCAGAGCAGAGGGCCATGCTGGTTCTATGTGTGTGTGTGTGTGGTTATATTTGTGTGTGTGCATGCAATTGTGTTTCATAGTTTCATATATGAAACCAAAACTAAATGGAAACAGAGACAGGAAGTGAAGTATTTACAATATGTTTGATATTTAACAACTGAATCTGGGGTATAGTGGTTTGCAGTCATTCAACTCTAATCCTCTGGCAGATACTCCTTGTCAATCATGTATTTCCCTCTTTTGGTAACTGATATTTTATCCAATCAATTTATTTCTCTCCTTAACAAAATCTCCCTTTCAAATTAATGTAAAAAATACCGTCTTCCTCCAGTATGGTGCCGCCGCCACTGCCAGAATCCAGTTTATCTGATGCCAGGTTTCAATTTTTATACCCAAATCAACTGAACAGAAACCAACTGCTGTAAATAACACAGAAGTCTCTCTAAAAACATGGTGCTTTAAAATGTAGTCGAGTAAATTTTAGATAGGTCAACTTGCAGCTGATGGGCAAACCAACACAAAACACACATTGCTGTCCTTTAACAACAAATATCACTTGTGAACTGTGTGTAAAAAAGAGTGTTTGTAAAGAAGCACACGTGCGTGTTGGATAAAAGGACCTATAATCAATAACCTTTCTAATACAGTGTGAAAATGGGACAGGGCCACATAAATCCAGCTGGGCCTGTAAACGAGACAGGTCTCATTGGCATTCCTGGGTGCTTTCGCTAGGTAAAAGGTATTGATGAGCAGACAGATGCACGTGGCCTTGGTACGTGACTCTGGGCTTTAACACGACATGAGTTACTGTGTGTGTCGCTATAGATTTGTATGAGCGTGCGTGTGTTACTGTGTCCTTCAGGGACAGACTGTTATTCCTTTTACTGCCGAGGTCCCTACATGTCTTTTCCATTTCACGAGGCCTGATCAATCTCTGACGACCTTGATTGTGGTTGGTTCCTCCCACAAAAGATGCTCAGCACTCAGGATGAGGTTGCTTTTCTTAGAGCTGGTCGTAGGACCTAAAGTGTAAAGTTTTTTCTAATGGAGTAATATCAGGACAGAGGGGAGTCCGTGTGAGGGGGCAGAGATTGAGGTAGAGCAGGCTGCAATGAGCAGAGAGGAGAGGGAAGAGCATGGTGGGACGGGATGCGAGGTGGGGGGGGGGGGTGCTGATTGACGGTGTAACAGCAGCGCAACAAGCTGGCATGCCCCTTTTTTTTCCTCCTCCACCCATCTGTTCGTCAGGATTACTCACATAGAGAGGGATAGAGGAGGAGAGGGGACGCCGTAGGAGGGCAGAGGAACGATCCGTCATCACAACCTACAATAACTGAATTCAAACCACTTTTCCATTAACTGCTGTAATAATGACTGACTGTTAAATTTATGGATCAGTGCAATATAATAGAGTGCTCTCATGAGGCTATTCAGGTAACAGTGATAGTAATGGGAAGTGGAAACATTGTAGTGGCGTGTTATGTAATACTGTGCTGCAGCGCCTGCTCTACTTACTAAGACGGAGCTCCCGACCGACAAATATGTTTTACGGCTTTTCCACAAGGCAGATCCAGCATGATGTGTACTACTGGTCTGCTACCTCTGTTCATTAAAAGAGCCCCTGTGGAGTTTTTTCTTGTTAACACAAGCTTTGTTTACATTCAGTTTCAAGTGCATTTCCTTCCTCGTAAAGCTGATTTTTAAGTATTTTGAATCCAGCTTTGTATACATCCGTGTTTTCTTGCTTGCAGTCTTCTTCCTCCTGCTTTTGCAGGCGCACTGCAGCATATTTTGGAGTGTTACCTCCACAGTGATGATCAGTGGAATAGTCATCCGCGTGCATGAGATAAACAAAACACTCATCTAGTAGCTCCATAGCACTACTATAGATCTAAAACCCCACAGAGAAACCTTTAATACAGTGTGTATGCTGCTGCTATACTGAACGGTATAACAATCACATCACTCAGTATTTTTGTACTCCAGGAAAATATCTATTATTTTAAAGAAATATAGGAATAATACATACAATAAAAATAGTGCAAATTGTGCCGCATCGTTCATCCGAGTGTGTTAAATGGCATCTGTGCCTCCTCCCTCTGTTTGTGTGCGCGTGTGTGTTCAGCAGCAGGTGAGCAGGAGGTGACTGTCAGGACATGTGGCTCCTATTTTTCCAGTCACACTCGAACAAAGTCCAAAACACATGCTGGGTATTCAAATTGTCCTCTCACCTCTGTGGGCGTGCGTACTTTCAGTGTTTTGTTTATTTTTCAATGCAGGTTCATGGCTTTTAGCATGTTTACATTTCATTGTGTCCCAAGCTTGTAGCAGCACGTCAGCCGACATAGGGACTGATCTTAAAACTCTTCCACTGACAGACGAGCCCAACCTGACACCTCATGCTCCAGGTTGTACAGTAAATGTCTTCACATCTACTCACGGATATTCTCTCACTTCCCAAAAGAGTTTATTTCTGCATCAGTGTAATTTAACTTATTCTAACTGTGCTTATCATCCACGATGGTGACAAAACAAACCTGAACAACACACTTAAATCAAAGCCCTAGGAGGTTGCAACAGGCATCGAGCTACTGTACTTTGCTGGGTTTGAACTTGGTGAGCGCACAAACTAATATAGTAAGAGGGCACAGCTGTGACTGCAAAGGGTATAAATCAGTTGATGCCAGGTATAAACATGTCTCAACACTTGCACTTTTCATCCATACTAACTGACGGTCATGGTTTGGAAAACTGACAAAATGTGCACATATGAATCCCAGCAACCATGCAGCTGCAATATCCCTGAGACATTGTGCACACAAAATACAGAAGGCCAGCTCAGCAAAAACTGGAACAGGAGGAGGCTGAGCTGCTGAAGGGTGAAGCTGATTGACAGACCCAGTAACATCAGTGTGGACACAGCATGCAGGAGCAAAGCATAAACAGCTGCAGCAGCATTATGGGTGAAAGCAAATTATAAAGCCTTATTATGACCTGTTTGCACTGTATGTAACAGCATTGTAGTGCTGGTTATACCCATTTACAATCAGCACAACTGTGTCAAATATATCTCAAGATACCAGGGCTCACAGCCAAATAATGGGCACAATAGTTAAGCAGAGAAAGTATATAAATGTGCAATATCTGACTCACCTGTGAGGATTTAATCTCACTGTCTGTCTTCAGGAAGCGGTGTGAACCTGCAACAATAAGAAGGAAGCCAAAATTAGTAAATCCCTTCACACTGGACTGGACAGTTCTAACACTGTGTAAACTCATGCCACCAGACTGCATCATCTTATACTGCACGTGACAGAAAATCTACATAGCACTGATGTTTTCATCACAACTCATTTGGCAAAGCAATACTTTGACAGTTCACATTCATGCAAACTTGGAACAGCATCAGGTGAAAAGGAAGTGAGCGAGCAGTTAAATGACTCAATGTTTGGAAAATAAGGGCAGGCACTAAAAATGACTGCTGAAGTCCTTGGTGGACAAAAAAAAAAACAAAATAAGATGCACCTATCTCTACTTTGGAATTAGCTCTTCTGATGAAATATTATTGAGGCAATGGAACATATTCGGTTCTCACAGCTGAGAACATCATCAATGCAGGCCAGCGTCACACATGCAGCGCACCATGAATACATGAGCACATCCTCCCAGCTCTCCAGGGAATACCCGGGAAGTGACTGCGTCTTGCTGAACACGAGGCCTTCAATCAATAACTAAAACGTCTCTCGTCATTTTTATTACTTTTACCTCCAGCAGGGGACACACGCAAATGAAAGGTTACCCGCCATCAACGCGCACACACAGTGCCCCCCGCCTCCCGCAAACAGGCTTCCCTGCGTGACCGCGAATGCATTATCATAATCTCCAGAGAGACTCTCCATTCATCTCACATTAGCAAAACAAATGTGACAGACAAAGAATGCCGGCCCATTTAGACGGGGAGCCATTAAAACTGTAGTTAGCTCAGAGGAGAAAGACGGCGGATTATGTGAGTGTCCATTAATAAGTCCAGGTCGAGCTGTTTGAACTCATCGGATGATGTCGAAAGATGAGGAGGGGGTCTTTGAACTCCCCGCGATGACATGGGTGAGTAGCTGCTGTCACAGAGAGAGCGATTGAAGGAACGTCAGTGACCCAACCCAACCCCAAACTGTGACCCGTTACCGTGGCAACAGAAGGATGCAGAAAGAGAGAGGCAAAAGATGTTATTTGTTAATGTGTAACATCCGCACATTAGAATTCAACCCATTAATAAGCTTACTTGAAAGCGCATTTATCGAATTATTTGAATAAATGTCATAACCTGGGCTGACTGAGCTGGATTGATCTTATCTCAGCTGAAGTGAAACAAATTGAACGGAGCCGAACTGAGACCAGAGGGGGCAGTCGCAGATGAGGGGAAAGAGCGAAAGAAGAGGAGACGTTAATGAACGGAGACAGGAACGCACCGAGACATCAGAAAACCCCCGGCAGGAGAGGCAGAGCGAGGATGATGCGAGGAAGAGTGTTGAGAGAGAGCGAGAGCGCATGAAAAAATGAAGGCCGAGTGGGAATCGGAAACATGTATTATTAACGGGCAAATCTAAAAGCACTTCATCATCAGAGCGTCGGAGGCGGTGGAGAGAGACACAAAAAGAGAGAGAGAGAGAGGAGAGCTGGGAGGAGGCAGGAGCGAAGAGCCAGCAGACCGGACCCCAAGCTCCAGCACGTCGCCATGGAGACAAAAAGAGAGACAGATCCTGGATACCACATGACAAGAAAGAATGCTGTTTGGCATTTTAGGGAATGCTTACTCGCTTTCTGACTGTGAGATGATGAGATTGATACCACTCTGTTAGCTACAGGGAGATAGTTAGCTTAGCTTTGAATAAAGACTGCAAAGCTAGCCTATGTCTGTCCAAAGCTAACAAATCCACCTGCCAGCACTTCTAAAGCTCGCTAATTAACACATTATATTGTCTGTTTTTTGATTATTTGTTCTAAACACGACATGTGAAAACAAGAATTTGCCTTTAGTGATCTTTAAAGGTGCCAGCAGGTGGATTTTGTCTCCTTTTGTCAAAGCATGGCTAGATGTTTACAGTTTTCATGCTAAGGCTGCTGGTGTTAGCTTCATATTTAACAGACAGACATGAGAGTGGGATCAATCTTCTAATCTAACTCGTGGAACGAAAACTAAAATGCCAAAACGTCAAGCCATTCCTTTGAGAAAATCTATCACATTGTTTTGTCATTTCATTCAACATGTCATGTTCACTGTTTGAAATGTATTGACTGTATTTTGAACAAACTTTATTGCCATCATTCGCCAACCAGGACAGCAGAGTGTATTTCTATTTTATAGTATTCCACAGACCGTAGTGCGGAGTAAAATGTTTTAAATCTGTTTGATGAGCCTTCAGAAGAATTCATGAAGCAAAAATAGATCTGATATGCTCACATCCTCGGGAAGCAGCCAAAATATCTCTATGACAACAGTGTGGATGTGAAATATAAGCTCTGTGTATATTTAAACATCCCCCGGAGATAAAGGCCAGTGTTTCTCTGGATGTCCTTACACTAACTGCAGTGCGATCACTATGTCTGATTACTGAAGCCGTATGTCCCAAAGCCCGGCGCAATACCACTCTGATTTACTATCTATCTGCTGTTTCAATTAGCTGACTGACTTTATGGATCCATGGGGAACCAATACACTGCGTTTCAGTGTGGTATGGGGAGGGGGGCAGTGGGGTGTTTTTGCAGACTGTGATAGAATAACTGACCCCAGGCATGAATAGAAATGCTGGTGCACGTGTGTGTGTGTGTGTGTGTGTGTGTGTGTTAATCCCCTAGAATGAGGGGCCTCAGCAATCAGCGACAGTAGCAGCTGCCCCAAAAAAAAACACTTTACAGGCGCCCGACTGCTTGGCCTCCACACCCACTTCTACCTTGATCTGATTCCTACATGATACAACATACAAACACACACACACATACACACACACTCCGTTTTGGTTTGTACTGTCATCCTACTCCACCGTGTGAACAATTCTGCTTGTGATCAGCTACAGTGTCAATATTTAACCCATTTCAAAATAAAAGGTCCAGTTAAACGGGCAAGTCGATGTGGAAAACAAGAATTTTTTGTTCTCGTACACTGTAGCTGCTGAATTTAAATCAGAGTAAACCTGGCTAGCATTATATGAATTTCTTCACTGTATGCTCTACCCCTCATGGTATTATTGCAATCATTGTTGAGGAAAGTTACTTTTACAGCCATGTTTTCCACAGTTGAAGCCTGTAACTCTCCAGAATAAAAGCAAAACGTAAGCTGACCAAATTTCTCTGCTCATTCTCTGCCACCAAGGAACACAGCGTAAAATAATCTGCACCGCTTAAAGCCCAGTGCCCAAGCTGCCATGAATGAAGTCCGACTTTCTCACTTCTGAGAACACATTTGATTTCCAGCCGCCCCGGAGCCGGCCAGTGCAAACAGCAGCGCTGGCTGTCCGCAGCAGTTGAAGGCACCGGCTTTTCAGTTTCAAGGTAAAAAAAAACAAAAAGCTTGCGTTTAAAAGCCTAGTGTCAAATTGGCAGGCAATGCAATGTAGAATAGGACTGTGAGACATGTATCCACAGTCACTTGGTAGTCAGCTATGTAAGCAGTGACACCTGGACGAGCGACGGCTGTTTGTCTGGAGCCTGAAGGTTGTCTGTTCATCAGACATACCATCTGTGTCTGATGAGATTTTGGTGTAGGCCTTGGGGGTTATTTATTACTCTTCCCTGTGTGTATGTGTGTGTGTGTGTTCTGCGCCCATGTACATCTGTCTACATGTACCTATCGTCACAGAAAATGACAAATGACCTCATTAAGGTTGCCAGGTTGGGTTTAGTGCACCGTGTCATTGTGTCACATGGATACAATGTTCCAGGCTGCCTTTTACAAAATTCCTTAGGCATGCAGACATTCAAATTGTTTTTGCGTGGCCAATATCTATCTATCTTATTAAGCTGAAGCACATCATCAGGACATAAATGAGCAAATGCATGAGCACAGTTTTTGTTGAGGTTTTGACCGGTTGGTGATATTCAGCACTTAAAGGCTGAATGAGTGACCATGAATTTGTTACATTTGCTTTTTTTCAGCGCTGTTTCGACCATTTTCATAGCCACCACTTGGATGCGTGATTGGGATGTGCCTCTTGGTCGTCTTGGCTGGGGGCTACACACCAACAGGGGTTGACGAAATGTCCCAAACACAGCTAAATAATAAAATACAGGCAAACAGCTTTGCAGATACAGACACCAATACACCTCTATTGGGTCATAAGTGATTATTAACATTATTTTTGTATGAGTCTAGACATTTTTCGATTTTTCGGAAAATTCTTCTCATTCTGCCTTTAAGATTCAACCTTGAACAGTTCCTGACTGACTGAGAAGTACGTACCGCTGAGTACGTCATTCTGTGAGAAGGAAGCAGTTACATGCACAGAATGTCATTTCTGTTTCTAGGAGTCTCAATCAAAAACAAAACAACAAAATGAAATGCATTACCTTGAATAAAGTGACAGATTTCTCTGGGTTCCATCATTTTTGGAAACGTCTTTAGACGTGTTAATGTGGAAATGTTTGATATTACGCCTTTAAAATGAAGTTCCTTGAAATGTTGCTGTTGTTCAAGGCACCTTATGACTGGTCTTCCACAGTTCTCTTGGCAGTGGTCGTTTTCACCCAGAGTAAACTGTGAAAATCGTGTCCACACAAGTGTCAAAAAAAAGTATTAAAATAGCAAAACAGCATGATCTTTCTTAGGTGAGATGCTAGATTGAAAAATGTCACAAGCCTGTGTCAGGATGGCCTTTAAAGCTGCTTTTGAAGTCTCCAGCAAAGAGTTCAAACCAGCACATTCCCTTTTTTATGTTTGTATATGCCTGTGTGTGTTGGACACAGAGGCTGAGAGGGGGTGTTGGTTACCATGGCTATTCAAAGGTTTTTTTAATTTTAACAGTCTGTGAGCATCCTCCGATGACAGACGACACACACAGTCCAGTCTCACACAGAAGGAGCAGCCAGAAAGAGCTGAGTTTAATCAGAGAGATTTACTGCCTCCTGAAAGTCAGCTTTTTTTCTTCCCTCTCGAGGTTAAAGGGACGATTCTCCCACCACCACCACCGTTCCCACTCCCACACCACACAATGGAGTCATCAAGAATGTCACACATGCACACAGAGACGGTAAGAGCAAGAGAGATGAATCAAGATTAAGGAACAGTAGGAAGTAGAATCCCTCTGCTAAGCTTTCTGCAACTGAAGGGGAGCATATTGTAAAAGTGTCCACGTATAAGGGAGCTCTCTGGAGACTGGATCCAATCATCAGACTCATTTTACAGCCCCAACAGAGGGAGTGTATTGAAAGCGAGAGTGAAGCAGAGCCGGGGTGTGTGTGTGTGTGGGGGGGGGGGCATGAGAATGACAGGGATGACCAGAGGAGCAACAGAAGAGGTGAAAAAAAAAAAGATTTGTCAGCGCGCTGAAAAAGACAGGCAGTTTGGCCACCATCAATGCAGATGAAACACTGATGACTTCCTTTACACAACACAGCCCTGTGTGGTGAAGCACTGTCTGGATTTACTACGGCTTTCTCAAGAGACATGTCAACCTGTCCCAGTAGGAAAAGCAAAGATGTAAACTGAATATTAATGATGCCGAACTGATGATGAATTCTATTTCGATGCTTCAGCTTCAGCTTCCTGGTATTGTGCATACTGGCTCATTTTCATGACTTACTGGACAATTGAATATCACAGCCATGGTTAAAGACAAAAAATGTTGTTCTTTGTGTGACTATCTCTCTGCTGAAACTAAGGAAAACTGTCTCTGTGCAAACAAAAAGGGGGGATTTTGCATCAAAAACACTGCAACTTTGAAAGATCCTCACTTGCAATGACTAAGACTGTTTCATATTAGCATTTTTTGCGAGATGAGAAGGGATCCCTTCACAGCCAGCATGGAGAAGAATGATTAAAGCAACTCATAACTATGTTAATGTTCATTAGAACATGTGAGTAATATTTTTAGATAAACTTGTAAATGTGAACTTATCTTATAAATCATGGGTCCCGAAGCATTATATTGCAGAATTACCAATGCAGCCCTTTAAGAGGCCACTGCGTCATGCCATAATCAAATATGAAGCTTGACTAAAAGGGTTTAAAGGGTTTATGAAAACAGCACACTTAATGCTAATTTAGCCACCATAATAAAAGTAATCAAGTCAGGATCTTTCACACACAGATGTGATACGTGTATATGAAGACAAGTAGGCCAAGTCCCATTAACATTAACTTTGTTCCATGCAGAAAAGGCCTAATGTCTCACATGAAGACCTGATGGCGGCTGATGCTTCAAAAGAAACCAGATCCACCAAGATCTGAGAGGCTGTAACTAGCGTCACCGTGGAGAGAGTCAAGCAGAATAACACCCTGAGTGCGTAACCGAGCAGGCCATCAGTGACAAGGCATGTCAGAAACACGTTGAGAAAAAAAACGCCCATGCCGCCAGCACCCTAGAGACCATCTTATCTAAAGGAGCAAACATAAGGCAGGCGAGGGAAAGACAAAGATGGAGACAGATGTCGAGGAAAGCAACAAGAGTGAAAATGAGTGGAGGGCAATGAGAAAGTGGAAATGAGAGTGTGAGGAACAAAGGGGCTGTGGACAAGGGGGAGGGCAAACAGTAGTGGGTATAGACCTATAGGATGTCTGGGAGACGTCCAATATTGACTGCATATCTCTCACCTAACAAAGAGAAAGGCAGAAGAAGAAGAACGGAGGATTGAGGCCTTCCTAATATTAGTAACACCAGTGGCAAGGGATTTCTCCGTGTGATCTCATTAATTTAGGACTCCTCACAAAAACCTTGTTCTCAGGCTTAAATCTGTGATGAGGAAGCTAACACAAAGGCCGCTCAGACACACACACACACACACACACACACACTTAGACAACGGCTTATTGTGACAGTGAAGTGTAGATATTACCCCTGTTACATTCTGTTTGGCAGTGCAGCGCTAACCAAGATTACTGTAAATGGGATATCTTTTTTTTTTCATGGATCAACAAAGCCACCGCATGGAGAGTGATGCCAGATTGTAGCTGTAACACTTCTCGCTCCTCTGCTAGTCTCACGCCACACAAACAAAGCCTCTCACAGCTGTGTAGCTGGTATATCCTGCAGCAATCGTGCAACACAAGAGCCTCTGAAGGAAGATCAAAACTGGAAATGAGCAACGGCAGGAGATGACATTACTGAATTTAGTATTTTTAGAAAATATCAAGGAACGATGAGGACTGGTGTTTCGTCTTGCGTTCCATTTTCATGTGTGCCTGCCTCTGGGTTTTTGTGTGTACGGATCAGGCTATGTCCTGCTGACAGTACATCAAACATGGTGTTTCATGTCAGGCCCCAACTCAGGATTTTGAAGGTAGCTTCGAGGGATGCTCTGACCATCACTGCACCTTCGCACAGATTAAGCCCACGGTGAAACCCAGCCATTTGTGATTGCCGGCATGATTTTTCACATGCAGTATCACTTCTCTGCATGGATGGATTGCCGAACTGGCCTGCTGGACACGGGCCCAAGGGTTCATGGTTCAGGGAGCCTCTCAGCCAGAGCCTCCGTTTGAAGTGGGTACTATTAACATATCTTAATGAAAGGCTTGGGCTCAGTTAAATAATACAATACTATTAGCCTGTAAGCATCTAAATATCTAAATACAGACTAATAGAGCAGTTAGTATTACTGTAGACAACAATAAATGCCCACTCTCATCTTATGTGGATACTTGAGTACCAAATACTGCCCCCTAAAGTTCCCAAACCTTTGAAAAGTACTACCCAAGCCAAGGGACTTCTTTGCCACCTGGAACATACAGCTACTAAATTTAGCCTCTGGTTCCTCCAAGCGTATCCGCCTCTACTGACTTAAGCATGATTGAGCAGATATGTTTGATTGACTCAAAGCACAACAGTCACTGCTGACTTGAGGTACAAGATTGGACATGTTTTTTTTCCTACATTCAATCAAAACCACAATATTTCTGACACTGTGAAGTGTTTTCATAGCCTGAACATGAAGGTACATGGAACACAAGGTACCCGCTCCAGTCAAAGACCTGTACTTTGTATGCCCAGCTGCCCTGACCCCTCTCCTATGACATCTCTGCGTCATAAGAACAGGAACACAAGGATGTCACACCTCAAGGATTGCAATAGACAGTGAACATAATCCAGGCAACAATGTAAAACTAAAAAATTTGGCAAAAATATATTCCTATCTTAATGTTTTTTTGCAGGAGATTGGTTTGGAATAGCTATAATGCTACTATCATTGTTAAAAACTCAGATGGGAAGGTTCTGGTACCATACGGTAACAGTGAGAACAGCGAAATGCTAATATGTAGCCTGTGCATAATTGGAGTGAGATGCAATGATCCGTGTGTCTATGTGCATGGCTAACACAAAGTGACTAATTACACCCCACTCAGCAGTTCCACTAGATTGAATGTGAAAGCTCTAAAACATGCACTTCACAAGACTGGTTGGAGCTGACACGAGCAGTCCACTTCTGAAAGAGGACTTGGGGCTACGAGCAGACAAAACAGAGCTCTCAACAGCGGCATTATGCACTAGCCAGGGCTCTCGTGTTAGCTGAATGAACATGCTTGTGTGCGTTGCTTTTGAAATTTTAAGTGCTGTATTTGTTTATGGCACTTCAGGTCAAATAAACACCCAATGCGGTGTGGCCGCATGGCTTTCGCCTCTGTACCTCTCAACTTTGCTAATGCGGCTACATTCTTTTTTCCTTTGCAAACAAAAAAGCAACAGAAGCCACGTGCAAATGTTCCCGAAGCCATCCTGAATTATGTGACAGCCGTGATTCACGACCTCACCCGAGCAGCGAAATGAAAGAGCTTGGTCAGACTTATTTGGATGCTGTCACGGTCCACTCATGCCGTGGTGTCGTTGCTTCCCTGCCGTGGTGTGCAGGACCACTGTCGCGTGAACTGGACACACGTGCATCTATATACTGCAATTCATTCACATGGATTCACACTTAGCTACGCATAAAGCCACAGGCACACAAACCTACTTGATTTGCTTCCCACCTTTGCCCTGATTTTCATTAAACAAATTCACAATGACACAACATTGACCTGCAGTCAAATCCGGTGAACAAAACAAGCCACAATATCAGCCATGCCAGTCTGAAAGGCCAAAAAGAGTCACAGGTTTACCATAAGCTAATATCACACCCTTTCTATTAAAACCCTGGATAAAAATGTCCGCTCTCGTGCTAATTTGATACATTTGTGACACCGTAGATGACAACCCATTGAGAAAAGACTGTGTGTGTGTCCCAATAACGTCATTATTCAACACCAATGTTGGAAGTGAGGAGGACCGACTATATTCATCCTTTGAAACCCTTACATGGCGTTTGCAGCAGAAGAAATCAATATTTCAAGTGCTGCTTCTTTCACACCTGCCAATCTCTGACTGTTCCTCAAATTACTATAATCTACACCTCTTCCCTTCCCTCTGGAGATTAGACTCAAGGATATTATATTCATGTTTATATTCCTGTTTTAAATTCTTGAGCATATTTTTCAGGGTTAGATAATCTAAAACATGTTCGATTTAAGGCAAGCTTAAATAAATTCAACCTCTGATGAAGTCTACACTTTAAAGGCGCAGGGCGTGAGATTTGTGCAGAAATGGAACATATTCATGAATTTGTTTTCATTAGTGTACAAAAAAAGAAATCTTTGTGTTTTCATTACCTCAGAATGAGCTCTTTATATCCACAGAGGGAGCAGGTCCTCTTCCACAGAGTCCACCATGCTGGATCACCATGTTTCTACAGTAGCCCAGAATGGACAAACCAAACACTGGCCTTCAAAGAGCGCCATTTGCATTTTTCGCACGTTCTCCTGCATGGGGAGGATGGGTGAGGCGAGAGGGATGCATTCTGTTGGTTGCAATCTGCAACTGCTAGATGCCACCAAATCCGACACACTACCTTTAAAGCTGCTTTAGTCGGATTTTAGTAGCGACTATGCATCAAATGACTACATGCATGTGAAAGGGGTCACTTGTAGTGATGAACCTACAGAGATTTCACCCAACTCTACAAAGCCGCCAAGCTCCATGGAGCCTTTAGTGTCTTTCAGCTCACTGTTTTGCTTTTGCCCACAATTTTACTGTTTAGGTTCAGTGTCACTGCTTTGATCGGTGTCATTTAAAGCAGCAGCAGGAAGCTAATCCCAATGTACACTAACTAACTATGAGCACCCAACGGCAGAAAGACAAAGCTAGCAACTAGCTGGTGAACAAAGCGAAGCATTTAGGTGCAAAAAGGCCAGATATTTCGCTGAGGAGTTGGTGGAGACTAAAAACAGAGCTAAAAGGATGGGAAATATTCCACCTACATTCATCAGGTGGAAACAAACTGCTGCTTGACATCTCCTGGATGTGTTAGGCAACTGTTTGCTAACACATTAGCCATATCAACTTGATGATGTCAGGGTTGTCTTTGTTACACTGCTCCCAAGTGACCAAAATATTTACAGGTTTAACTACAATTTTCAGTGCAGAAACCATGTTGCTGTTCCTACTGTTTAATCACCTGAATTTTGAGCAAGCTGTTTGGTTCTGTTGCAGTAAAAGGCAAGAATCATTGGTTCATATCCTTCCAGCTATACCACAAGGCTAATATCCAACATGGATGATCTGAGGAACACACGTGTCCTGGCACACAGTACAGATACAGAATAAACCTGACCTGCAGGACACGTGTGAATTAGCAGAATTCAAACCCACTTAAGGTAATCAAAAAAAGGTTTTCCTGGCACACATTCTTAAAGAAAAACACATCACCTTTTAGGCCTCAGCACTAGATTAAATGACTGCAGCTCTTGTATGACATCTTATCTTTTAAAACAGATGTAAATGCGAAAATCTGAGCCAAGATCGATGACTGTGACAAACACTTAACATATACATGTAAAGTCAGGCTCTGCAATGGAACTACCGAAGAAGCAGACTCCAGCAGTTTGCTATCACTCAATCTCTTGCTGCATACGCACACACACACACACACACACGCTATTCACTGCTGCACACGGGGCTGCACAGACTTGTTGGCCAGTGGTGCTGAGCTCGTGGCAGGCCAGACAGCATGGGCGCAGCTATAAAAGAGGCAGTGGTTATCTCAATACAAAGACCCCAGTCAGCACTTTGCTACTCTAAAAACAGATGCTGTCTGAGCTAATGAGTGTACCTCGCAGCACAGCGGCTCAGGGTTTACATTGGGACAGTCCACATCTCCATCTGTGCAAATGCATCCTCTGTTGTGCTCACCAGCCTATTATAGGTTATGCCTCGTTTGAGGAAAATTTCCATTATGACCTCCATGGAACCATTATTTCATTGAAACCTGAACACTAAGCAAATCTTTATTGTCTCACTTGATGCGTTTTGTTTGCAACCCATACCATGATGCTTTCTGTCTTTGTCAAGGGATGAATTGGAGGATTCAGATTCAGCAAAAAAGGAAGGAGGTATTGAGCAAGATAGCAACTTTGTGTCTCTTGCACATTAAAACATGATTAACCACGAAAAATCACTTGGCTGTCATGAGAACTGGATCCTCCTTCTTCTGGCTCTAACAAAATGCTCATCTGACTGCTGGGATTTTGGCTAAACAAGATAAACTGAGATAACCCACTCGACTCCATCCAGCCTGTGTTAATGAGCTTTTGAAGGATCACACAGCTGTCCAAAAACAGGGGCTTCTGCGGCAATGATGCCCTCTAGGTCCCCAGCCCTAATCCCCAGATCAATAATCTGGGTGTCAATACAATCTCATGTGCTGACATTCATGGATTTGTAACACCTGATACACACTATCAATCAGTGTGTTAATGTGAATGCTCCGGCGTGAGGGTGAGAAAAGCCAGTCAAGTGAAAATCACAGCACGCTGAAAGTAAAAGGAAATTGACAAGAGGGAAAAAGGACTACGAACGAATCCGAAACCTGATCGTGAGACCATATCCCTCCCACTTCTCTGACAGAACAAGGACAGCACATCCCCAATCATCCCAAATTCATCCCTCCGTACATGGAGGATTGTGAGTGCAAGTGACAAGAGGGGCAAAGCACTCAATAATTCATCACTCAGTATAGTATTTTGTGGCCTGGCTTTGATATACCAAAGCAGTTGCTGCGCTTCAAAGGATGAAGATAAGAGACATATTTTTTTGCATATATATGTGAGAGGTTATCAATTATTGAAACATGAATCATCTCTCACAGCTAGAGGGACCCAGTCAGCTCAAAGCTGTTGTTTCAAGAGTCATGGTGAGGTGTTAATTCAATGTATGCGGCCACTGCATTGTCAAGGAAATATTCCATAATGTCAGCACTGATTCAGCGTCACACTCTAACCCGCCCCCCGTTGTTTCTCCGTGAAATTATTTCATGCATAACGTTCTTCATACATTTTTTGAGAGCAGGCTCGTCACTGCTTCAACATTTATGAAGTGAACGGTGGCCTACATTGTTATCAAATACATGTATTCTATGCTATATTCCTGAGTAAGGCAGATGCACATCACTCAAGTTTTCACTGAAATCATCTGTCTCTGAGGAGATGAGGATAAAGACTGATGCATGGATAGAGATAATAGAGAGATAAGAGATAATAGAGCGATAACAGACAGACAAAATGCATAAGAACTGGTGCTATACTTATATCATAAAACAAATCAGAGGCTGTATCTGTCAAGTACTGATGTACAGAAAGATTAATAAATAGATGGACCACAGAAAATAAGAAAGCCTCACACACACATACAAGTGTAGGACGATACTAGAGAGAATGACAGCATTAACTGTGTCATTGCTGAGCAAACAAGTGACAGTTCATGCGATACAACAGCTACGCGACACTCCCTGGACACCTGATAGCTCGTGTCACCTGCGTGTACACGGAGCAGACCACCGTGGGAAAAGTATGCGATACCCATTTTAGAACAGTAGCTGCTCTTCCGCTTGTTAATGGACCTTTTGTAGAGTGAAAATCTAGCAGGTAATATATCAAATAGCTGTAATGGATGACTGGTTTGAGTGAATATATAACAAAGTGAAGGGCTTTCCTGCGCTTTAAAAAGGACACACTGATACATCGCAGACATCAATACCCCTGTTTTCGCTTCTTCTTCTTCACTTCGTCTATATTTTACCAAACAAAATTATTTTAGGGTTTAAAGAGATGTGTCACAGAGACGAGCGTGGACCGCCTCCAGCGGGCAGCAGCCAGGCGCTGGCTTGCATTTTGCTGGGTAAAGGTTAAATGGGATTTGTGAGTCATGAATCAGAGCGGAGAGTGGAGGAGAGATGGAGAGCGTGCATATGGTGGGAAAATGCTGGGAGGACACTGGGGGGGGGGGGGGAGCTGGGCAACCAGGCGTAGTGCAGAGCTAGAGAAGCTGCAAAGTTAGAGAATGTGGATGTGCTGAAAAGTCCTATTTTTATGGAACAACAAGCTTGTGTCCATGACATTTCCACTGAAGAATAATACATATTAGTTGGCGAAAAAATAACAGTTTATATAAGTATATAATATTAGGAATGGATCAATTCACCACATGGAATGCAAAAGGGGTCGCTTGTAACGTTAGCTGCGATGAAAACACAAAGAATCACCACCCGACTCAGCGATTTCTCTCAGCTCCACGGAGCCTGTTAGCACATTTCAGCTCACTGCTTTGGATTCACATCTTCACCGCTTTCATTCACTCACACGGCTCTTATCAGCGTCTTTCTCAAGTGGCTGATTCTCGCAAAAAAAAGTTCCTATAAAGCATGTGTTAGCTAACTATCCAGCACCGAACGTTAAACAGGCAAATTGAGCAGCTAGCATGGAGCATTCAGCAGCTATAGCGCTAACCATTTCCCTGCAGTGAAACCAAAACAAAGCTAAAAGTAAAGGCTGAATATTGGACTTACTTACAGCACAACTTAAAATAAATGCTAAAGCTGCTACACACTGCTGGATGTGTAAACTAGCCACTGTTAGCTAACTTGCTCGCCATATCAACTTTATAAGATGCTAACATGCCGGTGTTGTACTTCCAGCTTGTTGCCCCGTGCCCAATAAGACAAATAAATACATATCAATGTAAATATTATAATGACGTGTGCTAAAAACCCACAATTTCACTCTTTGACGTGCGCTTCCAGAAGAAGTTAAAAAAAGACATCTGCAAAACAAAACTATAGCTACTGGCCCGCAGCCAAGTCATTAAATCATTTAATTATCTGTGTACTCGTGCAAGACGCAGTGAGAAAACAGTTCTTTTATTAGGTTAAGCAGAAAATCTTCTGTAAGAGAGACGATTAATCTCGCAATTAGTCGACTCTCTGCTTCCTGATGATAAATGGTTTATCTCCAGCCAAAAGATGATAGCTGTTACGAACACACAACGTATGCTGCACATCTTCATCTTTTTATACAACATTTTGTTTGTCTTTATGGTACAAGAGCAAAGACACAGCACAGCAGATAATGACTAACGTCTTTACCAGGGACATCAGTTGTTTCTCTGAGATATCCACATCTTCAGCTGAAGTGCGTTTGTCTCATATCTCATGTCCAACTGCAGCAGGCTAAACTGCTCTACAAGCAGCCACGGATTCATTACGTCAGGGTGCAAAAAGACAAGGTGAGTCAAGCAGCCTGGCTCTGAGAGGACAATGCAGAGTATCTGGCAGCCCAAAAAACAGCCAACTCAGCTGTTTTAGGGGTGAAACAGATAGAGACAGAGAGGACAGGGGAGAGTGGCAGGGTGGGGCATTATCCCCATGAAACGCCATCGACTTTCATAGGACGACATCCAAAAGCATCAAATGATGCTGAGCAAGAGCAAACAGGAAATGAGCTATTCTTACGGTAAGTCACTGTACTGGACTGCATCAGGTGACATATAACACATGCTGAAAGTACATTAAAAAGGGTTTATGTGCTGTTTACAATGTGAGGGGCAAATGATCTCCAACAGGCTTTTAAATCAATAAACCAAAGACATGCCTTTGCTATCATTATTCAGTAACAATCAAAATACTTTCAGTGTGTGTCATATGGGGGTTTCCCTTTACCCTGCAGTGCACAGTGTGAGCATGCAGATTATAAGTTGAAATAAAATCAAAATCTGACAACACAGATGTTAAACGACTCTCTTTCTCTCTTCAAGGCCCATAAACATGAGGATCTGTCCGTCTTTAATTGGTTTATCTGTTAACAGACACATCTTAGGCTGACAGATGACTTTTTTCCACACTGAGAACTGCTTCTGTTCTCCGTCCTCCTCATCTGCTCACTGGACAGTTTATCTTTTTCGACAAAGACATTCTTTCAGCACGACCAGAGGGCACTTATTGAAGGCGGGCTGGCCTCAGAAAGGCCTCCTTTCTGGGGTCAGACAAGTGGGATCGAGGACACATGCCAGGCTCCATTGAACTGGAGCCGCTTTTCTCACACCATACATATATGGTGGATTAGCAGATGCACTATGCAATATAAAGCATCCAGGGAACAACTGAGGTTGTGAAAGCGTTTTTTCCTATCACAAGGAGTTCCCCTAAGTGGCACGAGAATTCACAAATGCTGCTGAGATACATCCGTGTGAGTGTGTATCTGTGTGTATGAACCTTATAGCCTCACTACTGGGATTCCTCAGGGCTCTGGTCTGGGTCCCTTCCTCTTTCCTCACCTGGCTCTGTTATTCACTCACATGGCTTTTCATGCAGATGACATTCAACTAATTCTGTCTTTTCCCCAGTCTGAAATCCAGGTGGCAAGAGAAGTCAGTGGTGTCCCTGGCTCGGACTGAAAGGAACCTGGGTGTGACAATGGATGACCAGCTGTCCTTTATTAATTTATCCTTCATTCTATGCAACATCAAGAAAATACGTCTGTTCCCAACCCAAAAGGCAGTGAAGGTTCTGTTCCAGGCTCTCGTCATCTCCCACCTAGACCACTGCAACCCACTCCTGCAACAGCCCGGCTGCTCAACTCCCGTTCAGGATATTCATACTTGCCTGCAAAGGTGCTGCATATGGCCCAGGCCCATCCTGCATCCAGGACATGGTCAAACCATACACCCCAGCCCATTAAATATGCTCCCCACTGATTTTAAGACCGCAGAAACTCTACACATCTTCCATCACAGACTGACATCCTCATGGTCAAATGCACCTATTGTAAGTTGCTTTGGATCAAAGCGTCAGCTAAATAAACGCAATGTAATTTATCAGTACACACAGTGAAATGTACCAGAAGATGTTACCAGAATATTCTGCGGACATAAATGCACCCTAAGGGCAAGGAAATAACACCAGAAATGACACCAGTCTTGCCAAGTGGAGCATCAGGGTCCTGCGTAGGTGTCAAATGAACAATGTTGGCTTCAGGCCAATGAAAAACCTTAAAAAGCAATACATAATTACACACTCTACAAATCATGTGGAAAGGCTCAAAGATAAACCCCCCATCAAACTAATCTCTCCTCATGGCTGGGAGCAGAAAGATATCTACCTATGAGAAAAGAAGCTAAAAAAATCACCCGTAGCTGATTCAATTACACCCTGTACAAACGTCTTTAATCACCGTTCTTAAGGCTGGTTGGTTCACACTCGTCATGTGATGCTGGTGCTTTGAACCAATTGGATGTTTGGTGCGATAAGAGGAGCTCTTTAATGGCTTCTTTGACCTAAATCCTTACTAATCATTTTTGAGCTGTGACAAAGATTCTGGTGGATGGTGGTAATATTATTTTTAAGCCTACTGTACAATGAATTAAGCTCCCACCACTGGGATTTGAACATTCCTCCTTTGTTTCCCTGAACACTGATAAAAAAAAGAGGATAAATATGACCATATGTTGTTGATATAAGTTAACATTATGGTTTTTTTCTTTTCCAAAGTGCCAAAACCTCACACTTCCTGTCAAATCTTGGTTAAGATCAGTTCAGCTCTCTCCATTTTAACAAGGCTTGATGAGAACATCAATCTATGAAATAAATATAAAATGCTTTTTCATGTGTCCTCCCATGTGTCCTTTGAAGCCATGAATGAATTTAACATCAACTGGAATGGTCAGTAATCACAGTCACGAACAGTCAAACGAAACAGCAGAGAAAACAAATAACAAATTTGCCTGCATATGGCTCAGTATGTAAAATTAAATCAGCCGTTCAGACGGATATGCTTATATGTTTTTACACTCAGCCAGTGATAGCTACAACCAGTCTGCCAACTCCTCTGCTCTCACCCACTCTCCCATCTGTTGCCCACCTGATCCACACAAACAACTCATCTGTGGCCGACCGGCAGACCCAAACCTACTGATGACATTCTGCTCAAAAGAGCCTGAAAGGCCAGTAAAAAGGTGAAAGAGGTGAATAAAAGTGGATTTATAGACCTTTTAAGATCATTTATCATGTAAGCGTGCACACATATGTGCAGCATGAGTGCACACGTGTGTGTGTGTGTGTGTGTGTTTGTGTGTAGTACAGCTTTATGTCTTCTTTTATTAATCTCCAGTTTCTTGCTCTACTTCAGATGCGGCCGGGCACAGCTGGTGATCTCAGTAGCATGTCGCTCCTCTCCTCTCCATTCTTCTTCTGCTCCTCCTCTTCCTCTTCACTGCAGCTCTAGTTTCCTCTTCCTTAGTCATTCCACCATCTTCCCCTCACTGTTCAACCCAACACTTGATTTTCATTTTCTCCTCATCTTTCCTTCCTCTCCTTGCTCCTCTTCCCCTCCTTTCCTCTCCTCTCTTCCTCTCTCCTCTTTCCCCCTCTCATTTTCTTTTCTTTCCATTCTCTTCTTTCTTTTCCTCCTTCCCTTTCCTCCTTTCCTCCTATTTCTCTGCTTCCTCTCTTCTCTTTTTTCCCTCCTCTCCTTTCGATCGATTTCCCTTTCCTCCTCTGCTTTGTTCCTTTCCTTTCCCGTTCACTTGTCTCCTTTCCTTTTCTCTCCTCCTCTTTCTTCTTTCCCTCCCCTCCTTTTCTTTTCTTCCCATTTTTTTCTTTCTTTTCCTCCTCTGATATCTCCTCTTTCCCTCCTCTCCTCACTCATCGTTTCCTGCTTTCCTCTCCTCTCTTCTCTCCCCTCCTGTCTTTTTGATTTCTTCCCCTTCCCTCCTCTGCATTGTGCCTTTCCTTTCCTTTCCTTTCCTTTCCTTTCCTTTCCTTTCCTTTCCTTTCCTTTCCTTTCTCCTCCTCTGATCTCTCTTCTTTCCCTCCTCTCCTCTCCTTAATAAACCTAAATTAATGACTTAAATCACTTAAATTAATGACTCATACTGACATGCTGTGTAAAGCGTTTAGTGCAGAGCTGCAACTAACAACTGTTTTCATTATCAGTTAATGTGACGATCATTTTCTCTGTACACCATTTTGTTTAGAAGAATGTCAATAAAATGTCAGAGAATTGTGAAAAATGCACATCACAGAGAGACATTTAAATATCTTGTTTTGATACAGCAAATCATCATGCTGGAGATTTTGCTTGAAAGGTGATTCAGACATTTGTCAGAATAGTTGCAGATGAATTTTCTAACTCTTTAGTTCAGAGGTCCCATTGGTAGAAGAGGAATGCACTGATTTACAGCCTGAGTTTATCCATAGTAAACTGGAGTACAGGGTCACCCATGTTTAAACTCTCATGTTGAAATCAAGCTCGTCTGTGCACAACACCCCACAACTCAAACCTTCATTGTGCAAGAAAATGGGTCTTTTCTGTCTCCCAGCAATAAACATCATCTTCCAAAAAAAGAAAGAAAAAAAAAACACCACAAAAAACCATCTGTCTTGCATGGAAGGCAGAGAGAACAACAGCATCTGCTCTCTTAAGGACCTACCAGCAGCAGCAGCAGCAAAGTGTCCCACTCCAGGCCCGGATTGAACCGCTCCCCATTTTCCAATCCATCAATCTTCAGCCAGTCAAGCTAATTTAATGTGTCCTCATCCCTTAATGAAAACAGCCACCCAAACATGTCCAGCTGTAAGCCAAGGATGAGAGGATGTGGGGGCGGGGGTGGGTTTCTGCCCCTCTAACCCACCATCATCGCCACATGGTGCTGATGCCATTAACCCAACATATACAGAAGATGCTCTATGATGCTAATTGTATTCATTTGGCTGCAGCTTCCCGGTGGGCTCATAGATGTGAGCCAGGAGTTACCACACTGAGACGCAACGATTACGACTTCATCAACATGCGCACCTGCATGCTTCATCGGCGGCTGCTGATGTGGGGAGTGATCTTAGCAACCTCTGGAGCAGAATTTTAAAAAAGACGCATTGTTTGGTTGTTGTGGCAGAGCCTGAAGCAGTGCAGGGACTGACTGCAGCATGGTATGCACTGTTACAAAACAAAAGCCACATTATGCAATTGGAAAATGCAGATGTGCAAACAGACGATGTCCTCAGTATATCAGAGAGGGTGTGTGAGTCCAAGGAAATTACTGCAGCAAATTAACATGCTTTTTTTTTTTTTGATAGTCTAAGATATTTGACCAAGAAAATGAAGCAAACATTTGCTGGTTCCAGATTCTAAAAGGAGGATTTTTTGGTTTTTTCCTTTTAATATCACAGTAAATTTAATATTTTTCAGTTTTGGACTGTTGGTCCAGACAAAAAAATGCCATTTAGGGACACACAATGGGCATTTTTAATTATCCAAATATTTTAGCAATTACTGAAACATGTGGACAGTAGAGCTGAAACAATTAATTGATGAGTCATTCAACAGTAGATTATCTCGTTACAGCTTCTCAAATGTGGGGATTTGCGCTTTCTCTCTGTTTCATACAACCGTAAACTGAATATCTGTGAATTTTCCACTGTTGGTTGGACAAAATAAGCCATCTGAAGGCTTCAGCTTCACTATTTTTTTTCAAATATTACAGACCAAAACATTAAAAAATTATTCAAGGAAAATAACGCAAGGAAAAAATGACAATTAAAAGGCCATAATGTTATTAGATTGGTTTCAGCATCGTACATTTATTCTGTTGCTCGGTAGCTGCATGGAGTGACTGCTGGGAAACTAAGTGGACAGGCAAAAATGTAGAAATGACTCAATCACTATATCAGCTATAACCTTGTCACATGACAGTTTCTGTCTGGGGAAAATAAAAGGGAGTTGACCTCCACCCTGATCCCCAAACAGCACCGAAAACAACATTTATGCATCTCCCTCATCACTTAAGGCGACAGTGTGCAGAATGAGACTGCACCCAAACCCCACGCTAAGCTCCATCACCTGACTTGCGTCTAATGGGCCGTAGATAAACGGGGGAGCGGGAGAGCGACGGTGACACTGCATCTGCCGTGAGTAATGCGCCCAGTGGCTGCCTCTGCACTGGGAGCTGTCACACAGGAGACTGAAGTCATGCCTTGTGATGTCTCTCGGGATTTGGGGGGGGGGGCGTGGGCTCGCCATCACTGATGGTGGTGCCAACACACAGTAGCTGCCATTCCATGACATGCCACGCCGTTACATGGTGTGTGTTTCGCTTTCAGAATTGCTCCTAATCCTAAATGATTAACAGCCCAGATAAATGATGGCTTTTTAAGCACTGGAGAAAATGAGCAAACCAGATGTTCAGTGTCTCTACAGTGTGGAAGGATTCATTTTAGGTATTTTTGGCTCCGTTCTTATCAAGTTTCGGAATGTCATTATTTACACATGTGCTTCTCCTACTCTGACATATCAAAAGTCTGCTCTGAAAAAGGCCTCTTTTGGGGAAAATATAGAAATCGGAGGGAGCCTTGAATGCAACAATACAGGCCTACAGTGTGAAATGCTGACTGCAACTTTCCAAAATGTAGGTTAGCAGGCTGATATTAGCATTGTAGCGCAGCTTCAGGTTTGCACAACACAAGAGAAGGCTCCCAATTCACTGCAACTGATTCCATTCAGCGGCTGAATGCAAGGCGTACACAATATATAACAGCCGAGTTAATAACACAGGGACTTATTTGCATGAAGTGAGGCTGAGGGTCTAGGTGAACACGCCGCAGCGTCATACTGCATCAAACAGTGTTACAACAACAGCAGATGCCGACTGCAAACATCAACACGGCATGAAATAACCCCACTCAGTCAGACGGCGGGATTTCTTACGACCCTCTCAGTGACTCTTCCTGCTCGTGGACTGGTCACACAGCACACACTGCAAACAAAATCACCAAGTATCTGTTATATATCACCGATCAAGCAAACACGTCCTTGCAACACAATGACATGTGGCCCCAAAGGGAATTAGACCACCAGCCTGTTTGTTATTGATTCTGAGCAGCAGGATAACTCTGCGTACGTCTACACTGAACCAGTGCAGGCCTTTAACAGAGATTAATACACAATATTAAGCAAATATATTATAACAACAATGGGGGACACTTGTGGGACTGGTGACTGCCTATATTTCCTCTCTCTCACACATACACACACACATTCATAGCATCATGTCAAATACAACCATCCAGACTGTTGCTCTGCATCACAGTCATATCAGCGTGCATACAGCTGAAAATTATTTTCATTCCTGATCAATCCATTCATGTTTTCTCCAAAACAGTCGCCCTAAAGTGTCAATAATACTATCATACTTGACAAGGAAAAACAAGAAGCTAAAACCTGAGGATATTTGCCACTTATGATCCATTTTCTTCCTTTTTTGTGCCTTTGACTGATCAATTAATCAATGGCTGGAAGAGTTTCTGCGCTGAGACTGCAAAAGCGAATGACTCCTTTACAAATGGGGGGGTTTGGACTCATCCTAAAGATGATTCATCTCCTTTGATTGACTGCAACCAATCCGACGTCAACTCCGCTGTTGACGTTTTCCGCTGCTTTAAGTCTGTTTCTGCCCTTTGCGTTTGGGGGACACGGAGAAAGACCTCATCGGGCAAACTGCTGAGGGTGAGACAACATTTTCGTGGAAGAAAACGCTGATCAATAACAAAAGCATAAGAGGCCATTGCCCCTACCTCTAAATGTGAAATCTGAAAGCAAGGCCTCAGCAGATTGGCTGCCTGCCTTGAAGTCAGAGCACCTGAACTGGCAGCGAGAGGAGCTGAGCCGCATCTGGCTGCATCTCCAGCAGACATCAAATAATCCTCTAGGCGCTGCGGGGCCCGTCCGCACCGGCCGGCAGCAGCAACAATAAGCACGAACCCAGCCGATGCTGCCGCTGCTCCACTCAACAGAGAGCCAGAGCCGATCAACACATTGCTTTTTCCCTCCCTCTGCTTGCTCCTCGAGATGCAGTGCATGCGGCGCGCTGCGTGCACGGGCTGCAGTGCTCTGGCTGCCTTTGATGCTCAGCTGAATCCAGATTTAAAGACACGACAATCGGCGTCTGCTACGCCTCCATATTGCTGTATTCTTTGCACCTGGTCATCCTAGTCAGGCAGCATCACCGGGATGCTGTGGCGAATGAAAACGCACCGATTTGACACATCCACTGCACCATTATTCTCATGATAACACTGAACACAAGGGGGGGAAAAATCTCCATCTTCAAAAGAAAAAGAGATGTTTAAACTCACCGTCTGCTGCAGACCGGCTCCTCTTTCCTCCCCCGCCAGCGAGCGTGTGTTGCTGCTCGAGAAAACGAGGTGTGTGTGTGTGTATATGTGTGTGTGTGTGCGTTTGAGGGACCGTGCCCGGCCAGTGTGTCCGTCCCCCCTCTCGGCCGCTGCAGCAGCAGGATCTGGTCCACACGGATCCTCCGCTCTCCTCACCAGCTTCCCCCCCAACAGCCGCTGTCAAAACCAGCAGCCGCGAAGATCGTCAACGCCTGCGACAGGACGACACACTCGTCGGTAAAAAAAAAAAACGCGATCTCCTGGTCCGGACCGCCCCTGCAAGAGCGGGGGTCGTAAGATCTCACACAGGGCTGTTATTGGTTTTGACTTTGTTGCAGGTGAACCGCATCACGCTTTATTTAGTGGAAATAATATGTCAATGCATATTTAGGCCTATAAGATACATTTTTAAACACTATTTTTTGTATTTAATAATAGTTTTGCTTCTTTTTATAGCTCAATCTAATTTTTCTTTAGCCTAGATCTAAATTATTGTCAGTGCACTATGCACTGTAGGGTTTCTACTGGTAAACAGACTGTTATTATAGTGAATCAGGCTATTCATTATAACCAAGTGGATTTATTGATTGTCTGAGACCGATTCAGTTTCCATATTTGCTCCTTTGGAAAAGACTCCGATCTCCAGGCAACAGCACAGTACTTCTGGTACACGGAGAATATATCAGAGTGAGACCTCTTTATTCTCACTCAGCCATCAGAGGGTCGCTGGCAATCCGGTGCAAAAAGAAAGAAAAAAAAAATCCCAACTGCAGCGACCCCGTTTTAATGAGCGGCAGCAGCGGGACCTGCAGACCGGGATGTGCGAAATGAACAATCAGCCTGCAAGATGCTGCTATCGAGCTTAAATGAATCTAATGACATCTCTCTGTATCCCGAAAATAAAGTCACCTGCAGCCTTGTATGTCGGTGCTGATCATGTATGATAGTATCTTATTTGTGCAGTATTTTTTATATTTATCATCAGAATAAGCGTTTTTTTCTGTTTGGCAGGATCACATTATGCTCTCCTTCTAATATTTAGAATTTGATGACCAGGTTTTCAAACGTTAGAATTTAGCAACTTCTGATGAACATTTCATTTAATGCAGAGGATCTATGTGATCTAGTGTAGCAAATCTCGTGATACTTTAATAATCTGCTTTTCTGGGGCAGAATGTAACTCAAAAACTGTATTTAAGTATAAATTTGAGGCACTTGCACTTGAGTGTTTCTTTTCATTCAAATTTATACTTCTCCTCCACCACATCTCAAATATTGTACTTTTTCCTGTCAACTTTAGTTACTTGTTACTTTACAGATTACAATTTTCACACCCTTCCTGTTTAGTGAAAACCATGTATCTCCAAATCTGGTGACTTTAAATTCTTCTGGAGAAACTGGAGAATTGTTGTTACGTGGATGTGTTCAGAAAAACCTCCTGAATCAACTACTTTAACCCCCTTGGATTAGCTGGAAAATGAATCATCACAGAGCCGGAACCGGGCTGTTTTTCTGAGCTCATGAATAGTTGCCTTGTTGGAGATACGTGGTTCTCACAGGCCACCCTACAAACACATGATGATCTTATAGAATATGATGCATTGCTGGAGATTAAAACTACTCAAGAGTGTATAAGTAATTAAAATTAGCTTAAACATCAACAGCAGTAAAATGCAACATGCACATGAATACAGCAGCAATTTTAACCAAACAACATCAGATATGACAGTAAAACACTGTTAGGAAGCATTCTACTGCACAGTGAGTACCTTTACCTTGATACTTTAAGTACATTTAGCCAATAATACATGCATTATTTCACTTACGTAAGGTTTTGAATACTTCTTCCAACACTATCTACTGCTGTCTCTACAATAAAGCCTTAAAAGGCCCCTAAAACCAGGTTCTGGATGTTTCCATGCCAAACACAGGTGTTTCCCTGCCATCAACACACGACAGGTGGCTCATGCAAACATGGACACGGCTGCTCTGGTGTCAAACGGCCCACTGCACATTACATTATCATTACTGGCCTGCCAATCCACATTATATGTGCTGTGTGTGTGTGTGTGTGTGTGTGTGTGTGTGTATGAACACTCCTCACCCCTATCACTCAGTTCCAGAGCGGGACAGCCCAAATATGTCTTCAACACATTAAGACATTGTCATCACAACCAGTGAATGGTGGAGTGGAAGCGGAACGAATGCAGCAGCTACATTTTCACCACGTGTTTTAGTAAAAGCCAGGACTGGGCTTTTGAGCTGTGGCTTATTCGCGTGTATCCCACCATACGGCACGTTCAGGCCATCAGCATCATGTAAAAAAAAAAAAAAAAAGAGAGAGAGAGATGTGTACATGCACAGATTCTTCACATGATAAATGCATGTAACACTCACCCAGGCCGAGGGGCATGAGTGTTCACAAGTGCGTCATGTAGCGTTGCTGCTAATAATGGTGACAAGTCCAGGGGGAAGGCCGGGATCAAAACAAAGAGGAGTTATAGGAACGGGGCGCCACTCACAGAGCGTGATTCAACACGAGATAAAAACGTGTTGGTGCGTCTGTGCTCTCCAGCTCACTGATGGAAACGTCACATGGCTTTCAATGGGTGTAACTTAGAAAACATAAGATCTTTTCATACATCTTCATGTCGAGCTGCGTTTACACTGTGCAGCGTTGTTTGATATTCATGCACGGCTGTTGGACAAATAGGATGTGTGTGCGCAGGTGTGTCCCCACACGAACCGACTGGCAGAAATCTGTGGAGAAGCACAGCGCTGTGTCAACCGCTCTGTCCGTTTCTTTTTGAGGCCTTTTTTTTTACTGCGTGACATTACAGACATACTGCTGTGGAGTGTGAAATACTTCCAGGTGCTTTTAACAGAATTTCAAGACAGCGGATAACTGCCTGCTGTCTCTCTCTCTGCTCCACAGCTGCATCATCCTGTATGAGCTCTGAAGTCTGTAAACTTTCTGCAATTTTTCATCAGATTTATGCTGGAATCACCTGCAAAACACAACACTCAACATGTTTCAGTATCATTTGGCACTTTAAGGATCTACTCTTAACCTCTTCTGGGGCACTGTGTACTTAAAAACCAGTTTATGCAGGCCAGGATATATTATTGCGGGACAATGCCTCCTTTGACAGCGACCAGATACCTGCTTCCACACGGTCATCGTTTACAAAACAGCCTTCCTAACTTGGTCAGGGGGGAACATCCCTGGCAAACAATGACGTGAAGCGGCTGAAAAAGCCTATTCTGAGACGACCCAGGTAAGAAAAAGCAGGAGAGGCGACTGTGGGGGAATTTTTCTCAAGCCCTTTCTGTGATTTTGTCCTCGTCGGGATCCACTCCTTCCTCGCTTCTATCCTTTGAGCACACTTCTTCCTCCTGTGGGTTGTACTTGTTGGTTTACGCGCATCATTGGAGATCCAGCAAACTCATAGATTACGATCACACGGGTAAATGTTTACATGCACTTGTACTTGCAGCTACATTGGGCGAGCCGTGACAAAAGAAGGTGAGACAACTTGCACAAACATCTCATGGCATGCTGCACTCCTGTTTGTATAAGATGATGGCACTTTCCTGGCAGTTAGGATAATAAAAATGTAAATAATAAAATGTGCCAACCGAAGGGGGTGGGTGGGGGGGGGTGGAGGATTGTGTAACACATTCCTGCCAGATCAGGGACAATTTTAGGCAAACGTGGGCACACATACATTGAGAGGATTGTAAACGAGAAGGGAACTATAACGGTTGCTAGGGAACACCATAAGACCAGACAATCCAATTCTGCTTGAGGAGGAGGAGGAGGAGGAGGAGGAGGAGAGACGGGCTGCTCCTGCCACAGCAACTAATAGCACAGTGGTATGAACTATATTTCCCACTCCTTCGTGTAAACACAGCCTGGCAGACTTCACTTCATCCTGGCACTCTGGCCTTTCAGAGAGTGTTGATCTCATGTTCACCTCGTTTGTCTGTCTTAACTGTGCTTGTCAAAGACAGTCCACACAGAGCTGGATGGGAGGCTTCAATAATGTTTTGTGCCGTGTCTGACAGTGGAATTTCACAGCAACTATTACACGGCTGTATTAGAAGTTTTCAGAGCGGCAGAGGTGCGTGGCGAAGTTTAAAACCGAGCCCCGCAAAAGCTAAATCAAGCTCAAAGTAATTTGACTGCCTTTTGTTGGTAAATGCTGTTTGTTTGGAAATGACTGCATTCTGGTTTTATTTATCTTTTACACAGCGTCCCAACTAATGTGGAACTTTCATCTGTACATGACCAGCTTTCGAAAAAATCCACCTTAAATAAGCATTGAAAATGGTGGAAGAAATCCCAGAAACCAAAATTTGAAAAACAAAAAAGACAGATTAGACCTTGGCATGAGGTAAATATGTAATATTGACCATTTAAAGGATCGTGTATCCAACAAGTTCAGCTTATTTTTAATTATGTGGTGACTGTAATGAAGGCTTTTGAACATTTGTACCTTTGTAAAGCAGTGTACATTGACTTTATAGGGAAATTCTTTGCCTTCCTTTCAGTGCATCAGTTCACACCTGCTTTGTGCTAAGAGTGCTGGTGTGAAGAAGTGCCTCCTTGTTTATTTTTTTTAAGGTTTTTCAGCCCCAAAGTAAAGGTACACTTTGACTTTGATGCATGGCTACGTTTTGGAAACATATTTTCTGCCACATCGCAAGGCTTCAACGCACAGATGCTCCTGCAGGATCTGTCACCCAGTGCTGACCCGCTGAAAACACCCTTCTAGAGTAAGGCCAAGAGAAGGCAACACAGCCATATATCAGACCTTGACGTCTGGGTGAAGCTTGTCGTGGTGAAGCTCAAGATGGCATTGCGGGGGGAAAAAAAAGGGAGCCATCAATCTATCAGTCAGCCGGTTACTTTGACAGTTTGAAACCAGGAGTGAGGCACCAGTCAAGTGAAATACTTGACACACTATTCTATATCTTTCTGACATCTGTCATTGTTGTGGATGCGTGTAGGTATGCCTCCTCGTGGCGTATTATTCTCGTTGATTGGGGTAACGACAGTTTGACTGGGAGGGATAATGCTGTGGAATTTCAGTGGCTCTTCAATGGGATCAAAACAATCAATGTGTGTGCAGTTGTGCAAAAAAGAAACAATTCATCATAGGAAGACACGCAGCATTCCTTTGTGACAACTCTATTGTGGGGCTCTTTGTGATGTGTGTGTGTGTGTGTGTGTGTGTGTGTGTGTGTGGCAGCAGAATGTAAAAGCAGATAAACATGATACAAATCAAACATATGGCGTATATTCCCAAAACACTCACTTCATGAGCAGAACTTACAGAAAAAAAAAACATACAGAGGTCAAAAGAGAACAGAATTTAAATCAAGGTTTTGAAGACCAAATTTTATTTTTTCATGACATTTTTTTTTTGTATTTTCACATTCCACCAAGCAATAAAGGAGTGAGGAATCAGGGCAAATTTAAAAAGTGTGTCAAATTCACAAGGTGCGCATGAACAACAGCCAGGACTGAGGAATTCAGGCTTGAGTAAAGTTAAAGGCAAAAGCTCCAGACTGGGGTAACAGGCCACGACGGAGAACATGCTTGGCACCACGAGGAGAACGGCAATCTGATACTTTCTCATTAGGATTAAAGCAGATGTCAGTGTGGCTCTATGTGCCAATACAGGACAGTGAAATGAAGAATCAGCTGTATTGTTTTTGTCATATTCTTAGATTCTAGCGAGAGTATTCATAGTTACTTCAAATACTATTTACATTTTCATGGTTAAGAATGACATTTTACAAAGTGCATGAGGTCTTACCTCTGTACAGTCTAAGAAATCGGCAGTCGCGTTTCATTGTGCAATCATGTTTTAATTGCTTCTTAATGTTTTCAAGTTACCGAAATGCAAATGAACATCACTCTTATTTCTTTACAAAATAACTACAGTAATCATATTACCATGAATTCTGCATGATGTGGTCCTGTGTCAGAGCCACATCACCGTCAACTTTGTGCATTCAGTTGACCAACACTTTATCCATCTCATCATTCATATATTTATGAACTTGTGTAAACATACGTTTCCTTACTCTGAACAAGTCAATGATTTCATCATAGTGTCAAAACCTGCTGAGTTCTATTCAAACCATGTCTGTATGTCTGCATTACAGACACATTCTGTCCCATAAAGAACAAATTACATCACATTTGTAATTCCACACTATTATTTACTGTGTTGTCTTTTTGAATAAATAACCATAGTTATACATTTCTCAAACAGTCCTTTTAGTGTTAATGATCATAATCAAACAGTGTGAACCAGTTATTTGTTTCTTCCCTCTAAATTGCGCCCAGATGCTTAAAAATGTGTCCAGTTTGTTTCCTTTTCAACAGTTCATCTATCAGGTCCTGGGTGGTTTTACACTTCATGTCTTCTTACCTTAAAAACTCTCTCTCATGGCCACTGACTACAGCTTGGAGACGAAGGGGAGGCCCTCGTACATGTCGCCCTTGAGCTTGGCCCACTCGGCCAGTCTCTGGATGGCGCTCTTCTCCTGGCCCAGCACGCTCGCCGCCTTCCTCAGCTTGGCCTCGTTGCGCTCCAGGTAGCGCTCCCCCTCGCTCTTGAGGAAGTTCAGCTTCTCCACGCGGCTCTCGTTCAGCGGGATGTCCTCGCTCATGTAGGGGTTGAAGCGGAAGTAGGTGTCGGGGGGCAGGAGAGCGTCCAGCATGGTGTGCACCTCTAAAATAAGGATGGAGGGTGGGGGGGGTGGCTTTTAGCAATCAAAGTCAGACACTAGCTAGAGACAATTCTGCATTTGCTCTTTTGGCTGCAACCTCGTGCTTCTCGTATGTGGTTTAGAAATAACCGTGTGGGACATCAAACACATAACAAACAACATTTTCTGTGGTCCTACCCTCTGTATCTGTGGCACTGCTGATGACGTTGGTGAGCTTGGCCTTGAGGCTCGTGTAGGTCGCGCTGTTCTTGCCCGCCGTCTCATACCGTCCGGTGCCCAGAGACAACACACACTGCAGCGGTGTGTTTGGCCACAGACACTTACACTCATGGATGGCCAACGCTGTGGGGTTGTTGATTAGGAGTCCTCCATCCTAAAGGAGGAGACAGATGGGAGAAGAAAAGACAAAGGGAATGAGACGCAACAATAAAATGAAAGATAATTTAAAAATAATTACCCCAAAGTGAGCCAGCTGTACGTCAACAAGTCAGTGTGTGAAACTGTGACTGCTTAATGTCAACACTGCATCTACACAACCAGAATGGTCGGCATGTTTGTGTGTCAGAAGCATGTTTGTGTCTTTTTTCCACTTCAACTGAAGCAGGACAGAAAACAAGCCTTTTAAACGACTGGCCACAAAACTGTAGTCACCTTCAGCATTACACCAGTCAAATACGCTTCCTAACCAGGACTAATGCACAAATTGGAACGCTGTATGGATAGAAAGTGCCTCTAGTTTTAATATATTTGTTGTGACAGCCTGTAGGGGACAAATGAGGTGAAGTGAACAAGCTGTCCCAGAGCTACCCAGCTTTAGGCCGGAGGAAAAGAGGCTCCCTGGCCAGAGATGTGCTGCGCTGGCAAACAGGCCTCTTTATTCAGAAGCAAACAAGAAGGAAAAGCTGTCTTTGTAGCACCAATCAGCTAATATAAGTCTTACTTTTTGGTCTGGAATTTTGCTACAGAAAGAGTCTGTATTACTCTGAATTTAGCTCGACTGATACAGCATGTTGTATTTCAGTATTCTAAGCCTGGCCGACTTAATTTTACTTACACAATTGATGTGCTTGCTTTTGCATTACGCCTGTCTCCTTTTCACTACATAATGTTACTGGATTCATGAAAGAGTTGCTGATCTGAATGACTGCCAACAATGACAGAAAGAGGACAATCGAGCTGAATGGATGCCTGGATCAATTTAGCGCAAAAACACTCTTTCTCAGCCTCTCCCCAAGTCCAGCTTTGGACCCTATCCAGCCACTGAAGTGATGCTGGCTTGGATTGATAGAGATGGAGAGTGTGGCCCACAGGAGGTCTGATCCTCCTCGGCAGAGTGGGGGTAAAGGTCATTTCCATGCCTCTAAAAGGAGGTGGGCGGGAGAAAAGAACCCAAAAAGTCTAAATCCTCTCTTTCTATAGGGATAAAGCAAACAGTGCGTGGCATCAGAGAATGACAATAAACAACAACCAACGCAGAAAAACATACATGTTTTTCTCACCATTTTCATCGCATTATTTAGAGTTATTTAAATCCAAAGTAGGTTGCAAATGACCATAAATCATTATGGGACAATACTGCCTAAAACATATCACGTTTAGCCTCATTATAAAGCTGTTTACCCTCAGGTGTAAGCTATTGAAAGAGTGCAACACAGTTCACACTCTGCAGAGAGCAGGTTAATTACACAGCTGCTCCTCAACTCTGACCCTCAACCTCTCACCCTGAGGTCTCACCCGACTGAATAACATCCCGCCTGCATCCAATCACAACAAAATGCTGCTGAGATGCAGCATCTCCAAGCAGGCAAATGGCTCGGTATTGCACTAATAAGGAACAGCTCAGGAAGAAGTCTCTATATTTTACCCCTATGTTGAGTCTGAGAACGCATCTTACTCCACTGTGTTTATGTGTGTGTGTGTGTGTATGGGTGTATTTCTGGTGCCCTTCAACGGCTGAATTTTCCTGAGAAATACCGCTGCTAGTGCTGAAAACTAGAGTAGGAGTGAGACCGGCGGGTGGCAACGGCAGCTCAAACTGTCGATGAAACACTATGCATCTCCAAGAGGAATGTGGAGAACAACACACACAGACACACAATTCATTCACTCTCCATCGTTCCATCCCCGCTGTCATCCCAGAGCCCATGGGAAGCAAACGAACACCTGGAAATAAGCGAAAATTCTGTCTTGTTAAAACAGTCGCAGACATACTAGCAAATACCACACAAGTTTTTCGGGGGCTAGAGATTACAGTTACATTTGTTTGATTTGCTTAATTAGTAGCTTGAAAGCGCGTGGGCTCAGGCAAAGAAGTAGCAGGCCATTTGTTTTAATTCTCAAGCAGGAGAATCAAAGCTCGGGTCAGTAAATGTGCGGGGTGGGATTGGAGATAAGTAACTGTTATTGACTTAAACACTGTTAAGTGCTGTCTAAAAGGACTCTTGCATTAGGAAATGGCAGGGGAAGAGAAATACTTGTTAAAAGCAGGGACAAGGCTAATTTTGCCTAAGTAGGTTATCGAAATTAAGCTAAGCCTTGAGCATAATTGCTGCCCATGAAGACCATCTAAAGATATCTGGCCTAATAATCAAACTTCATAAAATAACACATTAAAGGCGCTCTGTGAAATGGGCCCTAGTGGTATAAAACACAGTCAAGAGTAAAATACAGTAATGCTACATACACTGCAGTCAATTATCAGATGCCTTTACAGCCTGATTTATATTCAATGACCTCTTAATCTGCTATTCTTGAACCTGTTTTTTTTTTCATTTTGAACCACCTGAAACATGCTTTTAGACAGTGACAGCCTGACACACAGGAGCCCTTGTTAATATTCTCTGAAGCTTTCCATTTCTCTGCAGGAAGGTAGGCGAAGTCATACGGGGACGAGGCCTTTGATGTTCAGGGGGCACAGACCGGTCCAAGGACTCCCTCTCTCTACCTCCATCTCATTCTCTTCACTTTCTCTCCCTCTCAGACTCTTGACAGCCAGAAGGGAAGATGAACCAATTACAAGATTGCCTTCAAGGTTATGGGTCTGAAAAAGTGAAGCAAATCTAGACACATACCCTTGATGTACACACACACACACGCGCGCGCGCACAAGTAGAGAGTGCAGTGAAATGCGCAGTGCTTCTGTCCTTGGCGCGAGGAAATGCAGCACAGTGAAGGTGTATTAATTAGTGCAATTTCAAGCAAATGAACCTCTCACGTTACACTGGGGCTCTCAAAAAGATGCAACTTCTTATTTGCACCACTGTTGATTGATGCTGATGCAAATTTGAAGAAAAAACCAGCAGCCATGTGGTACAAGCCACACGGCTCGTCATCTATTCTTCAACCTCTGCAATGATTAACCTCCTTTTTCAAACTTAGCAAATACACTCCCCGTTTCTGTCAGTTCCATATCGTACCTGATGGAGGTCTTTTCCCAGGACAAATTCCTGGAAGTAGCCCGGGGCGGCAGACGAGGCCCTGATAGCCTGCCACATTTTGTGTTTGCAGTCTCCAAGGTAGTGGGATCTCACTCCTGGCATGAGCCTGTAGTTCCTAAAAACGTAAGCCTTCAGGGGTAAACCCCTGTTCACAATGGCGCTCACTGCTGACACCTGGTGGACATACAAAAAGCATATTTAGAGAGGAGCGAGTTGCAGTATGTGTGGCTTTGCTGATCCTCAATTAAATGAACCTATGCACAAATATTTAAAAAGTGTTTTTCCAAACAGTGTGGAGGTGAAAAGACATGTGACTTACTTTGGGGCAGTGTGGGTCTCTGGCACTCTCAATCATATGGCCCTCGCCCATCCGCTCCCTTTTAAAATGACAAAAATAGATGAGACATGCAGACAGATTACATCACTTCAGTGCCTTTAAAATCAAGAATACAAGCATGGGAGACAAAAGGCAGGGATGGAGAGCCCTGCAGACTAACTTCAGGATGTTTTCCCATATTTCGCTGTCATAGAAAGCATGGCTCCAGCCCATTTTGACGGTTCCAACAATGACGTTCTGTTTGAAGACATCCGCTCCCAGCTTCCTGTACATGTCCTCGCACTCCTCTAAGGGGATCTGGAAAATTCCCAGCATGAAGGCCAAAATGGCGCCTAAAGTAGAGGAGAACAAATGTGATGTTCTGGCGAGCGAGGGGCAGTATCGGGAGTTTATGTATATGAATTCAAAATTACAGACACGAAACGGTGATGAAAACATACCTGTGCTGACTCCACAGATGTAGTCGAACAGCTGGTGGATTCGTTTGCCGGTCAGGTTCTGCAGTTTATGGAGAGTCTGCAGAGCCAGCAGTCCCCTGTAACAAAGTGACAACTTTGACACACCTTGACTGACAGAAATGCATTAATGTTTTGACCCACAGCTCTTAACATAAAGATTTTTTACAGTTAGCCTGCAATGATAACTGTTACTTTGTATTTCTCTGCAATAGAAGTCTTCACAGGTAGATCCAAACCTTAGTTCGGGATCCACTTTTTACATGGTTAATCAGTTCTGGGTTCGGCACTGTTCTATTTCCACAGGTCTTTACCTCGTTCCTCCTCCGTCTATGGCCAGGACCCGAATTCCTCTGCCTTTGACGGGTTCAGTGTAGCCAACGAGGGCCAGCCCTTCTCTCACTGCAGCCTGAAGAGGAAGGTCTCTGGCCTGGCGCAAACGCAGTAGGCAGGGCAGCACGCGCTCCTGAAAGGTCACAATTACACACAATTAAGCACAGTGACAGCTAAAAGGTCCGAACTTACAAAAACATTTGAGGACCGTGCAACACATCTGACATTAAACTCAGCTGTGGCATGTGTTTCACAAAAAAAAAAAAAAAAAAAAAAAAATTCTGACAGTGATGCATACTAACCTTGACAGCTACACCTCGCGTCTCAGGGAACTCCAGGAGGTGATAGCTGAGCTCTTCCACTCGACTGGTGAGGAGCTTGACATCAGTGACCCTCTGCAGGCCTTTCACCAGGGCTCTGGTCTTGTTGTCTACACTCACTCTGGCTATTATCTGCATGTCAAATACACACCATGAACAAAACTTTGAGAAGAGCGTTGTGCAAGTTCACACTTTACAAGAGCCAGCTCGAAGTTCAGTTTACACAGAAAAAAAATTAAGTAGTTCACATTCAGATTTTCAATTTTCAAAATCTGTACATAACCAACAGTTAAAAAGCTCAAATTATCTACCAACATTTTGACTACATTTATATTTCAGTTTAAATTTCAGCCATACTGAGCACCTTACCTTCTCTCTCTGAGTCAACAGCTGTTGCTTCACTCTCTCCTCTTCACTCTCTGTTTTCTCTACTGCCTTGTCCACAGGGGACTCTTCCAGGGTGACTGCTGGAGACTTGTCTTTTTCAGCTGCAACGCTTTTGGAATCGCCTCTGAATTTGGGGACCAGGGGTGCGATGTAGCTGCCGACAAACGCCTGAACGCTGGGCCGAGGGTAGGAAAGATAGTGGGTGAAGCCCTTTTTAGGGGAGGTAGCAGGCGCAGGGATGGACCGAGCTGCGCTTTCAGTTGCAGGGATGTCTGAAGAGGGTGTCCCTACTGGAGGATTGAGTTTTTCTGATGGAGCTGGAGGAGAGGTAGTGGGTGCATCAATACTTTTAGCCTCTGCCACTGGGGACAAAATAGGAATGTGGTTCTCAGCTGTCTGAGGAACAGCACTCAGAATGGGCTCAGAAACAGGATCACCTCCTCCTCTGTGTTGCTGCGGTGGCCTGTCGTTTCCATCTTCCACTTGTGTAGTGGTGCCAAAGTAACTGTTGATGTGTTGAGCCAGAGTTTTATACGTCTCATCCATGTTGGCGGACAGAGCTGCTGGGTGAAACAGCTGCATCGTTTGTTTCGCCACAGTCGAGGAAGAGCTCGGCGCAGACACATTAGCTGAGGAGGCCAAACTGGATGCGGACTTCTTTGTGGCAACGAAGGGCTTTTCTGCAACTTGCTGGCATTGCTTGTCTAACTCCTCCTCCGCTGTGTTCCTGTCACCATCTTCCTCTTCTTCTTTCATGGTGGTTTCTGGTGGCGAGGCAGTAGCTGAGCTGGTAGAGGCTAAGGTCTCGGCTTTGGCCAGGGCTTTTTCCGCATGGGTGCTGTCGACTGTGGCACTGCCAGGCTTGAAGCGGGAGAACTTGGAGATGAGATCCGTGCTGCCTACTGCCTTGGTGACGCTGTCGAGTGTGGTCCTGAGTCGCGACATGCGTTTGCTGGCTCACTCGGAACAGCGGTGGAGAACTTTAAGTTAATCGGGCAAAAGGATGACGATTGATGTCTGCGGAAACTGCAGCATTCTGGCAGACTACCGGCCATCAGCTAAAGTGGTTTTAGTCGAAATTGCATTTTGGAAATTCGATGCCTGTTCCAATGTTCCCTGAAAAAAATGAGACACAATTTATCTCAAGAGACAGCACAAACTATTCGAAAAAAACACCTTATTACAGGGGGAAACATTTTGCAGTGCAGAGGAAAAGTCGGCCAACAGAGGGCTCCATTGACACCCGACCCATCCTGGTAGCCATGGAAACTTGTACAGCAACAAAAACAGATGTGGACAACAGCTTTCACAAAAACAACAAGATAAATCCTCCTGTTCCAGACGCTGTGTGTGCTGTTCATTGTTACAAAGGAGAGATGGAAGAGGAGCGACATTCGTTAAATCTGAATTTCACAACAGAGTCGGCTCATCTAGTGGAAGCTCTGCTGGAGAGACACCGCCACCCCGTCACGATGGAGCAGGTGGACAACCCTCCGGACAGTGAGAGGAGGAATATTCACTGGGTTGCGATTAAAGACTTTACAGTCGAAGTGGGGAAAACGCAGATTGGGGAGTATATTAACACCTGGGAGATGCAGCCCGGCTGGCTTTACGGCCTGGACTTTCTCTACTCATCTGAGCAGGAGCATCACACCTTCTACCACTACCGGGCCCGCTTCAGTACCCCGAGCCCGCGGAGGCCGATTCAGGGGACAGCTAGCGTCTACTTCGTCATGGACATATCTAAAGTCAAGCCCCAAACTCTGCCCGTGGAGGTGCTTTTCGTCGTGGAGTCCAGCAGGCTGGTGCACACACCCGGGAGGACCAGATTCAGAGAGAAGTGGCTGGCGGACATTATTGAAAGCAAGACATTGCTCCGAAGAGCGGTGGACCTTTGAGCCAACTGATATGACACACCGCCGAACCAGCCAGAGGGATGGCATTTCTGGGTGTAAACTAACTGTAATTAAAGTTAAACTTTCTGAATCATCAAATCCCATAGAGACAAACAAAGAAATAAATCCTCTGTCAGTTGACGCTAACAAGCGTTAGCTACATGTCGGTGTCTACACTAGTGTTGAATGGGACTCGTACGTTTAGCTGGACCTCAGCGTGACTGTAATGTTAACCGTTAGCTAGCTAAGCTAGGGTTACCGTTACGGCTAATTAAAACGGATCCAAAACAACGCAGCTGTTTGTGTTATACAACATGCTTAACCTGTTTCGCTACATGAACAGACACTTCATGACCGCGGTGTTTGAACGCTAGCTTCGTCACGCCGACACAGCTAGACAGCTGACCGATGCAACGTGCAAGCCGAAAACGCTATATTAGCCAAACGTTAGCTAATGGGTACATAGATAGGATAGTGTTGGGTTGTCGAATTTTACGCAGTCATAAAATAAGCAAATTGCCATCTTCTTACCATATGAAACAAAGACTCCGATAGTTTGTCAAGATATTTCATTCACTGGGCTGCTGGTACAATATATAAATGGGTGCTGGTTAGAAAAAATAAACAGGAAGAGGAGAGGAAGTGACGCAGTACCCTGGATTTTTGTTGCAATGTTTTAGTTGAGCCACTAGATGGCGACAAAGATCTTCGTAATAAAAAGAACAAACCTTTTAATTGCAAAAAGTACAAGTTGATTGCAGATATCGAGAACCCACAGCACCGTATGTGCAGTGTAACGAATTCCTAACATTTGAATGCATGGATAATAAGGTTTAATAATCTTGCTGTAGTGTCACTGTGGTCTGAGTTGACTCTTTCAGCACAATTGCAAATAGCAGTTCTACAGTTCAGCACCATGGAGAGCAGCTTTGAATGCAGCTCCACCACGGTTGTGCTTTGCTTGAAGTAATCAATGATGCCCAACCGCAGAGAAGCCAGTTGTTTGTGAATGTGGATAGTGGTTTGTGACATACAGAGCAGTTTGTTTCCTGTGGCTGTGATACTCCTCCGTACCTCTCCACAGAAATATTTTATATTTTATCTTATGTTGCACAAAGGGACCACTTGGATTCCACTGTGTTGCCCTGGTAAACATTAAAAGACGTGTGTGTGCCCTTTCAAAAGGACCTCATTCACTGGGTGAGGACTGAAACACCTCGTAATACACTTGAATGTCACTTCTTTTGAGAGGCACAGTGGTGGCTTGACATGCCCATACATCTCTGGAAAGGTTTCAGCATGTATGTAACAGCATCACGGTTGGGTAGTGACAATTGCTAATGAGTAGGAAGGAGAACAGTTATACTCAGGTCAGAAAAAAAAACGTGCCACTGAGGCCAACGTTGCAACAAGTTACTGGTGCCATTGTAGCATATTATTACAGAATAATGGAAAACACAAATAGAAAGTCAGAATAATTTTCAGTCTATTATTGTTTTGGATCAGCCCATAACGACAGTAACTTGCAGCTTTTTCAGGTACAATAAACAAAAGGATGCGATGGAGGCTGGATGGATGTCGACACTAAGACACTGTCATCTTTGTGCTTCATGCCCACGCAACCTTTCACTATGTAATACCCAGTCGTGACCTAGAGAGCATCTATTGTCTCTCATTTGGCGTGGGTGAAGTGGTGGAAAAATGACATTTTCTGATATTTTTTTGTGTCCGTACGTGTACTCTACATCTACTGGCAACTGCTCCCTTCACATTATGTGGCAGGTCTCTCCATCATGACCTCTGTGACTGCGAGGCAGCTTTTAAAAGTCTTGCGGCAGAAAGTTTGAAAGACCAAGGCACTGAAAGGTAAACTTTGAGCATATCCATGGTTTGCAGAAACGTACAACGCTTACATTTATCCTCCTGGTTGGGCTGCATAACTATCAAGCCTGTCCCTAATCATATCAGTGAAGCGAGCTGCTGTGCAATGCTTTTTTTTTGTTTGTTTTCACAGATAAGATAAAAAAATAAAATAAAAAATTCCCATTTTGGTGTTTATTTTAATTCAGATTTCTGTTCTAGAAATGTTTGCAAACTGATGCATATTTAATAGACACTGCCTCATTTGCATATTCAAGCATTCAATTTCAGAAAACTAACAGACAAAACAGCGGTCTGAATGTCAGCAAAGAGCTGGGGAGGTTTCACGGTGATGTGTATTTTTACCCTACTCACCTGTTGTGTCTTATTTTTGCGTGTATGGAATTTTACAATAATATCATTAAAGTCTGTTTTCTCAAAATGACTTTTTTTTTCTTTCTCATACTCATAGCCAGAAATGTCCACTTGGTTTTATTCCTGTCTGTGTTCTTAAGGTTTTTACAGAGGGTTTCACAGCCTGATTTATACATTTTAATCCTTAACACAAGGCAAAACATATTTTTTAGTAAAAACATTTGACTTTAGTACGTCAACAAAATGTTCTGGAAATGTATGCAAGTTAGTGCATATTAGTGCACATTTATACATAAAAAATCAGAAAACTCGTAATCCAAAAAAATACTCGTCTTCGTGGAAGTGATGAACTGGGGAAGTTTCATGACATGCTGAAAAGCTGTTAAGTGTGAAGAACACAGATATTGTAGCGCTTGTTTCAAAGCCGACAGAAAACACCTCGATGAAATAGAGGTTAATAATGATGATTAATGCAAGTTAAGGGATGATATACAACGGGATTTAAAATAAAGTCATGTGAGTTTTGTTATATATATTTGTTTGTGCATCTCACGAGCCTGACATTGACCTTCAGTTGCCTCTGAGTACACTTTCCCTCCTCACAGTCACTCGCAACACACGCGCAAAGGAGGAACTGATGATGTCTCTGCGCCAACACCGCAATCTTCCAACTCCAGATCATGCACACACGTTGATGAAGACCCTGAAGGAAACCTGTGGAATTCGCGCGCAAATGGATTCCAGCAGCTCTGACAGGGCACCACATGAGGATGGAGGAGCGCATGGACATTTTGCGCTCGTCAGAGCCGGGATTCTGGGCTTGGTTTTTGCGCTCGCAACATGTGCTAATCTCGTATTACTGGGCACACTTTGGAAGAAGCGCAAAAGAAACACAAGGACGCAGCTGTTCCTCCTGCACCTGTGCTTGGCGGATCTGGTGGTCGCGTTTTTCCAGGTCCTGCCGCAGTTCCTCATTGAGATTACGCACAGGTTCCGAGGGACAGACTTCCTGTGCCGGTCTGTAAAGTACCTGCAGGTGGTTGGGATGTTTGCCTCCACTTACATGATCGTGGCCATGACCGTAGACCGGTACCACGCGGTTTGTAAGCCGATGGTTTCCTTTTTGAAGGGTTCCTTTAGGAGGTATCTCTCCATTGGCGCAGCGTGGCTCATCTCCCTCGCCTTCAGCTCCCCTCAGCTCTTCATCTTCTCGCTCCAGAAGGTGGAGGAGAACCACTACGACTGCTGGGCGACGTTTATCGAACCGTGGGGGAGCCGGATCTACATCAGCTGGATCACTCTGTCAGTGTATGCCCTGCCTGCCGTCATTCTGCTCTATTGCCAAATAAGAATATGCACAGCAATCTACTTCAACATGAAGAGGAAGGCGCTGCAGGCAGGGCGCGCGGGCACAAGGGGGGTGTCCAACGCGTTGCTGAAGACTGTGAAGATGACATTTGTTATTATAATGACTTACACAATGTGTTGGAGCCCATTCTTTGTTGTCCAGTTATGGTCTGCATGGAGCCCGAGCAGCGCGCCTACTCAAGGTTTGTCTGATTGGCCAAAGATGCCTGTAGCATTACATTAATGTCCCTGTGGTGGAGACCCACAAATTATACATTAATAATCAATAAGCCAATTAATTTCAGTTGGTTTCCACATTTCCCTCTCTCTCTCACAGGTCCAGTGTTCGCCATCATCATGCTGCTGGCCAGCCTCAACAGCTGCACCAACCCTTGGATATATCTCTACTACAGCTAGAAAAAACTCTTCCAGACTCCAGACACAAGCCTGGGTCTGATGAAGTCCAGATTTGCATAAGATATCCAACACTGAGAAAACCAGAAGTCCATCACTGATCCAGGGTTGAAATCTGTGTTAGTTGCTGTGTGTGAATGCTCTTTTATGAGGAAAAAGGTTTCAAGATAATTTATAGCCTGGACTGAAATTTATTGTACCAACTCTTTTATGATAATAAAAAAAAAAAAATCCAACTGGTTCAGTGCCTGCAAGAGTATTAGATTGAATTTCAGTTGCATTTTACAGTATTTTGTGAGTTAACTGCCATCCACGTTTCAGTGTTCTGACAAATAAAACATCCATCTTGCATAAAAGAAGAAAACGCACCTATTGCCATTCGTCATTGCACTGAACAGCCTCAGCCTCATCATGAGGCTTTTGTTCATCTTACCTGTTACGCACTGATGTTACTTTGTTTTTCTATTATTAACATTTCATTCCTGTCCTTTCTTCTTGATTGCCAGTTGTTCATTGACATTTCCCTGGCTGTGAATGCCTTTGTTGATATTGCACATTACCAAACGAAGATTATTATTATTAATATTACTCTACTGTATTCTGAGATCAAAACACTCATCTCTGCAGGTATTAGTCCTTGCCAAGGGACCTGACAGCGCATTAGGCTCCTAATAGGCTGTGATGATGTTTTGTTTGTTGCGGAGCAACGGGATTGCAACAGTTTCACCTCAAGACTAAGAGAGAGAGAATCTATTCTCTTAGTGCTCGCTGGTCCAGCCGAGCCCCTTGTGAAATGTGTCATCTTATAACCTTTTCATGTAATGCTCCACCCTGGAGTCCCTGGAAAAATTGCACTTGACAAATCATTTCACATGTGCAATCAATCCCTTTTGTAATTTATTCAAAAACCAATTTAGCCTCTCCATTGCCTCTCTCTCTCTCGCACATGCACACACACACAGCTGGTGTAGGGAAACTGACTATTAAAGAAATGATTAAAGACCACTGCATTTGCCGTCAAGAGCATTAACTCCATCATGCCAACATCATGAGCGTTGTTGTGTATAGTGTTCCTATTTATATCCCAGGCGGGTTAAAAAGACAGTGTTTTAACATGGTCACAATCCGTTCTACCCTGTTCTACAGACTCTGTGACCAGGCCTTCTACTGAGGCAGCCTATGGCACATTTCATTCTGTAAGCTGCTTCAAATAGGATTAGGTATCGCACTTGGCCAAAATACTATGACTAATTCAGGGCCTGAGGGTGGAAAAGTGGGGGATAGATCCCACTGCTGGTTCACGATCATGTCACTGTGAGGTTTACAACAATCCAAAGGGACGAAGTGGACACGAACACAGCCCCAATAGGAGCACATGCTCGAGGAAACACTTTTAAAATACACTTTATTCTACTTCAAATCAAATCCATCACTGATATTTCTGTAACCACGTTATCCTCCACTTGCAGGAGATTGCACAGAAAGGCGGGCAATCAAGCACGGCACTGCATAACATGAGCCTCTGTTTCCATGGACATGATTGCCAGCGATTCCAGGACACACGCGTCATTATATATGAATGGTGTCATTTGAACATGGTCAAAAAGAATTGATTTAAAGTGTATTGGTGTAACAAACAGTAGCAGTTCCAGCCAAATACATAGAGCTTCAGAGGAAATAGGCAGTTGTATATCAAGGAACTAATCCATGGTGGCCTGTACAAACATAAACTCCATTTGAAAAAAGCAGTTTAGCACCATGAAATTACATATAATGGACCAAGAACCTGTAAGAAAGGCAACTGTCAAACACAGACCAGATGATAAAATACAACAGACTGATGGCAATGTGGAGTAAAAACAGCAAAAAGCCATCAATAGCGTAGGATGCGTACTGCATCACAGAGGCAATCATGTAGTCTCCGAGGAGAAAATCTTGGTTATGTATCAGTAATGCACAGCAAGGAGCTACACACTTCCTGCAGAGATGGTCATACAGTGCCCTCATGTGGACAAAAACAGATATACAACTGTAATATGGAAATGAGAGAGCAATGTTGCAACACTGAGTACCACAAGAGTTTTATAACACATAATTAGTGCTACTGTGCTTAACATATGGGGGCATGTGCAACATATCAGCAAAAGTGACTCAATGGTAACAATTAAAAATGCATGCACACATTCAAAATCGCATTTGGAGTCCATAGCTTGTAATTATTTGCAGAGTCAGAGCAACATGGACGATATATATTCTTCTAAAACTTTCTGCTTCTCTTTAAAAACAGCACCGTCTCTCTTCAGGAGGGCTATCTCAGTCTCCAGAGCACGGATTTTGGCCACGGTGCTCTCCTCCCTGCGATCCAGTTCCAAAATCTTTGCATGCAAACCCAAGATCTTACTCCAAAGCTGATCTTTGTCTGTGTCTGGTCTGCAGTACGAGTGCTCATAAACGGAAATGAGATCTCCCTCACCGGGTCCCGTCTCCTCCAAAAAGCAGCCTGCGGGCTCGTCCGTGACCATTTCTGCAGGGACAAAGCTGAAAGCCTGTCCCAGCGCGGCTTGGAGGGCAACGGCATCCACGTTTGCGTCTCTGTCGGAAAAAGGGCCAGACGTCTCACAGCACAACACAGTCACGGTCGAGTCAGCCTGCTCTTCAGAGTGGGGCTCAATGCATGGGGAGAGTGCGAGGCAGGACGCTGTCGGCACTCCACTGTCGCCTGGTGTCTCACAGGCAGCAGTCTGTATCTCTGAGAGATTTGACGGACAGGAAAAGCCAGTGGCCGACACCAGAGGTGGTTCAAATGTCACCTCTGTGTGTTCAGCAGCAATGCTGCTTGTTGTAATCAACTGCGCCTTTTTGCATGTCCTGCTCAAAATGAGAGGCCTCTTGCTGACAGGAGAGTCAAATCCCGTGGGCTCGATGTTAATGTCTAAGATCCTGGGTTTGGCCTTGGGGCTCCTTTTAATGGCGGGCACTTTTTTTTCACCGTCCTGAGACAAAACAAAACAAGTCTTCATTTAATCAGGATTATGCAAAGGCAACAATGTACAAGCACAAGACTGTAACAAGCTCCAAGGATGTGTGTTGGACAAAAGCAGCATAATTCAGATGGGTGCTGGTCAATCACAGGCGATACAAAATAATAATAAATGAAGAACTGGCTTGATGTCCACCAAAAACTCACAGTGAACCTAAAACGTCTGGTATTTTCTGTAAGTGAAAGTGTGCTCTTCCACTTGCAGAAAATGTTGATGTTCTAGATGTAAGTTTATGATGTGCAGCAAGCCCTTACGTCATGTGGGAGCTGTGACAGATGTTGACAGATACATACATCCTCGGCGGAGGGGAAAATGGTTGGGATGGCTGTGTTCTTTAGGTAACGGATGCCCCAGCGAATATCGAAGCAGTCCTCGGTAAAATGCTCACTGCACAGGTACTGATGTCGACTCGGGGTCCACTCCTCCCGCTTCATGTTGTCCACCCATTTCTGCAGCCTGGGTTTGTCCTGCAGGGGAAACCTTTGAGGGAAATGGAAAGTAAATGTCTGGTTTGAATATGAAACTATTCAAGGTGTCAGCATCACTTGGATGTTGCAGCATTTCTAACATTATCATTATTCATCATTCCTTATATATTATTTATTCTATATTTTTGTACTACTTATTGTTCAGTCTTTTGTTTTTTGTCTTTTTTTGTCCCTGTTGAGCTGTATGTCTTTTTTTCTATGCAAGTACATTGAGTGCAATGCTTAAACCGGAGTCAGATTCCTTGCATGTGCACATATGCTTATTCAATCAATCCGATTTAGATTCACAGCAACAGTGCCAGTCTCCCCCTGTACCATTACAAGCAGGTAACTATGACATGCATCACATACTACTGACATTGTTATTTACTTCTCTCTGCCTCTATAACTAACATCCTTGACTACAGGTGCGAATAATAACAGAAAACATATCAACTCAGAGGCACACAAGAGAGAAAACAGAAGACATACGGGTAGAAGCTGATTCTCCTGTTGTCCTCTCTGGATGCAGTTCCTCCGCGGTTCATGCAGACTTTCACGGCGCAGTACCGAGGCATATCTGCGGCGAGGCCACATGAAAACGTTTCACGGAGACACGTTTGTGGCGAACAGTTTTTGAAAACACAGAGCAGCTCGTGAACTGTAACTTCCGGGTTGTAATCGTCATGGCGGAGATGACGTTCACGCTGTTTAACTATCAAGATGTTTTACGTACCAGCTATGTTTCCAACCAAGCCCAGTTACGTGGAGGAAAAAAAGGATTACATTTCCTTGAAACATTTATCTGCTAGTTTTTTGCCTAATTATTCAAAATGGTACACATGTACACTAAATAATATCATTTACTGGGCTGGAAATATGTTTACGTCTTACATCTCAAACGATAATTTCAAAATAACGCGAACACGGAAGTATACCAATGTACTCTCTTGTTCCGCTTGTAATCTTTTCGGACTGTCTCCCATTCTCCACGTGCGCACTGTTTCCACCAATCACAGCGATCTGAGTCACTGTGTTAAGAAATTGACCAATGGCGTTGCGAGTCGTGGTGTTTCGGCTCAGGAATGCAGCTCGTCAACAATTGTTAGCTTTCGTTTCGCATCAGCTGGAGTTGTCGGCTGATAGAGGTATCCTCAGGCAGTTTGTCCCTCCTTCTCCAGGTAAGCCGTCTTTTTCAGTACGTATGAATGTTACTTGTCGTGGGCGGTTTATCCACAACTGAGAACAAACCAGAGTATCATTTTGAAGCTTCATGAAAGCGGGGCTGATTTAAGTTTCTCCTTCTTTCCACTAAAGCAGTGAGTTGTCATTTTCTCCATGCTAACGCCTCTCTGTTGAAACTAGCTAGCATAATAACGCTAGCTAGTAACGTCATTTAACCTATATTGTGACTTAGTTAGTACCCGAATATTGGATTTTGAAACCCTTTTGACAGCTTCTCAGGGGTTGTGTGAAACGTCGTCCACCGAGCTGTCAAACTGCTCTCTCCGCAGCCTCTGAGGTACCAAACACCATGGCCACAGCGCAGTCGGTGCTGCTGCTAGCGGTGAATATTCTGCTGATCTCAGAGTTCATCCTGGCCAAGAGAGACTACTACGACATCCTGGGGGTGACCAAAGATGCCACCGAGCGCCAGATCAAGAAGGCTTTCCACAAGCTGGCCCTCAAGTACCACCCTGACCGAAACAAGGGCCCAGACGCCGAGGCCAAGTTCAGAGAAATAGCGGAGGGTAAGTGACTTTCTGTCTATTATGTTGGACAAGACTTACTATAGGATGGTTAAGTATATTGAGAAATGTCAGTGACAGTGGCTATAAGATGGCCACAGTTAGGTTACATAACATGTACCTGTGATGCTGTGGGTCCTTCTTCCATAAGAGACATTCCTTTCTAACAATAGCTCGTCTTGCCTCTGTGTGAGGTGACATATGTTGTCATGGTGACAGCTGAGTATTTAAATGTATTTCCTGACACTCTCTTGTTTTCTAATGAGCCTGATAAAAGAAAACTGCACCAGAAACATCAACCAGCCAACACAGCCGGTGATGTTAACATGTGTTTGTCTGTACCAGCATATGAGACGCTATCAGACGATAAGAGGAGGCGAGAGTATGACCAGTTTGGCCACGGCCCGTCACCAGGGGAGGGTCACAGAGGAGGTGGTGGAGGAGGAGGAGGAGGAGGAAACTACAACTTCAACCAACACTACCAGTCCTTCAACTTTGATGACATCTTTAAAGACTTTGACCATTTTGGTCAGCAGCAGCGGCACCAACACCACTTTCACTCCCAGAACCAAGCCCATCAAAAGAGACACTTTGACGGCCACTTCCAGGCCCATCGGGAGAATATGAACCGGCAGAGGAGGCAGTTTCAGCAGGGGGGCTTTGGTGGAGGACTCTTTGATGACATGTTTGAGGACTTGGAGAAGATGTTCTCCTTCAACTCGCACAGCTCCAGGACTGAGAGCAGATTCCAGAGCTCGGGAAAGCAGCACTGCAGGACAGTGACCCAGCGTCGAGGGAACATGGTGACCACCTTCACCGACTGCTCCTGAGCCCGGCGGATAACGGTGCTCCACGGAGGACAGCCACTTGGGACACTGCTGCGTTTTGTTCGTTGTGGTTTTGGAATTGAATGCTAATTTATCACTCGGTGAAACAGAGAATGGTTTTGTGTGGCTTTTGTAATTTTCTGTATGTAATTTCCTCCAGGAACAAATATCCAAGTTGGCCTGATAAACGGCTGCTTCCAAGCAATAACTCACGCACATTATTGCTCATAGCACGATATTAAGTCTCATGTTGATTCAGATACCTCCCCATTATTTAGCCTTCCAGGTTCATGATGTTTACTTGTGTTCATTTCTTCTGATGGTACAATCTATCACACTCAGGTATGTCCGAAGGTTAAAAGATCATTTCAATTCAAAAGATGATTTTTTTCTTTTGAGAGCTGTGAGGCAATAAGATTCATTCTGCAGCTATTTAGGCCGTGTTATCTTTCTCACTACAACATCAATGTTCTGCTAATATAAAACAAGGCTTTGCTCATCCGAGCATAGCATATTCTGGACATGTACATGTTCTCTCTTTTATTTATTAGCTCAAAGATCAGCAGAGATTAGAGGTCAAGTCTCGCATATTTCGATTTATAGAACTCGCATCAAATTTTGCTGTGAAAATGAAGCTTCACCTCCTGAGGTGTGTGCAGGTTAGCCATTATCAACTGTTACCTCGTTTTAGTTTCCTGCAGAGTTGCATCTACCTACACTCAGTCAGGGTAGGAAAGTAACGTCAGTCCCATGACAGATGCTGGCACACTAAGCCACAGGCAGAGTTTGTGTGCTCTCTCAGCGGTTTTGTAACCAGTTGTGCTCGTCTGCCAGTGAAGCTGAATGGTCTGAAAAGTTTCCTGAACTGATCATTATGTGCAATATTTAGCACCTTTGCTCTTCATGTTGCCTATCTTTCATAGACAGTGCTGTGTTAATGTCATTGTCTAATGTCAGCACTTTGTGTGTGTGTGTGTGTGTGTGTGTGTGTACACGTGTACGGCGAGAGCTGAATGTTGATTGGTTGCATAATGTTTGGAGAATGAATAAAAAGTTAGAGCTTGTGTCTGTGTTTTGTGAGGAAAAGTATGAGAAAGTAATCATGAAATCATCATACATATAAATCATCATTATATTAATTGTTACATTATATTTGCCTCTGAGCCAAACACCAGTACAAATTTAGCATGAGGTGATTAGTTACCAAGGTTCCTGTACATTCAAGTTGATCAAGCTTTTCAGACTACATTAATAGAGAAAGATACTTTATTCATCTCCAAAGAGAAATTTGCAGTTCCAGCAGCTCAAAAGGTGGACACACAAGGGCATGCAAAATAAGAACAAGAACTACTTTCAAGTAATGAACAACTTACAAGTAGAGAACAACTTTCTAATAAAGAACAACTTTCAAGTAAAAGTAGTATTATTTGTCTGATGCTGTAGTCTGTAGGATTCATTCTGAAACGCTGTCGACTCCCTTGGTCACAAGACACAAATGTTGCTGGGCAGCATAACAGGATAAATGTACAGTGTAACCAACTGTTGTTCCAGAAAGCTGTTGTTCAAGTTAAACTCCAGTAGGGGGCGTACTCTGATAAAATGAGAAGGCAGGGTTGAGAACATGGGTTCGTCAGTGAAGATTTGTTAGAATTCTGCATCATGTGTGTGGTCCTCTTTATCAGCTCAGTCATGCCATCATCAGTAAAGGCTAAATGCAACAAGTCAAACTAATCAATTAAATGATGCTCTCTCAGCTCCGCTCACCGCTGACCTTTTTGGAGTCGTTTCAAGGCTGCATCCAAATGACAAATTAGGAGAAATGGCACATGACTGAAGAGGAAGATCATTTTTGCCTTACAGCAATCTAGCTGATGGCCCATGAGATCTGACCCCAAACCCACCAAAAAGAGTTTCTGAGTGTGAATAAGTGGAGACGTTTCTTTTAAAACTTCGACTTTGTTCCTTATTTTGTTGTGAAAAATTCACCTTCAAAAGAAATACTTTAAAACCAAATATTGGGCTTTAAAGCGAGACTATGTAACTTCTGTTGAACAGTGGCCCCCGTGTTGTTACATTACATCACACAAACTAGCCCTAACTACATCGGCCCCGAGAGTTCAACACTAAAACACTTATATGTAATCCACTACAATGTAATGTAGAGTAGCACAAGCAGAGAAGAGTGGAAACATCAGCTAATGACTTCGTAATGTCAATTATGCAACATTTATTGAAAGTTTGCTATAAGCCAACATTAGCTGCCATTAGCTCCTGGTCACATCACACCCAGTGTGGTTGGAGCACAAATACCCGAGTGTATAAACCGATAAAAGCCTGCATGTAAGATGATCACTTGTTCCGCCTGTTTTAATTGCACGAGTCGCAGCAACTGACAAGAAGTAATTGCCCTCTGACAGCAGAAAGAAGCGAACAACTCATGATCTTCCCTCCAGCTCCTCAGAATGCTGCTGTTAGAATGAGTGACAGCACTTTCACAGAGATCCTAACACTGATTTCACACATGACGCATTTAATCACTTCATTTTTTGCTGAGTCACGCAACCCTCTGCAGCCTCCTCAGGGTCTGTCAGTGAAACAGCTCCAGTATCTGTGCTCATGTTCACTAATCAAACCCAGACAGGCTTTCTTTCTGCACACTAACCCCTCCCATCTCACTGGCTTTAAACACATGAGGCCGCCTCCTCCCTGGGTGTAGTGTCGTACGTCTGCTTGCACGGCTTTGACGGCTGCTGGCTGGTTGATCCTGCTAGAACTGCAACAGATTCAGCATGGTACCGTCAGTTACCCTCAACAATGGAGCAAAGATGCCTATTGTGGGTCTGGGAACATGGAGGGTAAGGCAGAGCGTTTTATTCTTACAATAGACAAGGTTTAGAAAATACATGGATGCATGGACTTGACCTCACATGAAGAGTGGAAGTAACAGGATGGATGGAGGTGATGAAAATGCATGTGAATTGCATACGACAGTGATACAATATCATGTGATTTGATTAATTCAAAGTCGATTTGATTAAAACAGTTGTGATTTGATGAAGACACAGCCGTTTTTTTGTAATTTTTCCTGTCTTTTATCATTTGGGTAAAGCGGCCTTAAGGTTGGGAGTAATAGTAAATGATAAAGTGTCAGCTGATTTGATCAACGTGACATTTTATTTGAAAGTGTTACTCTGATAATCAGCCATTCATCATTCAAAACTACCATTTATCGTTTCCCGGTAAGTCTGCAGGGGCTTTGGTTCGTCCAATGGTGCATTCCTGTAAAGCACGAGGGCTCACTCACTTCTTGAGCCCTTCATGCACACTTTCCGCAGATCTGCATCTGCAGGCCCTCGCAGCCTCCCACACTCAAGAATTACCAGGTGACGTCCTCTAAGGCCGTGTGGGATCAGGGTTAAGCTGCAATCCATAAATATAAAGATAAAAGCTCATGAGTGGGCCAAAAACTCGATCAGTAAGTCAATGGGTGTGGTTTTTCATTGACTTTTCAGGGCCTCTGTGGTCTCTTTATCTGGTTTTTTATGTTATGCCTCAATCCAATTTACCTGCAAAGTAGTTTCAAAAGTAGAGAGATCTGTTCTTTTAGGACTGCAATTAGAAGAAAATGGTTAACTAACTAACTGACCTCGACATTATGTCCTCCTGGAGGTTAAATATTACCTTTTAACATTTTACAGCACTCTGACCGGTGCCTGAAAAGCTAAATCAACATGCCATTTATGTTTAACATGAGGCCAGAAACACACATGGAAGACAGCCACAGCCGCCACTGACACATATTTTACTCAATGTATTGATGTTTATCTGTGTCTGTAATTTCCTTGTTTTTGTGTCACACTGTCTTGATAGGCAGAGCAGGGAAAGGTCACAGAGGCTGTGAAGGTGGCGATAAGTGCCGGCTACAGGCACATCGATGGTGCTTATGTGTACGACAATGAAGACGAAGTTGGGGCTGGAATTCATGCGGTGATTGATCAAGGGGTGGTCAAGAGGGAGGAACTCTTTGTTGTCAGTAAGGTACGGTGTGAGGCCAAAGCCGCTGTAAACTCACATCACACTTACAGCATGTCGATTAAAATCCCTGTTTGTCTTTCACAGTTATGGTGCACCTTCCACATTCCATCTCTGGTGAGGGGAGCCTGCGAGAAAACACTCAGTGACCTAAAACTGGACTACCTGGACCTTTACCTCATGCATTTCCCAATGGGAGCTAAGGTTTGGAAACCACTGTCCTGACATCAGCCTGTCTGTTAGTACAACTACCAGGATAAAGGATGCTGGTCAAGGTCAACCTTTAAAATAAACTGCCTGCACACTGCAGGGCTCCAAGGTGCACTATTGATTGCACCCAGGTGACATTTACCTGGAGAGCTGCAACCATTCTGGCTTCTTAAATGTAAGGATTTCAAAATAACTGGTAGTTGCAGCCCTAATAAATACTGGACTTTGGAGGCCTTCGGCGTCCAAGCTGTTGATTTATTTGGTGATTTGCTCACTTTCAGCTCAGCCCCTGCCCTTTTTGGTTTGGATGTGCGTGCACACTCCTACACTCCAAGCTAAACCTTTAGCGTATTTTTTTCCTGTCACCACAGAGAACTATGGTTAGATGTTGTGGCCTTTCTAAATTCAGACTGTCACATTAACGTTTCCTCTGCAATTTCTACCTCGATTTTTGCCACTGCAGCCAGGGGATGAGATTTTTCCTTTAGATGAGGAAAGCAAGTTAATTTCTGATGGCAGCAACTTCTTGGACACTTGGGAGGTAATTTCAGTGACTCGGCACACTCACAAATGCTTGAATCAAATGAGATGTGGACTTGCAAAACAAGATGCTCCACTAAGAGTAAGAGGAATATGGAATGTGTCTCACAGGCTATGGAAAAGCTGGTGGACGATGGGTTGGTCAAGGCTATCGGCATCTCCAACTTCAACAAAGACCAGATTGAAGCCATCCTCAACAAGCCAGGCCTCAAGTACAAGCCCGCCACCAACCAGGTACGAAACAAGACTGAGATTCAACAACATACTTTAGAGAGAGGAACATAAAAGCTAAAGCACTTGAGTGTTTCTCCAGATCGAGTGCCATCCGTACCTGACCCAGGAGAAGCTGATCAACTACTGCCACTCAAAGGGCATCTCAGTGACAGCTTACAGCCCCCTGGGCTCCCCTGACAGACCCTGGTGAGAGGCACCCAACATAATCACCTCTCACAGAAAACGTGTGAGCAGCTTTACTAAAAATATTAACCTTCACTCATTTCTGTTCTTCTTTTCAAAAGGGCTTCATCTGATGAACCCTCTTTGCTGCAGGAACCTAAGATCAAGGCCATCGCTGACAAGTACAACAAGAGTCCTGCACAGGTTCGAAAGAAATGGCTCCCGAGTAACAGATCATTGCATTGTAGTGTTATTTGCACCTGTTGCGGTCATTCGCGGTGCACACGAATGATAGAAGATGGGCATAATTGCTTTGTCTAGAATTATGTTCATTCAAAGCTTCATTTCATCGGCTGAATAATAACAGAAAGTCAAACTCTGATCTGCACTGATGAGCTGTTTTCTAACCAGGTTCTCATCAGGTTCCACATCCAGAGGAATGTGGTCGTCATTGCCAAGTCAGCAACGCCACATCGAATCAAGGAAAACTTCCAGGTGCACTGATCGTAAAACTCAAGAAGCTGATTGTTTTATATTGTTCACATTATTTTCCATTTACACATAAGGCTGAGGGCAGCTGCTGCAGTTTGTCTCAAGCTCAGAGTTGTAGCTGTTCTTTCTCTTTCAGGTGTTCGACTTTGAGCTGAGTGAAGACGACATGAAGACCATGCTGAGCTTGAACAATAACTGGAGAGGATTCAAAATGGAATGGTGAGTGGACAGGGAGACGATGCCTCACTGCGTTCTCGTAGGCTGGAGACCAAGGTTGTTGGATCCATTATTATAACCAACAGACTTCAAGTTATGTGTGTTCCTCTTTTCTCTGCAGGGCCAGCAAACACAAAGACTTCCCCTTGAATACAGAATACTAAATCATCAGACAATATGCGTCCTGACTAATGTGCTTATTAAGACTGAGCCGGAGAAATTCAACTGAAAGTGATCACTATAAATGCTACGTAGCTACTAAAGCAAGCTGCTCATTGTGCAACAGAAGTTAATGTTGAAGGGGTAAGGTAGGATTTGTAGTTTTTATTTTGTTATATTGACATATTTATACTGTCTAACCCCTGTACTTATGTTTTACTGTATGTAAAGCAATTTAAATTGTCCTTCTGTATGAAATTTGCAATGTTGGGATGCTGTCTAAAATATAAATAAAAGCGCAATGATCAGCAAATCCTGTTTGACCAATATGCAACTGAATATGGTACAAAGACAAGATATTTCATGTTCAGATGGATAAACTTTGTTTTTTGTAACTGTACACTCATGCATCCAACAAAGCCCAAAGAAATGTGGGAGCGAGGCATGTTTACCACTGTGTTACGACACCTTTTCTTTTAACAACACTCAGTGTTTTGGGAACTGAGGACACTAAATGTTAAAGCTTTAAAAGTGAAATCCTTTCCCATTCTTGTCTGACGCTACACTGCAGTTGCTCATCAGTCCAGAGTCTCCAGAGTTTGAACTTTGCACAGGTAACAATTCAAAATAAGGATGTATTTGCAAAACTCAATGAAGTCAGTGTGGTTACACATTAGCTATATTGTTTTTGTACTGTTTTCAATTGAGTATGTGCCAGAAAGGATTCACAAATGATCACATTCTGTTTCATGCAGCGTCCCAATGTTTTTGGAATTGGGATGACAGCTTTCTCCTCAGACTCACATCTGACACCGTTTGTCTTTGTTGGCAGCCCCAATTTCCTGTCATTCAGGAGGTAATAAAGCCTCACCACTGTTATAAAATAAGACTGATGGGATCAGCAGAGGACAGCTCTTAATAACTGTTACTCATAAACTCTGTCAATACCTTACATTTTTTGAACTGGTGGGATAAAACTAAACTATGAATTAAAAAATGGAGCACTGCATATCACAACACATTTAACTGTGGCTATATATGTGTACACCAGACAGCTCATCTGTTCATTCCTTCAGTCACACTATTCAGTTTTCTGCCCCCTAGTGGTCAGTAAGAGGCATACACTGCGAAAACTTTCCTCCCACAGGACTTTATTTCAGCGCTCAAAACAGCTCACATGAGAAGTGAAAGCGACGGTTTCAAAACTGGGTTAAAAAGGATTACAAAGTGCCACATGTGACTCACAAGTAATAGTGGGAAGCGCTCTGTCATCCTCAGACGCAGAGGTAACATGAATTTCACAGAGATAAAAGTTTTTTTTTAATTTTGGAGTCAAATCACTCACTAATGCTTCTGCACAAGAGAAAAACATGTTAAGTTAAATGAGGAGTGTGTTGAAGTATCATACCATAAAAAAAAAGTTTTAACTTAAATAGACTTTATCTCTTAGTTTGGCCATGAGAAGGACTGTAGGTATTTTTTCCCTCCCTCTGACATATTATACTACAAACAATGTGTGTAAGTGTGTATGACACCCTTTTAGCTTCTTCAGTAATTTGGTTTTATGGAGAAAAAACTGGTAATAAAAGAAGTTTTTGTTAAAAAATGCATGAAACATGAAAATAAAATCTGAAGCAAGGCCACACTAGCACTGCAAACTGCTCTAAAGAACAGGAAAGCGGGCAGTCGAGAAGGTAGAGAAGCAAACTCCAGCACAGAGTGTAAACCTGTGGAAAATCAGCATTTTCACTTCAGAATTCAGCGTTGAACGGATAGTCCTTGTGCTTCGTGCTCCTACAGAGAAGGGAAAAAAGCACTATTAAAAAAGGTTTCCTGGCACACTACATCCTAATAATGCTACAAACAACAACGATCTCACCATTGCATTGGACAGACTCTCCAGTTCCTGTTAAAGCCTAATATCGTCTTCATTTCCTCCTCACTTAGTTCGAAGTCAAACACCTGCAAAGATGTAAACAACAGCCTTCACACACGAGCTAAAGGGGTGAGCAAGTGAAGCAGATTGAGGGCTAATCCCAGAAAATATTTAAGCATATTTCTCAGCTAATTACCTGGAAATTCTCCTGAATGCGCTGAGGTGTGATCGACTTGGGGATCACGATCACGTTCCTCTGGATGTGGAAGCGGATCAGGACCTGGGAGGGAGGGAGAAACGGTATTGAACGTGATCACAGGTCATGACTTTCAGCATAGTAACAGAAAGGACCGTGTGAATTGTATTTCAATTGGCCACATCTTTCTCATTTCTACTACGCAGTGATTGAGAGTAAACTCAGATTGTAGACGCAAGAGAAGAGAGGGACAAGCATTGTTTCTCTAAGTATTTAAAAGTTAGTTTCGCTCAGTTTCATGTTTCATGTGTTCGAGCCCGTATGAGGGCTGTACCTGAGCGGATGTCTTCTTGTGCTTCTCAGCAATGGCTTTAATGTTCGGGTCCTCCAGCAGTGAGGGGTCTTCAGGTTTAGCCCTGCAATTTAAACACATCATTCAGTACAATTTACAGGACGCACACACTTTATCACTCGTATTTTGCTGACAATCAAAGGTGAACCCATTAATGGAAATACCTGAGAAAAGGGTTAATCACAATCAAACACTGCTTCAAAAGGTGGGCAGCTGTGAAAATACTCTCTACTATCTATCTGTAAATGTAGTTTTTCAGTGCAGTGCTATGCAAATAAAGATTTATCAGTCAAAAACAAAACAAAAACTAAAAAAAAAAGGCCAATTACTTAATGTCGACATCATGCTAAAATACGCTACATACGTACAACCACGAAGACAAGAGGAACAACAGTCACAAGTTGAAACTAACCACAGGGACGTGACAGACATGATGAGGTTGGCAAATACCGAACTGGCATTCAAACAAGTGTGACCCACTTTGTAGCAGCTTCCCATGTTATTCTGACACAACTGCGATTGTCATGCTGACTGACCAGGGTCTGTCGGGGGAGCCCAGGGGGCTGTAAGCCGTCACTGAGATGCCCTGAGAGTGGCAGTAGCTGATCAGCTTCTCCTGGGTCAGGTATGGATGGCATTCCACCTAGTGGGACAAACACACAACACTTGGCATGTATTGCAGAAGCCATGTGAGTCAACCAAGTCAAATAAACAGCAAGAGGGAAACACGTGTCACATAATTCAGGCCATCAAAATCCACCTACATGTTATTCGGCTATGTAGTATCTTCAAAAACATGGTTGATGATTTTGTTGCTTTGTACAAAACAAGGTGGAGGAATATTTTGTATTTGAAGCTGTGCAGCCTTTCAAATTGGCCTTTCATCCATAAATAGTTCTACAGTGGCTTCAAACTGTTTGATTTAGTGTCTTTTTCAAGGACACACTAGCTCATTTATGCAATAACTTTTTAAAGTACCGCATTTAGTTTTCTGTAATATATTACTTCCTGCTTGGTGCAAAGTTTTCTAGCATGTGTTTATAAGACAGGCACCAGAGTACATTCGGGCGATTGCATGAAGCATAAGCCTATAGAGCCTGCTGTATTTATCTCACATTATTATAGGGGAATATTGACCCATATTCAATATATGAGAGTCTTTTGTTTTGCGTTTGATGTGCATGGTGACGAATGGCAGAAGGAAAATGGCGCTGTAATCGAATATAGAACAAGACCAGACAAAACAAGATGCTGATAGTGAACAATGGTTCTGAAAAACAGCAAAAGTATAAGGTCACCTCAGCTAATTGGTTTAGCCTGAGGGAGAACTGCGATGGCCAATTCCGCATTAACAAGACGCCCATTTATCAGACCTGATTGGAGGAGACAGATCCTGCCTTTCCGGCCTTTTGTCCTTTAAAGGGAAAGTTCAGGTTTTCTGAAGAGGGGCTGTATGCGGTATTTATTCATAGTCAGCGTACTACCTACAGTAGACAGCCCTTCCCATTAGCACTACATTTTCTCCCACTTCAAAAAAACCCTGAACTCTTCCTTTAAAGGACCACAAATGTGTCTGTTTCCTTGTGGCTCAGGAGCCCCCACTCAAACATGTGATATCTAAAAAAGGCTGCATGTGTATGTTTAAACAGCAGCTGGCCGCTAAAGTTATCAGGTGAAATGTGTTATCTCTTCTACAAAGGTGTATTGAGAAGTAATGACAGAGGAAGGTGCCTTTACTGAGGTAAACATGTGTCCTAGTGTACCTGGTTGTTGGCAGGCTTGTATTTGAGGCCTGGCTTGTTGAGTATGGCTTCAATCTGCTCCTTGTTGAAGTTGGAGACTCCAATAGCTTTGACCAAACCAGCATCCACCAGCTCTTCCATCCCCTGAGAAAATTGACCAACAAATAACAAAAAAAACAAAACAAAACAAAACATATTCAGTGAACTGCATCTGTTCTGGTCTCATGAGGAGCTCCTCATGGCTCAGTGGTGGATCCACTACCTTTACTGGATCCTCTGTCCATACCTCCACTGAGTCACAATAAAAAAGGATCATATTTTGTTTCTACAAGTTCCCAGCATGTTTTATTATATTGTGTGCACGGTAAAATCAGATGATGCACTTTAACTCACCTCCCATGTCTCCAGGAAGTGAGTGTTATCATTGATGGTCTCTCCTGCGCTGTCCAGAGGAAAAAGCTCACTGCCAGCCTGTAACATGACAAAGAGATGGACAGCCTTCAGGTATACACCACATTACTGTGACAGTGACACTATTGAGGCTTGCTCCTAGAAGAAACTTCACAGAAAAATAGGAGTGTTGCCAGCATAATAAAAAGGATATTTTACATTATGGACATTGAGTATCAAATTCTGTGCTTATTTGCTCAAAGACCGGTTCAGGACACCGATTCCACCTGAAGCACTGAGATGACGAATACATTTTCACACACTGCTAACACGCCAATAGTGTGCTTACCTTGAAACCCATGGGCCAGTGCACTAGATAGAGATCTAGGTAGTCCAGTTTGAGATCGCTGAGAGTCTTCTCACAGCCTTGCCTCACCATGGACTTCTCATGGAAAGTGCACCACAGCTATGGAGTGAAAGGACAGGGAAGATGGAAACACAGATTACAGACAGTAAATAAACAAGCAAGATCAATTCCAATGCCTGTTTGTGAAAGAAATAATGCATATGCACATTACTGCACCCACAACTCACTTTGCTAACAATGAAAAGATCCTCTCTCTTGACCACGCCGTCCTTGATCATGGCCTGGACCCCCTCTCCCACCTCCCCCTCGTTCTGGTAGACATACGCTCCATCAATGTGCCTGTAACCCGCTGAGATGGCAGCTTTTACTGCCTCTGTGACCTTGCCAGGGGGAGACTAGCAGAAAGGGAGGGTTAGTCACTGTGGTAAACAAAAGTATACAAACTGCACATAAAATCCATTGTCTTTGTCAAAAAGGGAGCTGAAGTTTCTGGTTTTGTCCCCCAGTTTAGTTCTTAGGGCTATTTGGTTGGAAAAGAGCCAAACAATTATTTAAGTTCCACTTTAATTAACCCTTAATGTGTCCTCTGCATTTGATCCAAACTGTTCATGGAGCAGGGGCAGTCACAGTGCAGCAGCCTAACATCAGGCAATATTCATCACACCTTGCATGCATGTCTGTGACGGTGGGAGGAAACTCATGCAAAAGCTGTCAATTCTCTCATCTAAGTCTGCATCTACTAATCAACGCAGGAATCAGCACACAATGAAATGATATTGCCTGTTAGTTACATAATTATTCGTGTCGACAACAGCACTTGCACATGGGTAATTGTGACTTTTTGTGGCTTACAGTGACTGAAAGCGGAGCCTGCTCGCACTGAATAAAGGTGATGATGTTGGCTCATAGCCAACAGGAAAACTTAATCCAGCACGTCCTGTCAGACAGAAATCTCGGCCAGACACGGCTGGTTTCGGCTATGGGTGTGCCAAATGAAGAAAATAGTCAACCCACAGTTACTTCTGAAATTAAATGCAATTACTGACGAACTGATGTTTATATAGAGACAAACGCACGGACTAAAGTTATTTTTAACGACGCATTTATGTAACAGTCTCCAGTTTTGCTTTGCTGAGACGTAAAGCTAGCTTACCCAACAAGTTAACCATTAGCTAACAAGACAGAACAACTCGGATAAAAAAAAAAAACACACCTTCCACGTCCCCAGCCCCACAATGGGAAATTGTGCGCCGGTGTAGAGATTTACTGTTGTTGCCATTTCTTCAGAGGACGAGCGGAGTCTGTCTGCTGCTGAAACAGACGAGTCGAGACAGCACAGGTAGAGCACCGGGCTAGCAGAACGCTGGCATCGTCGATCGATTAGTCATGCCTTTTAATGCATTAAGTGAATTGCAAGAGCCGCAAATTCCTGTCAAGCTGTTTTTACTCGGCAATCAGTCAGATCCGATCATAATTCATCTACGCGTTTCTCTGATTGAGAATGTTGGTTTTAGCAAGAGGTATCAGATCTTTTCCTCAAGTAAAACTATCACACTGTAAATGAGAATGAGAACTTTCCACCACTGGTCTTCAGGAAGCTGATGATTGCATGGATACAATCATTTGGACCACCTACTGAAAGGTTAACACATTTACTCAACTCCTGCACAGTTGTGTGGGTTTCTGCACAGCTTCTGAAATCAAATGTCATATTTTGAAGACATTTTTAAGACCTTACAAAAAGTGAACACTCTTTTCAGAGGGGAACAAATGCGCATTAGGGATGGGTAATATGTTTGAATACCAATAAGGATGTTTTTTTTCCAATACTGATATGTATCTCCATACAGAAAACATACCACATATAAGATTGTAGATAAATGTACAATAATAATAAAATGTTGAATGCATTGCATACCTGCAGCATGCATGATTTAGCTAATTTTGTAAGCTGTTTTATATGTCTTGTAAGTGGCATTTATATGGCAGGGGACGCCTAAACTTTCAAAGAACCCAAAATAGTTCCCAGACTAAACACAGCTGAGAAGCAGTTGGCAAAACAACACCCGCCCTTTGCATTTTAAGAAAGGTTTTTGCTGGTTCTGTCATTGGGCCACTAGAGGGCACCATTACCACATTTACCAGACGCATGACTCCTCAAGTGAACCAACCAAAGCCCCACAGTAAAATCATCACATCATGTCATACGTTAGTTATATAGTTAGTAATTACAGTGACTGATATGGTTATTCACGACTGTTCACTTCACTTAAGAAAACCTCATGCACACATCCACTTTTTGATTTAACGTTTAACAAAAAAAAAAAATGCTTTTGGAGAGGGCCTTGGGTGTCTTAATTGTCCAGCATGTTGTGTAGAAGTTAATCATCTTTTTAATTAGTCTTATTTTGACTACAGCCTCCTCATGGTGTTATGCTTACACTGTAAAGCAGGTGTGCACCACTGTGAATGTGCACACACAGGCCGGCCTGAAACCCCAAGAGACAACTGAAAGAGGGAACAAATACAAGGTGCCTCTTTTTTGTCAGAATCAGATAAAACCTCACAGACCTTTTACTGAGCCATTCAACACTCTGAGCAGAAGATAAGAGAGGGAGAAGAGAGCGATATAAAAAACATACAAAGGGAAAAGTTATGAGAGCCAGCAGCCACTGTGTACCTCACAATGGCTCTCGCTAAAGTTTGTGTCTCTTCTGATCTTCTCCCAGCTGGACGCCTGCTTTTCAGGCCCTGTCTCCTCTGATCTAACTTCAGACACTGGAGGGCCTTTTGCCAGCCTGCAAACTGTCAAAGTACCCCAGGAATCAAACACCGTCGCATGCTGTCATGATCAAAGACCCACAGGTAAACCAGACGAAGACACAGCCACATACAATTGTCATCTAAAAGAGGGGGGAAAGTTTTCATTTCAGAGGCTCTTATTTGGTGTCTGCAGGCGGATGCCTTTTCGCTGTTTCGACTGCATCGATTAGAATAAAGAGAAAGAGAAGCGGCTGGGCATTTGAAGATACAACAGAGGCCCGGAGTAAAACCAAGTGCCTCTCAAGGAAACTTTCGGACTTGGGTGAGATTTCAGAGTGTGCGGCTCCAAGAATTTGAAGCGAAAAGCAGGAATGTCCATTCACTGGTGGGATGGACGGAGAAAGCTCGGTGGTGTGACAAATAAACATATAGATCACAATGAGCTCCTGTCTCCTTTTCCATTATGTGTGGCCATAATGAATGCTCAGTGCAGCTGGTGGTGTCCATTCTTTCATGGGCTCTACATCAGATCAGACACTCCACCAGTAAGACCTGACCTGTCCTGGGGAGATCAAACACCTCATTTCATTTCATGGCCTTTGCTCCATTCTCCCTGCCTCTCTCTCTCTCTCTCTCTCTCTCTCTCTCTCTCTCTCTCTCTCCCCATTGGCCTTGGCTATGCTCGTCTTTTTTCTCTGTTTCTGCCAGAGTGCCCTGGGTCATAATCTCCACCCATAAATCTAATGTCGAGTGTCAGCTCCCGCTGAGTTCACTCACACACTCGCATTCCGCACATTCTGTCTGTCGAACAACAGCAAGATCAGGGAGAGAAACCCCTACGTCATAAGTAAATCATGGTCATTTGTCAAGTGCATTACATGTTCTTGGATACACTGGAGATTATTGTGGCTGATCTGAGCCCTGGCCTGCAGACATCATGGAAAATTATCTAAAATTTGCAATAATCCCCTTAATATCTGGACTAGGTAGACTGTCTAAATTGATATAGAGCTGAAGCTGGTTAATTAAATGATCAGCGAATGGGCAGAAAATTAATCAACACCAATTTTCATTATAGATCAGTCAGTTACATCGTTTTTTAAGCAAATATGACAAAACAAAAGTAAACTGGTTCCACCACTAAATTGTGACTATTTGCTGTTTTCTCTTCCTCTTCTGTGATAGTAAATTGGATTTGGTCTGTTGGTGGAACATAATGAACAACTTGATGATGCCACCTTCTGAGAACATGTGATTCTCAACATTTTCTAGACTACCTTATTGTATCCCAGGGCATGCCCCAGGGACCGGTCCTGGGACCACTACTATTCATTATAAATATTCAGAATATATGAATAGTCTCGATCTGTGATGTACTGTGACACACTGCTCTGCGTCTACACTAAACCAGGCTCTTTGTCAGCTATAACTTCCTTTTAACACTGTACAGCAAACCCTGTGTGATTTAAAACCGAGTGCTGACGAAACAAAACTCAGAATTTTCTGAAATGTACAATCTAAGCTACTGAATCGCCCATCGATCACCATATTTCAGGGCTCAGAGACTGAGTCTGTATTTCACTACACATTTGTAGGAATTGTGATTGATGATTCTCTCATTGAGACCTCACATTCGGCAACTGGGGAACAAACTGAGACGTATTACAAACTTGAAACATCACTTAACTCATCGTTGCTCTGTTTTGGATGGGCTACCGTGTCCACCCATGGACTTAACCACTGGACTATTGGATCTACATCCTTCAAAAAAGGACCAGACAGGACTTATTTCTACTAACTGTGCCCAAGGTCCATACTGAACTGGGAAAAAGGGCATTTAAGTATTCTGCTCCTTCTGCTTTACTTATTATTTAAGTAAAGTCTAAAAAAAGGAGAGAGAACAGCTAGAGCTACTAATTCATTCTGGCTAAAATAAAATAAAATTACAAAAATACAGGACACACAAATGGAACACTTATACAGCCGGGTTTCCAGCAATGTTGGGAGTAATTGTTGTTGTTGTCATTTTGAAAGTGGAATGTTTTCCCATTCTTGCTTGATCGGATGTCTGAGGGCCTGAAGATCTCAGCCAACCATTACTGTTTTTTTTAGCCTTGTCCCTTGCGTACAGAGATTTCTTCAGATTCTTAAAGTTTTTATTGAGAAACATTATTCTCAAATTGCTGCACTATTTGTCAGCACAGTCTGTCACAGAGTGGTGAACCCCTCCCCATCTTTACTTCAGAAAGACTCAGCCTCTCTGGAGGCTCTTTTTATACCCAATCACTACCTCACCAGCTTGTTGCCAGTTAATCTAATTACCTGTGAGATCTTCCACCAGCTGATTTCTTTGAGCATTTTCACAATGTTTTGTTGCCACTGTGCCAAATTCGTTTGAAACGTGTTGCTGGCACCATAATTCTAAATGAGGATGTAATTTTCAAAAACAATTAAATTTCTCAGATTCAGCATTTGATATGTTGTCTTTGTGCTGTTTTCAATTAAATATGGGGTTTCAATGTTTTTCAAATCATCCCGTTCTGTTTCTATTCATGTTTTACACAGTGTCACAATTTTTTGGAGATATTTGGAGTATTTATACCAACCGTGCATGTATTCAAACTTGCAGTAATAATTCATGTGACAGACTTTCACAGATTTGGCTCAAACTGGTAATTTCAGGGCATGTTGCCACACAGGGTCATGTGTGAAAATGCATCCAATGTGTCTGTGGTGCTAAATCAACTACAACATTTGTACAATGTAAAACAACTGCTTCAGTTCCATACTGACACATTGTGTGAGGAAAATGGTCACTAATACAAACATGCATCACACCCTCTGACATAAAACACATCTAACTTCATTTAGCAGAGACTTCAGTGCCACTGGTGTTGATGTGTAAATGGTCACATAGCATTAAAATCCTGTTAAGACCTAGGTTATTGAACATAGAGAAGCCACTGCCTCGACCTCGACCAGAATAGTTCAGGCAGTTTATTCTCGTTAATGTTAAGGAATGTCTTTATGAAAGAGCCTCTATACTAACTTAACTTACCAGCGTGTTTGGAGTTTTTGCTAATTTCCTGGATTCCCTCAATGTTTTTCACAATTTTAGCACACATTTTTATTCTACAGTACAGTATTTGTTTCCTTCAACTGTCCTGTTTACACTCGAAGTTGTGGAAATATTTCAAGTTTTTCCTTATAGTGGACGTCTGCACAAAATCAAGCTCTATATTCTTTAAATTCTTCTCATAGCTAATCATATTATCTGGTATGAATAAGTATTCTCATATAACCACACAGAACTTAAAGGACCAGTGTGTGGATTTTAGTGGCATTTAGTGGCGAGGTTGCAGATCACAACCAACTGAATACCCTCACAAGCTCACAAACGAGGCAGGAATCCATACTGTGATATGGTCCAAAACATATAGTCACAAATTGATCTTTGAGTTATGCAGATCTTTTGATCTAGTATGGATCCAAAACAAACACTATTGTGTGTTTTAACATGCATATAGTGAACACACGAACACACAGCATCGGCCTCGTCTGCGAGAATAGGTGTCTCCTCTCTTGCCCCTCAGACATGGTTTGGTTTTTGGCTTGATTAACCACTTAGTTCAGTCTCTCAGACACAAGATTGCAGGGAAAAAGCAAGTAATGAAGTGCTTTTGAATTTGCATTCCTGAGAGCTTTCACAGACGCCTTGATTTCAGTCTGCCTTTGCTGTTTGTTCCTCGTCAAGAGATGTCTGCTATTTTAACGGTAACACATAACAAGTGTCCATCCAACCTCCTCCATATTGCTCCCTCATCAACCTAACTGCCATGAATAAACACAATCAACATGCATCTGAAGGGGAATTTGGAGGCTTTTTCTCTCAAATGGTCCCTGATGGGTTGTTCATCATTGTCATTATGCAGATTACAGTGTGACCGTGAATGCAATACTGGAGCCCTTTTCCTCTGGAATGAAATGTCACCGTTCCCCAAAGCTGACCAAAAACACTTGTGTGTTTTGTTCTTGCAAGTCGAGCGCTGCTGATCATTTATGGACAAACTGTCTCAAGAATATGAAATTAACAGCATTCAGTCTACACTCGAAAGTCAAGCCTTTATTTTTAGTATCGACCTTGACAACAATATCCGAGCGCACATTCTGCATTATCAGCTGAAGTGTCTGTTGTAATTTACCAGGTAAGTACCATGGGCTGGTTGAGAATTTCCAGAAAAGTCTCATAACAAAGTTAGACACTCCAATCTTACTTTTTGTAACTTTTTTTAAAGGTTTTTAACTCTATTTGATTTTTCGTTGGTAACCACGATTATGTAACATGATGACTTGCCAGAATCTGCGATTATTTCTGTCTCAGATTTGGGACAGTTGACGTAAAAGCTTCCCTTTGCACCCCGCTCCTGGGTGCAAGAAAAGAGGAAACACAATTTGGTTTAAATCTGGGGCCCTTTCACTAGTCCATGCTTCCAGTAATGATCAAACAACAATAGGAGGCAGATAGAGAAGAACGTTTTCGCAAAATCTGCACAATTTGAAGTTGGACTTTGAGGTAGACACACAGTATACTGACGGGACCTGCCTTCCTCAGCCGACCAACTTCAGGTAATTTGAGATTCAATTTTTTTTCCAAATACACTGAAATGCAAAGAATATTTTCCTGCAGTTTGAGTTGTGCTGTAATGTGACTTAATGTTCAGTTCATGAAAGCTGCCCTCGCTGATATTAACAGTAAACGGGGTAAGAAGCCCACCACCTTCACTCCTCTGCAAGCAACATCCTGTTTAACAGGAAGTTTGTTAGCAGCAGGCTGGAATTTTATTGGATATAAAGACTCTTAAGTTCATATATTTCTCGTTCATAGAAACATAGATCTAATACCTTTTCAAAGATTAATCATTGAACTTTAACCAGTGAAGTCCGAGCGGTTTTAAGAGAACTTGCATGCTCCAAATCTTTTCAAATTCAAGCTTAATGTAAAGCCATGTCAGGGGGCATGCTGGAGATGATAGTGAGTGTTCCTGGTTATAATTATGTTTAAATGACAAAATGAAATAGTTTCCACTGTCAACACCGTATTCCGCTAAATTCCAGCGTGCATTGTGATCCAATGTGTTTAGATGTAAAAACAGACATTTGCTCCTCTCTCTGCTTATATTATTTCATGAAATTAGAAAAGATTACCAAGCTGCATTGAGTCTCATAGCATCCTCTGTTCCCTGGTGTCACTTTGACAACATCTTGTTCCAACGTGGACGTGTTGCATGTTCGTTCGAGTGCAGCTTTGAGACATCAGAATGACACAGCGGGAAAATCTTTAAAGTTCCTCATAGGCTACTTCCTCATTTTTAGTCACCTGATATTATTTACAATACATGAAGAAAAACCCTGTGAACTTCTCTTATCTTGCATCACGGGAATGTTGTTTTCAGAGCGTGTGTGGGTTTGGGGCTGGGGAGGGGGAAACTGTGACAGGATGAGCGACATGGCAAAGAGGGTGGACGCCTCATGGGACGATGAGTCACAACCAAGATGACTAAGTAGTGTTTTTTTTTCTTAAAGGGTGATGAACGAAATTTCACAAATAATCCTAGAGAGCGAGATAAATTGTTAATTTTGGGATGAATAAAGAATTTTAAGTTATTATCAAAACTTCAAGCACAGATTTGAGGACGTTTTTCATCAAAGAGGAGCCCAAGTGTGATGTGTCCCGTGCCGTTCAGAGGATGGGGTGCAAACAGCGTAATGGACGTGTGCAGTGTTACTTTGACATTAAAATTTCTGCACAGGGTACTCCAATGGTTTTGCAATTTGACAACTCATTTTTGTCTGAGTCATGGCTTACTGGTAATGGAAACAGAAACAGTTAATGACACACACACACACGCCTTCTCAAATATTTTAGGACTTTTTTTGTTTGTTTTTTAATGATAGTTTACGTGGGCATAAGTTGCAGTTTCAAGGAGGAAATGCAAGCATGAACAATATCTTTTTAGGGAAGTTGAATGGGTGACTACGTCACCATCTTGTGGTCAATCTGGAAATGACACCTTGAAGTGCAGTTGTGCCTTTATTTTGCACCTTAGACTGTTTTAGCTCTCCATTTGCATTAATTACCTGAACTTTTCACACAAACAACAACAATAATAATGATAATGTCAACCATGAAACTATTATTAGGAGTATCAGTGCTCTGAAGTTTAGTTGGCACATAAGCAGTGTGGAGCGGAGATGTGCGCGAGAGGCGGTGGGCTGCAGGGAGTAATGTGCTGGAAGAATGTAAACACTGTCTGCTCTGAGGGCTGACTTCAAAGTGAGGCGGTGGTAACCTCCTCTCAGCGGTGGCGCACACCCTTGACCGATGAAAAGTGAAAGTGAATGTTCATCCACGGTCTACAGCCTCTTCCTGAAACCCCTCTTTGAAGTCACAAAATGGATATGATTGACTCGTTAAGTAGACACATACACAGAAAAGAGTGGAACAGTATTGAACAATGCCACAGTTTAAGCATAATGACGTTGTACAGAAGCATATCAAAGCTCCCCTTTGCTCTGCCTTCCTCAGTTTGGTTTCCCACAACGCCAGAAAGACGACAATGCATCATCTCTGGTCATCCTGGCTATTTTAGCGGTGATATGCGACAGGTGAGAGCGTAAGGCGCTTCATGAGAGTCAGTATGTGATCATGCATGCTTGTACCTTCCCTTTCCCGGACACTCAAACTTCAAATTACATGTAAGGCAGCAAGCAAAGATGTTAATTAGTCAACATGAGGAATATAACTGAATTAAAACCAAGTCTTTGTATTGTTGATACAGATAGAATCCGTTTTAAAAATACTGTAAATGTCATATAAAAAGCAACATGTTTTAATTTAATTTCATACTTGTTTTCACCAGTCGACCACATGAGCATTCAAAATATCTTGCACACAACGTATTATAAAATGCTAAGACTTAAGACTGAAGATTGTCTTGGGAGCATCTGAGGATCCAATTCAAAAATGTGTATTTCTAATATTTATTTATGCTCAAAAAATTAATATTAGTCAGACTCCACATTCTGTCAAGCAGAACCTTGAGGACTTTAAGAGTTTTGGGACGACTTTACAGTTTTGCTTACTGGTGTTTTGGACAAACTGTTATTGGAAACCTGCTTTCTAGCACATTAATCAATTTAAAAAGTTGCAAAACAAACGCTGATCACAGTGTGTGACACAGATGATTTAGTCTTAACAAATCCACGTTTCTGTGGCTCTGTGGTGAGCTTCTACTCTCTTTCTTATCTGCTGTTCCCCACCAGTTACATAATTAGTCCTCACATTTTCCAAATCCACAGGATCAGTCTGAACTGTATGTAGAAATAAAATACATCCGCATGCAGGTGTTGAAACGTTTCACTCTATGTTGATTTTGCACTGAGCCCCTTTTCACTGTGACTCAGACTTACTGGAAGCATATCTAACATATCTATCACATGTGTTTAACCAATTTGTCTATCTTCGAGCTTGTTGCAGTATCTGTAACATAACTTCTGTAACATCATTATAACACACTCAGAGGCGCACTCAGGTGAAAAGCCAGAAGTGCCAGATCCCTGCACCTCTGCTAAATTTGGACTTTAGCAGCCAGTGCAGCTGGTTACACATTTATGAAAGTGAAACAAAGTCGAATTAAAGTGACATGTTGAAATATAAATTAACTTTTTACCAAACAGAAAGACTGTGACGAAACAGTCGAGGAACAGGTTTAAAACACAACCCTAAATGGCGATCTCTGCCCTTCATCCAGACTGAACACGCTCTGTAATAATGAGATTGTGTGAGGGGTGTATGTTAAGAAGACTTTGCCGGTGTGATCAGTGATAGAGGCTGGATCTCCTGCGTGTCTGAGCTCTTCATCATTATCTTGGCTCGCTGACTCATGTCTTGAACACGGAACAAAACTCTCACGGCGGCCTTGTTCCCAACGCAACAGGACGCCAGTAGGGACAATAAGAGAGAATTAGCGGTGAAAAAAGCAAATAAATAGGTGCTTCAATACATGACAGCCCAGCAACAAAGCCCACTGTGGATGAGAGGGGGGGCGAGAGAGATAGAGGGAAAGAAGAAAGAGAAAGAGAGAGAGAGAGAGAGACAGAGAGAGAGAGAAGCCTTGATGAAAATAAATAGTGGAGCTCAAAAGGAGGCAAGGGTTGAGCGGATTGGAGGTGATGATGAGTGGAGAGCTGTACAAAGTAGCACATCTATGGGAAAGGTTTTAATGAGGCAGACGTCGGTGTGTGTGGGTGTGTGTGTGTGCGTGTGTGTGTGTGTGTGTGTGTGTGTGTGTGTGTGTGTGTTTTCTCATCTGTGACTTAGACATTCAGTATATGCTCAGCATTGATACTTCCTGTCTCCACGTGGGTGGGTAAGGATTTGTGTAAGTGTCTAATGTGAACAGATAGGCAGACAGATAGACACAGACAAACAGGCAGACAGACAGACAGACACAGACAAACAGACAGAGAGACAGCCAGACAGTCAGACAGACACTCAGACAGCCGGACACCCAGACAAGATAGCCAGCCACACAGTCAGACAGACACTCAGACAGTCAGGCAGGCAGACAGATAGTAGACAAATTTTAAACATATATCATTACATTCATTCATTACAGGAAACAGATGTGATTAAACTGACTGAGCACGCCCTCACAGTAAAACAAAGCCGAATCCATTGCTCTTGCATCAATAAAAAGGTCTGCTATCTTTGAGAGAAAATACTGTTACAGAGTAAACATAAAAAGGTTACCCCGATATCTGGACAGTGTAGTTCCACTGATGATAATAAGTACACCTTATCAGCATGATCAGGTTTTTTTTGTAGACCAGCTGCTAAAACACCTACTCAGGTGGGACAGGGATGCACAAATACAGCCCAGGGAATGTTTTAACAGCTCAGTTCCAGAAATACACTCAAACAGCGCGGCCCAGAGAGTTCATGACCATTGTTTTGCTGCTGTTGGAAAGTACCACTTGTCTTACCATCACTCGTCACAGACTTTGAAATCTTTTCTCAAAACTGATTTCTGACTTTTAGGTAGAAGTGACACATTTCCAGTATCTCTATCTCTAACACAGATTTATCATACGGTTAGTCACAGGCCACAGTTCCTTCCACATCACTGGTTAAGTCAAATCACTCAGACTGAATCAGGCCTGCAGCCGGATGTAAAGGAGCGTGAGCAGCTCAGCACTATTACCTGTTGTCCTCCAACGGCTCCAAGGCTTTGTATATCTGCAAACCCTATCATCAGAGCAGCAGGAGGCCTTTAGCTCCACTACCAGCTATCAGGTGAACTGAAAGGGAGTCAAACAAACTCAAATAAATGACAATATAAAGAACACTTGTTGAACAACCAGGGAATCAAACAGCGGTGATGCCAAGAGTTCAGGACATCACAGTCACATTGTTTTGAGCATCATGTGGTCATTTGACAGACAATCGATAATGAGCCACGTTAGCTGAGGTGAGGTTATAAAGGCGGGAGGACATCTGAGACCCTCAGGGCCAGCCTCCCGGTCAGGGTTTACACTAAACCAGGTGTAGGCCGTCACCTAGAACAGTCAGTTACTGTATAAAAAGTGGATTTCTGAAACACATCCTGAATTTTGAATTCTTGGCTTTGGGGTCCTGCACTAAGTTAAATGGAATTAACAACCTGTGTTTGTGTTTAAAAGTGAGAGTGTGAGAAAGCAGGCCCAGCCTAATGGTGTTCATACAGTAAAAGGAAGAGATCACTGAAAGCCCACAGTTTGGTGAAAACGAAGACACAAAGACAGACAAAACAATGGAAGCAGCAAACAAACACACTGCAAAGAAAATGGAAGTATGAAGTGTGGCAATGGACAACTGGACAGATGGCATGAAAATCATAAAGGCTGCAATTTAAATTTAGTGGTCTCTTACCCATCTAATTCCCTTATATCAAGATGCTCTACATCTGTGGAAAATACGAAAATCTTATCTGAATTTGGGAAACTAGTGTTAAAAATGCATTTAGCAATCATCACAATGTACTTTCAGCCGCTGCAATCAAACAGATAAACTCCTGATCTGCATTTAATAGAATAGTCACAAAAATGAATAAAGTAAATGGCTCAGTACCTGCTGGCAAACTGCAGGTACTCATTTCATCTCTTGACCTAAATACACACTTTATGGTTTAGCAATGGAATAAGAGTAACCGGGTGACAAAAGCCTGGTTGAGTGGCATTCCCATACCCGTAAAAACACTCTTCGTGTGTTAAGCCAGTTAATCGTTATTTAAGAAAGATGCCTTGCTCGTGGGCAAACAGAGGAGCTCACAAACCACAGACAAAGACTCAGGCTAAACCCACACAAGCAAACCAGTTGTTCCAAATGAGGAATGCGGCTAGGCGGACAAAACCCTTTCTCTGCATTTAGAGAAACCTGTTTTCTCATGCCCGCTCCACGTCACCCACACATTTTCACGCAGCACCTAGAACTGCCTGGCAAATTCTGCAGCAAAGGCATTCTGCAATGTTGGCGACAGAATAAAGGCAATTAAACGCTGTTAGCACCACGCTTGGACAGCCAGGCAGCCGTACGTCCTGCCAATTAACCTCCCACATATAAGGAGAGAGAAGGAGCACTAAGAGTGAGGCACAGACTCGGAGATTAGAATCACACACATTTCTTACCTTCCTTCGCTTTGTGTTCAATCAGTTCTGCATTGTGGCAAATTTAAGAGTCTCCTATTATGCATGTGTCCTCCATTAGGACTCCAGTAGCATTGACAACTAATTTGCACTCAAATATTGTAATTTAGATATGCAGTACTTACTTTCATACTTGAGCTCTTGGTTCCCCCTGGGACCTTCAGCCAGTGACGCCTTGTCCCCATCTCACCCACTTCTGGGCTTGTTTCTCCAGTGTGTTCCAGCTGTGGCCCATTACCTTTATTTCAGCTTTCAACAAAAGAAAAAAGAATTAAGTGCTGTGTTTTAATTTGTATCATGGCACCAGTGATTCTCAGCAGGAGAGGTTAAAAAAAAAGAACTGATCGTCTGAATTTCTGATGCACTGCATGTGATGCATGCAATAAAAATGATACATCAGTGTGATTTTTCCCGTTTTGTCTGTCCTAATCTCTGATTTATGCCTCTTTTGACCGTTTGGTGGCAAAAAAAGGATGAAAAAGAACACTGATGTCACAATAAAACAAAATGTTTGATTTTGCATCAAAGAAAGTACTTCTTTTTTTTTGGCATATTTAGCTGAAAAAGGATGGTTGGCAGCAGTGTTTTTCCAATCAAATTGGCTTTTGGTTATATGCATGTATCAACTGATTCTGGTTAAGCCACAGCCTCCGAGATGCCTTGATCTGGGGCATGCTGTTTGTTGTTACTTCAGTCACGCCAATGATCAAGTTTGTCCATCCATTCACTCTATGATGGAAATACGAAAATTTTATAGAATTAAACTCATGACGAATTCAATGAGGGGCCATTTATTCATTTCACAAATAAAACCCCAGCAAGATCCTATTGTGCCTGAATAGATTTAAGGGAATCCTCTGGAAAGAGGGTTTCCAGAACGCTTAAACAGTTTAAAGGGAAACGGTGCAATCAGAAACATCCACTGATGATAAATATGTCAGCTGACGGCAGAAATGAAGGATACAGAGAGCATAGTGGTGTGGACATTGCAGACATACCATGCTGTGACTAATCTGTGCTAATGTGGGTGAAAAAATGTTCCTTTAATGTCTTCATAACAAACTGTCCAGCTTCCAAGATTAGCAACCACTAAAACGATAGAAACCTTGTAATTTGCTGCAGTCTAAAGCCGTCTATAGTAACTGGTGGAACAGAATGTTTTTGCTAATGAACATACAAGTGTGCAAATGCACAAGTGCACACACACGAAACCACTTCCACCTGTGCATCTCCCATGTGCCTTCTCATTTCCCCCTCTTTAAACAAGATGCATTCAGTGAGGACTCCAAGAATAAGTCATGATTTAATAAGGATAATTTGACAATTTCGTTACATGACTGCTTAATTTACTGACTAATTGTTGTTTCCTTTTTGTCAATGCTTCGATCCAGTTTCGGGTTGTCAGAACAGAAATGTTCCAGTCATGCTCGGACAACCAGTGGGAGATTCGTCAGGGAGACGACGGACAGGGTTTCTATGATTCTGGACCACATCCGCATAGCTGGCCTCAGTTCTTCCCCCCTCGGCCCAGCGGCACAGTTCATCATCCCGGCTCTCTGTATCCCTACGGGGAAGCCTACACCAGAGCACAAACTCCTGTCTGGCACCAACCCCAAAACCCATGGAAGGTAGGGAGCCACTACAGACTGTATGAATCAGAACCAAAGCATTACTCGTGTGTGTGTGTGTGTGTGTGTGTGTATATATATAGATATATAGATATAAGACCCATCAGAATCTGTGATTTTAACACATCATTTTATATTCATTCAAGGTTCAAGGGTCATTCATATATCATTCTAGAATGTAGTGCAGCACAACAGAAAGCAAGCAGTAGTTCCTTTATGCTACTCACAAAACAAAAAACTATTTTCATGGTGGAGTGTGGAGGATGAGCTGAGGAGTCTCACAGTCTGAGGAAAGAAGCTACTCTGTAGTCTAGTGGTGTATTCCTGGCCAGATGGCAGCAGGGTGAACAGACTGTTGCTGGGGTGGGTATCGGCCGTGTGCATTTATATTAATGTGGTCAAAACCAAAACTTAAAAAAGCACAGTGATCCAGCTCCGCTGTTATAAAGATCAGTATGTATCTGCAGCTTGATATTCTCTATTCGAGCTGGTCTCCAAATAGCTGTCTTGTCAGTCTCTCTACATTGCATTTACATGTATGTTGCCCAGACAAAGAACTGATCACAATGCAAACAACTCCCACCTCCCCTAACAGCCCATCACCAGCAGGATATAATTACTGACCTGTCATGTAACATTTTTGTCACATGTGTAATTACAGAGCTCTCGCAAATGCATCGACTGTCATAAATATGAAACCCAGCCAGGTCGTAAACACAGCGGGCCCCCTCTGGTGAACCTCCTCCTGCCTGCTGTATGTAAACAACATCAGTGACACATTGTTGTAGAGGCCTTTGAGAGAAAAAAAACAAAAGGTGAGCGCTGCTCATCTGCAGGCTACCGATTTTAGTGACATTACTCTCCTCAAATCCTGCTTTCGAGTGTGTAGTCATCTGCCGCTGATACATACAAGCCCAATTGTGACCATATTGCTGTTGTTCACGCACGTCGGGAACCATTTGAATGAACTCTGTGTTTTAGGGGTCATTTCTTTGGAATTCTGTCTCTGGGGATTGTGGCACCATTGTCCGGCCAGCTAAGAACCCCACACAATGTGCTGACAGATCACTGAGCCATAACTGGCTACTGCAATTACTGTATGCCAGTCGATGTATGCACACTGTGTGTATTCATGTGCTCGTGCATATATGTGCTTTTTTTTTTTTTTAGATTGCACAAAGATTGCAGGCGTCGAGTGGGATTTAAAAAAATTATCTATTTTCCTGCTTTGCTTTGATGCAAACGTGAGACTGAATTTTGGATGTTTGGGATACGTTCGGGCTATTGTGAAAGGAGCCAAATGACTCCCACATCGGCTGTAGCTGCCTCTTAGGCTTCAGGGAGGGATTCTGTGGAAGGGAGATATGAATCAGACTATTAGAGGAGGAGGAACAGAAAACATCCCCACATTAGATGGATGACTGATAGACTTCAAAGCATTGTTGCAGTATGTTTCTCTCTTCTGTAAGAAGCCTTTTATGTGCTAATGTTGCTCGGGAGTGTGGTGTGTGTGTGTTTGTGTGCATGCAGAGATGCATATGGGTGTTTGTGAGTTGACTACTGCCTTAACGTACAGTACAAGCTGCCACCTTCAATACCTGAGAAAGAGAGGTTAGGCACACGGCGACGAAAGTCAAGTTGAGAGGGAAAATTCCTTCCCGAAACAAAAAGGACAGAAATGCGCAAAATGATGCTATAAAGAGGAAAAAATGGTCACCTTGATCTCACACACAGTGAAGTTTTTATTTTTTGTGTGCTTTGCAGCAGGATTGAGCACTGTTATTTGGAGAGTAGGTGACAGAAGCACGTAGCTCGGAGACCCATCGATACGGCCATCAAAACCCCACTTTTCAATGAAGTCAGCTTTTTCAGGAGATTTGCTGCGCAGTAGAGCTACATTCTGTAGGCTCCTTGTGATAAAATTGTTTGGTATACAATACTTTTAGTCAACTGTGACAAATCGCACCAACAGTTACACCAGCAGCATGTTCCAAATCCAAACCTGGTGCACTCTGAAACTGCTGTCACGTACAACACTGTGAGTGACACGACAACTCAAGGCTCGCTTGTCTAACATCCACAGCAGAGCCTGTGAGTCACAGTGGAAACAGACACGTAAGTTTTGCGTGTTTGGAGTGGCGAATGAAGCCATGCAAACATTTCCACATCTTCGGCTGGCCAGCTAGTACACACTGTGGCAATCAAAGACATACGCAGTTGTTTGTTTGAAACTGTCATTTTGTCTGTGCAAACACGCTCAATTTAGCCTTACAACACAACATCATTTAGAAGCATTAACTGAGAAAAACCTTGGTTTTGCACCGCGGAATGTTTGGTTGTAGATTTCAAAGCGTGATCAAACGGCTATGACGATCCACAGTGGAAAACCCTTTCTCGGCCCCTACGCGAGGTCAGCTACAGCTCCATTACGACTCGTAAGACATTCATTTGCTTAAGAACACTCCAGTGGAGCAGGTGTTGGCCAAAAACTGGAACTGGCACCTGAGCACCGAGGTCAGGTTTTCGATTATGCCACCCTGCTGTGCCAATGACAGACAGGGAGAGAAGTGAGAATGCCTGTAAGGAAGAAAATGTTCAAAAAGCAGTCAGAAAGAGGAGCTAAGGCAAAGATGGAAAAGGAAAGACAGAAACAGAGGTACTGAACAGAATGGAGTTAAGAAAAAAGGAGGAAAAGTGCAAACATCTTTGTATGAAAAGGTAGAGATGTCCGAGGAAAAGGGAAAGAGCTAAGACATAGCCGAGGCTGTTGCGAAGGAAGAGAGGAGAAGAAATCAGAGGAATGCGTGAGACAGGGAGTGCACACAGATAAAGAGGAGGGGGTCAGGGCAGCTGGGACACTAGCAAGGCAAAGCATGGGAGAGTAGCAGTGATTGGTTTGGACCACCCATCTGGACTGGCTGAGCGCCTGAGCCGGCTGGACTGCGGTTTGCTCACTGGACTGGATGCATGGGTGAACGAGTGGAGGGATAGAGGCAGACAGGAGTCCCGTGTAATGATTCAGGCGGATGGAACAATGTGCTGGAAACATTAAATATGTCCATGGAAAAAACACATGCAATCACCAGCAACTGCACGCAATTAAGGTTTGTTCCATAAGCTATATCAGTTCAGCAAGGTTCAACTGGATCTTTATGTGTTGTTCCTTGTGTCCCTTGAAAATCTGAAGGCACGTCAACCATATTGAACTGCGTGACCCCAAAATGCTGGCCGGTCATAGCAAAGAGCCCCTTGTATTACATAGAAATTTGATTATAAGTTATACATATTGAATAATAAATAGAGTAACATTATGTGACAATTTACCTGAGAAGAAAAACAGCTTCAGAATAATTTTGATGGTACACTGACAACAGGTACCCTCAATGCCTGATCTTCCACTATGCAACTTGGATTGTGGGTATGATCTCCCGCGGGACTCAAGGTGGTGTACGGAGTTTCCTGGTGGTCGATAGTTTCGGTTACTGCTAAAGTAACCGCTGATTTTGCAGCTGCTGTTAGCGAGTTAGGTCCGTTAGCTGTGCAGCTAGCTGAGCCGCGCTCAGCCACCTCTGCGGACAGCATGCCAGAATGAAAAGGACGTCAAGGGAGGACGCTAAGAAGACAAAAGAGAGAGTGACTGAGCCAGAGGCTGAACAGCAAATCTCAGACTAGCTTTAAGTTGTTGCCGAGAGCTTCATGAAATGAAAGGCTGCAAGACAGACCCGAGCTGGCCTTCTTGCTGTTGGACTACTAAGTAACACACATCTGCCACATTTGTGACACTGGCGTTCAAGTGCATTAACAAATTGTTGGTGCACGAAATCGTAGAAAATACCAATTCTTGCATAATGTTGCTTGAACAGAAAAAGTCAAAATGTGGCTGCATTTCTCTTTTATATCTGCTTTGAATACTGTGTCTACTGTACAATCACACACATGACAGCGGTTGGATTTACGCAGCATACTGTAAATGAGATTAGCTAATCAAATGAAGACTCAGACTCAAATTGTGTTTTCTGTGTGACCTAAAACAATTAGCCCTAAAGGGACAACAGTCTCACAGTTTTTCCTCAGTTTAACGTATTAACGTCATTAATGTATAAAGAGAACATTGTTTGCTTTTTTTAAATAACTAAAAATATACCATGTTTTCACAGAGCCTGGCCTAATACATACTTACGGATCTTATTTTAGATCAGCAGCAACGAACATATCATTCCTTTCCTCAACAAAATAACACTTCGACATCACTGCAACCACCTTTTGATGTTGCCTATGATACATCTTTTTTACATGAGTGGGCGATGACATTGCTCTCTTTTGGAGAGATTTTCCACGGAGGTCTTTCCCCTGACCCCTTCTGATATGGCAGGGTTATCTAAGACACTAATAGGATTAGACAGAATGGCCCTCCAAATGTTTCATGTTCAGTTCTTTAGTGTCTCACACTGGACGCAACTCCGTCCTACCAAAATACACATACACACACATCACCACCCCTCCAGCTCACCCTTGACCTCTTCCTACACCGACTGTTTTTACCACGGCAGAGATCAAGCCATTGGACTGTCCCGATAATTGACACGCAGAACAAAAACAAAGGCTGCTTCTGGATAAAACATATCATAATCCCCCAAGTTGGGGTGGTGGGGGGTTTCAAGGCCACCAAGATAGCTATTCACAGCATCCAGAGACATGGAGAGACCTCCGGGAAAGACATTGTGAGGTGTTGGTATGAGACTTGGTATGACACTCCTGGGAAGAATGGTGATTAGTAACGAAGAGGATTGACTACACTCAAGGGCATTTGTTACCATCGGTAATACATGTGGAAACAGACGCATGGCGTTGACTAATGCTTTCTTAATGCTTCGAATGTGTAAAATAGTGAGCAAGTAAGGATGCTGCATTTTTCGGAACAAGCTTGTTCTTGCTCTTGCTGCCACTTCAAGCAGGAATTATACTTGGTTGATCCAACTATGTGTCAGGAGGTGGGTTCAAATCCCCCGATTTGTACGAGCACAGAAGGAAACATGTTTGAATATCACCTGTGCACGGCTGCTGTGCAGATGGAACAGAATGGGAGGACTTAGGAAAGATGCACCTTGATCATAAGGATTTCTTAATAGGGCTCCAACACACTGGACACGGGACTGTGCAAACATTTTGTGTGTATACAGCTAATTAGCAATAGCAAATACAATTTTGGAGTTAAATTTCCATGAACATAATGAGGAATATTGTTAATGAACATATCTGGCTAGTTGAAACATTGTTGAAACATTGATGTTGAAACATTTTTGTTTAGTTTTCCGCCAAAATGTTTGATCAGAGGCCCAAAATAATGGGCAATCATTATTTCTTTTGTTGCAAAGGTCTCCAGGCAGACATCATCAATATGGTGCTCCTGCTACAAAGTAATCTAAAAGGAAATGTACACTTGCTTGTATTTGATTAGTCAATGCAGCACCACAGTGAACGACGCAGCTTTGCACTGTGGCAAAAGTTGAGCCAGGTTTGGTTTTTTACTGGATGACATACTGGATGCTGTTTTTTGGAGCACTGGCACTCCCGTTGAGCCAACACAGCGGTGCCATTAAGATCAATGAGGGGGCTGCTATCCTTCCCTTTGTGATTGGTATTGATACAGTCAGGGAGGGCTAACAACTGTTACCTGGACTCATCTCATCTGCAGCTGATGGGAAATGTAGCCTTCCCAACTATTTTAACATGAAGCATCCAGCATGTGCCTGGGGCCTCAGACTGGCCCTGAATTGATTTTTAGATTGAAAAGCAACTTTGCCATTGGTGCGTGTTCAGGTGGTAATTCCAACGTCAACTGACATCATGTGCTGTACGCACAATCATATAAATTTGCATTAGTGCTATACAAAGATACAAGCCTAAAACAATAATTCAAAAATGCTTCTTCATACCTCACATAGGGGGATGGGATAAATATGCAAGTGAATAGGTTTTGTGTGGATAAGGTTAAGCAATAAAGTGATGAGTGACATGGCAAAAGGCCATTGTTCTCAGTGTTCTCAGTGTACTAAGAGACAATGGCGGCAAGTAATTATCTTAACAGCATAGGCCTCATCAAGCCCTCTAGTCTATACTGCCACTGTTATCTATCCCCATATCTTTTACATTTCAGCCTTCCTTCCCCTTGACCACCTTCCCACACATCACCAGAATGGGTCTGTATCCTGTGGCGCTGTGTTTGCCTGCAGTCCTTCAGGCGTTCCTCAGCTGTCACGGCAGTTACTTATATTTGAGTTTTGAATGTGACAGTGTAACTAAAACTGCTTGTGTTAAAAATCAGAAACATGAAATGTTTTGTGGCATTCGGGTGCACAGGGAAACGTTCCATTAATTCCAGCTTTGGAGCGCTGACGCAGTTTTTCAAGATTGTAAAAAAATAAATCCCTATTGCTCGTCTTGTTGTCTCCTCAGATGAATGGAATTTAAGCCTAAATCAACATGTTTTGTTTAAAGATCTCAAGTTGTTTGAATGGTTTTCCAACACCCAACTTATTATTTTCTCCAACAACCTAAATGAACAGTGAAGAAGACATGATATGGCATGATATCTATGATGATATACATGTGTTGTGAGTCCTCCTTTTTAAGGGCAAATGTTCCATATCCAGGCTAGGGATGGATAATATGGCTGAAATTAGTATTACATTCAATTCCTTTTTGAATCGTATGAGGTTACCTTCTGACATTTGCAAGCAACTAAAGACTAAAATAACTCCAACTCAGAGGTGTTTTAATCAGCTTTTGTTGGCTGAGAGGGCGCAAAAACAACAGCTCTCTGTGGAAGCCTAATTAATTTTCACGACTTGTAGCGACAACCTGAAAATGAAAGGAGCAGCACGATACATGAAATGTTCATTAAATGTATCTGACACATTCAAGTGTCAGTTTTAGCCTGCTGGACCCCACCAGCCACTTCTTCCTAATACTGATGATATAATTTTATTGGAAGCTGATAAACAGTAATATTGTATTAAACGTATTGTAATTCTTCTTGTATCGGCTGCTCAAGTCAGTTTGCTGCCTTGGTCAACAACGTGCATTTTGGCTGCTGTAGCTACCTGCTATACATTCAACATTTGATTCTCTGACGTCCTCTTTTCCCCACTGGGCCACGCTTCCTTTGGTACTGATGCCATCAGGGCTACAACATATACATCCAGACATTCAACCTGTGCGTCACCGGGGCCCCTGCATACTCCACAGCCTTTATAAGATTAATGCAATAGATGGAGCAGGTGTCTGCCAAAATTCCATTCCTATTTAAACCTCCAAGCCCATACCAGCAACCTAATCCTATTAGGCCTAATTGAGTGAAGTCGACAGTCTTTTTCAGTTAAACTAAGTTCACGCACTAATAAGATTCAAAGGGAGTAAGAAAAAAAAGGTATAACGTGCAGAGAGTAGTAGTGTTAGTGTGTGTCCGGGGAAGTGGACATTGTGCACCAGGGAGCAAGTAAGCAGGGACTGTGTGTTGGGACCAGTCGAGGCTTCCTGCTGGGTTTAGGGATCTGAGTTAAAGGCAGAGGGAGGGAGTGGGCTGGAGGTCTCCCCAGAGGCTAGATAAGCTCAGAAGGGGGAACAAGAACAACATAATTGGTATTCGGAAACCCCTAGTGTGTTTGTGTGTCTCTCTGCTTGTGTTTGTGATGCATTTGTAATAAACTGTGCTATGTATCCCCTGATACTTTGTGAAGATACCGGGGCGTTAGGTGTCACATTTATGTGCATGTTCTGTATGCATGAATACAGACATGTGGCTACACCGTCACATCGCAGCAAACAGTCATGGAACAATGTTCTGCAAAGTGGCACAGGAAATGAAAAGAATGATGCCGTTTACAGGCATCTTTGAAATGGATTTTTCTCCGACATTCATCTGAATGTAGAGTCAAATAATAACGATACACAATAATACACTTAATTTATAAAGCATTTTCCAAAACATAGTTGCAAAGTACTTTATATGGTTGAGGCAAATCAGGCAATTCAAATAATGCAACATAAAATGAAATAAAATCCCTGACAATAAAATCCTTTGGTCATGTTTATGCCTTGTGTCCACACTAATGTGGCATTTTCGAACCCCTAAAACAGAGATGGAGTTTAAAAACCCTGGGACTGCCCTGTAGTCTGGGGGGTGTCGTCTTCTAGTATTTGTTTAAAGCCGAGCAGGTGCGTTTTGTACCAGCTGAAGGTGTGAGATCGTTTTTTTTGGCTTAACCCTGAATATAACAATACTAATCTAAAATTAGTGCACATATGCAGATTTTTTAAACATGGATAAAACCACTGAAAATGGGTAATGGCTTCTTTCCCATTGCCAGCAGACGTGTTTGCTGTTCTGGGTTTTTTTTTCTCATGTATCATGTTTGACATCACAGACAGGAAAACAGGGAACAGTAGAAAACAGCACAGAGGGGTGAGGGTGGTTGTATTTTTCTGTATTTTGACAATTCTGTCTGATCAGCCAACGTGCAGAACTTCAACACTTGTCATAACTGCACGTGAAACGGTTGCATTCCATCGCTGCCGATCGGAGCTGGAGCCCGAAAAATACCTGTGACTACTGCAGAGCCATTTGACCTGGGATGAATGCTGATTGCACCCTTTCCCACTGAAGACAAAAGCCAAATGTTAGTGGGTGCTTTTTGAGACGCTCCTTAATTGATAAAAAAAAGAGGGAATGTTTGTAACTCAATTTTTTTAATTAAAGGTCAAATTACAGTTGACGGGCATATTGTATTATACCCCATTAACCAAATCACAAGGGTCATGTGATTTTTTTTCAATGAAATCAATTGCAAACAAGGAAGGCAGTGCAGGGATAAGCTTACACTATTTGAATTGGTTGAATGTGAGATTTGGTATGTTGATACAGTAAACACACGATAAAACAACAGATCAAACTTTCTTTGACTTTTTATGGGGATAAAGGCCAAACCAGCACTTTCCGACTTAATTACTTTCCTTCTTTTTATGCTAGGATACACGCTTGCATCGAAAACTTCCTGGTAAGAAAGCGACCACAGGACATGACCTGTAAGTGATACGTCCTCAAGCCGAAAGACAGTAAGAAACAGCAAAGAAAATCAAAGAGTGTGTCGCCTCATTAAATCCTTCTTGTTTTGGGCTTGTGGCTACTACATGATCTGATCGGGGCCCTTTGTTAGCATCTCTGCCCCTTTGTTCCCTGTTGAAAGACAAGATGAGCAGTTGAGATAGGCAAAGCTTCACACACACTCTCTCTCACACACACACACACACACCAAATTAAGGAGGTCAGAGTGGGACACAGCGTTTAGCCAGTGGCGTCAGTGACACAGACACGGCCTGAGGGCCTAACCTTTCAAGGTTGCCCATGGCCAGAGGTGCAACATGGGACTCCCTTTGAAGAAAACACATCCAAAAGGACTTGAGAGACAAAAGGTTAGCGTAGGCTTTCAGTGATCTTACACGGCCTTCAGGGATAAACAGGCGACAAAGAGACTGAAGAGGCAGTTGACATCCAACTGGAAGCGATAAAGCAAATGTAATATGTTTTTTAAAGTAACAGCACCCAGTTAACAGATGATTTTTATTAGAGTATTATTATGATTATGTTAATTGTTTTATCTTTAAGCGGTGTTGATTTTGGAACCTGATTTTGATCAGAGTAAATTTTAGCAATTGGACTGTTGTTAAATTGTTAAACTTTTAGCCTCATTTTTGTTTCATTCTCTTCTTTTTATGTCTGCTGAGCTTTGTGAGGCGACAGCTGCTGCCATCTTTGCTGTTTACAGTTACCACGCTGTTCTATCACAAGGCACCGTTCACGTGCACGTGTTTCATTCATTCATTTAAATCTCCAAGAATCACTGAGGGCACGACCTCATTTCCAGTGACGTCAAGAGCCCATTCAAAGCAGAATGGGCCAAATCATGATGATGGGACCAGTTTTCTGGGGAAGCGATGTCTGATGGCATGTTGCCATTAAGGGCTTTATAATTAAATAGAAGCAAAAATCCAGATCCATGCTGGTTGTTGACGACTTTGTATTAAAACAGAAATCATTTAATTTGTCCGTTCTTCCGTCTTCCGTCACTTAGTTTTAATTTATCAACAAAAAATGTACATTTCCTTATAGTTTTATGTTCAGCCGTTATTTTTAATATAGTTTTGGTCCTCAATTATTATTTTTCATCTTAGTTTTTATTGACGAAATCAATGGCTCACACATACACATGAGAAGAGTGTGCTATTCCATATAGACGCGTTGCATTACAACAAGCTGCATTATGTTGCAAATTAAATCAGCACAGTACATCTCTTCATACATACATGCCAGCCAATATATGTTTAGCCCTGTTTATCATTATTTTAGCATTATTCATTTCACTGGCTGAATGTTTATCATGAAAATCGCAGACGTAAAACGGTCTGATAAATTACTCACTCTGAAATCACTTTGAGTTTTACATTAACATTACATTAAAAGCAGCTTGTTGGTGCGACAGCTGATTGGCAGCCATAATGTATAGAGCATAAATCTACATAATAAACATTAGGAAAAATGTCCACTTTGACGAGTTACTGTGCTCAGTATTAAAATGTTGAGTGGAAGTTACATTCTTGTATGAAGGAAGGGCAGGTTTGATCTGACATGACTGATACTTCAACTTCAATCAAGAAAATGACCCCCAAATCAAGTAATGTTGATCTGGACCAACCACAAACCAGTTAACTTTTGTGCTCTGAGAAATAGCTTGTGTGTTTTTCCGTGTTTTCAAAGTGAAGTACGCTGTGGACTGAAGCCTGAAGTGACCTCCTTTTAAAAACAATAAATTTCTGATATAACACTGGTTCAGATGAAGGGAATTATGAATTGCCTGACAGATAATTAAACCATTATATGCTGTCTATTCTCCTAATCATGTTAAAGATGGGTTGCCTTAAAAGACATTTCCAAATCTGATTACACTTCTCCTTTTCTTCTGATACAGTCGCAGAATGCCATTGCCTTTGTTTTCTCTGTTTTCATGGACTCCTGCGGAAATGTCCAATTGGTTTTCTCATGAAAGATACTGCACAGCCACAGACAGCAAAGAAGAGGACAAAATTGAAACAGGAATATGCCCAGTATATGCCTAAAGTAAAAGGCTGTGTGCTTGTACAGTATGTCCCATTCCCATATTAAAGATAAGTGCACGACATTTTGTAAAAATGTAAAAATAGTGAAGCGACTCACAGCAGTTCATTTCGATCCTAAACTGAGAAATGCGTTTCAAATTGCCCGTTAAAACTGGCTGAGACTGTGAAAAATCCAGAGGAACAAACTCTTTCATCAGTTGTGGGAACTTTGGAAAGACTTCATTCAGTCTGAGGGCGAACTGTTTAAATGGAAAAGAGCATTTTTTGGAAAAAACTAAACCCAAAAAATGCTGCACATTAGGTAAATTATTCCTGTCTTTGCTGCAATTAGCAAAATAGTAGAGAGGGTAGTCATCCATGTTTTCTAAATATCAAACATTTGTTGTTAAAGGTGAAGTTTGACGCTTGTCTGCTTGGCGCAAGTTGGATGAGGACGGTTGACATCACTTCTAGTCTGTCTTCTAAAAATGAAGCTACGTTATCTTAGCTACAACAAGACTTAGCAACAAGACTGAAAACTAGAATAACCGTCTCCGTCTCGTGGCCAACCAGTCAAGTTGCAGCTTATATCCATGTCTGTCCAGAATCATGTAATATATGTAAAGATGTTCCAGTGACGACTGTAGGAGTTTAATTAAGTCACTATATATTTCATTGCGTTGACATGAATGAGTCCAGTGAATTTTCAGTTAGACACATGCTGTCTTCACCTAGAGAGTATTTTTACAGAGGAATGATAGAGAGCTTCATCACCTGAAGCTCAATATCAGCAAAACTAACGAGCTTGTGGCAGACTGCGAGAGGAAAAGGAAGCCCCCTGTTCTGGTTGTCTTTCAGGAAGAGGAAGTGAAGAGGGTGGGGGTCATATCAGAACATTGAGGGCCAAATCAATAATTCAGTGTTCGTCCAAAAGTGATATATTTTTACAATCTCCCCTTCTGTCCCTGAGCTACGACGTCAAACAACGGCCAGACATGAGTTTATGCAGAACATTATGATGTCACAGTGAAGGTGACCTTTGACCTTTCGGATACAAAGGGTCATCCCCTCATCATCTTGTTCTGTGAGACACTTATGTGAAAGTTTGGCAGAATTAAAGTGTGAATTCTCGAGTTATCGCCTAAACCGTGTTTGGTTGGGTCACAGTGACCTTTGACCACCAAAATCTAATCAGTTCATCCGAAAACATGATGCCTCCGGCTGTCACAGTCATGGAGGCAGAGAGGTTTGCCTCCCAGCACCTGTGAGGCTCACAAATTAACATGTTAACTGTACAGAAAGTGTAAAAACAGCCAGTTGTGGTTTTATGACAGGTTATGTGCAGGACTGTTTCGAAGCTAACTGGCTGCTGGTTGTAGCTTCATATTTAGCATACAGACATGAAAGTGGCATCAAACTTCTCATCTCAGTCTTGTCAAGCATGTGCACAAGCGACGCATTGGATTTTCCTTTCACATAGTTTGAAGCTATACTTGATTAAAGGCCGTCTGGAGAACATCCGCTGCTCTTGCACACATGCAACTGTTAAAAAAAATAAGGAGTTGTAATGGTTGATACATTCAAATCAAAATTCAAATCAATTTAAATGTTTTTAGGGTAGTTTGATTGAAAAATGTGTGTGCTGAGTATACTGCAAAGAAGTCGCCTGAGGTCTATTAAGATCTGATTTGGAGTTTAACCTTAGACGACCTTAACTGATCCTCACCAAAATACTATTTGTTTATGTGTGTGTGTGTGTGAGAGAGAGAGACAGAGAGAGTGATGGAGAGTGAACAGTGAAAAGTCAGGAGGGAGGGAGGGAAAGAGACACTGCTAAGCTAAAAAAAAAATCAAAGAATTGGAATAATTGGCATAATTCAAGGTGGCTGGGCACAGTCAGGGGGAGTGTCAGTGTTGGGCGAATCTTTTGCCATCCTCAAAGAGAGACGGTCTGCACAATTAGCCACACGAACTCTGACCCCGCTCAGAATAATTAATGAATAACAGAGGGGATAAAGACAAAAGGCGCAGAGCGGTCTGGTTGAGTGGCGAGCAAGGGTAATACATCAAAGAATGCCGTTAATTGGCCCTGTGGCTTTCATTCTTTGCCCTATTTCTTTCAATTCATTGACTCAAAATAATGGGTTCAGGTTCATTATCAACAGGTCGTAAGCCCTGGGAGTGCCAAAATTCAACAGGAGAGCCAGGGGTGTGTGCGAGTGAGTGTGTGTAAGCTTTGGCAGTGCATGTGTACAAAAATGTGTGTGTGTGTATGTGTGTGTGTGTGTGTAATGGCTTAGCTTTCGCCTGGCCCCCCAAAGTCCTGACGACATCAGTCCCACACAGGGAAAACTAAGAGTTGTATAGTTGGGTTGAGAGAAGAGCAACAGGCTGTAATTATCAAGACTTATTTTTTTTTTCTTTTTGGTTGTGCAAGAATATAAAAGTGCAGTTTTTAGCGTGGGTGCCACACGTGTCGCCACGATGCTGGAATATAACTGGTACGGACAGGTAAGTGAAACTGACACACCTACTCCTGCGATGATGCTTTCAGATGTAAACCGATTCCAGCACGATGATGGTTTTATGATGCATGGCAGACAATAATCAAATCTTTTTCCAGTCTTACAGCTTAGCAACTATATTTCCATGACTTTAGATCAAAGTTCCAAACAAAGTGTGTGTGTCATGTATCTGTGAGCTTCAGATAAAGGGCGCCCTTGTTTCGGAGAACTGTAAAAGAACTATGACGACTCTTTCACATGTGATTGTAAAGTGACAGAGAGGGCGTTACACTCAGTCGATTTCATTCTTTCTTCTTATGTATTGAAATAATCCAACCCTGAAATCTCTGTTAGAATGATCCCAACAAACTAAACAGGATCAAAGCACAGTGCTGTCACGCTCATCTGTTGAGGACACAGCGAGATTAAAAAGCGGTGGAGGTGCAGAGACTGATGATGTAAAAGAGCTGAGCAAAGATTACTGCAGCTTTTACACTAATCGCCAACTGTCTGTATGGGGACAATTGAGTAATACGTTCTCGATTACACTGCTCATTTATTTGCATCATTGTAATTTCATTATGTCTCCATCAGATAGCATTTTGCCGTCCAGTAAGAACCACATATCTCCACATTTGATGATCATGGGCTTTAAAATGTCTACATGTGATGTAAAACATTTGAAAACCCACTGGACTATCTGACGCATCGTCACACAGCTGTAAAACAGGGCTTTTTTTTTTTTGGAGACTTGCCGTTTCACTGGACAGATTTCATTTGCGTAAGTCTTTAAATTTATGGGAAAATACTGTATTCAACAAAAACAAAGCAGACTCACAAAACATGTCAACTTTTCAAATCACGCATTTGGCAAAGCTGCAAGAACTTTCCTTTTTCTTTTCTTTGTATTTGCTCAAAATCATTTTCCCACCTCTATCCAGCGTTCTCCCATGCTCTTTGGTGTACTCAAGGTGTACTATGTGCTCGCGAATCTAATCCTACTAGCGATGATAGCAGGTATGATACCAGGTAGTGGGATTAAAAACCCGAGGTCATGTGAATTACTCCCACTCATGCACAGAATCAGTCACAACACGACAGAGCGAGGGGCAGGAGAGGTTGGCTAACTCAATCACCACAACTTCATCTGCTCGCGACACGTGATTTTGGGAGAAACCCCTCACCACTTGTTCCACACCCTGAAATGTATCAGCCATCCTCTTGGATGACCACAGCACAGTTCGTCCTCTCTACTAGTCCTTTAATTGCTGCACGAAAGGTTTCCCACACCTGGCTGAGACATGTCAAGCAATTAATACCATGAAATACGCCTTTTAAGCGAGCCTTTTGGTCTCTGGGGCTCCCCATTGTGATGAAACGATCGGTGTCGTCTCACGTTAGCCTCGCACAGGTGCCTTCTCTGCCTGCACATCAGATCATTAACATAAGCAGAGACGGAGAGAGAGATAAGGCCAGAAAAAGAGGTAGACAGAGAGGGAGTGAGATGTGAAGATGAAGGTGTGGATAGAGGGAGAGAGAGCAAAGCAGAAAGAGGGGAAATCAGTGGAAGGATGTGTCAAGATTACTTGGTGGGACTCCTAAGCACAGAATGCACAGAGAGCACCTCTGGATGGTTCAGGTGCTCACAGAAAAAATGAGGTGTGTTAACGTGGGCTATGCTAACCAGTTTCTAAAATTGGTAGCCACTGGTTTCGGCATCAACAGCTTTTTATCAAAGTTACATTATAGTCATGCTGTACTGCAGATAAAAGGATGGATAATAAATGTTGTTATGCAGATGCAACAGTTTCTGCTCACAACCACATTAGCCCATTAAGATAATATAACGTTGATGCATATGGACATATACTGTAGACAGATGTTCTGTGTCATGATTATCACTGTCAGGCCAAGCACGAGTAAGCTTATTTCTACAACACGCTGCGATGAACTGAGGCCAATGGCTGTTTAGAAGGTTGGCAATCAATCTAAAAACTTCTGATATGCTCCAGAAATGGTTAGCTGTAATGTAAAGTATATAAAGTTTGTCTGAAATCAGTCTAACATGCACAACCATAAACAATGTCCTTCAATCCCTAACGCATTTGCACTGCTGCAAAACTGTGCACACACTTCCATGTGCACAGTTTGGGTCGTGTCGCTCAAATATACTGAGATGAAAGTGATCGGAGATGAATATTAATTTCAGAATTACAGCGATGTTTCACAGTAATTTGTGGTGCACTGGTGAGATCTGTCATTGTGGAAACTTCACAGCAACCAGGGGCAAAAAAACGGCAAAGCAATATTCGTTTTAGTTCACGCATGCATTTTCTACGCATACGTAGGATGAATGCAACGCATGCCTGAAGATGGACACTGGTGGGGGCAGAGGACAGTGAGCAGCATTCACAGAGCTTCACTGGGGTTTGGCCAAAAACATCTGCACTGCATAGCTCTTTTCTATACTTTTTACTTCTTAATTGTAATTCAGTGGAGTGAAATAAGAAGATTTCAGTAAAAGACGGACTACCCGCCCTTCCACCACCCCGACCTCCACACCCTAACTTTGTGCACACATGTAAGACACACTGATTCTTGCACTTGTGCTGCACACTGGATATAAATGCTGTGTCGTGTTAATTTCATTAATAACAACTATGACTAAATATGATCCATGATATGGTCAATGACCTTTTTTTCCATGACAAAGATGAGACGGCACTGATGTCGTTCAACACTAACTGTGACGATATCAATATGCAATACTGTTGACGAGAAAAGACTAAAATGCAGTTTGAAACATAGAAGCTACAAAACAAAATACCTCTTTATCTCAAGTTTGTTTGATGCATCAGGAGGAGCTTCAGTCTAAAACTAGCAAGCTATTTAGCTAAAAGCCAAACGCCTTGCAATCATCAACAACAGTGTGTACCAAACATATGAGCGGCTAACTTACTAATTGTTGTATTTTGGCTTTTAGGCTGTTTGGTGACATGAAAATGGTGTGTTTATTTGTGTCCTTCACTAAATAAGTTTGACTTGATTTGACCTCTGAGTCTGGATATATATTTCTTAAACCGATACCTTCAGACCACGAGACAAGGCGCTTTCAGCAAAGCATTCAGCCTGTGTATTTTTATCAGATAAGAATAAGGTTTTTGTGTGAAAAAAGTTTGACTAAAATGAAGAAAAAGTATTGGTTTTGACTAAACCAGATTGACTGAAATGTTAAACACAATCTGAAGACTATAAGAGACTCAAATGTCAACAGTTTTCATTGACTGAAACTAGATTAAGATAAGAGACTAAACACCCAGACCTTCAGTCAACTACAACTTTTGAGGTTGAAGAAATCTGATTAAAACTGACAAGAACATTTGACTCAGGACTGCATGAAAAATAACTAAATTAACAGGCAGGGAGTTGTCCAAAATGAAGATTTTTCCTTGGTTTTCTTGGCTGGCATCTCATATGTTGTCAGGCTCAGGCTTCATATGTCCAAACAAAATAGACAGACTTATCACATGTCGGCAAGTATCCTTTATGAATGCAGGTGATGTGTAGTTGATTTATTGTGCCGTTTCAAGTCCTCTGAGTCCCTTGTGTAAAGCCTACAAAGATTTGATTGGTGCAGCTGTCTTGGTGAGTCTTATTTGGCAAATAGAAGAGGCTGGCATGTGCACTGGAGGAGGCACATGGTCGTCTGCAGCGATAAGAGAAAACTCTGTAACACACTTGGAACTGGCAGCGAGTAAACGATAGAGCAAATAAATTGAACTCAGGCACAGCTAATTACCCAATTTACCAGAGACTGGCCATTGGAGTGATGAGAGAGCGCAACTGGTGGAGTAGCATGATCCAATAAAGCAACCCGGAAAATAAATTTGAAAAAAATTGTATTGATTATATTACCAAAAAAGAAAACGGGAGATTTATGTGCTCGGTACTACACTGATTTGGTTTTTCACCGTGGTCTCAGTGAAAAGCTGCACGCTGCACTTTGTATTTAGAGAAATGTCACATTTATTCATTTGGAAGATAAAAGTTTGGGAAAATACCTGATCAAAATATTGCGAGAGAGAGAGAGAGAGAGATTCAAGCTAAAGCATAAGAACTATGCTGTAACAACACGATCTGGATGCAGATCAGTCTGAGAACTGAACAGACCTGCATGCGATGAAAGCCAAAGCACCACCTCTCGCTCACTTTCATTCCTCGTCTTCCTCTCGCTGCCTCGTCACAGGAGCTCACTCCTTCAAACGGCAGGGGCACAAAGATAGCCCAACAGAGCAAACAAACAGCTCTTTGTCGACAGCACAAAGCATATTATTATTTCTGGCAAGGTCAGAGTTGATTTAATTTTCTGCTTAGTTCTCATTAAACAGCTATTGCATTATTTAATTTCCTACAATCAAGTTAAAGGGTGGGTGGGGGATCAATATATCTCCACCAGAGGCTTTTGAACACTGCCTGGCAAATTTAGCCCACAAATGCACTTTATGTTGGTTAGGGAGTGGAGCATCCTCTTTTTGATGCCATGTTAAGCTTCAAAGGTCAGACGAGCTGCAGTGAAATATTTCTGATTCTGATCTTCAGTCCAGTGATGGGAAATTCTGGCTCTTTTCAGTGAGTCAGATCAGCAATGAGAGCCGACTCTATTGGCTCCCGGATGGCTCACCATTTAGTACCACTTGTAGATTTTATAATTCAGCCAAATTTAGCAAAGTTTTGTTCTATGATGGTATGTGTGCACATTTATCTATAAATTATTAAATTATTATTATTAAAACCATTATTGTTATTAAAACCATTTCCAGGATACCAAAATTTGACATATGCTTGGTTCAGAAATCTTAAATGATCTCAAATTATTACATGTGTACAGAGCGTTTTATTCATAAGTTTATGTTTTAGGGACCAGCACAACATACAGAAGTTTCCGGAATTGCTCACTATTAATTTTATAGGTCCAAAGGTGTAGAATAATAATAATAATAATAATGATTTCCACAATTGATTGTGCAGTAGCTCAGTCAATTTGAAAAAAATAAAAATAAAAAAAGTAAAAATCAAACAATGATTTGTTGATAAAAATGTCCTCGCACTGAGGAAGCTGTTAACACCTGAACGCCACATGTTACGACTGAGAGTGCATGCCAACTAGTTAGCAAGCTAGCCGAGAAGTCTATACAGCTAGCTACAAGTAGGCAAGTGCATAAACAGTGGAAGAACTTGACTAAAAGTAAAAGATCATTTGTTTAAAAGCATATAATAGTCATAGAAAAGCAATAAAATAACAAATAAAAGTTGTAAAAGTAATTAAGACATTTTCTTTAAATAAATAGCTAAAAGTAATGGGCGGGCATTTGAAATGGGTAAAAGTAAATGATCATTGGCATTTATCTGCCGTTTAAAGCGGCAGATAAATAGTTGAACTAGTTTGTAAAAAGTACATGTTGAAATAGCAAAAAGTAATGGATAAACTGCTAAAAGGTAAGCCAAAATGGTAATTTGTTAAAAAGCTTAAAATAACGGATAATTGGTTTAAAATAATAGCTAAAAGTAGTAGACAAACATTTGAAATAGTTAGCTAAAAGTAGGGGATACATGATCAGTGGCCATGCTGTAGCTTTGTTATCGCGGTTATAGCCAATACAGCCGACTCAATTTAGCCCACAAGGCATTGTAAAAGGTATACAATTATTAATTACCGAATGAGAGCGAACTAACTTCACGCATTTCTCAGAAAGGGCATCGACTCATTTAAACAACTTCCACAGGAATGACCACTATTATACAGTGTGATACTGTATCCTGGACACACCTTCAGATCATACTCATCCGCTCATTGAGGAACGTTTCTCTCTTTCACTTCAAATGTTAGTTTAACTCAGCCAGAAGCTAGTCACGGTGCAGCACGCAACTTACCCCAAGTGTGACACTGAAGCTTGAAACCTCCAGCCTCCAAGGTGAACAGAGCACACAAACAGCTCTCTGTCCGCAGCACAAACCATACACTGTATCATTGGTTCTGGTAAGGTCAAAGTTGATTTAATTTTCTTAGTTCTCATTAAACAGCTCTTGCATTATTTAATTTTCCACAATCAAGTTAAGGGGGGAGGGGTGACTAATCAGAATATCTCCAATTCACCTCTTTTATCGAGCCTTGATTCATTCATTCTTTCTTGCCGTGTTCTCTGCTTCCATATGGAGAGTTCCTTCAGATCATATTTACTTTACAATCAATGGCCTCATTCTCCTGAAACTGTCTTGAGTTAATTTCATACCATAATAGCAATTGATACTGGAATGATTTTATAAAAATGACTTCTGACTACACTTTGCACTGTATTACTATGGACTTATACACTGTAATAAGACAGCAACATTGTTGTATTTGAAGTCAGAACCAATATTATTGGTTTTGGTTATTATCATATTATTATATCAATATAGTTTTTAGTAATAGCCCATATGTCAAATACAAGCAATATAAAGTGCAGCCGGACCCAGTTTTTTGGACCACAAAGACTTAAATGCTCTGAATGTTGAAGACATAACTAGACTCGTACAGCCAATTTTACATTTTACTTGAATCATTCCTCTCTTGGATGTTTGCAAAGTGAACAGAGATTCAGCTGGAGTAAACACGAAGCGTATTTAGAGTGCATTTGACGTGCATTCTTTACTTGTTGTGAAAGCGTGACACTAGCAAGGTACATTGAGTCTCGAATGATTGAGTTCATAAGCTTCTTTTGAGAGTAGAACATGGATTTTGTCTTGGGGCTGTTGCCCAGGCTTGAAAGGCCTTTACTTTGGTGAGCCAGGACTGTTTCACAATCAATCATGTGCATAATTTTAATAAGACTTCATCTTCATAGTTACAGCTGGAGCCCACTGGGGCTTCTTTTCACTGTCTGCCAAAGTGAGAGATTAAACTTGTCTACAGTACAGCTTTCTGACATCATTCAGAGTGGCAACGCTAACAACCGGTCTATCCTGTTCTAGCCCACTGGACAGTGAGGGTCAAGGATGAGGCGCGCCTTTCAGGAACACAACCACGACACAGCAGTTTAGCCACAATCCTCCGCTCTGTGTCGCTCAGTGGTTTTGACCTGCCTTTGAACGGTGAAGATCAGTTCCCAGTTGCCTTTGGTTGTTGACTTGCATGTGTCCTTTTATCACTGTGAAACCAAATTTGGTGATCTAATATTTCGAATTCAGTTGAAGAATCACATGCACCTGTACGCCTTTCAGGGCGACGTTCAGAGAATAGCGGCAATATTTTCGAAAGGGGAGCGTTCGGGTGTTCTTGGGGGGTGTTTGTGAAGGGCGAGTTTACACCAAAGATTCACGACAAGACAAGTTGAAAGTGCAACAAACCTACCAGATTACACCAATGTGTGTAGACGAGGCGGTGTATCATTTCCATAGCAATGACTTTTTAATTCAGTGTTTCTTTCAGCTTTCTATAGTTTCACACTGCCTTCATAGGAACGGGACATCAGAGTGTCATCTATAAAATTTCACCAGTGTGGCGTTAACTGTGTCGACTCCTCTCCCTCTACATGGAGAAAAGACTTTAATTTCTCCCCAGGATACACCAATACACCAAGCGTTGTGTCTGGCCGCCATTACAAATTTAAAGTAGGGACATTCCGTGGTGGGAAGTGAAAGCAACTTAGCGTCTAGCATCCAGACAATCACTATAACACTACTCTAAAGCACCTGCCACCTGACAAACTGAGTCACAGCAAAGAAAGCTGCATCTAAACCCACCACCGGTGGCAAGACGAGGAGGTGAACCAGGAAGGAGAAAGCCACCATCGACTGTGCACGTGCGAGGCACTGAAGCAGGTTCACATCGACAATGGTACCGCCTCTAAGGCCGCGGCCATCTCGAACTCTCTTGTGAGGGAACTTTCAGCATATACCAACAACAAGTGCTCCACCATCACCTCCAGGGAGATCCAGACCGCCGTCCACCTGCCACAACTGTGATAAAATATACTAAAATTAGGTGGCACAGATGACTCAAGGCCTAAAACAGGTGTGTTCAGGCAGAACACAAAGTGAATTTTAACCTTATTCTGGTAAATTTGACTGCTGGACTGTTTTTTGTCTGTTTCTTTCCTTTTCCTTCTTGTGTCTGTCCATTTATGATGTTGCTTCATTTAATCCTAAAAAGCCAATAAACACATTTTGTAGTTTGAGTTGAAACAAACTGAAACATGCTAATGTGTGACAGTAGCTGGCTCTCAGTTCACATCTGTCTGCTCCCCCTCACAGATTTCTTTTGACTTTGTGTGCAGTTGTGTTGCATCTGAAATGTGTTTGCTCAGTCTGAACACAGGTGAAGACATTACCTTTTTAGTGTCTGTCATAGCAAATTTTCGACTTAAATCAGGCATTAATTATTCCTAAACTAAAGACTAAACTGCTACATGCACCCTCATTTCTAAGCTCCTGTCCACATTAACTGTTGCAGCCTTCACCAGTGTTACAACAGCGCGTGCAAGTGAATTAGAGAGGTTAGAGTATAAGCCATTACAGACGAGACTGAAGGCTAATAAACACACTCTGTACATGCAGTTCCACAAGCTAATCTGACAACAGGACGTCCAAGAATATACGTAAGGAGCTAACCCCAGAGTTTATGTATGCGTCTCTGTGAAGGACCGAGTGTGCATGTGTGGAGAGGGTCTACAGTGTCACAGGTGTTCCAGTGAACAAGCTCCTATTCACTGCTCACACAGAATAACGTGCTCTAACCGATTTAGAAGCAAAAATTGTATTACTCCATTTCGACTAATTACATCTCTGTAGGCTGCACTGCGTCCCCCTCTTCATCCTTCTCCTCCCTCCCTCGCTCAGCTTTATGAAGTCTTTCAGTTGACTGAAACTATTGGAATGTTTGTTATTTGTAAAACTGGAAGTAAATGAGTCAGTAGCAAACTAGAAATGCATTTTGAGCCTACTTTAGAGCATCATTTAAAGTATGTACTAATGTACATCACATAAATGAAACTTGGGCACTGACACAGTCACTCCAACCACTATTTGCCAAAAAAATAGCCTGTTTTTTAATTAATAACACACTATTATGCAGTTTTAACCCTTATAGACATAAAATTTGCAACCATGACATGAAATATGAAATGTTTGCTTACTAAGTAAATGCTTTGCAGATGTTTATTATGATGTAGGGTCTAAATAATAAACCCAATGTGTTTTGGTGAGAACTGTTGATCAGTGAAATCATGTTTGTTTGCAATCAAATCTCCACTGGTGCCCAAGTCGTTTTCCACCTTTACTTTAAGTATGAGTTTTAATTATTTTTTACGCAGCTGTGGAGGCAGACCATTTTCATAAATTCAATATTTCATCAAGGTAACAAGCACACACGGGCACACACAGTTTCACGTGTAATCCAGTTAAAATGGCCGTAATATTTAATTCATATGAGAATCATTAAAAGTGCAGTGGTGCCGTGTCCATTATGCATTCCTTTTCTAGCAGGATAAAACAGTCCTCAGATGTGGGAGCTGCACTTTGAAGTGTTGTCTCAGAAGCAGGCCAACTCTTACAGGAAGTCCCTGATGTTTAAAACATGCCGTGCAGGGGGACTAACAAAGGTGAGCACTTGTGGCTTGCCCCAAGATGAGCCAAAAATGGCCATGCAGGAATTTGGCTGGATCTGATAGAATGCATACACAAAGCAGACATCAAGTAAGCAAGACGCAGACAAATACACACGTGGGTAATGGTGAAGTTGTAAGAGCAAAAAACACAGTGATGTGCATGTGCCAACAGACACATGGACGCAGGCATGAAGACAGAGCAGACATGACCTTCAAATAGCAGCAAAAAAACTGAATGAGACCATACAGGCTATTAATCTGCTCCGTTCTAATGAGAATAACGTTTGTGCAGACGCTATCAAGACCAGCATCCTCTTCATCCTTTAATGAAATCAGCCACCGTGGGCACGTGTGGGACAAACTGCAATTTTACAGCTGAGAGGAGACATTAGCTTATTGTACATGACAGCATTAAAACGATTCTTTAAAAACATTGTCTGTGGCGGCTTGATTCTAGCGAATCACCGTGATTCGATTTGCCTAATTGCATTCAATGTCCTCAATTTAACTTCTGGTGTGTTTATTATTAAGTGCTTCAAAACGTACAAAGCCCTCAGTTAATGTGCAATAATCACTGAATCAGCCGTGAGTATAAAACTGTGGCTCTCAATGTTTCAGGGCACAGGACCACCACGGATTTCACTAAAAACCAGCAGTATTCTGTGTTAGCATCAGTGTTGTGCAAGTTCTGCTTCTGACTTGTCAGTTGCACTACCCATGCAGGCATGCTAATATTTTTTCCAAGGATGGCGAAGTCACGACAGCGGGCTCTGCCACTGGCTGGCTAGTACTCTTTGCTTTTGTTGGCTGGGTTGGTTAGGTTAAGCCATGAGGAGTGAGGTTGAGTCAGGGTAAGAATATCATCCAATCAGAGGCAGGGTAGGGCGTGAGCGTCATCAGCTACATTCAGTTCACCAAAAACAACAACAGCCACTGTGAAAACAACAAACAACAAACATTCAATGAACGTGTGCTTCAAGCGTGTTCAGGCACAACACTGGTTAGCATTGTTAGCTTCTAATGCTTATATTTTTGCAGGTGAACATCGTGCAAGCACTTGCAGATGAACAGACATTTCTCAACTATCTCATTTTGCTTTGCCAAACCTGGTTCGGATTTAAAAGGACAGACTTTGCTTTGTTTATTCAGTTCTTGGCTTCGGATTTAGCCGATTGTTTTTATTATCTAGAGGTTGGGACTGCAGAGAGGATTTTCAATGACCTCGTTCAGTTTTGCTGTGTCTAGGAATTCTCTGAGAGCCATTCTGGGAAGGCCTGTGTTGGCCTTTGTTGTGGCCTGACAGTGACTGGGACATGATAACAACTTTGTTGTGCACATGTGTGTGTTTTAGCACAATTGCACGCATACGCAGATTACATTTGTATCCATTGCCCTAGCTGAGTCTGGGACTGTAGTATGGTGGTTAAAAAGCCCTCCAAGGGAAGTGGGTGTCATGAAGATAACCTGGGAGAATGTGCTGAGATGGGCTGGATGTTCTGCAGGAAGGAAAGTGTGGTGATCCACAAGCAGGAACTCACACTCTGTCAACTTATTACACCCCTGCACACACACACTATCCAACCCCCCTAACTGCCATCTGTATTTCTGCCTCAGTCAGGTCTTTCCCTGACCAAAAACACACAGGCGCAGGAAACGGCCCGTGCGTCTCTCAAATAAGCTGATGTGTCATGCCTTCCCTTCCGATATTTCTGCAAAAGCTCAGGAAGGAGGCTGCAGCACCTCTCTTCTTCTTCCTCTTCTTCTCCCCCTGTCTCGGTGACACACAGCTGTCGCCCTGACAGTTCTTGTTCTTCTGTAAAAATCTGCAGCTCCTGGGAGCCATGAGTCGCTGCGTGGTCAAAGTGATCACCCTGACAGAGATCCAGCTTCTACAGGTAGGGGGAGCGACTTAACTACAGGCCAGGGAAATCAGGACAAGATCAGATATGGAAACATGCCTGTGTGTAGCTATGTGTGCATTTGTTTTTGTTTGCATGCAAGAGAAATTGTCTGTCTTTATAAAAGGCATGCTTCTTCTAACTAGAACAACTGAACAGCCACTGTGAAATGCAAACTTCTTAATCAGTTTGTGAACCAAGTCTTATCTTCCCTTGCATTTCACAATCAAGGGTGTGTGGTTGCAGCTATTCATTGGTCAGCAGGCTCAGCAAAAATACAGTGAGCATGTCTGAGAAGGCTTTTTGTTCCACTTTCATCTTATCTCTTTAGATTTGTGATGGGAAGATGATAATTTGGCATTGCTGCAGTCCCTAACTGTGTCAATATGTTATGAAAATGCAGCATTTTGCAGAAATGATTCCGAACCTCCTGCTCAGTTTTGTCCATAATTTGTACAGCTAGTTAATGTCACCATCATCCAGTGTTTCATAAGTTTTTGGATTTTTCTGAAGTGAAAGGAGAACTTGGGCAAGAATGAAACTCAGTTAGGCAAGAGCGTTCCATTTAGAAGAAACACCTGTGACTTTGTCTGTTACAATGGCATCGCGGGTGCAGCATTTCAGTGGGACTACAGAAATACACATTTTAACACAGAGGTAAATCATTGCACACATACAAATGCACCCCACAAATAGGTGCTCAGGACATCATGATTTGAAAGAACATATTAAACTGGACTCAGTCAGCATGTCTGATGTAAAGTTGTTTTTTAAATTGTAAACATAATTGGGAATAAAGTTGCTGTAATGGAGGTTATGGATGTTATTTCACATGAGAGTTATTAGAGCATTGCTGTGACATGCTTTATGGTTGCAATTCTGTGCATGAACCAGACACATATTCTACATAACCACTGGAAAAGCACGCGTGATGTGGCTTCACAGGAGAGCATAGCAGAGTATTTGTTGGAGTAATCTGCTGCATTAATGTGTTGTTAAGATCACTGTAAATACTCAAATTGTGTTAGGGAGACAGGATACAAGTTTGATCGAAAAACAAAGAAAATTAGGCTGTGTATGTGGAATGAGAACGTTATCTGGTTCTGACGTCTTTAATCTAGTGTTTTAAATGTCTCTAATGAAGATAATGAAGTTAGAGAGATGCGGCTGATCTCCTAATGCCCATCTAACTGGACACAGTAAGCACCATCACAAACCGGACAAAAGATATTCTATTATTCAAACATTATGAATCATGAAGCAAGCTGTGCTGAAATGACTTGAAGGGATATTGTTGCCTCAAATAGCGGCCATGACCAAGACCTTTAATGTCAGTAAACAGGAGATTTTTGCCCAACATGATCTGCTATAGGTTTGCATGTCAGGAATAACTGTGCAAATGTGTTTAAATGGAAAGTGAACCTGTGACCTCTCCTCTGCCCGAAACTGCAAACACTGCCTCAGTTGTTGTAGCAGGTGCCAGTAGCCGGACTGAGAAGTGGCTCAAACATCAGAATAGTCACTACAATCCCAAACTTGAGCCTTGATTGATTAGATTTTTATCCCATTCCTGTCCCATGTGTATGGCGGGCATTGATAATTTCCAGCATGTCCTCTTCACACATGCACAGGCCGGCCATTGTCAAGGCAGGCTTGGCGACTGAAGCAGGACTACCTCTCAAATCTAATCAGATTCCCTTAAGTGGATAACAAGCGTGTCTCCGGCATTTACAGTAGTGAGAAAGCTGAAGTGAAACCAGGACAAACTGTTGTCACACAAAGCAGATGTGGTGTGTAGCAGTCCTGGCATCTCTCCTGCTAGCCATAGTGGAAAAAAATGTTGATTGGCTAACAAGTGGCATCTTGTTTGGGCTGGAGAAGTCAGATAAGAGCTCTCAGTCGCTGCTGACAAGTTGAGTATTGTGATGAGCCTGTTCTTAGTTAGGTGAAAAAGGCCAGCTAGTCTAGCTGACAGGGAGAATTTAATGCTGAGTTTTAGTATAAAGTCCTCTTCCAGTGTTGCCATAGCTAAAAGTCTTGTTGCTAGAAGCTCGAAAACATAACATGCTAATTACTAGCGAGCTACTACTCTGATCAATTCCAGCAATTGTTTCTGTGAGACCAACTGTTTCTGAAAAGAAATAACACATTCTTCCTAGTGAAAATTGAAAAAGTTGAACCCACAAGCAATAAAACCGAGTGCAAAATGTTGTTTCCACAGGCGCTAAAAGTAGCTAAATGTGGCTAACGTTAGCTAATTTTAGCAAACTTAAGGTAAATATAGCTGTATAACTGACATGAGTGAGCTAGCTGACTTTATGACTCGTCTCCACTTGTGCTTCTCTTAGTGTAGCTTTTTAGCTAAAGCAGCAGTAAAGCTAGTGTTTAGCATTTAGCATTATCCCATAACTGTCACTAGCAAAAGTTAGATAGCCTCACTTTCTATGATATCTTTTGGGGTATGGTAATGCATGACATTATTAATATGGAGCCAGAGATGTTTAAGAGAATGGAAATGTTATTTTTTTAATATGACATTACCCTTTACTGAACCGACTAAATCTGCTAAAGTATTGCACTGGCTGTGCTGCTTATCTGACTTTCTTCTACATCCAATTGATTAGCTGAGGTCATGGAAAAAATATTCATGTGGAACCACACAACAATTCTTTGAGCAGTGGATAGAATACTTTCACAAGAAAGTTACGAAAAAAGCTTGGAAAAACACACAGACAAGATGACAACAACTGACGAGACTATTAATATAATACCACTCTTAGCAATACTTTTATTGTCATCAAGTACTCCCAGAAATTCTTTGCAAGCATTAACTCACAAAGCAAGTTACAACAATGAGCTTCTTTGACGCTCCAGACCAGTAAGTAAACTAAACGTTTTTAGATGAGACATTTCCTCCAAAAATAGCCCTAAAACTGTAGCAAAAAAGACCCCAAAATAGCTGTTGTTGCAGTTATTGTTTGGAAAACTGATAATACTGAAGTGTCTACATTGAAGCCAGTGAATGAATGAAAAGGCTTGGTTAAAAATGGCATGAGAGGAGTTATTTAAAACCCCCATTGGGGAACAAGGGTCAATTGTGCTGCCACAACCCCTGGAGCAGGCAGTAGGGGACTTTGGGAGCTGACCGCTGATTGGCCAGTCAGACAGAAAGGGGCGGTCCGAATGAATTAGTGATAGACGTTAAATGCAGATATCCTGCAGTGATCAAACCCTGGGTGATCTGACAGTGTTTGAAGTGATTATCATGCTACGCAACATAAAGGCTTACCCCCAGCTTTGGGCCTAATTAGCTCACTTAGGGCCCTTTATAAGACATTGGTAGGGGACTGGAAAGTACAGACACTCACTGAGAAGTCAGCAGATCAGCAGGATAGCAGCAGCAGACCCGGATGCCTAGAGTTGACCTGCTGCTACACCAAAACAAACCAGTCTGAAGATTATCTGCTTTCCTGAGAATGCCACACTTAACTGACTGCAGTTACTACACGATGCGGGACGCAACCAGAGCTTCAAATGTAAGGATGTGGAAATTTAGACAAATTCTGAACTGCGTGGTAAAATGTTTTGTTTTCCATGTTGACATACTTGTATAGCTTTCAATAGTGGCTTGACAATCTTGACAGCTGGCTGTATGTATATGTATGCACTGCTGCATTTTAATGTATTATGAAACTAAAAATGATGCATTTTGTTTGTCTACAATTCTGGGGGAAAACTTTTGCTATTGACGACATTTTTCAGTTTCAGTTCTGGTACTAAATTTACAGACAATGACAATACTTCACTTGAGGAAAGGCATTAAGAATGAGTCCTAATTCTCATAAAGACACTTGTTTCATACATGACTCACTTTGATGTGAGTGTTAACTTAAGCTGTACAAAAGTCTGTAAGTTTGCTCTGTGACTAATAATGGGAAAATTCTGACTCGCGACTATTTCTGCCCGTTGAATCAGATCATCTTTTCTCACAAACGCCTCTTGTGTGCATGTTGTTAGTCAACACTGTTTCGGTGGTGTAAGGAAAAGACATGTACGCTCTCCGACCTCACAGACAGACTTCTTTACTCAACACATTGAACCCGTGCACGGTTTGTTTTTTGCGCAGGTACACAGCCACCTGGAGAACTCCAAGTTCCACCTCCACCAGACCCAGAATCAGCAGGTCAAGCAGTACCTGACGCTGGGCTCCAAGCTGGCCTCGTCGGCCGGCCAGGGCCACGCCGTTCCACATCCACACACCCCTGGCCAGCCACTGGCCACCGTGCCGGTCATGAGGAATGGACACATGGCCTCTGTCAGCGACAGCAGCAACCCCAACAGCCCCGTCACCCTTCTCACTATGGCCAATCACGACAGCGAGGTGAGTGGAAAAAGAAAGTGCGAATGTGAATTAAGATGTTGCTGAATATATGGAACTGAAATTGAGAGAACTGTGGAAATGTGCATTTGAACCACAGACAGGGTCACATAGGGACGAACTGTGGGACATAATTTTTTTAGATTTCACAATATTCTTGTCAACACTTCACATTCCTGTCAAAAGAAATATCTAGTTCTGTGTTCACTTTTTGTGCCATTGGTAGGAATGTTGTCTTAGTTCCTCTAACTTCTGTCATGGAGAGATTAATCATGGCTGACGCTTCATCTGGATCGACAGTTAACATGTTGATAAAATTCACAAGTATCACTAACCTGTGAAACTTTTATCTGGATTGGGTTTGAATCTCAGAGAGCAGTTCCAGCTCATCATCTAAACAAAGCGATGCCATTATTGATCTCCCCTCTCTCTGATGTGCTCATCAATAACTTCAGACATGCAGTCTCTGATGAGAGAAGCCTTTCAAAGGAGGAAACTAGTTTGATAACAGATGCGTGTTTCTCCTGGCAACTGCTAACTAACTTATGAATGACATGGCGGTGGAGAGATGTCTGTTATTCGATTAGTCTCTGGACAGTCCCTCTCCTTCCTCCTGTCTATTTTGGTTTGAATGTTGGGATTTCAAAAGATCGGACTTGGACAGCATGGAAATTCTGGTACAAACATCGTCAGTCTGTCCATCAGTACACTGAAATCACTGTTTTCTTTTAGTTTCCAATGGATGAAGTTATTGATGACCTAATTAGTCTTGAATCCGGTTTCAATGATGGAGGCTTGGATTGCATGGAGCCTAACATCATAATGCAAAACAATGTAAGTATGAATCACATTAACTACAGCTACATACTAACACAGTTTAAACTGAGACAGACTATCAACAGTTTGAAGGTCTTTTCTATTGATTTCTGCAACATATCCTTTGTTTGTTAACCTACTCGCATTATTGCAGTGACGCTTATGTCAAGTTAAGTTCCTCAACTAATGACTTCTTTTGTTTTATGCTGAATGGGGACTTGAAAATGGGGTTCCCCCACCCAAACATTTAGGCACAGGCTTGACTAGCTTGGGAAAAGGGGGACCTGTCGTCGTTTGAGGTCAGCTTAAGTCTAGAGATGAGTCAAAGTTCATTGGGGCTTAGCAACATTTCTCACATTACTCAAGAAGATCAACAATGCAGATTAAGTTAAAAAAGAAGAAAGTTTTTGAACAAATTAGAAGAGAAGAAGCTGAATTTATAGTAACTGTCTTACTAAGGTCCATTCTTGGGAAGACAGCCAGCTAGAAATGGCACCACAGACAGGCACTATCAGTCAGATTCATAGCCAAGAAGGAATTTAAAAACTCTGAGCAAAAATTTGGAACAAGGGGTCGTTCTGGCTGGAGAACATAGCAACACCTGAACCAAATACAGAGAGGGTTTGTGGGATGGGAACACTGGGAATCTGGCCTAACTCCTTAAATACAGAGAGAGAGCCAGAATGGCAGACAAAGAATCACACACACTGATAAGGGAGCAAAACACTACGGATACTGTGAAAGAGGGGGAATGAGAGGAGGGGAGAGATAAGGCGCGGGTGAGGGGGCGGGAGAGCAAGTTGGTTTCGCGACAGAGGGGCGAAGAGTTGGAGATTTTGTTGGAGAGAGTCACTGAGCCATCGGATTGGGCTAATGCATACACTCCCCATGGGCTTGTTCAGAAATGATACCATGCCTAAATGGATCAATTCATCCTAATTAGTCATACAGTACGATGCATCACGTCGTTTCACCGTGTCAACACATCCAGGAGCACAGATGGGAGAGGGATTGAAGTGATTACAATAGGAGTAGTAGGGGAATTGTTGCAATCTTTCATTTTGATAAGCACTTTTGTCCCCTCCTCCTCCTCCTCTTCTCCCGTCTTGTTGAGATAATGAAAAAAAAAAAAAAGAAAAAACGCACATGCAAACTAAACCGACTGCAGATATCTGAAATGTCTGCAGTTTCTTCTGTTTTGTTTCTTCTCCTCTTTTTTTCCCCTGCTGCTTTCCATTCCTTCCCGTCTCTTGACTTGACATGCAGCCTTATCGCGCTCACCAGTCTCGCAGTTGGATTTGACACACGTGTCACGGACGAAATTGGCTGTGCGCATCCTGGAATGCATGGTGGCTTCTGTCGCATTTTCCCATAAATGCACAAATGCGAATTAGACACACATGCATGTCAGCACGCCAGATCTTGACATCTCCCCAGTCCGTGAAAAGACGTCTTATCGCAGAACTGATGCATGCTTTCCCAGACAAGAAGAGATCCGTAGGAAAACAGTTTTGCCTCTGTTCAAGCAGTTGACCTAGCTAGCCTTTTCATCTAATGGGATGCTATTTTCAACACAGAGCACATCTCTGTGTGAGAAGCGCTTTCAAGAGGAGAGGTTTTGAAAATGGTGGCTTTGGCAGATCAAGGCACGACATCTGGTCAAACCAAATTTTAGAGGGCTGCAAGCCCGGGTTGGAGGTCAGGGTTAAATGGTGTATGGCTGAAGGATGACTATTTATGGCCTGGTTTAAGCAAGATTAAGTTAATGTTAAGCTCTTTTTACTCTTTGTGATACAAGATGAGAAGGCAATTTGAACATGGCAACAATGCCTGAGCACAGCACTGGCTTTGCCCTGTCCTGCAGAAGGAGACATGTGGATGCATCAACTCCCTGCTGGGAAGTTCAGAGCCAGAAGCCTGGGGGCTGCCAACCTTCCCTGCAAGGCTCTGATCACTCCACATGCCTCTTGTCATTTTGGTCAATGCTAAACGCAGCCACACAGCAGCCAAAAACAACTATTTGTGTTGTGGCTTTTGTTAAAGTGTGAGTTTAAGGTGTGTGAAATGGAAATGTTTTTGCCGTGACTGACCCTTTCTCTTTCTTTCCCTCCCCCTCCTCTCTCTCCTTCCTAGGTGTCCCTCAGTGGCAGCATGCTGGACGTCTATGGGGGTGAACAAGGTATGAACGCCCCTAATGGCGGAATGAGTCCCACATCTAACCCCACAAAGCTCACTGTAAAAAGGGAATACACAGGTATGAACTCATACCATAGCAACGATCAAACAACTAACCAATTAATGAATTCTTACATGCTCGCATTGCTGTAAAGAGTTGAAATCACACAAATTCTTGTTGCTGTATAGGCATTTTAGGGAATTACAAGTAAAAACATGGAGTATATCTCTAAAATGAAGCTTTTGGTGGGTGCTGAGAAGCGATAGCTAAAAAAGGCAACGTGCTGTGTGTGTCTGCTAAAAACTGAGGCCAATTATGTGTGTCGGACAAATAACGGACAAATGTTTAAGCTGATTTGCGTCCAGTGTTTGACAAACACTGTCCTGCTTGTCATCGGCTCTGTTGACAAGCCGGAGAAACGTGTAGACTTTTTGTCACAGCGCAAAAAAACAACAACAAAGGGCCCTTTAAGACTTATTAATGTCATGCATCAAGCAAAGACGCCTAATTGATTTAGGAAATAGAAAGTATGCCTGAAGAACCCTTCACTCTCCACGGGCAAATAAGTAAATTACCATCTGTTTCATTTGAGTGTGGGCGGAGAGGACAATGGGCTGTTACACAAAGTTTAAATTGTCTTGATTGAATCAACAGAGACAAATTGGGAAATCCAATCTCAGGTCCCCAATTACGTAATTTGGGGGAATGTGAATACAAATATGGATGCACTGGCATTTTTGTCCCCCTCCCGGACAGATTAGTGAATTTGCTAAACTGTCTTAATTACAGAGTAAGTAGTCTAAAAGTGATCACCATTTTTCCCCCCACAATGAGCTTCACACATGCTAGAGGGGGATAAATTGGGCTCTTTCAGTGTGTGTGTGTGTGTGTGTGTAAGGACGTCAAATGTGTGTCTGTTTGGGCTGATGCACGGAAACTCCAGATTCTGGCTGACCCCGGCCCTGAACTCCCTCAAAACAACTGACTGTGTGTATCCTGACTGGACCTTCTGTGGTGTGATGGGTTCGTTGTCTTTCAGTTCCTAAATCAGTGCGCGCCGCTAATCAATCCGTTCCCCTCTGTGATTTATTTCTTTGACAGAACACGACACGAGAGTGATGGCCAAAGAGAGGCAGAAAAAAGACAACCATAATTTGAGTGAGTGTCTCCCGCTGCCTTTCAACCCCCTCATCTGGAACTTGCTAGCCTTTAGCACAGCAGCTGACAATGCCCTAATCATCACGTCCTCTTTTTTTTCCTTCTTGCTTAGTTGAAAGAAGAAGAAGATACAACATCAACTACAGGATCAAAGAGCTGGGGACACTCATACCAAAGTCGAATGATCCGTAAGTTGCAAAATCTAAATGTATTTACTGAAACAATGCCCCCGCCTCACTTCACTTTATGTCACTGAAACAGCTCCAAGACCTTGTCTGGCTCTGGAGCGTATTAAATTCGAAGCACAAAGACACTCTAAACGTTGTTCATTGAATTCAAATGAGTACTCACATTTCAGTCATATTTCAAGGGTGCACTTGAACTTCCATTGTAGTCTACGCTCCAAGAGCTGTACATCCTCTCGCTGGGTCCCAGCAGTTCAGCTCAAAGCATGAATGATGAGGAAAGGGTCAAATGCAAAGAAGCAGGCCACACCATTTGAATCAAAGTTTGAAGCACAATTGGAACATAGAGATGGCGCATGGCGCCGAATTGAAATCCGCCGGCCATCTTTCGCAATTGAACTTTGGCTCAAATTTAAATGGGGGGTTAGAGTTGTCGTCGTGCCATTAACACGGGATAAAAGAGATTATTAGCGCCGATCGGACCTACGTCTCACTCGTGTGGAAAAGGACAATTTTACCGCAGCTCCCTTTTCCTTTTTAAAAAAGCAATAATATCTGCAAAAGAATGACTTACACTCTAGCACCCCGAGTCCAATGCTCCATTTTTTTCCCCACGTACTCCTACTTAGCTCATTTTCCCCTCACCTATTTTTACTCGAGGATTAATTTTACCGAACAAGGAGGTACGAGAATGGACTTTCCACATAGCTACTTAACTATTCTATTAAAATTTCCATTCAGTGTCCCCATGTAATGTCCAAGGATGAATAATTGCCCCATGTAAATCACCATTTCTTATTCATATCATAAAAGGGGGGAAAACCTCTGTGTTAAAACTTTCACCCACCCTAGTTTTTTTTTTTCTTTTTATTGCGGCGGATATTCTGCCGACATCAGGGGGTTCTGTGTAAAAGGTTATCTTTAACATTTCTTCTTTCTGCAGTGACATGCGCTGGAACAAAGGCACCATCCTGAAGGCCTCGGTGGAGTACATAAGGTGGCTGCAGAAGGAGCAGCAGCACGCTCGGGAGCTGGAGAGCCGTCAGAAGAAGCTGGAGCAAGCCAACAGGAGACTGCTGCTGAGGATCCAGGTAATAAAACCTAACAGTCTAAATGGGTTTACTGTGTTTTATGGTACACACAGTGATAAAACACTCAGGAATCAGAGTAATACTAAGAGATACTTATCATATGTATAGCTTCTCACTGTCTCACTAATAAATGTTAGTTTACAGCTTAACACAAAGGGTTGGCCAATCAAACTAATGTCCCACTCATGTTTTTGCACTTCAGGTAAACTCCATTTTCACACTGCTGATTAATTTAAAAGCCTCCTCCAGGCTTCTAACAGGCCTGTTTCATTATGCCAAATATTAGTTTGTTAAAGACAGAGGGCTCGCTGTCAGCCTGACTGACTCAATCACCCCGAGGTGCGTTAACACCTTTGCTAATTTTCACCTCCAAAGCTTTACGACCCTACAATGTAAACTACCCCCCCCCCCCCCCCCCACACACACACACACCTCCCCTATTGTTGAGGACATGAGGTCCTTCCACTTCCCCCCATCAATTATCTGATGAATGAAGACAATGACTGCAGCTCTTTCAGTGCAGGTCAGAAATAGAATACGAGCCCCACCTGAGGATATACTCGATGATGCATGTGTGCGCAGAGGGCCGCAGGTACACACTGTGGTTTATCTGGGTTTACTCCAGTGATGGGAAGAACACAAAATCTGTAACCATCTTCAAAGGTGACACAACTGTCCAGGAAACACTGACCACCACTGACGATAAAAGGACAGTTATCAAAGGTCAAACAGGGCTTTGTGATGATTAGTGCTGATCATATACTCTGTGATAAGAGCGTGTGTGGGAGAAGAGTGCATGTCAACACCCAAATTCCAAGAGTGTGGCTCCCTCCAATCTGACCTCAGGATGTGGAGGAGATTTGGAGAAGGTGTGGTGGTGACTGTCCTACTGGTCCTTTGCTCATGTTTAAGGAAATTACCTTTTTTCAGCATTCGCACATTTTTTGGGATTTATTCAGGCGTTATCTGGACTAACAGGCAATGGGTGTGGAGGTATTTTTCCTAACTATACCTCAGAAATAAATTTGTCACTCATAGTTTGTTTTTCTATTGTTCTAAAGGAGCTTGAGATCCAGGCACGAGCACATGGCCTCCCAAACATGGCTACAGCTTTGGGGTCAGTTGAGCTGTCTTCCCATCTACTCAAACAGCAGCAGCAGCAGCAGCAACAGCAACAGCAGTCGTCTCCCCAGGCCCAGCAATCCCAGCAGCCTCCCCTTTACCAGGAGGACCCCAACAGCGACTACCTCCAGAGGATAGTGGTGACTGGCGTGCCATCCATTCCAACAGCCAGCGGCCCGCAGGATCACATCCCCGGCGGCGACGGCTGCACCACATTCTCCGATCCGCTGTCCCACTTCACAGACTTCTTCAGCGCCACGCTCAAGGAGGAGCATCGGCTGGACGAGATCCTGATGGACGACCCGCTCTCGCCCTTTGGCGCCGACCCGCTCCTCTCGGCGGGCTCGCCCGGGGCCGCGTCCAAGGACAGCAGCCGCAGGAGCAGCTTCAGCTCTGCAGAGGGCGACGACCTATAAGGGTGCCCTCTTCAGTTACACACTCTTGTTATCTCCCCTCGTGACAACGCGTTTGTAATCCCCAGCGGTACAAGGCGTACACAGAGCCGTTAAAAGACTGACTGATGCCTCCGGGCCTACAATAATGGCCACTCACCAGGTTGCAAGACATCTTAATGACAGCTAACACACCTGCAGTGCCCCTCAAAGTGCCACCTGTATTAAAGTATATAAAGTGTGTAGTTTTTGTTGATCAGGTGGGTGCGAGAGCTTGACTGGCTCAAAAAAACTTGCAATCTCCAAACTCAGCAGGACCAGGAACAGCTCATGGACCTCCTGCTCCTCCACATTTCTCTGCCTCCCAGACAGAGCAGAAACAGACTCACAAGAAAAAGGGAGACATTTATCAGCCTTTAAGTACATAGTGTAAATGTTTTGTTGTTTTTTTTTTGTGGGTAAACACTGTGGTAGCTGTACACTGTAACATATGCAAAATAATCACTGAAAACCTGCCAAAATCGTCCTTTTTTCATGACAATACTACTGCTTCACAAAAGGATTTTTAACAGCTGCAGTCAGGATTGTGATTGTGTAACGTGCCTTATTCCAACTCTCGGTTTCGTCTTTAAAAAGATATGAACATGTAACTGATGTACTCACCGCATTGCCTAACATGTCTTTTGTCTCGTCTGTGTCTTTCAATTGTTACTGTTAAATAAGTGTTTATGTATTTATATTTGTTTTAATCCATGTATTCATAAAAAAGATATATATTATTATCTAACATGTTACCTTTTTTATTCTTAGTAGGGGTGGGAAAAATATAATAAACCCCATTTTTGATATACCTGATTTTGGCTTCTTGTTGTCACCTCACAGAAGACATTTGCTCGACGTCTGCATTCAAACACCCTCAAACAGTACAAAAAAAAAAAAAAACTTTAACTTAGTACAGCTCTTTATATCTACAGAGGGAGTGGGTCCCCTTCAGTTGGCTACAATCTGCAACCTCACCACTAGATGCCACTAAATCCTACACACTGATCCTTTAAAAATGAGACTTTCAGTGAAAGACTGATGCACATTACCCACCATCTTTGACAAAATACCAGAATTTAGCATAACTTAGCTCAGTCATTGATTAAAAATCAGCAATATCTCACATCTTATCTCTCATTCATCGCTCTGCTCTGTACACATCAACACAATGAAAGAAAAATTACGCACGCACAGTGATAAAATGAGTGCGAAACGCTCCTGCTGGACGACCACAGGGCGAAAAGAGGGAACAAAGCCCCAAAAGTTTCACAGGGGAAGGTGAAGGGCCGGCTTACAAGGTGGCTGATTGGCAATGAGTGGCAGAAAGGAGGAGAGAGGAGGGAAATTGGATAATAAAGACAAGTAGAGGAGGAGTAATAATTCTGATGAGCCTACTGTGAGCTGATGAGCCCTTGAGGATGAATAATGGCGAGGGATAAGGAGTTGCTATGAGGGCTGTTAGCTGAGCAAAGAAAGTTTCCTTTGAGGTAAGCAGGATGAGGAGATGCGTCCTTTCATACTGTTGGAATATGATCATCAACTCTGTCATTAATAAAGTTTGCAGAGCAAAGTTTGCTTGGAACACAGTCATCAAAAGTTTTGACCTCATTATGAGCACAAACTTACTGTTTTCTATGGTTGTATCGTTCAAAAATCATTTACATGTCGTTTTCTAATTTTGAAGTCATGCATTAATAATCCAGCAAACACACCAGTCTGAAAAAACACACCAATACTTCCCAAATGGATCTCTCATCAAAGCCTCCCTGAATTAATGTTTCAGAGTGTTATCTGTAATGAAATCGAAACGTCCCTCGCTCGCATCTCCTCTTTGGCCGCAAACAAGACTGAACCAATCAATCAGTACGGAGTACAGTCACTCCAACTACAAAGTGGTGAGTGATGTTTACGGGTAATTGGCCAAAGCAGTTATGGAAGGTAAATATAGATTTTCACTATGCTAAAAAAACATGAAGAGTATCTAAGAAAAAGTCAGCATGAGTGAAATTTCAAAAGGCTCAATTTACATTTTGATTTTCAATGATTTTTTTTTTCTCCTTTCCCGTCTTACCAAACTTGGGAAAAATGCACAAATCTAATTAGTGTAGCGCAGGAATTGATGAAAGCCAAAGTCAGGGGGAGAATAATACAAATGAATGCCCTTTACCTTAATGAAAGTATTGACAGAACATTAAAAAAAAGAAAAAATAATACAGATACACATTCACATAACACTCTTTTAAGGGTACCTCAAGAGACAAAGCATTCTAGCCAGAAAAAGAAAGTCAGATTAAACTTCCTAATTAATTCATTTCTCTCCATATCAAAGGCTATCATGGACAAAGTTCAAGGCCAGTTAAGCACAGGCTTCAAAAGGAAATGTGGTCGGATGAGGCAACGGTGACATCAGAACAAGCGACTTTTTATTTGGAATATCACAGTTCATCAGCCTACGATTTGGAAACTCACAGGAACCGAAAGTGTCTACGGCAGACTGAGAAAACAGCGCAGGCGTCCGATAACGCCGTCATGTTAGAGACATTAGCTGCACATGTCAGGAGGGGAGCATGAGTTTGAACATGTAAAACTAATTTGAGAACGTTTGTGATCCCACACACCTCCCCATCGCTCTCTCACTTCCTCCCCCTAATCTCCCTCATAAGAAACAGATTTCTAGCTAGTTACAATATCTGCCAAAAGCTGCACACCTTGTAAAATAATCTTTCCGCTCCTTTTTGTGTGTTACTACCGCATGCACGGCAAAGTGGCCTCCCTCAAAGAATTACCTCACCGTGGGGATGAAAGGGCTGCTGCTGTGTCGTCTTTCCAACAGCAGGTGGCAGCAGTGGGCTGTGTTTTGTCATCACACTGTGCAGCATGTTAATAAAAAGAAACCAAGGCAGGAGTGTGATACAACAGAGCACATTTGTAGTGAATTATTTTAAAAAGGCAATAAAGTAAAATGCCTTTTAGCATATAAACATAGTTGGTTAACAGTACTTTCACATATGGCACAGGGCCTTGGCAGTATATGCTTAAGTTCATGGTACTACCTATACTTCCCAGTATAAACTGACAAATCTAAAGAAGGCAAGTGATGTCGTGAACCTCACAGCGGAGTCGTTCTGTCACCAAAACAACGTTGTCAGACCTCCTGCCACCCACCAACACTGACACCACCACTGAGCAGGAGAAGCTGTCACCTGTGCAGATGCCACAGCTGCCAGCGTGCTACAATGCACTCACCTGTCGAGCCTGCCATTGGCAACTCTTAATCACCTCCAGCGGAGGAGACTCACTTTGGAGCATGGCATACACACACACACACACACACACACACACACACACACACACACACACACACACACACACACAGACACAGCACAGGCCCGCATACACTCGTGCTCACAAACAAGCCTAATCAAATGTGCTTGTGTGCAAACACAAATGTGCACACGCAAGCACAAACACACACAGATATGCATACTACACACACACGCACAGGTGTGTATCTCATTGCGCCCCGTTGGCACACATACGAGGAAGCTAGGGTTGGAAAAAAATAACCACCTAAAAGCCCTCATCAGGATCTGGACTGTGACAAGACTTGTGCACAAATTAGGTGAAATTTGAGTGGGAATAACAATATGACAGCCGGCAGAGAGGCACCAAACATCAAGTGTCATATCTATTTTCAGCCATGACTCAGAGCTGTGTGACAAACAATACCATGCTGCTTCTCAATCACTCAGCCAGTCTACTAGAAATGTGGCAAACTAGGCCCTGGATGAGTTTTTCCCTTCAGGAAAAATAAGAAATGATCTGAGATTAAGGTCAAAGTTAAAGGCAAAATTATAAAACTTAGCCAAAATTCCAGCATTACGTTTAATGTTGTCTCTCCAGTGCACTGTAGCAATTCATCCCATGAGTCTTTAGGGCATTAGCCTTCATGCTGCTTTTATTAAGGACCACACCCTGACCAGTGCTCTGCAAACTCCCACGTCACTAGACTAGCAAGGCCCCGCGTGCATTAACGATGGAACGCAAGAGAGATGAAAAAAAAAAAGTGGCTGGGCCTTCTCGAGATGCTATAAAATTAATGCGATTTCCAGAGTTTTTATGAATCGAGCCAGATGCCAAATACATAACTTCAAACAAATTGACTTCCAATTATTGGTGCGGCGCACCACTTCCAGATGTGCAACAGATGGGGCCAGGGCGACCAAAGGTGTCTCAACCCGCGCTTTGTGTTATTCTGCAGTAAAACGGCAGTACGGTTGTGTGTGTTTTAAATCACCCTGGGCTGTGGGCTGGAGGTGAAGGGAAGGACAAGAGGGATAGCGGAGGAAAAATGAAAGCACATCATTAGGAAAATGTAAATCTACACAGCACCAGACAGTGGAGCTCCATATGTAGCATTAATACAGCCTGATATTATGTAAAGGCAGATGAGATGCTGGGGCTGAAAGCTGGAGCTGTATCAAGGAGGTGGGGGATTCAGAAATGTAAATGTTAATGTGATCTCTGCTGTATCTTCCAGTGCTGGGATTAAATGGTAAAAAGGAACAATTATGGGGCTCGCTTTTTTTGTGCATATGTTAATAGCTTACAATATCCTTGCATGCATTAAGTACATTAGATATGATTAGAAGATATCCACAACACATAGCTTTATATACTGGAAGGTTTTACAATAGTCATAAGAAGCACTGCACTCTGTTCAATTGTTAATGAAGTCTCTTCCTGGAAACTTTAAATAATTTGATTAGTCACTGTTAAAGCTACATAAAAGTAAAACAAATGTGATTCCGAGTGAGAAAAGTAGCTGAGCACAGACTTCTTTTCACTGCAGAGGAAACTAATAGAATATCCAATAGTGGTACGGTGTCCTGGGAGGGTCATGGCTCTGATTCCATTATTACTAGAGACTTTGGCCCTGGGGGAGGCAAAATGGCTGTGTATTTTTCCCAGAGCCCATACTGAAGCAGTCTGCTGAGGCCCTATCTACTTAACTAGCAGACCCCCCCCCCTCCCTCCCCTGTGATCCTGGGGGCCAAAGAGGTTCTCCTCGCTGCCTCTCTGTTTTCACGTATCTTAGGCTGCCTATTCAAATACAGCAGAGAGCGGGGACCATTTGGTTTGGCCATCGTACCTCTGTGCTGCCTTGAATTCCCTTGCTCTGTCAGAGTTGTATGCTAATCCAACTAGCGACAGCCCCCCCCCCCCCCCGCACCGACACCACCTCAGGTCTCTCTGCATGCACACACACTTGAAGACACACTTTAACCTTGTGTAATCTGGGTGACCTTGGACTGAATGGAAGCTGCCAGAGAGAGGTCCCTGATTGATTTGTAATTCAAAAGAGGACTGATGGCCACTGTGCCCCCTCCACCGTACCACCAGGAAACCCCTCCGCTGCCCCTACAAAATAAAATAAGTGAATCAAAAATGAAGTGCCGCATTTAGAAACAGTCACTGCTTACGCTTGACTCTTCTTTCCTCTGTTTTGGCGAGTTGGGTAGTGGGACACCTTGGTGAGGTGCAGCGGCAGCTGGGTAAATGTGGGGGTGCAGTGTGGTGGTGCCGAGGAGGGTGTTGGGGGAGAACATCAAGATGATCATCATTAGCAGGGGAAGATAATTGGCGCTGCATGGGCCCCTGCTTTTTGGTGCTCTGATGGGCATCTTGTCTGCATTATTCATTCATCTTCCCTCTCTCTCTTACTCTCTCCTCCTGCTCCCTCTCTCGACCCAGGCCAGGCGCTGGGCCTTAGGAGCCGAACTCATCTATTATAGATGGGTAATTGTTTATTAAATGCAGGCCTGACCCTATTATGCCTATTACCCATGTGCTGCACACCAGTACGGCTGGCAAGCGTCTGTGTTTATCCATATTCTAGAAGATCTGACAATCCCCTGCTGAGGACGTGAGGCCGCTTTGGCTCGAGCAAGTGTCAGCATCCGCGGCTGAGGACGGAGAAAAGGAAGGCAAAAATAGGTTTCGATAGGAAAAGCGGAGGAAGCCAGCAGGGAGGAGAGGAGAAGAGGATGATGAAAAATAAAGCCAATGCCCGTGTGGCTGCCAGTGGCCAGAGAAGTATCTCTCTCCTTCTCCTCCAAGGCTTGGTGGATAGAGGAAAAGACAAAGGGTGAGCTAAAGAGATGCTTTGCTTCTCATTACACTGACTCCTAATCTACCTCTGCCCTATCCTGGGCAATCCCTGCTCCAGGCATTTGGAGGCTAAAGCTTCAAACCAGGCAGTTTGTCCAAAGCGGATTCATTACCTTAGATAGGACTACCAATGAGCTTGCTAAAATGTCACATTTAAAAACTCACACAGCAGCCAGAGCCGGGCCGAGCCGACACTAGAGGTCAGTATTGTAACAGAGTTCAGATGCCCCTCTCTTTCACGGCCAGACAACAGTGAGCTTAAAGCACACACAGACATTACAGAAGATAGGAGAGACTGGCAAAATAATTCAGGTAATGGAAATGAATTGAAATGAAATGATTAAGTTGAGTTAATTACTCGGTAGCTTAGGCAAATCAGCTTAACTTATATCAAAATCATTATTTCAGCCAGAACGGCAGATTGACTGGGAAGATATTTGGCCAACATGTACTTAAACCAGTGTATGTAAAGCAGGATCAGGCTAATGGATTAGATCTAATACATGTGGCACTCGGTATGGTGAGAAAAATAAATGTGCTATTAGAAATGATAGTACTAGATGAAACATACAGGGTCAATTTGAAGGATGGTTCGGAGGGGCACAGGGCGGTGGTCTCTTTGTCATCGTTCAAGGATTGATGTCACCTCAGTATCACTTTGTGAATGACAGTCCCGCTAAATACCAACTTCCTGTTCAGGAAAACAGTTAAAACTGTTCTCTCTCATACCGTCAAGTCAGTCAAAATACACACTGAGATGTCTCCACAACACCGAGGAGAAAGGGAAAAATATCGCTCAGCTCCGATGTGCTGCTGTGCTGCGGTATGATGTAGTGATCTGCATGATGGCATGTCACTGGTTATTGGCTGGGCAGAGAGTGATTAACATGGGGTGTTAATTAGTGGGTCGTCAGGAGTGGGTGTGTGGCTAACGACATGGCTCCGAACAGCTCGGTCAAACAGAAACACACACAGTGCAGCCCAGGCCCTCTTTTACAATTAACATGAATTTTACAATTAGTGATCTCGTAATATGTTCGCTCTAATCACAGGCAAAAAAAAAGAGGAGATACTGAAAATTAAATAATTTGTGCAGAAGCAGAGAATCAGGGGATATGTTCAGAAAAATCATTACAGGAATAACATCTGAATTATTACTTTTAGATACTTTTCCTTATTGCTACATTACTACTTTTATTAATAGATGAGGAATTGCAGGTATAAAAACAATTGTCATTGCACACTCTATTTGAAATCACTTCCTTTTTATGTTTTTTGAGCAACTAACACAGAACAGGTTCAGATCAATAAAAAACGGAGCTATGTGTGTGAAGAAGGAAATTTGTGAAACACACTACTTTTTTAAACCTGCATTAGGTATTATTTAGTGCTAAAATTAACATTAAGCAAGTGTGTCGTGAATTAAAATTACTGGCCAAAATAATAGGAAATGTTAATGTAGTTTTGTATTGAATGAACCAGAAAAAACAACCAAACTTAACCTAAACCTAACCTCAACATAATAATAATAACATTAATAATAATAATAATAATAATAATCTAAAGAAAATGAGACACCGTCTTTGAGAACAGCATCAAGTGCAAATCAGTGGTGCATTATTTACAACCTTTTCTAATTTAATAACACTCGTGCAGAAATAGAGGCAGACAGCAGGAATTCCAGGAGCAGATTTGCCGTAATGCTGTTGAGTTGATTAGAAGAGTGAGAGGAGAGTGACTGAGAGAGTGAGTGAGCGAGTAAGAGGAGAGGAGGGAGTGAGTGAGCGAGTCAAGCCGCCCCTCTTCCCAAAGCTTATTTATTCCTCCAGCATCCAGCCCTCTGATTAGGCAGCTACAGACACTCTTAATGCCTCCCCACAATGAACGAGCTGCTGCAATTTCAATGGGCTTATCTGTTGTGCTGTGTTCAGTAAATAATGCCGCAGCTGTCAGTGGCCTCCAACGCGTCATCCATGTTGCTAACGCTGCGTTAGGATTAGCCGTGTTGAATGAAGTCTTGTCACTGAACAGGGGGAAGCTGTGCCAAGCTCCAAACAGTTTACAGGACCCTCCGCCCCAAGTGGAACAAATAGAATGTAATTAAGGAGAGATGAGAGCGTGGAGGAGGTGTAGTTCGACAGGGATGCACATATGCGCACGCAAACACATACGCTCCCATTTACTCCACTGCAAATGCAAATGTCTCTTTGTTAGTTGTCGTGCCTTTTAATACCCAGAGAGAGTAAAATAGCTTTTTTTCCACATTATGGAATTTGTCATGTTCAGTTGGAGCTGTCATAGCTAGAACAGTGTGCGCTAATGTGTGTAATCTGCTTTGCAACACATCAATTATGATGGATATTGCTCCGCCGCCATGCTTCCAGGGTTTTTATACAAGCCTGCAGGGGAATCAGTCTTTTCTTGTTAGGCAACCTGTTTAGTAAATAATGATCCACTTTGAGCCTGGGCTGATGCCGTATAATGTGATGTGTGTGCTTGTGTGTGTGCGTACAGTATTGCGTGTGTGTGGTGGTGCTTTGGTGTGCAAGGATCAAGCCTAGTAGATCAAAAAATACTTACGTGCAAGGCTGGAATTCAATCATGCCTGGTCTGTGAGAAAACCCACGTCACGGAGAAAGCTAAACCGCTTCTGAACGTGCTGCGAGCCCATATGTAAAAACTATAAATATTATCAGTGACTTGTAAAAGTATTTCCAGAGCTGTCTGAGCTAACAAAGAGACAGAAAGATAAATATTTAGATCTTACACTGTGTCAAACAAAATTGAATTTTCTCCAAATCAGCTTTTACCAGTCTCTCTGCGTTTTTTTCTTGCAGGGATGCTCCGGGGTGCACGTACACCACCTCTCCTCCTCCTCCCCCTCCTATCTCCCCTCTCCCCAATAATACCACCACTATTTGCCTGTCCCTAACTTTCCACTCTTTCCTGAACGCCTTCTCTTCGTGGCTCGTGGGTGATTCTTTGGTTCTCGAAGCGAGATCGGTTCATGAACTCCCTTCGCCTGCGCTATGAATTATGGTTCTCCACCTTGCGCTCTCCGCTTTGCTGTCTCTGGGACAGGGCGGCGCAAAACATGGAGAGAGCGGCAGAGGTTTAATCTTGCGCTTGCTCTGACACCATCGGGTGCGCTCCATTTCTCTCATTTTCCCTCCATCATTAAGAAGTCCAACTCTTTGCGTCGACCGTAGATCTGAAGAAGGCCAGTCCTCGTCAAATGATCCCTAACTTTGGCTTTGAATCATTCACTTCCTGGTTGGCTCAGACGCCAAGGGCAGCAACCAGAGCAACCTCCAATGTCTGAAACAGCAGGGAAGTGGGGTCTCTTTACTGAGGCACATTTTGACAAAACACACGCGGTCTTCAGACTTCCGTTAAGGGACAAAGCTCTCTAAACTCAGGGCCCACCCTCGAAGCCGGGCTTTAGCTTCGGGCCCTTTGGGAGCTGCTGCGGATCACATGGAGATCCCTGTCAGATCCCCACTACACTACACTTCAGTCAGTCAGTCAGTAACTCAGTCCGACTGCAAGGCAGAGGCAGGTAACAGACAGGGAGAGAGAGGCCCTTCACTCCTAGATGAACACATTCTTCAGTGTCAGCATAAAACCCCGAGCTGCGCTGGGACCTACTCACAGACACTGCTCTGTGTATGTGTTTTTTTTTTGCTGAAAGTGTGTGGTGGAGGCGTACGTACGCATTCGTGTGTCTTCACACGCCTCTGTCAGAGTGAAAAACCACTGAGATTTTGGTGGCTTAATCTGAGATTGGGACAGACACCACTAGATACTCTATTTACTCCACGCAAGCTGCTCCCCAATGTCCCATAAAGCCCCTCGCCTCTGAACTAAGCTGGTCAGGGTTAAAGCTCCCCAGCGACGGGAGACTGAGTACCTGCCCAGAGTGTGTGTGTGAGTGTGTGTCAGCGTGTTTATGTTGTCTGTCTATGTGAACACACAGCCCCCCCCCCCCCCCCCCCCTCTCTCTCTCCAGTGTTATGGCTTTATTTATGAAGTGGCAGCAGCAGTAACAGGCAGGCGATAAAGGAGGAGATAGCGCAGCAAAGCCGCATGCCATGGCGTGGCCTGCAGCCATGCTATCCTGATGGCTTTTCAAGGATTGATACTATTTGACGTTTGTGTGCTCACCGTGTGAGCGAGGAGGCGGGAGAGAGGAGGTAAGCACTGCTGCTCGGGAGGAGAGGAGGTGATGACCGACTCTCTGTAGAAATTAATCTACCTACTGTGACTTTTCAGAGTTGATCGAAACAATCTGTTACATTCATTTTTTTTCAAAGGCAGGACAACATATAGAAATTACTGATAACTTCAACTTTGCTCACTGAACTTAAATCACGTCTTGTTTTCATGCTTTTAGCCTCTTATTTTTCACTTGATGGACTTTTGAAAGAGTCTTTTCTGTTGTTAGTATGATCCACTTATTGGTATAACATATGGTGAAAGACACTTGTTTATTTCTTCAAATTTAGACAGTCTGGAGATTGAGCTAATCAGCCATAAGATATCTTTCCCACCAAAATATGACTTGGAAAGACAGGGTGCATAATATGAACAGCGAGAGACGCTCATTGGTATGCTGTTGTGTTTTGACACTACTCAATTGCAAAAAAAAATTCTAGGAGAGCCATTGTAATTATGTTTACCAGAAAACAAGGCGATAAATGTCAGGCAATAAAGAAATCCCGAACGTCGTCACGTAATCACTTCAGCATGGTTCTCAGTTGTTCAAGATGATCCAGCTTGAGTGAGAAAAAAAAGTTTCTCTGAAGGAAACCCCACCTGCACCTGGAGTACACTCACACTGTCACACACACACACACACACACACACACACACACACACACACACACACACACACAGACAGAGGTGTGCCTCGAAAAACAGAAAATGAGGACATTTCCTCGGTATTCCCGAAGGCAGCGGCCCAGCGGCCAATGAGAGCAGCAGATTTCCTCGAGATGCAGAAACCTGTTGGAACACAGAACTCATTCAAACTCTTCCGCCTGTCCTCTGTCCCCTCGCTTCCCCTTTCCCTCTCGTTCCAAACCCTCTCCCCCTCTCCTGCTCGCCGTGCTCACCGTTTGCGAGAGTGACTGAGAGCATTAACCCCCTTACCGCAACCCCAGCCTCGACGCACCTGTGCGCGGGTAAACCCGTCATTAAAATTAACATATGACTTGCCATTAAATGAGCGCATTCGCCATGTTTTTCTTTCTCGTTGTGCCATTGCAAGCAAACTGCTGAGTGAACTCAACGGTCCTCTGGGGTGCCATTCCTGCGTTGTTTACCTGAATAACTAATGTGATTTACTGTTTCTTTCAGACCCAGCGACACCGAATTGATGGCGTCTGACTGCGACCAACAGTGCATGACAGCAAAAACAGCGATGCATTCACGTGCACAATGAAAGCATGGTCTAATGTAAACCAAATGCCTCCACGAGAGCTCTAACGGAATAAAATATCTCCCCGCAAGGTAGATTTGTGAGGCAAGGCTGCTGTCATCACAACCACCTAGTGTGTGTATCGGAAAAGACAGACAAAGAGTAAAGAGAAGAGGAGGTGAAGACACTTTCTCTCTGCTCATGACTCCCAAAGACTAAATATAGCGTCTGGCTTTTGTAGCCTCCGTTAGATCCCATATTTCAGTCTGACCCTGATCTGAAGACAAAGCGGGAGCTCACTGTTTCTCCTCTTGTCTCTTTTTTTTCAACTCCACGACCCCTCCCCGCCACTGACTGAATTGTGCCTAAATTTACAGCTAAAACAACAGAGCATGGGCCTTTCAGATGTGACATCTCAGTAAACTGCTCGTTTGTTAGCGGAGATGTTAATACTCGCTGTCACGCCGAGGTCCCATCTTGTTTTGCCAGGTGGACGGGGCGCCCCCACCCCTCCTCCGGCTGGCTGTTTTGATCCAAAGCAGCTGGTAGGACATGATACCCGTTTAGTCTGAGAAATCAGCTTGTGCAAACAAACACCTCGCTCTCTCCATAAGCCGGCACAGGCCAGTGCATCTGCCAACCATTATAACTGAAATATCTGTCTCGTATCAGCCTTCTTGCAAAATAAGCCAGACCCTGTTTCCAGGCCAGCAAATAAACAAAACAGGCGTCCGGCATCATTATTCATTATTAAAGATGATATGGCTGAGGCAGGGGCAGTTTACAAAGCACACCTGCAACGCCCACAGTGACCCCGGTCTGCATACCCTGAAGATTCCCAGCCCGACTCACAGGTGTGGTGGGCTCTGCAGGCGAGCGACTGACAAGGAGATTAGGTGAAATGTCTTTAAGATGCGCGGTTATGTCACATGGAATCCATTCATTTTTATTCATTATTCATCTCGTCACCAAACACAAAAGCCAAAGTTAGTCTAAGAAGAGCGCAACCTGTGAAAACTTCAACTTATGGGAAAGTCTTGTAGTCTCCCTGACACATGACGACGTACAAACATGCAGCCGATGGGTGTATGTTGTCAGTCATTCCGACGCAAAACTGCCAGGCTGATGAAAAAAAGTGCTGCGTTAAGCAAGTCTGGAGTGTCACAGTGGTTGAAGTTAACTTGTAGGCCTACTGAGCTCTTCTCCCCGGAGTACAAACTTGTTACAAAGTAAGGAAGCGCTTTTGTGTTGATGGAGGGAAACTGAAAGCCACTATAGTTGGTTACAAGGACTTGGAGCTTGAAGACGCCCCGCTGCACTGTGAGGGAGGCGGCAACAAAGAGAGAACAAAAAAGTGAGAATAAGGGCAGATTGGAAGGTAAAGAATGAGGGGAAAGAAGGGGAAAGAGGAGCAACATAGGAGCTGGAGACGGAACGAGAGTGTGTGTGTGTGTGTGTGTGTGTGTGTGTGTGTGTGTGCGTGTGCGTGTGTGTGTGCAACTTAATGTGGATGTGTTTGAAAGGGTGAAAGGGAGGCTGGGCAGTTTTGGCTTGTTTTCCTTGGCGCACCTGCCTGGAGAAGCAGCCACGAACAGGAAGGTCTAAAAGTTAATAACATCAGCTGTCCGAGCCAAAATAAATGTCAGGCCCTGATGGACGCTGCAACACCTCGTCGCCTCTCGCTTACCTCTCAGCAGGCACTTCGGCAGCTTTAACTTGGATATGTGTGTGCCAATGACTTGGATAGAAACCAATGCAAAATATGCTTGTTGCTTGCTAGTGCTTACAACATTGGCCAAACATATTTTTTGGATTATTTCTGGCGGCCTTTGTGCGGTGGAAACATTTCACTTTGCAAATGTCTACATTCCTGACTGTTTTTGTCCACCTCTCTGCTAATTTGTCTGCATCTGTTTCTCTGAGTCTCCACCAAGCTCACTTTCCCCTACCTATGCTCATTAAGCAAGCCTTGTACCAAAGCACCGCTCCCGGCCCTTCTTGCTTCTTAATCATTCTTAATTTCACACAGCACCTACGGGTGCCCTTTCCCTGCCCGGTGCCTCTACCAATCCAGCCCCCCTGGCCTCCCCTCAGACATCGTCAGGCCTCAGCTACTCACACGCCTCCGAAAGACCATTGGTACCAATCCAACCCTGAGCCTCCACGCCAATTCAACCTCTAAGCAAAGTGGACTTTAAAACATGTTGTCTCTTGGTAGACTCTGATGATCCCTGCAACATTAGCATAACTTAACCCAGCACCTCTGGTCAGCTTTTAGAAGTCACTACAGAGAGAGAATGAGTCGTGTAATGCGCACAACCACAGGGTCATAGTTAGATAAATGTATAAAAAAAACTTTGAGGAGAACATTATTTGACGTGTGTTTATTGTGTGCATACTAAACAGGACATAAAATACATCAGTCATCTACCAATACGTACTGATTTACACAGCTGAACATATGCTTTACCCTCATATTTAACCACCTTAACCAGCATCAGACTGCAGGCGTTCAGATCAGAAATAGCAGTTTATAATATGATCATTTAATCTTCCTTTGTGAAAATAATCAGGTAAACAGTCGAAATATGGTATTCACACGGCAAAGTAATCTACCAGGAGTGTGTGCTTGCATGTGTATGACTGGCCAACGCGTTGCCTTGCCAGACGGCGAGTGTTGAGTTTGGTTCAGCTTTCTCCCCAGAGCTCTGCGCCGCTGTGGGTCCTGACGCAAAGGGATCCAACGAAAAATAAAAACCCAGGATCATTCAGCAAAAACGTTGAACCAATGTTATTCAACATCGTCTGGCTGCACACTGCGCTGGCCAATCAAATACAAGCATGCAGACTTAGATTACTTTATAATAACGGTGTTATTGTGCACTTAACCTCATGATCATTGAGGTGACAGATTATTACCAAATTTCCAGAGTTGTCAAACACTGTACATCATGTTGGCCTATGATAAGCCTACGAATGTACAAATCTATGACTCAAACTGGACTTTGTGGACCTTATTTCTTCGTCTTAAATGTGCCTGGAGGGAGGGACACACCAGCCTTTTGGTCCAGTTTTTGGTTTTGAACACCTGCTGTCGACGATACTCAGATCAAATGCTGCTAGCGCTTAAGAATTTTGGCTCTTTCAAATATTTACATGCTAATTTAAACTGCCCTTCCTTTCCATTTAAACTGGCTTCAACTGCAAAGTTTCAGTTTGAAAAGCATGCCTTTATTGCTGTCTCATTAGCAAAGTAGCTTCAATTTGATCCATTAGCCAGCGTGCTAATCAGAAGTGCTTACAACAAGACAGAGGATGAGTTATTGCACCTGAAAGCTCTTTGAATGCTTAGGAGGATCCATTTTTTTCTCTGTGCATCTGTCTTTTGCGAAATGGTGAAGGAAGAGTGGGTGGGCAGATGGAGGAAGGCGGCACATCTCGCATCTTCCTCACGCTGTCACTTCTCGCATCCTCTCCTCTCCTGTCTTCTCCTCTCCTCTCCAGTCTCCTCTCTTCCTCTCCACTCATGGCAGGAGCAGTGCGTGGGAGTTGCTCAGGAGACATCATCATGAGCCACTTCACTCGAGTGCTGCCTTCAATCAGCCCTCGAATTAATATTAATCACCCCTCCCTCATCCCCCATACAACAACCCTTTCGTCTCCGCGCTGCCGCTGATAAATACTGATGCGGAGGGAGGCCGCGAGAAAACACGACGGACGTATATGGACATATGTCAATGGCCGCACCTTAGCAACGGGCAAGAGCTCCTCTCTTTCTTTCCCGCTACATCTTCTCTGTCCCGGCGGCTTCACGGTTCAAACCGGCGTTCACGACTTAATTGTCCCTAATCACTGCTGAAGGTCATGTCTACTCAGCAATACATCTCTCTCCCTCTGAACTGTCCTTCTCATCACTCCTCTTTTCCCCTTTCCAGCCCCTCCTCTCCTCAGCAGCCACATTACCGCCACAGAAGAAGACACTGAAAATCAACTGTCCAGTACAAATCATCAAAATGAATGTAAAAAAAAAAGAAAAAAGATTGAAAGCGTAATTAGGACCTTTGTTCCACAAGGATGTAAAAGAGAGGAAGAGTTATCAGCTTGAAAACATCTACTGCTTTGCTATTGCCAGAAAGACAAAAAAAGAAAGACAGAATGAGAGACGGCAAGAAAATATGAGCCCGAAAATCAGAAGTGATCATCCAGAGGAATGTTTGTGTGTGTGTGTGTGTGTGCGTGTGTGTGTGTGTGTGTGTGTGAGAGAGAGAGAGAGAGAGCGCTGAAGATGGCTGAAGGTCAGGGAGACATTGGGGCAATCACACTAATGAAAACAAACGAGGGATACAGTCGGAGGGAGAGACGGAAAGAGAGGAAGGGACAGAGGCAGACAGACAAAAAAAAAAGAGAATGGTAGTGTGTGTGTGTGTGTGTGTGTGTATGTGTGTGTGTGAGGAGCGATAGTCTGCCTCGCCTCAGAGTAATCAAACACAACACGGTGCTATAAAAGGCTGGTGAGAATGTACAGATACACAGGCGAACTCACAGCCGGCCATGTACTCTTCTCTTATTTACTTGCCCTTCTAACCTTTAGTGAGACATGAGGACGCGCACTCGCACACATACTGCTACACAGACACAGACACACACACACACACACACACACACACACACGTTCACATGGCAGTAGCAATATGTGAAGGTTATTCCTGCAGAGGGATGACGGTGTTTATTCAGGGCTAGCAGGCAGACTCTCTGACATTCAGCTTGGAGAAAATGATTAATGCTACAACATACATAGGCACGGGGAGAGAGTGAAGAAGAGGAGAAGAAAAGTGTGGCGCTGCTCCTTCACAGGGAGCAGAGGCCCTTGTAGCCACATATACAGCACAGCCAGTCGCCTGTCTTCAGCTCCCTGTGCTACGTTTGTGTGTCTGCAAGAACGGGTTTGAAATGACAGCGATTATAAATCTGATATCTGGAGCTTTGTCAGTTGTCGTATCAAAAACCCCTAATTCAATCTAACATGTTTTAATATCAAGAAAGGAGGAGAGAGAGAGAAAGAAGGGAGAAAAAAGTTTGATTTTGAAGAAAAGAGAGGGTGGGCGGAGAGGAGAGACGTATATGAGATGTAAGTGAATAAAACCTCTATTACCAGTCTGAATGTAAAGGAAGTGGGTTTTTTAATTAACATCACTGCTAATTAACGTGTGGTTGTAGATCAAAAAGAGAGAGATACAGAGGCACATGGAGATTTACGGCACACTCGCACACAAACTGCCTCATACACGCACACACACACACACAATCATGCCGCTCTCCACCCAATCACGCGTTATCCGACCAATCAGCAAGCATGTGGACCCGACGGCTGCCCACCAATAACATGAGGCGGAGATCATTGAGACATTAGGAGTGATCAATAAGCAGAGGGCCAACCACTGCATAAAAACCTTCCCAGAGGAGAGGCGCTGCCTCGGGCAGAGTGAAGAGCTGTGCAGAGCAAAACACGCCGAGGCCGAAAATCATCATTTTCTTTTGGGGAAAAAAATCCATTGTATGAAGTCACTGCAGGAAATGGAAGTTACAACACTGGAGCAACGTAATTTATCTCATTATGAGAGCATCTTTAAGTGATCATTTTCAGATTAAACGGTTGATTCAGAATTTGAATAACCTTTGATTAACCACCCACTGTTCTGCCTGCGGGATGCTAACACTACGTACAACTTTCACAGCCTGCTAGTACTCTGAGAAGTAACACTATGTGAACATGTAATATATGTATGAACAGGTTGGACGGGTCATTGTGGTCACTTTCAAAACCAACACTCTGTTATAAAGAGAATCCAGGTCCAATGCACGGCTGAGCCTGCAAAGAAAACCTTAAAAATATGGGAGGAGTGTGCAAGAGGTTCAAAATACTGCTGCAAGCTAATGAAACTTGATGTCATCAATGCAAATTCAGCACATTACAATATGTACAGTCTTTGTTATAGAGAACTATCCACCTTGATCAGCCTGCCATGTGATTAGTTGAACTGTCAAAAGTGTCAATCTATCGTACGCCTCATTCACTTTTACCGTCTCCCTCAGAGGAAATTCAGTGCACGTTCGTAAGATTTTGGGAAATCCCTCAAAATTAGTGCCAACACCGAAATCATGACAAATCTGTAACATTACTCCACCAACAAGGAGGCTTGCTGGCTTCAGACTAGAAAAGTTGTGACACAAGTTACTTTCAATTAGAAACGAGAGAAATGAAATTACAACAGCCAGTTTTCACTTGCTCTTGAAAAAAAAAAAAAGGGAAGTCTCTAAATTAATCATTTTCGGATGGCAGATGCAAGACCTGTTTGGCTGATCGCCCCAGTCAGCTAACCCACCAGTCAGTCAGCCGGTCAGTCCGACAGGCAGCAAACCGTTAAATCATCTGACGAGCCAGTCACCCACGCAGCCAAACAAACTGACTCAGCAGCTCTCAGACAGCATCCTGGCTGAGCCGAGCTGCTCTGCGCCAGCCTATTCCACTTCAGAGGAAGCCCTGTAGTTTATTTTTCATTGGAAGGGGGATTTGGCTGCTATCAAGTGGTAGCAGCCCAGTATCAAACGCGCGTCTGGCTAGTAAACAGGCAGCTGGCAGCTCTCCAAGCTCCCCACAGTGTGCGGCGCGGCCGAGCTGAGCGGAGTGGAGTTGTGACACTGATCCCACCCCTATCACTCCCCGACAGCCCCGCTAATAGACCCTTCAAACACCCTCACCTCTATCTATATTTTATTTGAGACATGCCAAGTCTGTTGTGTGTACACGTGTTTGTGTGTGTGTGTGTGTTTGCGCACAACAACTGTGGATGCGGGTGGCGTTGCGCGTGTGCGTGCGAGCATCTCTGTGGATGAGGCATCTTCTTTATTGCTTGTTGTTGACATGGATCCCTTTAGCCCTTAACAGGAGTCAGCGGGAGGGCTAAGCTGCTAACCAGCCACACACACACACACACACACACACACGCACACACACACACACATTGCTCTGCTTCACCCGTCGAAAAGCATTATTCAGCAGGTCAACAGCCACTCTCACTGCCTGGGAGTGTGTGTGTGTGTGTGTTTGTGTGTGCCCGTGTATACAGTATGTATGTGTGTGCCGGGTGTGCACGCATGTGCTGGTGCTCAGTGCTTCAGGCTAAGGCACTCAGAGTGAAATTATGTCCTCAGACTGGCTCCATGTTGCCCTCTTTATCCTGACAGGCGAGGAAACAGCCACAAATAAATAAGCAGCGAGCTCTCGCTCCCCAGACGTGACCGCCATGGCATACTAGTACTCCAGAAGGCGGCGTGAAGAAAAACAGAATTGTATTTTATTATATGGGTGGCAGGGGACCGTGACTCGATAAGCATGGTGTATTTGTTGTATTTGTGCCACTTAAAGCAAAGCTGCTTCTGTGGGAATAGATTTTAAAGGGGCGTGTGAGGACACAACTAGCATGGAGAAATTTGTTTCTGGAGCAGAGGCCATTTACAGTCCCAGGCGGTTATTGAAATGCATAAAACTGCACATGTGACTGCATATACACATACACACACACACACAAAATTATTTTCTATAAGAAAAAGATCACGTTGATGCTTTTTTACTGCATCATTTCCAGCTATAACAGTCTATTGGTCTAATACCCATCTGTGTCATTGTGGTGTACCATAACTCCACCTCTGCCTGGGTTGAGGCAGGGTGAAGTTATGTTGGGAATAACCTGAGGTCTAAAGGTTTTATGAACCAATCAGAGGGTCAGGGAGCTGTTGATCAAGCGCAAGCTTTAGATTAATTGGGAAAAATAAGTGAAAACAAAATATGCGGGTGGAGCGAAGGTGTTTGGGCCTTTACACCCTGACAGTCCAACCAATAAGCTATAAGCTTGATTGATGGATGAAAAAATGTGCAGTCATGATGACATCGTCTACATACAACCATGATTCCAAGGCAGCAATATGTATTAAGCAAGTTGGGGTTCATCCTCACACACAGCTTTCCAAACTCATCATCACTCGAAACAGCAATAAGCTAATGCGATGGCTGACCTTTGTGGTTATTCAGTTCATGCAAACAAGGTCTTGCTGGAGAGACTTCTTGAGCACACAAAAGCAGAGGCCAGGGTTGTGCAGTTTTGTAATGAGCAGCCATTTTGTTTTTGCTTTTCTAGCCAGAGGGAATGTAATCGATATATTGTGTTGACAGCAGTTTTATTTAAATGTCCGCAGCCATAGACAAAAAAAAAAAAAAAAAGGGAAAAAGTGAGTGTTCAAATGGTGGTTGATGATAATGAAAAGAAAACCCCTCCCCAGCTGGCCTATAAAAGACTTGCAGAGAGACATCTTTGAAGGTTCTCCTTCAAAGCCCCGGCTTGCCTCCACAGCCGCATCAGGGGATTTCTGTTATTAATTGAAGTTAATTTTCTGGGATATCAGTTTGCTGGGCACGTGGGAAAGATTGATAGCCCCCACGCGTCTCCCGAGTGTTGGGATGTGGAGGGGGACGGGCGAGAGGACAGAGAAATGACACTGTTCCCTCACCATCCCAGAACCCGGCTTTCACTTTTATCATCCCCAAATCAAATTACAAACATCGGAGGCCAACCTTGGCTGGAGGAGATTTCCATAAGATTAATTAGGCCGGCCAGCCAAAGACAGAGTGGGCAGGGAAAATATAAAATAATAAATATAGGAGGGGGTTGGGGGGGTTAGTGGTGGGGATGGGGGTTGGTAGAGGGATGAAATGTGTGTGTCTGTGTGTTGAATGTGTGTGAGAATGAGCAAGTCAAATGGACAATGGGTAATTAGTGCAAGCAGCGGATTCTCAAAGGCACGGGGAGGACAGCCGGGCGGGGGCTCTCCGTTGGCCCCGTGATGTGGAGGGCCGTACGGCGGGGCCCACATTTAATTAGCGCCACTTTGATACCCACAGGAGTGCCAGGGGCCCCGGGGCAACCTAAACAGTGACTGACAACCCCACACCTCCGGACGCTCCCTGCTCTCCAATTATAGATGCACCAAGCTGAGAGGGCCCAGTGTAAACCCTCATGCAAGAGGAACTCACGCGCGCACACACACGCAAAAGGCGCACACACGCCTTTGTACTGGGTGTGCACAAAACGCCCAAACAAGCCAGCCAACCAGGCAGCTGGCTCCAGCCTCTTCCTATTTGTGTGCTACAAATTGGCATTTGGATTAAATGGAGCTTGAGATGCCCTGAAGGAGGGAAGAGAAGACAATCTCTCACCTGGCCTGATCTGCTACCAGAGCAGACGTTTAAAATGAGGATTAATTTTTTTTTTCGTGGGGGGAGGAAGGAAGGGAAAAGGAGCAGCACAGAAATCCTCTGTTTTCTGAGACGAGGCGCATTAGCAAACAGGGGGTAAAAACGGGCCCATGCAGGCGTGCACGCACACACAAGCAAACACACGCGCGTGCCAGCGCACAATCTGCAATATTAATGTGTGGAAGCGAGTGTGAATAAGTGACTGGAACGGAGCGTTTGCTGTGTTGCTCTAGTCTATTTTTAATGTGCAGGGATGTGCCTGACACCACAACAATTTACAGCGCTTGAGTTGCGTGAGCAAACAATGCCTGGCGCCATGAATTATGCAACTGCAGTGTTTTTCCTCCACCCCAAAACACATATTTAGTAAACAAACTGCTTACTCTTTAGCTAACAAGATGTTTGTGTAAATAATAGATATTCAAATCTGTTCTCCCGACACGGGAAGAAAGTTGCCGTGTAACTTGTTGTATTATTTAGCGCGTTGTCTTTTCGCTCTCGCTCTCTGACTCCCTCGTCGGCAATCCGCGGCGCCTCGTTGACAAACACATAAATGAAAACATCAACAGCAACATGGCTGTTGTTCTCTCTCAATATGCCCTGTGAAAACACCTCTTTTTTTTTTTCTTTCTCCCCGGTAACAACCACCGCCTGTCATAAATGAATTACCAGACTTTGAAATATTAATCCACGTGACACACATCCCTCACAAAGGAGGGGAAATGTGAAGATTTTCATAGTGACAAGCTAACGCCGACTGCTTAGATTTTTAATCAAAAGAAATCAATAGGATAAATATTGTATGTAAAAGATGGCAGCGCTAACAATATGGCATCTAATCACATGCCTTTGCTTGTGCTGTCAGAGATAATTCCTCTGCAAGTCTCTTATGGGAAACCACGGCGGTGCGCTCGCTCGTGATGAAATGTGGACTTTTCTACAGCAGATTGGTGTCGTTGCCCCCGACATCGACAGCGTACACAACGAGCCCTGTTGTGTTTATCCAGGGAGCAGGGAGGTTGTGTTGTTTCATCAATAAAGCTTGTTTGATTGGGGATTGCCTTTAATCGATCGAGGAAATCAAACAAACAGAGGCTGCTAATGGCTGGATAATCTGTGACAGAGATCTGAAATCCACTAAAAGCCCAGGGGTTTGATCTACCTCACGCCCCTGGGCGAGGGGAGGGGCGTGGAAAAGAGGAGTGTTAAGATTGCACTTAAGCACAAGAGTCACATTAATGGACGTGCAAGTTGAGCAAGGACACACGCACAGACAAGTGCATGCGTGTCATACAGAAGTCTCATATAAACTGCATTCAATCGAGTAAACTCATTCAGCGAATAAACAAGCTCTTGCAATTCCACTGTAGCAGCAGTTGAAGGAGGACACCTCCACATACCAATCACATACATGTTCTATGATCACAGGCCTTTGTCATCGCAGACATTTGACCTGTCGACACAGGTGCAATTAATAAAACTAATTATGGCTGCATTCCAATCAGTGCGGTGCCAGTTAAAAGGGGCCACCTGCACTTTGCTAATGTGCAAATCACTTGGTAACTTGATTTGATGTTTGATGACTGAAGACAAATCTCAGACATCATCTACTCAAATAATGTTAATATGAGACTAACAGTATTTCCTGGCTGAATGGAGGACGTACAGAGAGCAGGATTTTGACACACACAAAGAAGCAGCAACAGACAATGTTAGTGCCATAAAAAGAGGCAGTTAAACCTGCAGCGCCAGAGGACGGCGAACATGACAATAACAAGCCTTCCTGCTATAATCTTTACATGTCCAGGAAAAAATGATTTCCTACACTTCTTAAATGTAAGGCCAACACGCTCAGACCAGGTCACAAATACATACAGACAGCATAAATTCACTAAACCCATCCTACAGGGCTAAAGTCATGCCCACCCATCTCCACCACAACCACATTAGCCCATTTGTCACACTCCAGTCCCCCGAAGTCGTGCATAGAGTCGACCCTCTTGACCCAGACACTCTCTCACCCAACTGCCTCCAGAGCCTGGGGTGTCCCTTCTGTAACCACCAACACCCCCCACCAACCCTACCCTCCAACCTCACATTCTGCCACCCCCGCCCCCCTTCGCCAACCTCCTCTCTGTCTACGCATGGAGCCTGGGGAACCTGAAGCAGCGCCAGATGGGGCCTCTTGTTACCACAACAGGCAGTCATGCATTTGTTGTAAAGCAGCCCCTCTTGCTCTCAATCGCCTTTGCCCTCTCGGCCTCTCTGTTCGCCTTATACATATTGATGTACAGAAACTTGGCATGACGCGTAGAAGTTGACTCAATTCACGCAGACCCCCGACAGCTGTCAGACATTACATCCAATCAGTTTTGGCCCTAAGCAGCTATTGGGCAATGAGCCCAGACTGTTGAGCACCAATAGCCTTTATTGGAGACGACAAATTGGGCCCTCTCAAAAACTCGGCCATTCGCTCCCTATTGCAATTTGTCACCGCTTCGTCTGCATTTTTTGGTGGTCATCGACAGTATATCACCTTTCCTGGAGGACACATTTATTTTATAGTTGTCGCTCTCCATCAAAGCGCCTCTCATCAGACTTGTGCGCCACTAAGGAACGAGTTTGCTGGAAGTGATTGATGTAGGACGCATCTCCTGTTTATCCCCCTTCATATCCTGATATCTCACCTTCGACGAGGTGACAATAGATGAGAGCTGTCATGTCATGACAGACATCTGTGCCCATCCGTTGTGATTTGTTGTTAAAAACCCTACGCATATAACTCAGTGATTAGCAGGTTACCAGCTGTTCAGTCGTACAAAGATGTCGTCTAAGAAAAGGTTCCCTTATTGTTTTGATGTCATTCAGTCACGCACTGGTGGCAATAATCAAGGCACTGAGCTTTTTAAAATCAACAAAATCAATCTCTCTGTGCATGGATATGCAGGATCAAATCAATATGATGACAGAAGGAAACAAGCTAAAAGAGACTAGTGCGACATTGAGTTCTTCATTAAGTCGCACAGCTGAATGATTTTTATATTGATCTCCTTTCCGACATGCTTCTCCAAGACGTTGTTTACTTCACTTATCATAAATTTTCACATCAGACGTGGATTGATTGGACTTTATAGTTCTTGATTTGAGCTAAACTCGCTGTTGAGCTTCTTTGAGATCCTTCACATTCACCCCCCCCCCCCCCCCCCCCCCCCCAACCCCCCGATCCATCTGCCAGCATACCCTAACTGCGCGGAATAAAGAAGTCATAAACTTCACATTAAGACAGGTATCGTTGGGTGGAGAGCAACATCAGGATTGGGCACGCAGCTCATGTTGAAGCCATCAAGCCACTGACCCGACGCCGCGCCTCATCTCTTCCACAGCTGCAAACCATTATCATTTGTTAGAGATTCTGTACATCAACAAGGAAAACATTACATAAAGGGTTCCATATGGTCAAGAAACGCCATTTTGTGTGTTGGACACTAAACGGTTTGTAGGAATTTAACATGATCCCTTTGGAGAAAGAATCTCACCCCCTTCCAGCGAAATTTCGAACAAAGCACACACAAAACATGTGGTGTTGATGCATGCAAGTGCAATAACATTTACTCTGCAAATCACTTCCACATTGGGCTGCGTTGTATCAGGTAAGCTGCCTTAACAATAACCGTGCATATGGTGAATTGCTCCCTATGTTTTTATTAATGAAGGAATGACTAGAAAATGATCCTCAAACCTTTTTGAAGCATACTGAGCAATTAAGAAAAAAGGGTTGGTGGTTCCTGTTAAAACACATTTGGTCAATAATAAATCTATGTCAATGCCATTCTGACATTTAAGGAGTCAAATTTCTCCATATGTACAATATGGATGCTGACCCGATCCACCAGATGGTTTGGTACACAGAACCATCTGGGAAGCTGTCCATGGGAACTGCTTGGAAAAGGGCTGGCACATTCAAAAAATACTTGACAGGTGATTGGGGGAACCATCTGTCTATCACCGTCAAACTTCAACCAATGAGATCAAGGAACCATATGTTGTAGTAGGACTGTTGCCGAAGTCAGAGGGAGAAGAGCGAAGAAAAAGCCACGAGTTCTGAGAAATACTCTCCAGTTCTGATATAACTGATGCTGCAGCATCCATGCTAAAGTCTGTGGGAGTCGCCGTTGTTGTTCAAAAACAATGCCATAGTTCCTCATAGAACTATGATTGGTCCGAACCATTGTGATTTGGCCACAAACGCATAACTTGACGCCTGGCAAGATGGATTCTCGGCTCGATCTTGTGAATCCAGCCTGGGGAGACAGTGTGCATGCATCATCAAAAACTGTACTTGTTAAGTAGTACTTGTACTGCATGTATTTGTTTGTTGGCAGGACTGAGTGCCTCAGACTTGTTGAATCTTGGCTGCTGGCGTTGGCTATGACCCAGGACATCCAGTTGAGGCGGAATGCCAACATGGCTGCTGTGCCATCATGTGTGCAAAAAAAAAAAGAAGGGTTGTGTCTTTGCTCTGTACCGCTGTGCTACATTAAGGTTTTAATGGCTGTCAGTTCATCACTTAACCATCGTAAACACCCCCGTCAGTGAACTGTGAGCAGTCTGTGGCAATCTGTTGGTAAATTAACGAGGAGGGGGGAGGCAATACCGCTCAGCGCTGGCACCTTGCCAGTGCCAGTCTGCAGAGGCAACAGGCTGGTATGCAAATGTAAGGATGCAGGGATCGGACAGGGCACAGCGAGGGAGTCGAGTGGATGGGGGGAGAATGAATAAAAAAAAAGTTCCAACAACCAAATTTACTCAGAAGCAACATTTTAGTCTAATTCTACGTCGAGGCTCAATGCAGCTGTACGAGCTGAGGGTGGTTCAGATTTCACACTGAACATGGTTCCAGCCTTCACCAGCGCGTTTCAGCTGAGCTAATTCACTAAATAGTCTGTGTGAACAACCCTTGGCCCCACTCCACCCTTTTTCCTCACTTCAAAGTAACTTTATTAGGGGAGAGATTAGACTGCACTTAACCTCTAATGATGCCATATGAGAGGCTGAAAAAAGGAGGTTTCTGCGCGACGCTGTTTTATTTGATAGTTTCAATATGAAGAAAGAAAGGAGAGCAGCAGAGGGAGAGGAGGGAGTGTGAGGCATGACAGCTCCATATCTGAAAGCAACGTTCTGTCGCAGGCAACCCGCCGCCGCTCCCGCCCCACCCTCTCTGACGATGTACAGCTGTTCTCCCCTCCCTCTTTCCTTCCCCTTCACCCTTTTCTTTCTCTCTAACCTCCCGCAATCCCTTTTTCCTCCTTTAGTCAAACCCCCTCCCCCTCCCCCTGGCTTTTTCCCCCCCACAAAAAATAGGCCAAGGTAACTCGCCAGCACCTCCCCCCGCCACCCCTCCCCGGGGGTTTGTGTGATATTTAACTATGGCTACAGTGGCATTTACTAATTTTATATGTGCAGAATTTATGTCAGATTCTTATTCAGCGAGAACAGGGGAGAGGAGCAAAGGTGGCTGGCTCTGTGTCCACTGTGTATACACTGGTATTATGTGAACTATTCACAACACGTCCACTGACACGAGCGTTGCTATTTTGTCTATAACGCTGCTGCTTTCCAACCCAGGTGCCACAATTAAAGCCTAACCTTAGCATTTGGAGAGGGAGACGAGAAGCAGCCAATTTGTTGTCCACCACGCACCCCGACTACTTTGATACAGAGTGGCCGATGAAGGTAGTCTTTTTTTTTTTTTTTCTTTCAGAGGGAACTCACAGCCCAGGGGCCACATCTTGTTGACAGGGGCGCAAGGTCAATCAGATACCACTGATACAGCGACACAGAGAAAAGACAAAGACATGCAGGCACATACTGTCCGTGTGCATGTGTGTGCACATGTACAGTTGGTGCAGGCCTGCATTCACATGCATACACAAAGACTGAAGTAATAAGTGATTAAATGACACATATGGTAATACTGCTACTGCATGTGGTTATGTAATATTGAAGTTGGGACATGCTTCTGGAGAAAACGATTGCACGGTGAGCATTTACTTTGATGACACAGTCTTAGACGTACAGTATAGCTAGTATGCGCTCACTCTAGTTAGTTTGTTAAAATATTTACTACAAGAGAGTCAGATGATCCACGTATACTGCCAACAATACAAAATAACTCCTGTTAACTGTAATCTGCGCATAAGTCAATGACTTTATCGATCAGCTGGAAATAGAATATGAAACAATAAATTGTTATGGACAGTAACTAAATACACAAAAACAAATGCTTTAGCAGCAGAGTTACAGTTACAGTGGACCCACTTACATCTATTTCCTGTTTCCAGGGTGAAGCAGAAAAGAAATGTCATTATGACATTCCCAGTCTGAACTTGTGACTGCTGCAAATTTTGATTTAATCACAAACCTCCAAAGACAGGCTGCTCGGAAAAGAATAAAACCACAATAACAGAGCAAAAGAGAGTGAAAAAGAGCGATAGAGACAGAAAGCTAGAGAAAGCAAAAGAGAATGAAACAGAGAGAGAGAGAGAGGGATAGAGAGTCAGGAGAAAGCAGAGAGTTCAACTATGGGGAGAAAGAATGATAAAAGGAACTGCCTGAAAAGGGGGTTCAGGAGATTGACCTGTGGGGCTTAAAATCAAATTGCAACGGTATTGTATTCCCTCCCATTTCCAGTACGGCTAGTAAGCTCCTTATTGATAGACGAGAGATGAGACCACCCATACCTGGGGCTCATCCTGCTGTCACCGTGCAGGCCGGGCACCGGGAGGAGGGAGAAATCACACAACGCATGTGGGGCCCTTTTCTATTTTGCAGCCAAAGCCAAATCCCCAGGGTGGGATCCCGCCTCGTCCCCCAACTCAATAAAATAATTAGCTTTTGGACAGCCCGGCTGTTAATCAAGCTGCTTTAACATATGCAAAGGCGAAAAGAGGAAGAGAAAAAAAAGATATATTCATTTTTTTTATCCGCCTTTTCACTTTGGCGAGCAGCGGCACTTTTATCTGTAAAAGTCGCTGATGTGAGTTTTTTTTTTTTTTTCAGATTTCTATAAAACATACGGCACAGCCAGATTGCTTTTTAATTTTATGTTTAGTCTACAGGAAGCCAGATTATTGCTCCCCGGACTGAGGGGGCTGAGAAGTAAATGAGAGAATCAGCACAAACTGTTTCGTTTCAAATAAATCTGCTAGGTGCCGGAGAGGGGGCGCGTCATGTGAAGATTTTGTTTAAATAAACTTGTGCTTTTTCCCTCTCTCCCAGATTCCCGTGTGTGTAATTGTTAGCTGTAAATGAAACATCTGTTTGGCTACGGCAGCCAAAGAATGCCCCAACAATTACATCGGCCCTCGGACAAATAAGCAACCATGAAGGGAGGCTGCTACTCTAAGATTGCTTTGGGAAAGTATTTATTTACAATTCTACAAAGAGATGCAGCCTAAAAAATAAGACAAAAGAAAAATGGGGTAAAATATCCAAATTCTAAACTCAAACAAGCTCCCACAGAAAACAGGATCTTATGCAAATGCATGAAAAGTGATGCAGAGGTGATAGGAGGCTGTCTGACAACAAGTGAGATGCCTCTTGTCTGTAGAGGCCTTTGCAACGTGCCCGTGTTGGAAATGGCACTAAAATATGGGGTGCTAATTTAAGGCCTGACACATTTCGGTGTCTAATTTTGCTATTGCTACACATTACAATCAGGAGGTTTCAGATATGTGTTTTACACTCACCCCTTTGGGGGATTAATCAGTATTTTCACACCTACTGTATATGAAGGGCAATTGGGCTTAACCTTGGATATGCAAATAGACCCCTTTCTATTCATGTTATAATCAAGTGTGTATTTCAGTTCAATTCAAAAGGTCACAAAGATGACTCATAATGTAAGTCACCAATAATGTCCAGGTAAGTTTTCTTGCAGTTTTGCTTAGACTGGGCTAAAATGTCATAATAAGATAAAGCAACATGTTGGATGAGATAGGCGGAGAGTAAAAACCAACTGTCAAACTCTCTCAATTCCTGGTGGTCAAACATCTCACAGCCATTCAAGGAATACTTTGAAAAAACAATATTACAGATGCACCTGCTGATAGAAGAAAACAAGTCAATGTGCAATAGTCAGATACGCCGAGGATGAGAGCACTCATAGAGCTCTTATCCTTGAGAGAGAATCTGTGAGAGCACTCATAGATTTTTCTTTGCAGCAAAATGCTAAATAACAACGACTTCTATACAGTCCACCAAAACAGAGAGAAACACGTGCCGGCCTCCCTCATCTTTTATATTTTCTTTCCATCCTCCTCTGGCCCCCGTACCAAAGCTCACATCTCTAATGCATGAGCCCATCGCCAGGCATTGTGGAGGAATCCAGCATCAACCAACAACGCGTTCAATAAAATATGGCGGCGTGGCGTTCAAAGCCATGCTAAACGCACCTGACATGGGGGAGAGAGAGAGAGAGAGCAGGACGTGCAGCTTTTGTCAGAGAGGGGGAAAGCGAGCAAGGAGCACATGAGAGAGGAGAGGCTGAGAGGAACTGTTGGGAGGAATATTGTAACTTTCAGATCATAACACTTCCACTGTGGCTCGGGAGCGATGACGGGAGACTGGTGGCGTGCACAGATCTTGCCTGTGTGAGCCTGTATGTATGTGTGTGTGTGTGTGTGTGAGTGTGTGTGTTCAGGTTGTTGATTTTTGGATGGCATGTGGTGTGATTTAATGCGCCAGTAACATTCCACCCTGATTAGTTTCGCCATCAATAAAGCGCCCTCCAGGTTTGACTACAGTTTGATTCAATGAATCTTAATACTTCAGAAACCCTGCGATGTACAGTTTGAACTCTGTGTAACCATTCAAGGCGCATAGCATTAATATATTTAGTATGACAACATTTTGGGACAGACTCAGATGAGGAGACAGATACCAATTGCACATCTGTATGGTAAATATGAAGCTGGAGCTAGCAGTTGGTTAGCTCAGCTTAGTTTTGCATAAAGACTGGAAGCAGCAGGAAACAGCTAGCCTAGCTCTATCTAAAAGTAATAAAATCTGCCGACCGGCACTTCTAAAGATCACTAATTGATTATCGTGTTTGTTGAATTCATACAAAAACAGTGGAGTAAAAATGACAATTCACTATATTTTACAGGAGATTACTGAGTTCACAGAGTCTCTGCTGGTTGGTTGGCCAATGAATATTCTGGCACATAACGCCAAAACACTTTGGCTTTTGCATGGATTACACAAGCAACATATAATGTATATAATTTATGTTAATTAGTGAGTTTCAGAGGTGCTTGTGGGTGGATTTTGTAACCTTTGGACAGAGTCGGGACAGCTGTTTCCCTGTTTCCAGTCTTTGTGCTAAGCTAAGCTAACCAGCTGCTTGCAGCAGCTACGTGTTTACTGTCTGTCAATCTTCTCATCTAGTGTCAACAAGGAAGCATGTGAGCTCACTTCCCAAAATGTTGAATTGTAACTTAAAAAAGACTGATTTAAAAGAGCAATTGGTTCTTTGAAGAACAAATTAGAGATGTCGTCCATGTTTTCATAGCTGAATCATGACATCTCGCTGCTTTTGGACACACTAGTCGTGTAGAAGTGTGTGTTTCTAGCCCTGTGTGTACGTATGTGTTGGTTACCGAGGTAGAGGGAGAACAAGGGAGACAGCTACAGCAGGAGAGATTGAGCACAGCGGACTGTGTGGCCAATGATGTCTGCAGATCATCATGTATCATAATTACCCGCAGCAGAAATTAGAGTGGGGATGTTGAAATTTCCATCATGTCTGTTTTCTTTGGGCCTCGCGCACCTAATCACCTCCAACGGAATGCGGCTGTCAATCATCTCATGACTCCTGTCCTCAATCCATAATTCCAGGGTCCCCTGAGTGGCGCTGCCTGCTGGACCAAACTGCCTCGCACTATACACACACACACACGTGCGCGCGAGCACACACCCAGCACACACTTGTGCACACAAAGCTATGCACTATTTCTAGAATTTACACGTACAGTACACACACTCAGCAAGATTAGCTAAGAACAAGAGGCTGAGGGCAAGAAGCAAAATGAAATAAATAAATAAATAAATAGATAAATAAATAAAATACAAGCTGGTGTTCTCATAAATTTTAGATGACAGGCTTATATTGATTGGGGTGTGTTTGAAACTAAACAAGTTATATCCATGGCCCAGAGCACTGAACATGCACTCTGTAATAATTATTTATGATATATTTGGAGAAGGGCCCAGTGATGTTTCGGCATAATAAGCTGGAGCAGACTGCAGACTGTAATCACCTGGGTTATCTCTCAGTACTGAACACCAAGACTGGATAGAAAGCTCGCTTCATGAGAAACTTTTCTTTTTTTCTGCAGAGCTGAGAGAAATAATCAGAATTGTCTTCCCTTGTGAGCAGATTTTGGGGTCACGTCAAGCTATTTTCAACTGAGGACAGGATGAAAAATGCCCCTCCAGATGATAGAGGGTAATCACTTGATTGAAATGACTTGACAGAAGAGATCTCCAGTCGTGTTCTTGACCAGTTTGAAGAACAGAACACCCAGAAACCACCCGTACATAACCGCGCTCCGTTAACATGTCGCTGCTGCGTCTATCAGAGGGCCTGAAGAACAATGGCAGATGCATGATCGCCCTATTTAGCCTGTTCTGTGTCACCCGGCAATCTCGTGTTCAAACCACAACAGCCTGATACCGTAGATGGGACCTCGATACAACCAGCCTTGTCAGAGGAGGCAGCAGCGCATGCAGTATCTGCAGTCTGATTTGCAAAATGGCCAGATTCCACTGTGTGTGTGGGAGTGTGTTTATGTGCTGATAAGCCCCGGGAAGATGAGACGGGGACCCGCAAGTGACAGGTGATGCACTTCACATTTAACAAGCTTACACTCCAGTGTGTCCGTACATACAAACAGGGCGTAAGTAGCTTGGAAATCAATGGCCTCCAAGGGGAAGAGCAGTGCCCCCACCTCTCCTCGCATTCCTTCATGTCTGGCCAAGGAGAGCTTCGACATTGCTAATCCATGTTTAATATCGAGGAACTGTGGCGGAGGAGGAGGAGGAGGAGGGGGAGGTGGGGGCAAAAACACAGCAACCGCAGATTTCCAATTTGGAACAAATAAAAAATTGAACAGTAATGTAACACTAATCAGGGGCTGTTGTTTACAGAGCTGTGACCTCTGCCTCCATGTGTGATGTTTTCCCATGGGGCCTTGGTGTGTGTGTATGTGTGTGTGCATGTGTCTAGATTAGACTTTGCAGTTTTGCCCTGTTTGTTGACCTGTTTCCTCCATCCAAACAAAGTCCCCACAGATCACTCGCACATGCTGCTCTTAACTTAACTCTGGCATGAACATAGCTCCAGAATGAGATGAGTTAGCGCCTGTTTCATTTGTGTGGGCAGTACCGTCGTTCCCCGGGTCATCCGCATTATTTGAGACGTCCCAAATTACTCTGAACAACTTTCGGATTACTCTGCCTCAAAGAACCACACAGGACAATGTTTTCCACATGTGGACGACCTTATTAGCCTGATCATCATCTCTAACATCTGAAAATATGATCATTATTCTGAGCCTAAAAACATGTGTGTGTCGTCCTACGGATGCCTCCCAAAGCAGCCCCGAAACTATGTTCTGATCATAAAGAATAAGGCAGATGATTTTCCAAACCCGTAAAAAGATCAAAAACAAAAAGACGATGTAAATCTCCTCTCATGAATATATTCTTTCATTCTCAAAAAAGACTAAATCAGTTCCTGAAAGAATTGCAAGCTGGAGTTTATAGCAAATGTTACAAAAACAGCAGTAAATAATGCATTTGTTGGGGACTATTTTCTGCTGCGGATTTGGTGTCTGTGGAATTGACTAAAAAACGACAGTGTCCAGCGTACAGTGCAGCCGCATAGCTCATTTATGTGTTTATAACCTCACCAGCTTTAACGTTGTGTTCTTAACCTGAAAATTCGGACTCACCTGGTCTAACACACACACACACACACACACACACCAGTCATGCTAGGCCACACACACACACACACACACACACATGCACCCAAACCCACAAGAGAGCTGGGGGAGGATCCTGCAGAGGTCAGTATGGCAACACCTAAGATCAAAGACTTCTTTGACTTCACAAGTGTGTGAGACTGTGCAACCGTGTGCGTACCTGCGTGCGTGCCTGCCTGTATGTGATCCCTGCGTGTGTGTGTGTGATGGCAGACAAGTAGAACAACTCCTCTGAACAGACGTGTTGTCTGCAGGAGTTAAATCAGCTGGGCAACAGAAGAGAGCGGCCTCCTGGCCTCTTGAGTTGGCACAACAAATCTCCCTTTTTTTTCCCTCTTTTTTATTCGCGTATTCGCCACATCCGCCCCCACCTGCTATCATAGGAGCAGAAACTAAAAAGCTCAAATTATCTGCCTCAACTGAAAGCCATGGTGAGATTTCCTTTGTTAATTAATTCCATGCCTGCCATTCTGGTAAACTCTGGATTTCTAACACGTACCATGTACATGTGTATCGCACGTATGAGGGGGGGGATAAAAAAGGAATCCTGAAAGGTTATGTTGCAGATAGGAGAGCGGTGGCTGCTGCTGGAGGAGGAGGAGGAGGAGGGGCTGAAAGTACAAGAGTATTCTTTTCCTCTGCCTCTCCTCTGGTTTTAATTGCAAGGTGCAAAAGTGAAATGGCTGTGCTATATGATAGTGTTAGAGGAAACAGGGGTGTCAGTGGGTGAGGGAGGTGGAGAGGGGATGATGGGCAGACAGCAGAGGGGTAGAGTGGTGTTGAGAGGTGGGGTGGCGGTGGGGGTGGACCCGGGGTATGTGCGCGAGCGTGTGTGTGTACGTGTGTGTGGAGGTGACAGACAGGAGAGCGAGTCCCCGAGGTGCACTCCGCGGAGCAATAGATAAAGATTCTCTGGGGAAATTTCTCTCATTAGTCCTCAGACACAGTTCAGTAATTCAGCCGTGTCAGGTTACAGTTTGTCATGAGACCCAAAAAAAAAAAAAGTAAATAAATAAATCAGCAGAAGAAACCATTTGTATCACCACTCTGCTTCCCTCGTTTGGACCTCAAAACCAAAAACCTTCATGGTTAGATGAGGTTGCTCTCTCACGGTGGAGTATTTTAAACGTGACGGCAGCAGGATCATTTGGCACCAGAGGAGGCTAAAGCGAGATAAATATGTCATCTGTCGGCACACTGTACTGTTTACCGGCGCACTGGAATAAGTACGATCAAGGGCTGAAGCCAAAGTGAGCGAAACACAAAGGAAGAGCTACGGTGTTGACACCAGAGATATAGCGGGAGTAAGAAAACACCCTGGCCTAACTGGGTAGCATATTAATCTTGCCACCAAACACAGCCTGCAGTTATCTCCTCCGCACAAGAGCTTCTTCAAGAACAAAAGAAGCTCTCCCTCAAACAGCGTTGCAAGTTTTGGACATTTTTATTACACTGTTAGCGGCATCAATTTTGCGCAACAAAAGGAGCCCCCCGCTTGTGTGTCACCTCCGAGACAAAGCCAAACCAAGACAAATGAATTCCTCGGCATCTGATTGTTTAAAAGGTGGCGTGAGGGGGGGGGGGGGGGGGAGGAGGAAGGGATCTATTCTTTTCACTTCTTGACACAACAGCACAGATACAACGAATGTGCCCTTTCAGAAGACAGAGACACCGGGTGAGACAGACACACGGTTGTGACAGTCGGGCTGAGGCGGAGGAGGGTGGGGGGGGCAACCAAATATATGAGTAAAACTCAATCCTCATATCAAGTTCATTATATTTTCAGCATTGTAATCAATAACAAAGACGTCTCTTCCTCCTTCTCTCTCTCTCCTCGAATTAATGAATAATAGAAAAATCTTGAAATTCATTTTCGAGCTCATATTTTCAGACCTGTGAGGACCATTAGTCTGAGAATAGATGCCGGTTGCTGATGGCCTTTGTCACCCTCTCCAGCTTCCTGTTACTCTCTGGCCGTCTGCATGCCTAAGCAAGGAGGCCAAGGCCTTTTACTCCATTGTGTCGGATGGAAAATGGAAGTCGGCTTCTGTCCATAATTGCTCCTCTGTGTCTGCATCATCTTTACCAAACGAGCAAAAAAAAAAAAAAAAAAAAGAGGCAGAAAGCGGAGACGCGAGAGAGCATGAGAGGCCTGCTTGCCCTCTGCTATACTATCAACCTCAACAGTCTATTATACCTGACGCTCCTCATCTCACTCATTATCCTCGTGGGTTAAAGGTCAGGCCGTACCCATCCCAAGTGGTCATTTAACTCTTCTTAACACAACAAAGAATGCAGATGACATCGCCGTTGCATAAAAAGGTTATGTGCAGCACAACCCAGAGAAGTCTCCGACGGCTCGCTCGGTGCATATTTCAAAAAAAAAAAAAAAAAAAAAAAAAAGGAGAGAAATAAGCGCTTCAGTTATGGCGCTCACCTCCATCCGCCGGAATGACCGGTGGTTCGCCTCTCACGGATCGCGGGGGAGAATAACAGTTCAGCCTTGTGGCGACCTTGGATATATCCTGGGCCAGAGCTGTTTTAATACAAGCACGGCTCCCACTTTATGGATGCCTTTGTATTATTAATACTATGAGAAATGAGAGGCGAGAGGTGAGAGACTGCAGGCTGGGTTTATGGATACCGGAGCGCCCAGCAGCGCGGTCCGGCCATGGGAGCAGAAGACGGCTGAGTCGTGAAATAATTCTGAAAACCACATAAACTTTGCCGTTAGTGAATGCTGAATAACAGAGGGGCTGTTCTGCGCTCGGGGCCACACACCAACAACATTAGAATTAACAAGGGCTCTTTTTAAATACATTTTATCGCTCTTTTGGGATTAACATACTGCTAATATATCACATCCTTCCTTTCCAGAGTCCTGTGCCAATGCTGAGTGTAATGAAACTGGAGTTGCCTGTAAATGTAATTCCTCGAGCAGGCGAAAACACTGATCTTCTTCAAGCATTGTGCCTCACCTCTGGACTCCAAAAACCCACAAAATAGAATTATTACACCCCAAGTAGTCGGGCTGGAGTCAGTCATGCGCTGCCGTTAGTCCTGCCTCTGCCTGTGATGGCACATTGATCAACTGCATGTCCTCAGGTGCTGCCGCGCTAGCCAAGCAGAAGCAGCGAGAGCTTATAAAACACTTTTAACCAAACTTCAGGGCAAACCGGGCTGAGGATAAGTGCACGTCAGAGGAGGGGCTGTGTGCGATTTTGTCCGCGTTTGCTCAACGGTGTGGGGATGTGGAACTCCGTGTGTTCGAGCCGCAGCACCTCGAGGCCAATCTGGGAAACAAGCAAAAGTGCTCGAAAGTGGGACAGCCCCTCGCCAAACGCACCGCACAACAACTTCATTTAGAGCGCCACAAAGTCGGCAGAAAGTCACCACATCGCAAGACGGCCTGGCGGGCAAAACAACAAATGAATCTTCCTTTTCATACCAGACTTTGGCTGGCATGCACACATTCATCAAGAAGTGGGTGATTCTGACCTGCATAACAAACCCAATACAGAACACACAAAGAGTGGATACTGTGAGCTTTCAGTGTGCGAGGAAATACACACAAGAGAGCTACGAGGGGGAGACAAAGACACAACATTGTAAGAGATTATGACTTCTCCCTTCATTTGAATCTGCACTCAAGTTGAATAAAGCTATTTATAGAAGTGGCTTTGGAGCTGCTCTGAGAATTATGTAAATTCAAATAACATATTCTTTATATCAGAGGGAAATTAATGAATGCCATATAATGTGTTTCTTGTAACAATGAACGAGTTTGAGGAAATTTTCTCCAGACCCTGATCTTGCAGAACAATGCCTTGTTCATGGACAATTAAAACAAAGAGCAATGGGGTTCTGCTGGGACGCAGCAATGAGCATAAATGTCCTTTATGGCGCGTGCAAATTGTCCCTTTCTTACGACGGTTGAGCAGGCTCGACCTTAAGGAAGAAGAATCATACAAACGGCCCTCTTCATCTCTCTTATTTTCCGTCTTTTCATGCACAGTGTCTTTCTCTCTCAGGGTCTTCTCTCACTCAGATTTCTCGTTCTGTTTTCACTTGCTCGTATCTTCGCTGCTACCTTTTTCAACTGTACATGATAGCTGATGGAATAAAACACCATCTTGGTCTTTCATCTTCTGCCTGCTTCCCCGTCTCACTTTGCACCGCTCGCTCAAGTCTTTACTGGCTCATAACGAGCCACGATTCATAGCACATTTATTTTAGATGCTATCTGGCGAATCGACAAAAAAATCGATTGGGCTTGTAAGATTTGTGTTGTTTTTTCAGAGTTTGTTTCGAAAAGTAACAGACAATATTAATGCAGCATCCTCCTATGAGTATATACAGAATATGAGCATGAACGGCCTCATAAATTGGCGCGTCAGTCACAACACCATGAAGCCACTCAATACTCAGGAGAAGATTTGTCAGATTGTAAGCACAACAACCATTCAAAATTGTAAAATATCACAGCAGGAAAAAGTGATATCACTTAAAGTGTGCAACATCTGTTTAGGATCGTCTGGTTAGGACAATCTTTTTTAGGATTTGAATGGCCAACATTTGGCCATTCTGCCTGATGAACAAGCGTAAAAATAAATGTATACAGCAGTTCGCTGGGTTGACCTTCAGGCCAAGAATCACCAACAAAAATCTGAGTAGACCAGTTTAGCCCTCAATTCTTCCTACTGATGAGAATGAAGCTGGGTCAACCCTGTTACATGAGGGGTCAATGACACCACCCATTTCAGACAAATTGGGACAGGAGCAACGAAAGTAGGCTCGGTAAACAGTTTTTCACACATGTGTGTCTGTGTGTGTGTGCAAATAATATGATAATACAAAAACTAAAAGCTAAATAAAGATTCCCAGGACTTCTGCTTATAAACTAAACCCTAAAAGGAAATTGCAACAGGTGGAGAAAACCACACTTTCAATTCAAGTTTGTTAAACTTATACCTAAATTGTCCCAAATAACAACTTTGTCAAACAGTTTTACAGCTCGTACAACATACGACACCCGCCCTCCTCAAACCTTTCAATTTGATCATGAAAAAAATACGGCAGAAAAATGGAGAACCTCGAGGAGAGCAACAGAGGAAGGATCGTGTCAGACGGGCAAAAGCTGCCATGTAAAGCCGCATAAGGTAAGTAAATATTAGGACTAACTGTAATACCTGAAATGTTCAAAGGCGAAATGTAAAAGATGGTTGGAGTGAAGACTGTGAAATCTGAACCTCCAACATTGTCAGACTCAAAAACCTGGCACTAAAATTACCCACAATACAACTCAACCATGGACAGTGGTCAGAGAGTCCGATATGCTATGCTAATAGCAGCTAATGTGGCCTCCAGCTGCTAGCCTCAAGCAGAGATGAGGAGTGGGCTACAGGGGTCTGGTGAGCTCACGACTTTTTAACTCCACACACACAATTTTTTTGACTCAAGTGACATCGCTGGAGGCAATTTTAGGATTGTAGGACTTGTACAACTGTATTCATAGATGCAGCAGATCTACGAACAGACTTTGAATGTTCTCCTTTTAAGACACAGTTGGTGTTCACATGCAAATATAATGGAATTATAGTTTCTTCTGTTTACATCTGAAGAACTTCCTACAGCAGTTCTGTTTATGTTAGAGTATCTAAAGGATTTGGAGAAAGGTCATTGTTTAATGGCCTTCTCCTTGACTGTTCAGACCTAATAGATGCACCGCAACATAGCAGCTTAGTTCACAGCACCTTTTTACGACCACAACTGTGGAAATGTAGCCGAGCAAATTGCTAAAATCTAATTCTTTCTCTGACATGTTACCGTACCCACAAATAGAAAAACACGTGACAGTGTTGGCATTTTCCTCTTCCCCACCTGGACTGAACATTTATGGCGCAATTTACGCTACGGAAGAATTAAAAACCTCTAGGGGTGCTGAAAACTGCAACATAATAATGCTCTTCTTTATGCTTCCATAAATTGCCTTCATTTACAGTAAGTAATTACGATTTGCATTCATTATAAAAAAAAAAACACTTTCATTATACGGATACAATAGACACTAATTATGAATGGTCTAATGAGAGCACCTTTTGACATTTAAGAGAAGGTAAAATAACATGAAGGCAGGGTGTGTTTTTCTTAATGAGTGTTTACTGTGTGCATGCCTGCTGACTGTACGTTCGTGCATCTATGCATGCATCTGTGTATTTGGAGAAGAGATGAAAAGGTTAATACAGATGTGCAAGCAGGGATGACAACGCCAGGGGCTCGGTGCCTGTCTGAGAGGTAGGAGAAAGCAAGGGGCCCTGAGACTTCTTTCTCTCCTCCTGTCATATGCATCTCGCTTCTCCCCCCCGCCGGCGTTTTCAACCTCACATCCTCTTCCCCTGGCTTTCTGAAGGAAACCATGCGACCTCCGAAGGCCCTCGCAGTCATCCATCCCCCTCGAACGCCGGTTAATTAACGACGGCACAGTTTAGGCTTTCACTAAATAGCTAGATGCTGTAATCAAACTGCAGCATCTGACAGACCCGTGATACAAGCTGCTAAGCAAAGAAAACCACTTGCTTGCTCGGAACAGAGCGGAGGGAAAAAAATAATTACTGTATGTTCAGCCTGGCCAATCCGGCGTGTGTGTGTGTGTGTGTGTGTGTGCAAGTGTTGTGTGTGATAAAGAGGAGGCCGCAGAAGAGAAACACTATTGGGGTCAAATCAATTGTTCACCGTTTGGTAGAGGAAGGGATACACAGAGAGCGACATAAAAGGGGACAAAGTCCGACTGACCAACAGCCAAGGAGACAAAAAGCAAGGACAGTGCGTGACCTTTCCCTTCAAGACCTCCCTAGACATCTCCAAATTGTTCCTATTGATAATCAACACCCTGAAAAGGTTACAGGAGGCATTCAAAATCATTCTTTCATAAGCTTCACAGCTCAACACCTTTCCTTTTCTTTTTCAACCTGCTTTTATATCGCTCACGAGGAAGAATGAGAAAGGAAAAGGAGTGGCGAAAAATATAATATGGCAATTTAGCTAAGTAATTACAGCATTTTACTCTCAACTACCAACCACCTACCCGCGGCTCTGTTGGCAGAGAAAGCTAATAATTCAATTTCTCGGTGACAGTAATTGTCAGCCGGTGTACCTAAAGGTCATATCAGTCACCCAAGAGAAAGGGAAGGGAGAGCCCGATGACACAATCACACAAGAGCAATTTAACATCAGAGCTAATGGGAGGAGTGCGGCTGTGATCGACAGAGAGAATAGCGGCGACGTGGAGAGCAGAGGAGTTTGATCCCGTGACAGAACGCTCACGTGATGTTTTGATGGTCAGAAGACAAAGCGTCCAAGTCTGAGAAAGTTTGAGAGCTTAGAGATGATTTCCTGTCGAGCGGCGTTTCTTTTTGTTTTTGTGTTTGAATTTGCTATGTCTGAAAAAGGAAAAAAAGGTGTTATATTAGCGTTACACATAGCTACGTAAGAATACAGGCATCGCTTTGTTTTCACATGGGCCAGCGAGGAATTTCCCTGTGAAGTCTCCATGAGTAGAAAGGTTTGCTTAGCTTGCCTTACAGGCGAGTAACACATATAAAGGCTACAGATGGGAAGTGATAAGGTCTACTTGATACCAATGCCATTATCGATTCTGCATATCAGTCCAAGTCTTCATCAATTCCATTATTAATTCCTGATTAATTTTCTCTGTGGGGAAAAAAAGTAGGCCTATGGCGGGCTTTTTAGGGCCAATGTTTTATTATCTCCAAGTTTGTCTGTCATCATCTAATCATCCGGGAATTTTTTTGGAATATTTGCATTTGTACAGCATTTCTTTTTATGGAGGTTTTTGTCTGCCTGTGTGGTGCTAAAGTTATTATAACATAAGATATTTACCTTTTTAACGCACATGCTGCTCAGTTGGGTTTAAGCCCATGTTGTGAAGAGAGATGCATATTGCATCTTGCTGGCGCCTCCACCCCGAATGATCATTTTACAGACATTGCAACTAGCACTGTCGTCACCTTTCTTTGTGAAAAGAAGCCATTCTTCCTCTCCGTCATGACTCCCTCCTGTTGCAAGTTTCCAGCTGCACAGATGCGTGAGTTTGACGTGGATTTGCAATGCGCAACTGTCACAAAAACATGCAACTGGTTCTCGATTCTCATCCCTAATGCAGGCTGGAAAAAAGCAGAATTATTTTCTGGTCCGTACTGCATGAATTTAAATCCTAAAAACACATTTCTAGGTTTTTTTTCTCTCTTTCAGACATATATCCTGTATAAATAAAGACAAATCAATAATAGATACCATAAAAAGTCAATGCTTCAGAAGGTATGGAGTGAGAACTGTGGGAGAGGTAACAAGAGGGCAGCCTAGCCTTTGAAGTAATTGACTAATACAGTAGCGGGTATTAAAGTCATTGAGTGCCAAAAGGGAGCAGGCAGCCGCTTGACCCTGAGCCACTTTGGACTAATCTAGCATTCAATCCAGCGTGTAATGACTGCTAGAGCTGTCAATCCTCTAGGCTCTCTTTCTGTCTCACACACGCCAACACACACACACGCACACACACACCCACATGAGCACTTCCACCCCTAAAACACACACGCACGCCGACATGCACACACAGACACACACTCGCATGCATATATATAAGCAAACCTGTCATTCCCTCTGTGTCTCAAGCAACGTAAAGAGAGTCTGCTGGACAGTTTGGTGTCTCAGGGTTTCAGAGGATAAAGCCAGCTCTCCAGCCCATCTCCACACATCACACTCTGGGGAAATCGAAGGTTTTTGGAAGGCCAGAGGAGTCTCTTTCTGTCCTTTTGTGACTCCACATATGAGTGTTTAATACAAATGTCTACAGGAAGCGCAAGGTTTGAGGAGGAAGTTTCTCTGAGGAAGGGGACTCGTTATAGAGTGGCACGGGATGAGCAATTTGCTTAACCCCTCCGCCTGGCTAGGTGTGTGTGATCAATATGTTTAATCCACACTGTGAAGTATGCACAAGGACTTCAGACATGATGGGAGAATAAGAGAGGACTTCAAAATTAAAGTCATCAATTGTGTCTCCTCTTAAGTTCTTTGCTTATTGTACTACACTGATTGTACTGCGCTGGGTATCAGTGCTATCATTGATATGTTTCGCTTGTTTAATAAAGGCACTTTATTATGCAGTGGACAAAAATATTTCTCCTTTAGCATTCATCACTTTTAGATTTTCTAAAGCATTTTTGGCTCAAAATAATTCCATGACACAAATTTCTGCATTTGAAGCACCCATGTGAGCTATACTTAAGTAGAATATTGAAGTGCTTTGCTTGAGTATTTCTACTTTATGCTACTGTACACTGCTACTCCACTATATTTCAGACAGTGGAAAATCACATCAATGCATCAAAAGCAATAATAACAATAATAATGCTGATAATTTAAGTGTATTCTGATGTCAATACTTTGAGACTTTTAGTCAGATTTGGAATGCAGAACTTTTACTTGCAATGGAGTATTTCTATTTTGTGCCTTAAGGATATGGGAACTTCCTCCATGACTGGCTCGTGTTAAAACTGATACACACTGAAAATTAATACAGTCCGGACAGGTGGTTGTTCACCGACAGCCATGGTGGAAAGCTGCTTTCATTGTTTAGTGGTTGACTGAATGGTTTGTTCTGGTTATTTAATGCACGACACAATACTTAAAAACAAGTTTTCAGTCACTTTTAGCCGCAATGTCAGATACTTTGGACAGAATGGATGAACACACAATACAAACAAATCATTCAGCACGAGGTCTGGTGCACATCAGTGAAGCCGCAAGCGATAAGACGTTTAATGAACACTCCTGCAACACCATGGGCGTCTATAAGGAGTCCGTCAACCATCCACTGACTCACTGCAGTGTCTGCGGTCCTATCACCACACAAAACGACACCTGTCACACTTCCTGAGCAGCAGCCAGAAAAAAAAAGAGAAAAGAAAGCGAAAGAAACAGAGGCACTTCACAACACTGTCATTGCCATTCATAATACGCATTGGCGTATAAAGAGGGCCATTAGGGGCCCCAACCTGGGAGCCATTAAATCATTTTAAATCGTTGTAACATCCCATTAGTGTCAGTGGTGGGACCACATAATAGTCTGTATTAGAGGGATAACCACAAGACGCTCCATTTGGACTGAGTCACACGGGTCCTCTCCCCTCCTCTCCTCTGCTCTCCTGTCCTCGTCCCCAGATCCTCACCTCCATCCAGAGGAAGCGAAGGGTCACTAGTGGATGGAAGTGCCAGCCCAGACATTGGGGACTCGAGTGGGGGTTTCTCCCCTGTCGGCTGTCGCTGCTGCTGCTGCTTTGAATCACAAGGATGAGGAGGCAGCTGCATAAGGAACATGGCGAAACCGCCCCGATGAATTAGGCATGATGCAGGTAGCCTGTAATAGGCCCATTATGCTGCCTTTAGCTGTGTCAATAGGAAACAGGAGAATAAACCTTGGGTTGTTTTGTCTGGGGGAAGGACATCTGCACCTGTTTTTGCTCGGTGTGCTTTCGGATGTGTGCTATAAAATTGGAAGTCCATGCACGAAAATAACTGTTCAGTAAATAAATTAGATGGAGGAAGCAATTATTGTACAAAACTACAGTACAAGCAGAACACACATCAAACAAAATGATACAAAACAAGCTTCAGAGATATCACAGGAACAAACACTGTATACATACATTAACCTGTAAATATATATATATATATATATATATATATATATATATATATATATAAACCCAAATATGAAGCAAGGACATGGTTATCTTAGCATAAAGAATGAAGCAGATGGAAACTACTAGCTAGTGGTTTTTTAATCTCTACCAAAACCGAAGTGCTCAAACCACCGTCCCTGGCCCAGTCAAGAAATAGTCCAAATAGCTTTTGTACAGATTAAACAAATGAGAAAATTGAGTTCACTTCAGAGTTGTTGCTAGGTAGATTTCGTTTCCTACGGTCAGAACCAGGGTAACTGTTTCCCCCCCGCTTCCAGTCCTTATGCTAAGGTAAGATAATAAGCTGCCAGTTATAGCTACATAGTTAGTGTAGCGAGATCAGTCTTCTCATCAAAATCCCAGCAAGAAAGAGAATCAGCCTATTTCCCAAAGCTAAGTCAACAGAATGATGAGCAGACCCACAGTAGTCCCACACATTTCACAACGCTGTATAAACCTGAAACGTGTTTTATATATCAGCCGCATGAGGTCACGTTTATTCATTAGAATCAATAATCAAACAGGGAAAGTTTCCATGCAGTTCAACATCATTACTGCTCATATAAATCACACAGGTGACACGGACCCCTGTAACAATACCAGCCAAAGCTGAAAATATGTCAGGCTATTGTGAGCTTTGAGAAAAACTCTGTGTAAAATATGCATCTCTTCACTTCTTTCTCTATTTTTCTCTGCTGGATGATAAATAGCTCATTCGGCAGACCCTTGGTGTGCCCTCAGAGTTCTTAAAGGAACAAAGCCATGATGAATGGATCAATGCCAGCGGTCCAGGAAAACAGCTCTTCCGGCTGATAAAAAAGATTTGCCAATGACAATTGGGGGACAGCGGTGACCCGGAGAGTGGGTCTTTGGGGTACGGCCCCCCCAGAGGGGCCCCGGTGATGGAGCTAGGATCACCATTAGGGGGAAGATTAAGTGGCCCCGGCTTCCTCTCTCACTTAATTATACATGCAAGCCCCCTCTGTACCGCCCGCTGCAGCACCTCAGAAAAAGGCAGAGTGCTCCTTTGTCTCAGCCACTGGCCGCCACTTTGATTTCTTATTGGCTGTCTCTCCTGACAACCGCCGGGCACAGGAACAACTCCCATTGGCCGAGGTGTCAGGAAAGCAGAGAGGGAAGGATAAAAAAGGAGAGAGAGCAAAGAGAAGAGAAAGAGAGAGTTGGATAAGAGACAGACAGCAAGGGAAGATGTGCGTATTTAGTTTTCATTACACTGGGAGCTTGAAGAGGATGGGGGAGGAAAAAAATGTCCTTGTCAGAATGGGAGTCTCTGGAGGTGCTGGGAGGCGTGCGGGTGCCATCCACCGACACTCAGCTGACAAATATGGAACCCCTCAAAATAGAGCAGTTCAAGCTTGAAAACAATGGCTTATGAATAAACAACAGGACCCAAGAATCCTGCTAATAAACAAAATGACACCACTAGGGGCTGGGGTGGGGGGTGGGGGGTGGGGGACAGGAGGGGAATGAGACGAGCTGAGAAAAGCCTGTGTCATATGCTAACAACATGCAAGAACACGTGACGATCATTACACTAGCCCCGGTGGCCCAGCTGGACTGAGCTCATGCTCGATTTCACCGGTCAAATCTCAGCTAAACCAGTTCCCGCTACAAAAGAACGGCCGATTGCTACAAACCGGGGCCTAATCTCTTTGCCAGACTGTTGCACACACTTTAAAGGCGCTGATCAGAGGCGAGGCGAGGCTACGGCGTGGATGTTAAAGCGCCTAAGTGAATCTCAATGATGATGACTTCCATCCATAGCTTTCTGCGGTTTAAAATCTCAATCCATACCACATGCATCCAGGCCAAAGTGTTCCAACATGTTGACAAGAAAAAAAACTGCTTTCCAAAGTTAACAGAGGAAACATATTTTTTTATATAAGAGGACATTTCAAAAATGGAACACTGAACACACTTTTAAGATCGGGTTGCGCAAAGGACAGTGTCAATAATTAATCTTGCAGGCAACTCAGCTTCAGTGTACTCATCATGTTTTAAGAACATAACTGGAGATGCTGTTAATATGTAATGGGACTGCAGAGATGCTTCCCACCCCCCGAGTTTTCACGGCAAAAACGGAGAAATCAAAGTTTATGTCCTGAGGCAACCTCGAATCAAACACAGAGCCGCCGCCGCAAAAATCTGGGAACATTTAAAATGGATTATTTGGTGTTAGTGGGCTAATAGCTAATCAATACATGGTCCAATGAGGTCCCAATGGTCTTATCCACCTCATCACATACAGTACAAGGCAGCTGGGGAAATAAAGAGGGACTTCAAAAGGAAGACTCCTAGTAAAGGTGGTAAGGTGTCAAAGAATCAGAATATTGGGGATTTACAGCTTTTTAGGAGGTTAATAACTATCTTTAATTAGGAAAGTCATGACAGCGAAACGGACACCAAAAAGGCTGCATCAAATGAACGCGTCACCTGCCGCCACATAATAAGCCCTGACATGAAAAAACCTACTGCTGATTTTAGCTTTCTGGAAATGGCATCACAATGTTGACTGGGAATCAGTGCTGACATGCAATCTTAGCCACATTAGCTAAAGCTGCTTTTAGGGGTAAAATCAATGATCAAACCAGCTGTTTACTATTCAAGCAGACCCAGTCAAAGCCCACGCAGGACAGAATGAGGGGAATGTTTGGTTTAGACTAAGAGGAAAGTTTGCAGAGAAAGTTACGAGCATTCACTTATTAGGGTTTTTTTTTTTTTTGGCATTTGCATGAAAGTGGCTCTCTAAATATTGAGAGGTTAACTAAGGCATGTCATTTTCAGAACATAAAATTCTATGCAATTCTGCATTAACATTTATGCCCAAAAGCTATCTATTATTAAATATAATTTGGGAATGATGAGCTGAAAGTGACATTAATGGCAGTAGCAAGATTGATATACTTGGACTCAAACTTAGACACTGGCGGGCAGGCACATGTACGCACCCGTGCACATGCATGGGCACACACACACACAGACACACACACACACACAGCAATACTGGAGTTCACTCCTTACCTGTGCAGTCAGTGCTAAAGCAGAGACTTTACGCATCACAATTTAACATCCAAATTTAAAAGGAGGTACAAAGAATGACGTTCAGAAAACTACTTTCAGATGATTTAAGAAACAGGATTTATGAGCATGGTTGTTTACATAATTCATAAGGTGATTATCACATTACAGCGCATAAATTATACCACTTTCATGATAATTCAAAGCCAGCACACAGTTGGCTGAGGTTTATTTAATATGCATTATAATCATAAATCAAAGTAAGCAACACTAATTTTGACACGCTGGTAGACTAATCACTGTCTGAATTCTATCATCAAACACAAATGCATGTTCCCATCTTAACCAGAGCCGCAGAGGCACGAGTGAAATCAATAGGAGAAAATCAATTAGAATGTGTTTGCATGTATGGATTGACACCTTGAATCATCAGTCCTATTGATCCTCTCCACTGTGATCTTCATAAAACCCATTTGTTCCATCTAAAGTTTGCACATGCAGCCAATACGTTGTTCTTTCTCCTCCCCCTCTGGTTTGCATAAACAACGGCAGAAGGGTCATAAAGAATAGATCAGAGGACTTAGTGAGACAAATATTCAGATCCTTCCAGAACGCACATTCTGCGGAGGAAAACAAAAATGACTGACAGGAGAGAAAAAAAAACCTCCTCAGAATCTGAGAAGAAAAACGGAAGAGATTTGCTGACAAAACAGCACGAACGCCGATAAACCGAAGCATGTTACTTTCAGACAAATTGAATGATGATACAGCTCTAAACTGCTAACCACCCCACCCTAAAACAAAAAGCCCTGATGAACATCCTTGTGACTGAACTGATTGCAGTTAATTATAAATTATGCAGCCATTGTGGGCCCACAAAAGAAGACATCCCCACTCTGCAGTCAGATGTAATTACCAAAGTCAGGCGCGCTCCACTGTGTGTGATCCATCCCTGACAGCCAACACTGACTGATGACCTTCCCCGGTAAAGACTCCCTCAGTTGGGTCAATGAACACATGAGACCCACCCACCCACCCACCATCCAGCCCCCCTATAACCCCTCCTTCCAAACTTCCTCTCTCTCAAACTAGATCTTAGACATCTCTATACCTGCTCAGACACCCACGTGACCTGTCCTTCAGGTACAAAGCTATTGACAATTTGAATCATCAAGCTGCCGTGGCTAGTCTGGCCTATCATTCACAATCAAGGGTTTATCACTCCGGGTAGCTATGTAGGGCAAAGAAATATGACTCCCCGTCAGCGGGTGGCAGAAAGGGTTGGGCTTTGGGAGTAAGGAGGAAGGGGAGGAGAGGGCTAATTTGACACAGCTCGCTTGGCTTGCCATAATTGCTCCGTCACTGTCAGTCCTTGAGAGGCCTACTCGTCGCACAATTTGGACACAATTACCAGCCGTTTACCGGTGGCCGTTATGCCCGTCGTCCCACCCCCTCCCCCGCCAAAAACCCCGCCCGTTCTCCCGTTTGGCCGGTGGCGAGGATGTGCCATGCCTCATCAAACGCGGATGCGGCCCATTAATGAACACTGTTAGCATTTCTCTTAAACTTCTCCTGCCTCTAATAAACATGCAGTGTTCCATGAAGGAGCATTGCCATCCTCGTGACATGATATTTATTGTCTGTGCCGGTGGGAGGGAGCGAGGACGGGAGGACAGAGGTGAGGGGAGGGGTGGTTCGGTGTGAAGAGAGATATATCAGTGATGAGTAGAGGGGGGGAAGGGGAAGGGGAGGGGAGGTGAACAAAGACAGATGAAGAGGAAGAGAAACAGACTGGAACATCTCTTTCTGCCATCCCACCGTCAGTGGCTACCGCTGCATGTGCATGTGGATTCACCTCAGGGCCATACTGTAATTTTGCCATTTGAATTTCCACAGTAAACACATGACAAAGGGCTGCGGTGTCAGCACTTTGTCAGAGCTGATGAAGTCCTTGTGTGCAACGTCTACAACTGATCTTTGAACGGAAAAAAAGGGAGAACATGTATGAAGGAAAGAAACATTGTTTGCAGTGAAACAGCTGCAGCAAAGTGACATACAAAGGATTGTTTGAAAGTAACCCAAAGTACTGGCATGTGACGACTGAAAACTTGCTTTTTCAAGTCAGCAAAGTATCACAATGCGTATCGGAATATTACGGTTTCATATGCAGCAGTTAAAGTACGTAATTACTAATTTTCGAACTTGTGGATCAGGTTTCCTCGTGCATGCCCTCACACACATGCTCACACAACAAGGTCACACTCAGCAGGAGCGTGACATCATTCCTCTGCACTCTGACGCCTGTTTTGTCGCCACTGCTGAACACAAGCAGAGAGGAAAAGAGGGGAAAAAAAGTGAGAGGCTGAAAGAACGAGATAAACAGCAGGCGGGACACTTGTGGTGACCTGATGGCGTCTGTGTCCTCTAAAAAGTCTCTCGTTTCCACTTCTGGCCCCGGGGTGGCCCCGCACATCGCGGCGAGGGCCGTCGTTTACTAAACGCGGGGTGAACGAAGGGTGGGTTCATCATCTATCATTGTGCGCCTGCCTCCGTTTCCTATTCTGAAGTAATAACACGCTAAACAGACAGAGAGAGGGTGGTCACTTTGGCAATACTGTATACACAGACACACACACAGGCCGAAGCACACAGCTGCTCACACACGTACAGGAATGGGTGCGTGTAGACAAGGTGTTCCAGTGCACGGGGATAAACAAAGCAGCAAAGAGGCGATGATCAAGCATCCACCGTCTCTGGGGACAGTGGCCTCCACGAGCACACACTCTCCCTTTCTCCTCACCTCTCAGACCTGTGGAAAATAATGAAGCCCAGTGCAACTGCAGTCAAAGGCACAAAATGGCCACTCATTAATAGCCTGCTGTCAAGGGGGCCATTATGACACAGCTAGATATTAGAAATGACTGCTGAGGCCACTGATGATAAACAAATGAGGGAGAAAAATGGAGAATTTGCAGCGAACGTTCAATTACTTAGAATGTACTGCAGTATATTTGATGTTGGAAAGCGTTATTGTCTTTGTCGCGTATTTCGATTTGCATAGCTTTAAAATCTGCGGGAAAACGGCACGTTGCTTTTCTGTGCGGCTGGCTAACGCAAAGGAGTGTAAAAATGAACAAAAAAACAGAATAAAAAGAGGTGCTAACTCAGACGGACTCCCATACACTAACACATGCACACGGCACAAACAACCCTGGCAACAAAGTCAGACTTTTCATGTCTCTGTGGAGATAGGAGCTGGCATCGTACTAAGTGTTTGGTTGCTCACCGAATAAACTCATTAATTTGCTTAATTACGAAACTCCCTATCAATTTCCCCTCGCTGGGAATGCTCAGTGAAGCTCTGCCGCAACATAACACATTTAAAGGCTATGTTCTCACTATCACATAATAAACAAACAGAAAATACACCAGGGCCTGATTAAAGGCCTTTACACTACAGAGGAGGAGAGAGAGCAGGCGGTGTTTGTTTCTCTGCTCACAGATGAAATTGTTTCAGCTTGTTTTTGACAGCTACAGCTACAGACGTGCTGGCTATTATTGGGGGGAGAAGGGCTGGTTGTAATAATTAAAGCACGCCACTAACCTGAATAAATTAATGCTTCCTCTGTGTGTTTGTGTGTGCGCTAGTGTGTGTGTGTGAACACGAATGTGCAACTGCACGCTCAGACGGGCTTTGTTCGTCCTGATTAGTTTTTGTTTCTTGTGCTGTTTGTGTGCTTGTGCGTGCATGCACGTGTATCTGTGCGTGTGTGTGTGAACGTTTGAGTGTATGATAAAAGTGATGCACGCTGTATTGTGATGGGGGAGCTGTTTGCTTCCGTCTCATGGCTCACAATTCTTATCTCATGAATACAAATTAAAAGTTTTTAAGCCTTTTACTTTTCTTTTTTATTTTCCATTCTAATTACAAAGAAATAGGGGTTAAGGCGGGAGCGAAGCGTTTTATTCGACATAGTGCAACTAACGCTCCAGTCTCAGGATGTTACCGCAATTACAGTGGCAGCCTCGTCCTATATTCATCTTCTATGTACTGTGGCGATTCTGCATCAGTAAATGCTGTCAGGAAATTTTAAAATAATTGATGACTGTTCTACACTCAACATGTGCATCAGACTCATAAAATGTACAGTTGGAAAATCAGTCACTTTAACTGATCACTTAGCATCATATGTTAATGTATCCAAATAAGCTTCATTCCACAATGATATTCTCAGTATTCCAAAATGCTCCTGTGCCAAAGTAACTGCTTGTATTACAGTAAAACTTCATGAATATTAATACATATTCATTTTCTGAAGTCCTTTACCCACACAACTAACTCTGTAGATGACATCTCTACAAGCACAACAAGCATGTTTTATTCAAAGCCAGATCTGCAGCACACTGAAAAGACATCCCATCACACGTGCAGCCATATCTTGTGCCCTATAAAGCCAATGTCCCTTCAGCAGAAGCTCATCCCTTTAACCCGCAGTGGTGGAGCAGCAGCGCGTTTAGCCCTGATGTTGACAATGACAGTTGAACTGGCGGTAATGAAAGGAAACATGTTAAAACACACTGACACATATGCATGTGCTGCACTGTTTACACGCATGCACAAGCATACCAGTACCTACACATGTATGTCGTTATTTGTATGTATGAGACCCACATTGTCTCTCTCACACACACACACACACACACACAGGGGAGGTTGGGAGGCTCTCGTCAGACAGGGTAAATCCCATTATTTGGCCCTCATCCCAGAGAGTGAATTGAGAGTCAAGTAGGATGCATGTGGTAACCACAATGAAATTACAGCTGCTGTGAGGCCGAGCACTGCTAATGCACCCCCATTGTGTCCTCGAGTGCATCTAAATAAGCAGGGGTAAAAGGCAGCCTGTGCTAGGGCTGCCGGGGTTACAGCGTGTGTGTGTGTGTGTGTGTGTGTGTGTGTGTGTGTTTTGAGGTAAATGGAGGTCTGCCCATGATAGAGGGCTGTATTTAGGCTTGATGATGGGTAACCTGTGGGGACCACCTGATGTGGCTTTGTTGTACGTGGTTTTATGAGGTTGAGTGTGAGTGCAGATGTTTATGTGTGTGCGCAGGTCCAGGATATTTTCCCCGTCCCACTTAAAAAGGAAATGACTCACTGTCAGCGTCTACCTGTAACTCACAGCCTGCATGACAGTGATGCCAGACAAATGGAGCAAAAGCCCTTTGTGATATTTTTACCTGTAATAAACCTGCAGGTCTCTCATGTCCTGCACTAGTACAGAACTAGGCCGTAGATCACAGGCCTTTGCTCCGAGACAGAGACAAATTCCTCTGGATTACAAACAGCCACACTCTCCCACAGCACAGTAACCAGGACATCAGCCGGGGGGGGGCGAAAAAAGTGAAGGAAAAGAGGGATGAGGGAAAAAAAGAAAAACACTAAAACTGTCAGTTGAAGATGCAAAACAGAGATCCGGATCTATCCATTATGAATGAGATATATTTGAAAGGTGGAGGCTGAATATGAACAGTGAGGAGGAGGAGGACACTCACTTACCCAGCATACCCGGCAAACGCTTAACCCTCTCACAACCCCGACACCCCCACACCCCCGCCTTTCCCCTCAGCGCAAGCTCCGGTTCATCAACAAAAGCCTTTGTACAGTCAACAGTGCTGTTTTTATTCATGTTACATTTATCCTCAGAGCTGTCCATCAGGCGCGGCAGGGACGGCTGATCTAAAACAGAGCCTCGCGCTCATGACAGGAGGATAGAGCCGTAACTCTGGAATGCTTACCTCCGCTGTTATTTGGCCCGCAGAGAGAGCGGGAGAAAGGGAGATGGAGGGAAGAGAGAGATACACAGCCTAATGACAACTACAAACACAGGCGAACCTTTGTTCCAGCGCTATAAAACAGCAGACTTCAGTGGGATTGCTTTAGCTTCCACGGGCCTAATCAAACTTGTGTTATTTAGACTTCAAACATGGCCTCCAAAGACAGACAGGGAGCGAGCTAGGTGTGTGTCTCTTGCTAATAGCTGCTAGCATGATTCGGTTAAGCTGCTTATTTCCGACATAAATAATGCATCCAGGCAGATGCGCTTGACTTTAGTTGAATATGAATCGCTCGCGTGATTGACACCGAGGTTTGTTGAGCGCCGAGTTGATTCTACAGTCTCACCTTTGGAAATAGGCCTGTCTCATTTAATATCCCCTATGTTAACATAATTATGACAACCAGCACTGATTCATGCATGTGTCTGTGTAATATCCATGACAAAATTAGGCTACTATTTTTTTGAGGGGGGTGGGGAGCAGGCAGGATAGATTTTAGTCGAGTATCAAAGGCAACTAGATTGTCTGCATGTTTAACAGCTAAGCCAAATCAAATCAGAAATAAGAAGACTATCTTCCGTTTAATTCTGGATACTTTCACAAGACGCCCGACTTAACCACCCACAAACCCTGCCCCCTCTTAGCCCCTTTTTTTACAGTCATTGATTCCAATCAATCAACGCTAATTAAGCAGGCACCTATACACATATATGTCATATGCTAATAGGGTAATGATATGGGCATTTAGTTGGTGCTTTAATCTTATGCTACTTGCAGCTAACACATAATGACACTCTCTACCCAGCCATGGGAATATTTATAAGAGACCACTGAGAGCATGTGGACACACACACACACACACACACACACACAGGCTGGTACTTCACACCAGCTCACTGTGTTAAACCTTATTTACAAGCTAACAGCTATAACCATTACAGATACAGCGGCGGAGAAAGCACATTAGGTTCAATGGGCCAACAGCGAGTAATCCAAAACAATAAAATGTAAATTTGAGTCAGTCTCACACACTGAAAAAAAACACACACACACATGGCTCGTCTGCAAACAGATGAACATCTCCGTGATACAAGATGTTATTCACCCAATTCTGTCTCTTTTAAGACCTTGGCGCATCAAGGATGGAATGTTTCTCATTTCGTTTTTAATCCCCCCTCAGTGTTAAGGTGCTGTGGATAAATATATTGCAGGCTCCTTCTCTCGCCTCACCCACGGCCCTCCCCATCGGAGCCAAAAATTAGCACAGCGAAATGGCTCACAAGTAGCTGAAAGCCAGCACTGGAGAGACTCAGTACAAATACATATCCACAACTGGCCAAAAGTTTTTGAATGTTATCAGTGTATTTTGTGAGCTTGTAAGTTAGTTTCAAATGCATTTTGCCACTTTGGTTTTTCCAATACAATCAGAGTTTCTCGTCTGCACCTGACCACAGCTACAGTACAGTAGCAACATGGCAACACAGGCTCTGTGCGTTCTACAAAATGTAACCGCAAACTCCTGCAGTGTCGTTTTATCCTTCTCCTTGCTTTCATTGCATTTTGTTTCTAATTGTGCAGAGAGTTAAAAGCCATGAGTTGGATCCAAACTCATGACGTCACAAATACACTGTGTGCTCATTCCCCTGCTGAGCCAGCAGGATGCCTCGGGCCGGTGTACTTTTTCCATGACAATACTGCGGAGAGCTTGAGGAGGGAAGGGAGACTGAATCTGTTCCAGCAGGAAGCACTTCACCGGCTACGCTGAGTTGTTATGACTGACTGGGGCCGTGCACGGAAGACAATTTGACGTACACGAGTTCAGATTTACATCAATTAAAGTGAATAGTTCAATTTGAATGTTCACTACGATGACAGACGGTGTTCTGAGTTGTCTAGAAAGCCCTATTTTCTTATCATAACTGAAAGACTCGCTAATGCTTGTTCCTTCAGGTCTGGCCAGCCTCATTTCATTCAATGTCCAGATTCTGGATGCAGCAGCAGGTTTTTTTAAATGAAAAGTGAAAGTGTCTTTTATGTTATTCTCCTGTGTGGTTTATGTTGTTATTTTGGCTGGTTTAATTCACTTGCTAGCAAATACCTAGGTTACTACAGTTAAGCTGAAGCTCACCTCGACATTAGGCGTTCAGGAATCCTGATGTAAATCCCTCTGCTTGCTCTGAAAGATAGTCAAGGTCAGGGAAGAGCAAACGTAAGATCATCATTGGACAAGCAATGTCGTCATTAGAACAGGCATGCAGAAAAGTTTTCTGACTTCACAAACACAACTAATCACAAGCTCTGTCCTTGCAAGCCCTTACGTGGGTCTTTGTTTCTCGCAACAACCTGCCTCCGTGCAGCACATCTCCTGCGCCACTCTGTTGTGTGATATGTAGAAAGAACCTAAGGTAAACTCAGTGGTGTTTGTAAGGGAGTTCTCTCTCATACTCCCAAGCGATCAGTATTTGATCTTGTTTAGTTCATTATTCATCTTGAGGGAGCCGGTTGTGACTTGTGGATAAATGCCATATGAAAGGCATTGTGCGCCGAGGATGCATCCTCACTTTTATCCTGGCTCCCAAAACAGATCAATTAGTAAAACTAAACAGTAAATTATTAATCACATTGCTTTGTGTCCCCGTTCCATCACCGGAAGAAAACAGTTCATTAGAGAGGGAGAGAGAAGTGGAAGTGGGAGAGGTGGGGGGGGGGCAGCAGCGTGATTGAGAGGGACTTTAAACCGAGCTGATGCTGTGTGAACATTTGAAGAAAAAAGAGGGAAGAATTATCAAGCATGTCCATCATTCCAGGTAACTTCCAAACGGCCCCCACCGTCCCCCGGCCCCTCCTAAAATGACGTGCACTCATAAAATGGGGTCAAGCAGTGGAGGAGTTCAATGTCACAGCCATCATATACATTGCCCGTTGGGGTGCGTGTGATTAAAATAACACACAGGGATGTTTCATGTCATGGTGAGCAATCAGACCATATTTGCAAAAATATTCAGATCAGATGAATTTTAATGAGGTGTACACTCGAGGGGGATACCGCTGCCAGAGCGCTGGGGATAGAAGGTGGAAGCAAGCCCGTCCCCTTATTTGCCAGAAGACAGCAAGGTACATAAACTTTTTTTTTTCTCTCCCTCTACCCTTAGATGAAAAAACGAGACAGATCCAAATTCAGGGGTCCACTCGGTGTTCAGATTGCTCTGCTGTTCTGAGTTGGGCAATTTGAATAAATTATTCCGAATAAGTAAAAAAAAAATCGCTCAGTGGGGTTCATTTTGTGAGAAATTATATTTTCGCAGGAAAGGTTAATTTTGAAGGGAGCTTGAATGACTGAGAACTGGGGGGGCTGCAGAGGGAGAGAAGGGAGGAAAAAGAGGGAGAGAGAGAGGAAGGGGAAGAGAGGGAAAGAGAGGAACAGGCAGTGAGAGAAAGAGAAATAGAGGAGGGGGAGGAGGAGGAGGAGGGGTGGGGGGCAGGAACGGTGTGCTGCACGAGCAGCATTGGGCGTCGAGGAGGAGAAGGGGGCGAGAGAGGGATGGAGGGAGGGAGCAAAGGAGGGAGGCAGTTATTAAAAGCGATTGCATTGCCTCCCGGATGTCTCAGGAGAGCAGAATCAGTGGAGATGTTAAACCTTGCTTGACACCCCAGTTGGATAATTGTGGGTGTGGGAGCTAATCAGCGGAAGATGTCTCCTCAATTTAAATCTTGTCAGTTAGTGAAGATTAGGCCCTCCTGTCCCGGCCACCATTAGCTTTGTTGCATGTCAATGCGCCGGTGAGGGTGTCCGCCTGGTCCAGCAGCAAGGGTAAAAAAGGCAAGCGTGATGGAAACCAGCAGATTTATTCCAGCTAAAACCAGTATGGCATTTTCAAGAAAAACCCATATGAGGGGGAAAAGGGAATTTATGCAGCCTTTTTGAAAATGCATTTGTTACTACTGACCTAACAGGGGGACCCTGTGGAATATGAAATGTAGTGCAGGGATGTGCTCCAGATTTTTCCGCAAGAAAAACATCGTCGTGGTAGTTAAATATAATGTCGTACACAAACTAGAGGCCAGGGAATCACTTTAGTGTGTGTTTGCCGAAAATACATAAAATTAAGGGGAATTATAATTTCAGTAATGCGCAGACCAACCGAAGTCATTAAACGTATAACCACACTGTCCCTGCGCACACGCTGCATGCTCTGTTCAAATGTTGCATTATGGGATAAATTTGGGTTGAAGGAAATCATAGGATCCTGATGTTAAGGCTATTCAATGACTAATAACCTGTGACAGTGTGATCTCATTAACAAAAATGTGGGGGTATAATTTTAACTCCGGTTAAAAGGAATGATGGGTGGAGGTGGCTAATTCAGAAATGCACTGTAGTGAATTTTACAGCTTGAGTCTGGCTGGCTGCAGGCCACGGGCTTTGCACCCCCCCACACACACACGGTAAATATTTGTAACAGATTTTTCCTGCAGGACAATGGCTCCTTTCACTAAGCAGGTCCTGTAACCTCGGAGCGAATACGAGGTCAGGGCAAATAAACAAGGCAGCCGTGCCAAGCTGAGCGGCTCCACTGATTCCTGGGCCGGGCCTGCCGCATACCAGGGCCCTCTGCTCTCTCCTCCACCACCGCCGGAGCCTGAGTGCTGACAGATGTTTCAAGCACGGCTAAAAGGGAAAGGGGACGCTGAGCGAAAGAAGACGAGGGAGCTTTACTATCCCTGGCTCGCTTTTTCTCCACATTTCCACATCTTCCTCTTCCCACCTTACCTCGGACCAATGTGTCCGCGTTTTCCAACACAGCGTCCGACGGCCAAAACTGTGAAAAAGGAATCAGAAAACGATTATGAGCTGCCTCTGTAAAGCACCAGTATGATCCACAGTGAGCATGTGTGTAACCTGTGAACTGGGTTATAATTAACAGCTGCACAGCCTTGTAGTCTGGGGTCAAGAACCCCTGACTGCACGTGTGTGTGTGTGCGCGTGTGTTTAAATGTGCCTGAGCAAGAGAGAGAAAAGAGAAAATGACACTGCACTCTACAATTAGTGGACTTGTCTCCAGGTATTTGTGCGTGTGTCGATAAATGCACACACTTAAGGCTTTTCCTGCACGACTCAAAAAATCCTGATGTTTCAATAGCCACCCCCCCCACCCCCACCCCGACAGACCACTTCTGTTCTGTCGAAGCGGTTAATATCAGCAGCCTCAAAGAGCGAGCTGCCGGCGGCTACCGCAAGGTGTAACGAGTTCAAGGCCCCACTCAGGCCCGAGGCAGCAGACGGTAAACAGTTGTTGCCGGCTGTTTTTTGAGGAGCCCAGACAAAGCCTCTCTGTGTGAGAAACAACAGCTACAGCTGGGCCGAGCAGAGCAAGACATCGATCCATAAGCTCGTTCCTTTACACCCCTCCGAGCACTCGTCTGGCAGGCAGCAGGAGCAGCAGTGCATGCCAGAGCTGAGCACTGCAGTGCAAATATATATATATATATCCATCTTAAACCAGCCATTTAATATACTGTTCAGTCTTTAAACCTTATATTTCTAAAAAAAATAAATAAAAAGGAAATGGTAAATGTCAGCAGACGGTGACTTGAGGTTTTTAATTCAAATGCAGGTGAAAACTGCATTGGAATAACAACAACAATTAAGAGCAGCATTCACCTGTTTGAAGAAAAACAAGATTTCAGCTATATTTTCGCTGCTTTACATTTGTATTTTTTTAATTTCTCATCTTGTGCACCAAAATGACAATAATAAGTGTTTCAGTAATAGAAACTGTATTTTTTTTTTAAGAGACAAAAATTGCTCAAGGAAAATATACCACCGGCTTTCTAAACAGCAATAGCTGACAAACACGTGTAACTTTAAAAATCCATTTATACCTCGAGTACTCTCTTGAAATCACATTGGCCGTGAAAGACCCCAGTTAAAAGTATCAAAGAGGGGAGACAAGAGACTGGCGTTTAATCTAATCTATGTTCTAATAGTTGGGGAGACATTAATTATTGATAAGGCCGGCAATTGATTGGTTAATAAGATAATGTAATTGAGAAATGAAAATCATCAGAGTTGAGTGTGTGTGTCGGCTCCAATCCGAGCCACATGGGGGGGTTGTGGTAGTGGAGGGGTCTTAGGGGATTGCCCCTACATAGGCTTCCATCATTACTGCCACACTATAAAAGCAGAGTGGTGATTAAAAGGACTTGATTGATTTGACTCTCATTGGGATAAGCTGTCCTCGTTCCGTCACTGGGCTCCGCCTGCGTAAAAAAAAAGTGTGTGTATGTGTGTGTGTATATATATAAATGTACTCAGTGTGTGTTGATGCATAAAATCAAATAAAATAATTAAGTCAAGATAAATTGGAGCATATTTTATGTTGTAAATTAGCTTTTCTGCGTGTGAATTAGCAAAAAATATGAACGAATAAGTAAACACCTGTATACCTTTATATTAGATTTCAGTTGGAAATACATATGGTTGTGTGTATAGGAATTGAATATATAAATCTACTGAAGCATAGGGATTGCAGCTCAGCTGGTGGAGGTATAGCAGTGTGTGTGTGTGTGTGTGTGAGTGCATGTGTGTGTGTGTGTGTGACGGTGTATCCATGTCGTCAAGAGGTGGCCCCACTCCCCCAGTTTTCACTCGCCTTTTGTCTGCACTCTGTACTGTACTCTGCTGCTCAAACACACACGCGCGCACACACACACGCACGCGCGCACACACACACACACACACACACACACACACACACACACACACTCTCAGCTCCAACCCACCCTGAGAGACGGAGACAGACCCTGCCGCCTGACACAAAAGCTATTGATTTTACTATCTGCTGCGATGAATGATCTTCCTTAGCCAATTTCTGAATTTAGAAATGAGTTCAATACTAATAATGATAGTGGAAGGATTCTTTAAACTGTTCGAGTTGAGAAGGGGGAAACCGAGAGCGGCAAAAAGAAGGAGAGAGAGAGCGGGAGAAGAGGAGGAAGGAAGTGAAGATTTGTGTGTGTTTGGCTTTGGAAAAAGAGAGGATATGATTTCTCGCCATGGGTGAGATTAAATAAAGATGACACCAATGGTTTTAACAGTCTAAATTACTACGTTCTACCCTCAAATACAATTACTCGTATTTGGCTTTCCTCACTGGGCTGAGAATGGAATAAGTCAGTGGTGGGATTTGTCTTTTTTTGGTATATATATATATATAATTTTTTTAAAGAACTCCCAACTTTTATATGAACAGTTTTCATCCACCTATTTTCAGGCACCGCTCTTCTGCTTTTTATGATGCAATTTTCAATGTACAGCATTCGTGCGAGCTTGCTCCTTAATCCATTCATATATTTCATGCGCCATAAAGACACAACTAGTTCAGTTTCTATTTTGCGTCGCACAAATCTTCCATAAAATAAAGAAACAGGCACATAAATATTTAACACGGCCTCTGTTTAGATGGGGGAAAACTATTTATGTCAAATTAAACAACAGACATGCTGAGGTGCTCACCAGGAGAACGCAGCAGACTGGGACATTTCTTCTAATATTTCATTTCTGGGTGCACATTATTTTCCCGGTTATTCAGAAAACTGCCATAAAACACGTGGAACAGCCATGTTAAACCACGCATGTGGCGATCATGCAGTAAAAAGTGGATGTGTGTGTGTTATAGAAATACAGATGGAGGTGCGTGTGTATGGGTGTACGTGCAAAACTTACATCTTGGGCATGTGACTTTATGTGTTTGCATGTACGAATGTTTGCATGTGTCTCTTGTATTTGGGCAGGCAGGCAGCGGCTTGGTGGGTCGGCGCGTGTTAATCGGAAGCCCCCGTGCCCCGCGGAGGTGTTAATTCAACCCCCTGTTCGAGAGAGGTGTAGATTAATAGATAAGGGAGGTCTGAGCGAGGGTCAGAGCGATACGGCCCTGGCTGTGTTCGCCAGCTTGTCAGACACCTGCCTGGACTAAGCCGCTGGCTTCTCCCTCCGTTGTGCGCAGGTGAGAGGTCAACCATTTACCCAGTTCATTGCTCTCTCGCTCAGTTTTCAAGGTGGGGTGGATCTGCATAAAGGCTCTGGCATCTGTATGCTTCGCAGGGTTCGCCTGCGTGGGGGGTCCTGCACCATGAGGTGGAGAAGCGGACAGGCGATGCAGGATCTGCCGCAGAGGATTACTGTAAATATACTTTGAGACACGGGGGGAGATGAGGAGTGGTTACAATGCTGGAAATGCGGCGGATTTTTCTTTTTTTTTTTTTTTGTCTTTTTATTTAATTTATTTTGTGTTTAAATCTGATTCCGGCTGCACGGCAGCGTCAACCTTAACACGGGAGAGTGTTTTCTTCTTTTCAGGAATTTTCTTGGAGGACAAGGAAAAGATCCTCGGCAAACAGAAAAAGAATAAAAAAAGGGGGGAAGAGGGATAAAACGGTTTGGGGGGAAGGAGAAAAACGCATGAAACATGAAACTCTGCAAATTTGACTTATAACAAGCAAAATTACACCCTGCTGTCATTTAAATTATGGCTGCCCTCTATAAAGGTGTCTTTTAGGTGCATTAATTGAATTCGGCACTATTTCCCAATAATAATCTGTAAAGTTCAGCCGTCCATCCTTCATGAGATCCCTGCCGCGTACCAGAGGAGTATCTATTTCAGTGGCTTAATTTATTTTCATGATTCGCCGATAATGACGGCCATGCAGGCTGTACATCAGAATTAACCTTCATTTCACTGAGGTATATTACGATGACAGTCCCCGACACATTTCACCTACACAAAGGGCATTCTCTCCCTCTCTCTCCCTCTCCCTCACCCTCACTTTCTCCCCCTGCCTCCTCTGTCGCTGCCCCTGCTGTATAATCATCCTCGGCAGACCAAGATTGTTTGATAGCCGATTAATTTTCATAGGAAATCAAGTGGCCAGCTCTTTCTCTCTATCGCTCTTTCTTTATTTCTCCCTCTTACGCCCCCCCAGCTCCCTCCCCTTCCAAACACATACACACACTTCTCTCCAACGATGGTGAGCAGTGCTTGTGCTTGGTGACTTTTCCTGTCAATTAGGTGTTTTATTTAATCTCATCTAACTTTTTCTCTCTAATAAATTGCATCCCACCCCCCACGCCGCCGCTCCGTTTCTGATATCTCCAGCGTGGTTAATTTATTTTGGACGATGCCGATGTAACAAAAGTGCTGTAAATTAATCAGGGGACATCAAGCGAAAGGCGGTCCTTCGCTCGCTCTCCGTCTCTAATTTCTATGCAAACCATTAAGTGTCAGATATAGATTCCACCATTTGCTATGGTCTCAGTCAAAAGATTTCATTAGGGACCTGACGTCACATTTTGAAGGCAGCGCCGGATCATTTCTGTCCTATTTTCTCCCTCATGAGCTCTTTGTTCTTCGCCCCTCTGTAGGATCCTGCCACTAAAAAGGCCCCTATGCAAATGACAATAATAGATTTTGCTAAGCGCCGCCGCAACGGCATGATAGCCTATTTAGAGAGAAACCAAAGAAACATTCAATTTGTGGCATTAACCACGGCACATGCAAAGGTTGCCAAAAAAGTGATTAAGAAATTACAGAATTGGTCCTCTCTGCTTGAAGTTCCCTTTCTTGCTTTTTTTTCTCCCTCTCTCATTGACATTACATCTGTAATGAGGAGGGCTGGTAATTAGAATATTCTGGAGAGGTGAGCCCTGCTGGAGCTGGCAGCCAGAAGACTGATCTCTCTCTCTCTCTCTCTCTCCCTCTCTGTCTTTTCTGTATTATTTCTTTCCTCTGTCATAAGGGCCTGAACGCAGAACAGACAGAAACACAGCTGTCTGATGACCAGACTCTCTCTGGATGTCTCTCACTCTTCTTTGTGCTTGTGTGTATGTGTGTGTGTGTCTCACAGACGAGCTGTTCGGAGCCCCTCTGCCAGCAAATAAATATAATCAATCTCCCATTTACATACAAATAGGCTTCTCCCCTTCATCCTAATAATCTGCCCAGCATCCTCAGAGAGGGAAAATAATATTCACTCCACATGGCAATTTCGTATTTATCATTAGATGGCTTTATTGATTGTTTTTTTTTTTTTCCCCCCTCGGATAAATTTTTTTTCCACTTCATTTTATTAGAGGATATTGAAGGCATGTAGGGCTGACATGGCACATACGCTTCATTATTTCCTGCCCAGGGATGATTATGGTTATTGACACTGTCACGTCTTGCCCCTCGTCATCAGTTATCAGTGCTTACCACGCCGAGATCCAGGAAGCCGCGATATGGTGATGGGGGGGGGGCAGGCGTTCAGAACATTATCACGGGCGTTTAATGGGTGTAAACTGTAGGGGCGCAGGCACGTGTGCGGCTGCGTGCCGCTAATGTGGCTCATTCCACTTTGTGTCATGTCGATGATAGGGGGTGACCGGCGGGGCCCTGACTGAGTGTCAATCCCACTTTGGACAAACAACCCTTCTGTCAGCGTGATCACGAGCGCCAGGGGCATCCCACACATCCATCATACACACAGCGAGAGGAAAAACGAGGAACAGAAACAGACGTGGAGCCGGTGAAACTTATTAAACACTCATTACTGATCGCTATCTAATTAAAACTTGTCTACATCTAGATTGAAACAGAAAGGAGAATGCTGACAGGATTATGATCTTATCAATCTACTGTAGGTCTCTGCTATAAAAAAAGATCTTAAAGGGGCACTTTGACATTTTGGTTTGTTTTTTCCCCTCTTTAACACATATTTTTCCCCGACTGTCCTTCAGACATTGTTCCAATTTCTCACTTTAACAAACATTTGATTGGCTGTCAAATCAAATCAAAGAGGTGGAATCTCTCCTTGCAATCAATGATAGATAGTTGAACCGCCATCTGTGGCGCAGTGACAAACATCACTGCATCATATTCTGAATAATAAAACAACTGCTGGTAACCTGCTGCGTAACGAGCAAATTAGCTGCCACGGCTATTCTTGGGGACCGCCATCAATAACAACATCTGTTAGCCAAGTTGATCTTCGGAACACAACTTGTCACATAATTAACTTGTCACTCGTTAGCGTGATTACTTTCACAAATAGGCCTCCCACACTTGGCTGGATCGTGTAATCTCCTTATTTTCCCAAGCATTACAAGAAACGGTGGCGGCATTGCACTTTCCCCAATCCCCACTCTGCTGTGTTAATTAGGTCTTAATGACCATTATTGACTCATTAACAGACATTTGGGGATCGTCTGGAGCTGCGCTGACCTCAAACGACTCGAATGCCATTCTATCAGCGATGCTCAACCATCTGACTGTGACCTATTCAAATGAGCTTCTGCTAGGTTCAAAAACCTTCTGAATAATTACCCTGCACGCCTTTAGATGGCTGCATCAACCCGCGTGCTTCTTCCAAATATTCTTCAGCTGAGGTATTGTTTTTAGTGAGCTCAGAGGGCTTGGCTCAACAAAGATCCTGTGTTTTGCATCAGAGCTGTCCAGCAGAAGGAAGTTTGCGCACGGGTAAACAATAAAACAATTTTTGGGATATGCAAAACAAGCTGAGCCCTTTCCTTTCCGTGAACGGGCTCAGCTTCAAAACTGATTGCGTAATCACGAGTTCCCTTGGAGATGAAAAGCGGTTTGATCAGTATCTAAGTCGCTCCAGCACGCGTGCCGTCTAAAACAAAGAGGCAGCGGTGAGGCACTGAGTGAAGGGTACGGTAAAAGATCATCAACAGGCGCTGACAAAGTGGTGCAATTAAGATGAATCGGGATCTGACAAAATGTTTGTCTGAGGTGTAAACACGCGAGTCAACAGTGCCGAAGATGTAACAGCAGAAACAGATCACAGCGTTTAACAGCTTGTCATAATCAAACGAGATCATTAAAAATGTAGAAATTCCATGGGAGATTAGACCGCGGTTTCTCAGAGGGACACTGGACGTTTGTGTTGACGGGGGGCACAAACAAGCTGCTTCTTTTTGCTATTTCACGCCGTTTCCTCTTTCTCTGCAGTGGACAAAAACACGTCGAATACATCACAGTGGAGGACATCTAGACAGTGAATCAAAGCCATCATTGCTGCAGTCTGGTGCTTCTGACAAAAGGTCCAACATTTGGCAACAGCAAGAACGTGGAGACAATTAAGACAAAAAAGTGGTGTTGCTGTGCTGAGCATCGATATCGGTACAGGTGTTGTGATATGATTTACCTGCTCAGCACGAGACATGGATCACCTACAAGTCCCCCACCTGGAGGACAAAAAAAAAAAAAAATAATTAAAAGAAAACTGTCATTTTGGAATGAATGATGGGACAGTGCGCTGCAAAACACGTATGTTCTTTGAAGTCCTTATTTCAGCAGAATTACATACACGCACTATGTATATTAAAAAAACTTTATATCTAATTAAAATGATAACTGCATTCTCATTTTTCAAACTCTCATATCCTGAGGGCCAATTGGGATGAGTGCTTTTTTTTCCCCCCATGCAGCTGCAGCTTCCCTCTCTCTCTCTTCCTCTACCAGTCTCTCTCTATCAGTCTGTCTCTCCCTCCATCTCTCCCTCTCTCTGTCTTTCCCCTCACTCCACTGTGGCTCAGTGAACTGCTCCTACAGCAATATCCCATCATTACCATCTCCCCAGCTGAGCTTCAGCCAGCCATTATCATGCGGCATTATTAATCTTCTTGTCTTATCAACTTGCAAATCACAAACCATTGAGCCTTATGGCGCGGTTTGGGGTGCGCCGTTATTCATTTTGTAGGTCTACCTAGCCTCCGAGTCTTTCTAATCACCTGACGATTGTCACTCTCTTACTGTTGCCCTGCCCTTCTCCTGGCCTCGGTGCTCTGTGGTGCTGGAAATGATCCAAGTGTTTCACTCCATCTTCCTCAGACATTCTCTCTCTCACCTAAATCTACTACTACTCCTCCTTCCATTCACCCACACAGACACCACCTCTTATGTCTCTCCATCTCGGACATACCGACACGTGATGGGTATCAAGCCAAGTCGCAAGCCTTTTTTATATATATATATAAAAATATATATAATATATTTATATATACATATCCATTGAACTGCACAGTATGAAACACTAAAAACAACTACCAGAAGTTTGCTCAGATCTAATCTCTTCTTCTCTTATTCTTTTGTCATATAGAATTGATTCAAAATCAGGTGACAAAAATAAAAAAAAGTACATTTACTTAAGTTCCATTCTTAGGAATACTTGTACGTAGCTGATTATTTACTATTTATCCATTTTATGCTACCCCTGCTTCCAATCCACAACATAATAGAGGGAGACACTGTACCTGTATACCTGTACTCCTCCACATTTATCTGATATATCTTATAACTACATAAATCCACAATTGACATGAAACCATGTCATCAGTTTCTAAACGAAAAGATTCAGTTTCAGATTGAATTACCTGACAGTATGTAAAATGATTAAAATTAGCTCCACCAGCAGCAGGTGCAACATTTAAATGCTGCATAGATTTTAATGCATCAGTAATACTAATAATCCAAGTTCCATTATTATAATGTATAACAGCACTGAGGTGCCATTTTGCATAATGAAGACTTTGTGACACTTTAAGTACATTTTGCAGAAAACATTTTTTTACTTTAACTTAACGTTTTAATGCAGGATTTTCACTTTTAGGTAAGTAATCTTAAATTGTATGCTGCTTTTACTCAAGGAAAGAGCACAACACACATCCATCCAAATATAAACAGCTGCCCTCGCCTGTTTCAATCTATATTTTCACATATTCTGAAATTAACTTCCTTCCTGTCTGGACTCTACCTCTTGTATAACTCCCTGAAACAAAAAAAGGAAAAAACAAACAAATTCCCTGAAAACACAATGGGCCCTGCTGCTGAAAGCAGTCGACTGCAGGGAGGATAAATTTTATTAATGGGCGAGCATTAACATGCGTCTGCCCAGAGCTGACCCCTCTCCCTGACACATACGTCCACAACGTTTCTGTCATCTCTCCCTCTCTCGCTCTCCCTGCTGATATTAGTATTCCAGGGAGGAACGGAGCTGAGTAGAGAGGCGAAGAGAAGGAAAGTTTCTTTAAAGACACACCATTGACCCCTGATTCTTGCTCTCACTCGGGTTTGCTTTTCTTCAGGGCTAAAATATTCACCCTGCAAAATGCGGTGTGGCTGTGGCTATGCTACTTGAGGAAAAATGTGTATAAGAAAATTGCAAGGCATGTGTGTTCCTGTGTGTGTGTAACTGAATTAGCATTTCCTTTGAAAACTTTACATGATAAATCACCTCTTTTTCCCCCCGTAGCTCATTAAGCACCATACAACAGGTACCGGGCATGAAATATTTAGCAGAAGACAAAGTGTTTCATGTGCTCCTATGGACCCAGCTATTACCCAGGCCTTTCGCATAACATCCGCCAAAAACAGCCCACCCTTTGATCTTCATTAATATCATTTGGTTAAATATTTCAAATATGCTTTCGTATGTTTGATTAACATCTTTCAGAATTATTCAGTAAAACAGAGATTAGCTCTGAATGTTCAGCTGCTAATGATGAAATTGCGATTACCCACCCGTCAGTATGAATCCAGTGAAGTTCAGGAAGGAGGGGGTAATATTTTATTTGATCACTTGTATATGGCAATGCATACTGGACAGTTCATGAAACTTCATGGCCAAACTTCCCCCATGCATTCAAATATATGCTTATAAGCCCTGGGTATTAAAATTCACGTTGGGGTGTATTTTAGAGCACATTTCAGAGCACTGCGTGCCCAACATTGTAATTTCCAAGCTTATCTAATCAATTCTGCAAGCTCCATCGGCCTCATATCAGGCCTCGTGAAAGAAATCAGCTCAGTAGCACCTTCAGAACACTTATAAATAATGAAAAACAGCTTTTAAAAAGAAAGAAGCGCTGAAGGAAAAAAAAAATGTTGATTAGAAAAGTGCCTTTTATACGTGCTTTCAAATCTTTCACATTCCAGAGATGCGGAGGACTCCGGGCAAACCACGACGAATAAAGCACCCCTATCTGACCAGGAAAAAAAGAGAAGTATTAATTTTTGAGATAAAAAGTGCTGACAGCACAGAATGAGCCAGGTGGTATTTGGATATGAGCGGTGAAGATGAGATGAGAGCCCAGAAGATCACTTTCATCTTGTGTATAGAGTTGTCCTTGAAAACTGCTCTGAACTCTGTGCTGTCTGGAGAGCACCGTGTTGCTTGTCTTGGCATTACAGTCATTTATCTTTCTCTGTGTGCCGACTCTGTCTGCGCAACTATGACATGTCAAAACCAGAGTTTGACCCAGGTGGTACGGGTCAGTCGATTCGCCAGATGAGCACCTAGTCATCATTTTACAAGCAGGAGATGCATGTGTAGCCCTATTGTTTGAGGGGGGCTGAGCTGAAACACGGGAGCATGGAAAAGAGCGGGAAAAGGATAAAAAGAAACTTTTACATGGTTAACAGCATGTGTCCTATTTTGTCATGCTGGTGCTATGCAGGGGGAGGCGGAAGGTGGGCAGGGTGAGTGAAAATACAGAGTTTTTATGCCCTACTATAAATTAGGAGTGGTGGGTTGATGAGCAGTGAAGGAGAGTCGTGTCTTAGCTCAGAGACAGAGAGAGGGGGAGAAAGAAAGAGACGGTGCTACTATAGCAGCAAGATGATACATCACACACACACACGCGCACACACACACACACACACACAGTTACACTGAGGTCTTGATGACAGTTATCCTGTTAGGCTGTTATAGAAAAGACTGCTGGGCAACACACACCCACACACACACACACACAGCTGGCAGGCACTGAGGCCCTTGTGCATCTCCTCCGGTGAGGATTTGCATTCTGCTCCTGGCAGGTCGACCGACAAATTGCCCAGGCAGCCGCGGGAGACGGAGGCTCTGGCTGAGGGGAGAGACGCTGCTCAGAAAGCGCCTCATCCGTCTGATACTCTCTGTGGAACCAGTCCTGCATCACACCTCACTTCCAGAGGCAGGGCTGATAGGGGCGGACAGGCAAGGACTGTCTTTTGGAGACCGGAAGGCCTGGCGGCCATGGCCGGACCTTCCCTCCCTGGGGCCAGGAGGGGCTCGGAGGCCAGTGTCCCCCCCCGAGCTCGCCCTAGGCCAGCAGCCCTGGGGCTATCATTCACAAATCAGCCCCCGTTTTCCCAATCAAAGATGCCGACTGGGGGAAACTGGCCCAAAGTGCTGCTTAGTGCCTTGAATAATTCACCACACGAAATGTCGTCACAGAAACGGACCATGCGCAGAAATTAGAGGAAAAAGGATACCAGGGGACCAGCGCAACCCTTGTCCTGACCACACTAATTTCAGAAACACTTATTTAAAAGCAAATTTCAATCTTTAATCAAGTGATAAAATGAACGGCAAAGAAACGGGATGGGAGATGAGTGGAATAGGAAGAGTTGCAAAGCACACTGTAACGTATCAGGATCAAAGTGATTTTTTTCTCGAATCCTATATTTTTACATGATTAATGATTGAGGGCAGTTCTGCAGCCCTATTAACAAGCTAAGTTAAGTAGGGGTGATGTAAAAAGACTAATGTTGAAACTGCTAGTAATAGACCGAACTCTGTTCTAAGATTTTTGCATTACTGCATTTAGTAGCTACTTCCCTTCAAAGGGTGAACTTGAGAAAAAATACGTGCTCAGACCACAAAACAGGACCTGGATTCAAAATGATTAAAAACTAGACAGTCAGCATTTGGACAAAATAGTTCACACTGGGTGTATGTGCACAAAAATGTGCATTCAGAAACACACACTCATACATTAACACTTTGACACAAAGTCCCAGGTGTTCGGGCTAATTAGGTGGTCTAATTGTTGCCTGTTCACCCTGGTCCGAGTGCTGCTGTGCGCTCCCTGTGTTGCAGGCCAAATTACCAGTTGATGTCTTCCCCTGCATGCCCAGAACACCAATGTCAACAACTCCCACGCCCAGGTGCTCATGGCCTAACATGCCTGCCTGCCAGACCGAGCCAACCCCACCTATGGGCCCATTCAGACGGAAGAGAGAGCTGGAAAGAGTCGGAGCCGCAGGGGTGAGGACAAACTGCAATAGATCCTGGAGAGAAAGTAGTACAGGTAGCTGGGAAAGTGAGGAAGGGGGGCAGGAAGGGGAGATGGGGGCGAGAAATAAGGGGACAAAGGAAAGGGGAAGAGGAAGAAATGGGCAGACACCCTCGAAAGTGTCAATGTTACCTACATAAGTGCCAGTCTCTGAGGCGCGGCACAGTGGTGTAATAGATGTGTGTGTGTTTGTGTTCAGTAGGCACAGTATGTATATTCCAGGCTTCCCCCTTGTGTTTGTTGCCATACTGCCCTCGCTCCCTTTTCTTAATGAGGCTGGACGCGTGGCTGCCTCAGCACCTGCCGTGGGTGGCCACAGGGTTAATCCCGCCTGGCTTCCTCTCTCACTTCGCCTTCCGTCTCTCTCTCTGCCATGCCTCTGGGCTGCTGACGGCAGCAGGCACTGTACGCGAGGGCGATGAGGAGGGAGGGGAGGTGACAGGAGGCGCAGATACCCCGGGGGTTCCCCCCTCCAGCACAGCAGAATGAGTTGTACCAGACGCCGCTGGATACCTGACAAGCGGACGCCTTCATAAATTACCAAATGAAGATTGATCGTGCGCACCCCTCACCTCTTTTTGTGTCACCATACAGGCAGATGCACGCACAGGCGGGGAGATGCGCATACACGCCCGTGCATGCAGCCAAACAGGCGGATGGTGACACGTGAAGATGAAGAAGGCAAAACACAAACACAGACAGATTCATCCGCAGCTGCCCTTGCTTGTTGTCAGGCTCCAGGTAAAAGTGATCTGGCTGTTTCACGCTCTACCAGTTAGATAAAACAGTCAGTCAGCTGGTCAGCCAGTCAGACTGGTGATGCACACTCCATTACAGGTCCTGTCAGCTCGGCCAAAAGAAGCTGTTTTATTTATGGAGGGACGAAACATCTTAGGAAACTGCAAGGGCGGTGTGAAGATGTGGGCGCGCTCAACTCAAGAAAGATGTGTGGGCAACACCTCTCGCTGTCTTCTGCACGCATGGACGCACCTGGACACATACGCAAACATGCCACGGCAAATGTTAAAATGTATAGTCTCTGCATGATCGACCCCAACGTCAGTGTGTGCTGCGCTGAGTGTCCGACACTTCTACCCTTCTTACCCAAGTAGATAAAGGGATGGATTTTAGCAGACGGACCAGGGCCATTCACCTGAGATTGATGCCTCTCTGTCTGATGCGTAAAGATTGTCTACATCAAGCCGCCCCCGCCCGTCAGCGTCCTGCGCACTCTTAAAACCATCCGCATCAGCACAACGGCTACAACACACACACGGCACTCACAGAAGTTAATCGACTTGTGAAATCACAATCAGAACAATGTCTCTCACTCTCTCTCTCTCTCTCACACACACACATTCTTTCTCTCCCTCTGCTTCTCGCCTACATTTTTCCAGGGACAGTAACCTTGCCTTGTAAGTTGCTTACTCAACAGACCTTGTTACGGTGTGGGCGCTTTACCACTCCTGCCTCTGCCGAAAGGTCAGCACTGTCACAGCCGATCTCATTTCAACGGCGGCCTGCTCCGTTATGATCGGGCCATTATCATAAGCTGATTCACAAATTGGTGCAGTAAGGGATGATGGGATGGGGGCCATGAGGTGCTTGGTAGGTGAAGGCAAGATAGAGGGTAGTGCAGAGAAATGTGCGAATGGTTATGCAGCATATACAGACAACAAACTAGCCGCGGTCAGAGGGGTAAGGGCCTGTTTCTGCCTGTCTCCCATCTCCTATCTGCGCTCCTCGTCATGGGCTGCACCGTTAAATTGGCAGCACTCCAATGACAAAATGAGCAGGAGGGTGGGAAAAAAAGGAGAGCGCAACCTCCTAACTCCCTCCTTAAAGGAGCCTCTTACATGTGTAGACACACTAGAATGACTTGAGGGCCTGTCAGCAAGCCGAGAAAAAGAGCTGAGGAGAGGAGGAAGAGAGGAAAGAAAAGTCAAATAAATCTGACTGATACTCTCCTCCGCCGGTTGGCCAAAATGCCAGATGCAATGTAAATCACGATGCGCTGACTGTCCATCGCGGGCCGAGCTGACATTACCCCAGCAGCTGTCTCCGCGATACAATTTGGACCATCATCTTATCCAGAGGCACAGGCGCAGAGATTGATGTTTATTCAGAACCGCTCGACATATTTCAGTTACACAACCAGCGAAAGAGACACTTTAACATTAGTCAAGGCCCTGTAACTGAACCCAGGATAATTTAATATGCCATATAGGGCAGGGGGGGAGGGGGGCACAAGGAGACTGAAAAGGTTTCCAGCATATCCATTTATCTCTATCCTATCAACTGTAGTGGCCAGGAAAGTTTAGAGAGGGTCAAGTTCATGGTTCCTAATGGTTTGACATGCCTTAATATTCCCCTTAAATATTAATACTGTGCACATTTGATTTCCACACAGTTGCTCTAATGTGCTATAAAGGGCGCCCATTCAGACCTTATAGACTGCACGTGTGGGGCCCAACTCTTGAGGTGTGCAGTAATGACAGTTATGAAAATCTAACAAATGTGCCGGTGGTGTTTCTGGCAGAAAGTCAATACTGCCGAAACCTCTGTCCAGGTGGAAATGCACACTTTGTTCCTCGAGCTTGCCACCGTCAGAAAAAAACTGCGATTCCGAGAGCAATGGAGGGAAATGGTGGAATGTATAATGTCATGGCCATAATAAGCAGTATTATTACAACTATTAAACTGAAGTCATAAGTCAGGTTCAAATGGGCAAAATGGGAGGGACAAGGCAGCAAAGGGAAATGGCAAAAAAAAGACAAATTCTTTTGGCCCTCTTCCCAAGTAGCATACATTAGCGACAGTGTGAGTACTGTTTTGTGGCCTGGTTTTGACCACTGGGAGTGCACTGACTTCACCCAGCCGTCAAGACAACACAACCTCACGTATATTTCCACAGGTGAGTAGTTAAAAATGTTCCAAAAGCTAGGCTCTGTCTGTAATGAATTACTGGCTGCTTTCATTTCCCCAAAACATCCTCCACTTCTTAAGAAATGAAAAAGACAAGAAATATATACATATATATACACACACACACACACACACACACATAGATACATACGTATATAAACCCTACAAAGGCCCCCTGCTCAACACAGAAATAACGTTAAGTTTAAATAATTCTGGAGAGCGGCTGGCCAATAAATTTCCAAGCAGAGGTTAATTTAGTGAGGGGAAACCTCGCCGCAATTACCTTGTTCGATGCCTCCCCTCCAAATGCCCTCAGGGCCCCGTCTAAAATGTCACCCAGGAGGAGGGATGGAGGGCTGGAGCTTTGGCGGGATGGAGACCCACCTCGGGATGCAGCCATGAAAAACAAGGTAATCAGGACAGGCTAAATGCTAACAACAATGGAGTCCTATTAGTGTCTATCACCGGAGTGGGTGAAATTACTCTCCTTCAATAATCATCCTCTCCTTTATAATTTCCATCAGATGTTCTATATAAATTGACTTTGAGGCACGCAGAGACAGGGAGGAATGGTGGAGGAAGATGCAAATAAAGACAGAGGAAAAAAAGAGGAGACACAAAGCCGCAAAGCAGAATAAAATGTATTATATTTTTCAACTGGCTCGGCTAATATGATTTTAATAACAGCAGCAAAAAAAGGTAATACTGAAATCATAATCACATTACTAATGCATACAGAACAACCACTTTCTTCTATTTCAAATGGCATGCATTTATTTTGGTACCGTGACAGGAGGTGTCACACAGTTAGTGGCTTACCCTGGGTCCTATTTCATGTGATTTTGTGGATCAGTGGCAGAATGACTCCCCACTCCCTTCATCATCCACCACACTTGCCTGCCAATACACAGGACTCTATCACACTCCCATAAGCTCTGGGCCTGGCTTGCCATATCTACGGCTGAGATCTGGGATGCCTGTAATTACAGCACTATCTACTCAAATCAGCCCGATCCAAATCTTTATTTCCCCGAGGCCCCGGCCAGACTCCTAGCTAGCTCTTACCTCCCAGGAAGACATAGCCAACGTCTGTGCTTTTTAATCAGGCCTCGACTCAAGCTGTTCCAGCAGGGAGGAAAAAGATGGTCAAGCTGTGCCAGTGGCTTTTAGAAGGTGAAAGGTTCCAAAATATAAACACTGACAGGCTGTTAATTCAAACGTTGCACAGTGTGTTAGTCAGCTGAACAGCTGGGAGTAATATATATATATATATATATATATATATATATATATATAAATATATATATATATATTTTATAATTGTCTCATGACACATAGTTGTCTCACTTTTCCATCTGGACTTTGTTGTTTGAGTTTTCAAGCCATTAGTTAGCTTTGGTACCCTGTGATATTGCACAGTACTAATGGCACAACAAGGAATTAGCAGGACTGAGATCTAATTAAATTAAGCACCTCAGCTTTACAGGGAGAAATCTTTTTATTCACCATAGCTCTGACACGCATGCTAATATTAGCTGAAATAAACATGTTTCCCATGTCCCATGTTTCAATGTCAGTGAGTTATGAAAAAAAATAATCTAGAACCAAGAGAGGAAGAAGCTCATTTGCACTTCAGAGCTCGATTTAGCAATCTCTGCAGGCCTTTGCTTATTTGCCCGTCGCATCCCCGCCCTTCTGCATTAAATGCTAACAAACCCAAACTGCAGGAGTCCAAAGGCCCCGCATTAGAATTTATAAACAGTTTAAAAGAGACATAAGCAAAGGCATTTACACAAACACCATCAATATTTCACAATTCATAACATTTCCCCCCTCGTGTACGGTTAAACCCTCATCTGGAAATAAACGATGCTTTAGCCTGATCCGGTTAGCTAATTGATTGTGACTGTTTGTAAAAATTGCACTAGCGGGATGTGAAGCCCCCCCCCCACCAGCACCACTACTTCTTCCTTTAAGATAGAAAACATCTCCACTGAGGCTTTAAATGGTGTATGTACAAATAAAATCAGCCTATTTGATCAGTCTTCAGTGTATCGGGGGTACATTCAATGAACGTGTCAGTCTGAAGTCTTTTCACTGTCAAAGAAATTACCCGTAATACTCAGAAAGGATGTGATATATTGTAGAAGCTGTAGCTTGTCTGGCGCTTCAGGAGAAAACTTGTTTTCATTTTGTGCTGTGCAGAGTTAAAACGGAAATTTCAAAGGAAGAGCGGGCTGATTTTAGCTACAGGTATAGGCAAAACAAAACTGCCTTTATCTCATGGAACAATCTTGTCTCTCAGCCAAGAAGAAGCAGGAAAAAAAAGCCACATTAAAAAAAACGCACCTCGTTTATAATAACAGCCTCGCATTTATTTGACACAGAGACAGGACAAAAAGTGTTGGTACCTTGGTGAATGCGTGCCAAATAAATTAGACAAGAAGCCTGAGCATACCCAAAGGTCTAATTAGGTACACAAATTCAAAGGACATAATGTATGAGGAGGATGAGGGAAATGGTAGGTTAATGCCGCGCAAAGCAGGAACTCACCCGCTGATTTGGGCCCAGAGTGCGGGCGAGCGTGAGAGTGTGCAGCATCCTGAAGGAGCTTTTGAAGTGAGCATTGTATTAGAGGCCCCTGCTACAAATCACCTCCTCCCTGCTCAGACTGAGCACTGCCCAAAACACCCACACTCCAGACACACGCGCACACACACGCGTGCTCGGAGTAATATTAAGGAGTGAGAAGTGAAAATAACGAGAGGAGAGCAGAGGAGATGAGAGAGAATAATGGAAAGAGTGGGTACTCTCTCCAAGGTAGCATGCTATGGAGGACACCCATTTGTTTCTTTTTTTTTTGTACTTGGTATAGAAAATGGTAAATAGGCGGCTCGTGTGTGCTGTGAGGACAGTCTCCTGTGTGTGCGGGGGCATGTTTGGATGTGTGCCTCCTCTTGCTAATGCACCACTTACTTTTTTGGTGTCTGCGGTGTGATCGCAATGCTAATCAAAGCCGAGCGCGCGCTTCCGCAGAGGGATTGCGCTTTACATCTCTTAACACGGCACAGGTGGCAGCGCCAAAGAAAAAATAAAGACCCATGAAATCCTTCTCCTCCTCCTGCTCCCCATTCCTCCTCTCTCAGGTGGATCGCTCATTAAAAGAGTGCTGTACAGCAGGTGTTCGGTCACAGAGCGTTGAAGGAGAGGGTGCTTGAAGTGGCAGAAATCACAAAGTGGATCGGAATGAATGGGGGTGATGCAAACACACACACAAACATGCATTCAGCGTGAATGCGCACACGTGTGCTGCAGCAGGGAAAATGCTGGATGTAAGTGCACACAAACACACCCAGGGGGGCGGGGTTGTGGGGGGTTTTCGTGAACATCTGCTTGGAGCAGGTCCCTGCAGATCTGACTAAAAGAGACAGAGGCCTCTCTGGCCTGCTTGCTGATTCTCACATGCCAACACACACAGATAACACGATGCAAGACACACGGGCTGACAGTGGGGAAAAAAGAAAAAAAAAAACAATCCTCAAAGAAGACTCAAAGAAAGAAAAGTATGAATGAAAGGAGGAGAAACAGGAAGACGGAAAGAAAGTCACAGTTGAAGGCCCATGCAGAGACACCAAGGACTTCTCCTTCACACCACAGATGTCAGCCGACGCCACAGCCATCATGCTCTCTCACCACATTATGATAATGCAATAAACCCTGTAGAAAGGCAAGCCACAATAGTTGTAATTTCCCCTCTCCTGCTCAGCCTTCATGTAAATGCTGCCGTCTGGCTCCATAGGGGGGCCGGAGTGCAGCCTGCGCCACTCCGCGCTGCACCGACGAGATAATAGCAAATGTGTTTGCAGGGGATGCTATTTTTACACAGGGATGCCAGATCCCATTCCTTCAGCACATTTCTTTTCTTTTTTTCCTTTTAGACCCTGATTATTTCCTTGCCCGTCCTTCCCTCCTATCCCATCCTGCCCGCCCGATTCAATTAATATTCAGCCAAAGTAAGTATGAAAGTACAAAAATCAATTTATCATGCTTGAGAATCAAGTCTGCTGTTCTTTTGTGATGTGGTAACGGTGGTTTACATACGTTGGATATATTCGTTGAAACCCCGTCTTGCACTGTAGTCTGCTTTTGTCTTCCTTCTGTCCCAGCAAGGATGTTGTCTTGTCTTTGCTGTCAGGGCACTGACACCCCACATGTGTGTATGTGTTTGTGCAGGCATCCCACGTGTGAGTGTGCACGCTCGAATGCGGGGACCACTTGTTATTCCCAGGGTTGGAGCTCACTGAGGCCTGTGTCTCTGTGTGTTTACAGCTCCGGGGGCTTGTTGCCTCCTGACTACAAGAAAGACTGATGAATAAATAACATCCAACTCTCTCTAGCTCTCTCACCCACTCTCTGAGGCCTTGAAGTTGTGTGTGTGTCTGTGTGTGTGTGCGTACATATGCGCCTGCACCTGCACACGTGTGTTTGCGTGCGCGATGCGTACGCGTACACGCATGTTTGTGACCGCATGTGTCACAACGTGTGTGCCTGTGTCTTCGGCATCTCTCAGTGGACCAGGCTCTCCTTCATCTAGCTGATTCCTGGCCCCTCTTGGCAGGAAGCCGTCAGAGAGCATTCCCTCTCTGACGGAGCCAGGGACAAACATGCGGATGGAGGGGAAAAACATCCTCTTTATCCTTGGCATCAGTAGGAATATGCAGAGGGCTGTGTGTGTGCGCACGTGCACACGCTAGCACACGTGTGTGTGTGTGCTCCTTACTATGTTAGTGAAGTGAAACACTCCAGGAGATCGAAAGGATAGAGAGACATCTACAGAAAAATAGGAATGCATTAAACAGTGTGTGTATTCTCCCGAGTGACACTACCACTAGGCTCACCCCCAGGAGAGGCCTTCATTAACCCTTAGCCTGCTAATTAAACTCCCTGAGAAATAAATGCCATTTATTTACTATAGACTGGACACACATACATATACACAGTCTGTATGTTATTGCCTTGTTGGAGGAAATCACATAAAGGCAATGAGAGTTAATGCCCCAACCAACAAATAAAGGCCTCTCTCCAAGTAATCTTTAAGTGATTTCTGCAATGGCCATAAAAGAGTCTCTTGTTAGCACTACAGCAGCCAGATATTCATTTGTCTCTTGCGGCTGCTTATGAAACGTGAGCAGGAGGGGGAAGTGGTTTTATTTACATGGCATTATGTTACATCAAGTGGTTGTGCTCAATTAGGGAAGCCGTCACAATGGTTTTAAGTCTTTAATACAGTCTGCTGAAAGGGACCATGACTTGCTAATAGGGTGTAATTCCTTTTGTATCTGTATCCATGTGCAGCGGTAGGGAGGGAAAGAGAAGAGGAGGGGGGCAAATCCGTATCATCAGTAAAAACAATGCATCAATTAAGCAATTAGCGAGGAACAAACTGGGCAGCTTTCCAAACCCTCCCAATAAGGCACTGTGCCAAGGGGGCTTGTAGCGTTCATTATACCCACATCACAGAGATGGAAAGAGAGGGAGAGAGAAACAGGCAGAGAGAGAGTGAAAGAGAGAGGAAGAGAGAGGCTTGCCTTTCATTTGTAAAGTGGAGGCATTTGTCTGCCAGCATGGAGACGTTTTGTTCCGCCAGATGTGCTTTTTAGCGAGGCCACATGGTCGGTCAAGGCTGGGGAGAAGGTGTGTGTGAGTGCCAGCGTGTGAGTGTGTATGTGTGTCGTGTGTATGGATGGCGGGTGGGGTGGGGGGGGGACCAAACGGCCTCTTCGCTGCCATCTGATTAATTAAGACTTGAAAGGGGCCCAGTGGCAGCAGGGTTTTAATTGTGGTAATTGGGGTTAATAAGGTGCCATTACATGCGCTGATCACAAGTATTGTTTCATCCAGACGGGCAAATTGAGCGGGGTTAAACACTGATAGTAGAAGGGATGGGAGGAAAAGGGGAAAGAGGTGGTGAGGGGGAGGAGAGGGGAGGGATACTTGGCAGTCATACATGCCACTTGTTTCTGCATGTTAACACCATGTAGCCCCTGTCGGGAGCTGAAAGGCTAATATACTGGGAACTACCGGCGAAGGTTTAAGCTAGTCAGCAAACCTGTCGCTGGTTTCCAAAGTGAAATTACAGTTTCTGTGTCTCAGAACACTTTCAAATATGCAGATTAATTACATTTCAGAATGGCTTGGTTTATGAAAATTACCAATTGCATCACCGTCAGAAGCATCGTCAGGAGCTGCAACAGCAGCATCACTCTACTAGCTTGCAAATACATGTGCATTCAATAGACCTTGAACTAAGCAAATTCTGCACAACACACACTATGACAAGCTGCTGTTTAGAGAGTATACAGGACTAGGGACTACTAATAATATGGTGGAAATGATTTCAAATATAGTCCTAGTTGGCTCACACTGAACTAAAATATGAGGGCAAAACCTTCTGAACCTGCAGTTTCATGTATTTTTCAAAGTTCTTGTGGACAATATTTAGGTTTCATGATCTTTGAAGCCTTTGCAAATTTCTCTCAGAAGCAAACAGACTTTTTTGGTTTGGCTTCAGGCTCCAACCGTGAACCGCAGTGTCCCTAGCCACATGCAGGCCTCTGTGCATGTTGTTCCCCATCTCTCTTTCCTCACACTTCCTGTCATCTCTCTTTACTGTCACCCTTAACTGCCTTAAAATTATATTGTTGTCTGACATTCACCCACACAGTCGCCACAGAGATCACCTGTTTACTGAATGAGTGAAATTATTTGTGCTGGATAGAAATTAGGCAGTTTTTCTCTCCTTTTCAGACTGTTTTGAGGTCCCAGTGTACAGCAATGCTAATTAAGTGGTGGTAGTGGATGATAAAGACCTTCAGATGCAGAGAAGATTCATGCTACTCTTCTTTCAACAGGTGTGCCTCTGATTTAAAGTGTTCATACCTGCAGCTCTTTGAGATCTTTTGAGACAGGAAAGCAAAATCATTTTGTCTCCAGTTCACCATCAATCTACTGCAGACTTTTGCCTCTCAGCCCACTTTAAAGCTAGCAGTTTAGATCCAGCTGTATCGGTATCTGTTAATCAATTTGCAACAAAGGGATAAAAAGGACAAAGTGCAGTTATGACAGATGACAAAGCGCAACAAAGTACGTGCAATGGGTGACATGAGATTTCAACTTGTTTTGCTCTCCTGTTGGGAAGTTCTGTGCATCTCTTTCTGAAAACAATGAACTGCATTATATCCCTCCTCCCGCCGTGGCAAGTCATCTTGGGTGTGCCCGAGTGATTTGAGCTAACTTAGCAAAGCTCTGTGGAGTGTGTCTTCTTTACCTGCTGACAGCCAGCAAAGGCAGAGAGATAACGTTGGAGAGAGAGACAGAGAAAGAGGGAAGACGGATCATCCCTTGTGGTGTTGTGCTGTCCTGTGGTCTACCTTTCTGTCAGGTTGCCCAGTGGAGAGACAGAAGAACGCCAGGCCAATTAATCAAAGTCAGATGTGGCTGGATGCCTAGAGTCACTCATGATCCCTGTTCTGCCCGCCCCAAAACCCCCCCACAACACACACGCATACAAACACATCGCACAGACTCTCTCTTTCTGTCTTCCTCTGTCATGTCATTTCTTTACCTGTCTGTGTCTTGTTCAGAGCTTCATGCGTGCGCACACACACGCACTCGACTGCATGACACACAAACATTGTATTACTATGCTTTTGGGGACCTTCAGTGCCTTCAGTGTTCTTATATTGAGCATAAACTCGTGCATTTCCTTTAAACATCCCCTGAAAGAAGTGGGGATCAGCACAATGTCTACAGTTATAGTTGTCTCTGTATTGAGGTAGACATCGGGCCTTACTGAATATGTACGTAAGTTCGAGAACACACACACACACACACTCCCGCCCATGCTCACTAAGTAAACGTGAAGTCATCCCAGCAGGTGGGACCTGAGTGTTGTCTTTTCAACGAGATGTGAAACAGCAAGAACCCCCTTCCCCTGTGACCTCGAAATGCACAGATCATCTCCCTCGCCTCTCCTCTTAATTTGTCAAAGTGGCACTTTTTGCTTCAAAAGTTTTGAGAAACAGCAGATCAAGATGCACCTCGTTGTCTCTTGATGTCTCCTTAGACACTGTACTCACCCCCACCCCCCACCCCCCACCCCCCCTCTCACTCATTTACACAACTTCAGAAAGACTGTGAGTCTTCACACGCTGAAAAAACACTTGTTTCTTTACATTTCTTTTGTGGCACAAGATGCATTTGGGGAATCACAATACATTAATTACAGGAGCCAACTTGCTCTCAACCATGAGGCTTATCAGCAGGTGATGCTCTGTGGGTATTCTGGGAAAATCAGAAGCAACGGACTCACCAAAATGGTTTGTCTACAGTTATAGTTGTCTTGTATTAAAAATACCACGTATGCATCCTGAATATCCATTGCAAGAATGTGGATCAGGACTAGCAACCCTAGACTCTTCTGTACCCCCAGATTTCTTAATTTTCAACCGTGTTTCCTCTGTTTCCTTCCCTCTTTTCTCTCCTGATTCTTCTGTCTTCCCAATTTCTTCCACCTGCTACTCCTCCTTCCTGTTTTCTCCTCTTCTTCCCTCACTCCTCCCTCTCTAGACGTGGGAGCCAGATGAAGCTCTAATGGAGTCTACAGGGAGCCAGCATTTACCACATCTGAAGCGAACAGGCAGGTCTCTTCTGCTTTCTGTCCCACCGAGGGCCTCTCCCTCTCTCTCTCCCTTTGCCTCCATGCTCCTCTCCATTAACGCCATTTTCAACGGCTTCATCCGCAGAAAGCCCTCAACGCTCCACCGTCTGCCCCGGTGAGTTGTGCTCGCCAAGCCTTGAGTTTCCTCCTGCCTCTCTTTGATGGGTGCCGATGTTCTGCAAGCTCCGTCCTTTTGTCAAGGCGCTTCCGAGACAACTGATTTAGACGCAGATAACGGCTCATGCCAGGCTGGTGGGGGCTACATTCCTATGTGGTTATGGGGGAAAAAATGGAAGAAAAAACGAGAAGAAAACCCCATCGGCTGTGACAGCGTTCCATCATCCTCCACAACGGAGCCACTGCTGTGTATATGTGCGCCTCTGTATCAACACAGTCACCTCCTGTTGCAGTCTGCAGGGGGTGAAAAGCACACAACTTTTTCTGGATCCTCCTCTCCCCCCGGCCTCAACCGGCAAGTGGTGCAGAACAATAGGAAGTGAATCTGACTGCGATCTACTCTAGATAGAGTGGGGCCGCGCAAAACAGACAATGACCTTTAAAAGACAATATGCTAATAAATAGCCGTGGCGAGGGCCTCGGCACTCCACACAAAGGGACCTTGGGAAACCGGCAGAGTTTTAATCAGGTGCGGCTCTTTTAAAAAGAGCCTGTGGCCACATAATTGATCCCAAAAGGTAGGTCCCCACGCAGAACCTTGGGATGCCGTTCCGTTACTATAAAGAACTAATAGCACTCTTTGTTTTGCTCTCCGGGAGGATGGGGAGATTTAAATCTACTGTATATTCTTGTGCTACAAAAGCCACAAATGGTAAGCATTTTAATGATGAAAATGTTTTGATGTCTTACACCTACTGAATATGGAAGAAGGACGGGTGTGTGTTTTGCCCCTCCAGTGACGATGCATAGGCAAACAGCTTGGCCAAGATAAAAAGGCAAAGCAGTGAAAAAGAAGTCACTGAATCAGTGTTTTGACTGATTCGGTAGGGAAGAATCATGTGTGCATCTGTGTGTGAGTATGGGAGTTGTGTGTGTGTGTGGGGGGGGGTTAACTTTCACGCCAAAAGTGCCCGCCTTGGCTAAATCTGCTGCTATTGCTGCTGCAGCCATTTTGCTTGGAGTTGTGAGAATAAGCCACTATGTTAGGATTCCATCAGCGTATCCACAGTAGAATATGCACAAATGCAAGTGCGCGCACACACACACACAGTCTTAACGACTCCAAAGCAAGGATACAAAGTTGTTCCACAGGTTAAAGACAAAAGCAAATGATTGCCCATAACTCATATATTACAAATCAACATAAAAAGCCCAGAGAAGGGAGACGAATTATCCCTAAAACAATTAATCTCCTCCTTCCCTTATGAGTGCTGCTATTGATTTAGCGATAAAGATGAGATAAATGAGTATGGAGCCTGCCAGTGGTTTCAGTGGCTGCCAAAACGCTGTTCCTGACTACAGTTAGTCAAAGCTTTTGTCTGCCACCGCAATGTAAACACATGTGAACCCTTGGCAGGGGGAAACACATCTTAGCTAAACTGTGGTCTACACTGATCACAGGCTTGCAGATGCTGCAGATTCTGTCGGAGAAAAACATCACATGAGGAGGGATCCTCCGACTTCCAGTTGTCAGGTGAAACCGCGGCGGCCTGCTCCTGGCACGGCTGGCTCTGGTTACATTGGCTCTGAGCTTGGACAAAAAGCTGGGATTTGATGTTTATGAAAGAGTAACGCCGCAGTTTGTATGCTCAGTTTAACAGTTTCTGAGATGAAACTCCAAACAAAGGTGGTTCTCAAATTTTGATATTGTCTGCTTTGTTGGAAAAGGACAAACACTTCCTTGTTTGAGGGAGAGAAAAAAGATCACGGACTGCGGTTTTAAATGTCTGCCCTCTTTGTAACTGAGGGAGTGATCTCTGGAAAATGAATCAGGTAATTGCATTACGCTTTCCAGTGCCGGAAAGAGATCATCTTTCCCAGCTGGGTAAACGCATCACACGCAGCACAAACATCAACTTAAATGTGAAATATTACACCGATCAAAGCATGATACCCCAATTTATTCCTTGCAAGTACAGCATAAACATTGAGGAAAGAGCAGAGCAAGAAATCAAAAATATTTTGCAGTGGCGCTGTCTGAATAGCGAGAACGCAGCCAATGCTGGAAGAGCGACTCAAAACAGAACTTTTCGATTTGGAAAAAAAAAAAGTTGAATTAAATCAAATTAGCTCCCCCAAGAAAAGCAAAGACTAAGGCATGCTTTCAGCCTAATTCATCACACTTGAATAAGTGATGTAAAGCTTAATAAATATCACATACCAAACATTTTGCACCAGGTCGACAACGAACCGTTGCCTTAATTGTCACAGGATTAATGGACAATACAGTCACTCTTGTGATTTTCAAATTACTAACGTTCCCTTTAATTGTCAGATTGAAAATCCAAGGACAGAGCCCTTTTACAATGCCTCCATCATGCTAACATAGCGCTTTGCCTCCAAACCATCCCATAAAATCCCATCGCTGCACTTAATTGTTCAATATGAAGCCAAAGCATCTGAGGTAATTCAAATGTCTTTCTCCGATGAATATGTGCAATTGTCCTCTTTCCCTATTCTAATTTAATGCCATCTGGGGAAGGTGATTGGCTCTGTGTTGCCATTGCTGCCAACCGGGGTCAGCCTAACCATCAAGCGCTGTAATTGAGTAGTTAGTGGCAATTTTCTCCCCTAATTTCCATCTGCGAAATCCGGGCCTGGCATGGCAAATAGCACATTACACAGGCGTGATTGTGGCAAAGTGTAATAACATCGTTTCCACAGTTTGAAAACTTCCCCTGAACAAATGAGAATCACTGCCGTACATGTCATTTTGAAAACTCCTTCCTTCCCCCTGCACTCATCCTCCATCACACGCATACAAACATGTAAGGAAAGATACACACACGCGCGCACACACACACACACACACACACACATCGGGTTGAGACACCGTGCAGAATAAAGGATGTGGTGACGTCCCATTAACATATAGATAATTAGCTGCTCCGACCGCCGCCCTCCCTTCAACACTCTAATCCCCTGACAAAGCCTTTGACTACCCACTATCACAAACACCATGTTGACGCCGACGCAGCTCTTAGGAGGCCATCTTGTTTGGCTTATTCACCATGACACGCTTCTATCAGAAGAAGATGAAGGAGGTGAAGATTTATGAGGGTGTAATCCATAACCAATGCCATTCCTTGTGTATTTTCTGGGAGAAAAAGCCGGGGTGGAGTTGTAAACTAATGGACCGGCAGGTTTGAACACCGCGACTTGATAACTTTGGCTGGGAGATTTATGGCGATCGTAAAGCCACGCCAGGGACAAAGAAGACTGGAAATACGAGTCGGACTACTAATGGCTAGGTTATCACACAGAATTTGACTCAATGCCGAACACATGCAAGCACACACAAAGGGGTTTATATTCCCATTTCATCATGTAGATGTGAATGCTTTATTCAAACTCTAATGATCTTTATTCAGAAATGTGAAAGGGATGATTTTAAGAAAACGTTATTTGGAGTAATACATTAAGCACTGTCGACTTGAGACACGATTTTCCCAGTCACATAAATTCGATTTTATAACTCTAGAAGGAAAGACTCCCTGCTTTTCCCTCATCTCCCCTCTTCCCTCTCTTCTTTTTTCAACATTTTGTAATTACTTTGACGCACTACATCAAAAGCGAAGTAATAATAGTTGTAATTTAATCTATTCACACAAGTCATTTTCATAAACTCCTGCCTCTCCCTGCTTAATGTGCGTTTCATTCATTATTGATCACGCACTGATGATGTGGTAATGACAACGGCATTGTTTTTTTTCCCCCCTTTTCTTCTTTTCTTTAAATGTAGACCTTGTGATTCAGGGTTTTCATTACGGGCGGCACACTGGGCCTCTGGATTATCAAGGGCAAACAAAAGATAATTAACATGGGGAGGAATGCAGGACAGTCACCCCCCTACTGGAGTACCAGCAGCAGCAGCACCACCACCACCACCAATCCCACCTCCCCCTGTTTTACACCATCCTTCCACAGTGTTCTCAAGCCTCACGACCATCCTGCCTCTTTGCACAAACAGTGCAGCTCCCGTTCAGTCAAACAGCATAATTACTGAGTGACTCTGGACTCATTTGCCTCCTTTCATTCCGTCTCTCCATCGCCTCCCTTCTCTCCGCCTCTATCTACTCTTTCTGAATGGAGATCATGACAGTAAGGTTGTGGACAGAACACCCTCTTCAGGTCAAAGATGTTTGAAATGAAAGTCTATTACATATCTATCTACTTATTGTCAGAAATCAGCAACTTGAGTAACATTTAATTTAGCATTGAGTTGACACTGATTCAGGGTTGCTCACAGTTTAAAATGAGCGTGCAGGTGTCAAACTATAACAACTCAAAGACAGAATTTCACAATAAAAGAACTGGACCTAACTTTTGAGAGAATGAGCAAGAAAAAAGAGCGCAGGAGAGAGCGGTAACATGGAGGGCATTTTTGTTTTTCTCATACCACACAATGTATTAGCCTTTGATAACTAGCGTGTCTCACACTGTGTGCCTTGACTTGCAGATATGAATGTGGCAGGAAAAAAGCAGAAAAAAGGTGATTTACATGTCTGTATTCACCCGTTTCTTACTCTTCTATCGGGGACGTCCTAACAGAGTACTGCATGAACATTTCATAGATTTCCTGTAGCTAGCTCTGTGCGATACAGCCGTTACTGTGTGTTAGCAGAAAGTCACAGCTGCTGTCAAGTCCATCCATCCATCTGTCCACCGGTTTGTCACCGGTCCTGTCTTCCTGTCTGCTCACCTCACTCGCTCGCTCCTGCCACACAACCAAAGACCACAGCAGCCTGTGACCGACTACTCCGAGTGAAAGCCAAGGATTTTTATTAAGGAGTAGGGACAGCATTCATTTTTTAAAACCTCCTCAATAAAATATCATACGGTCGCTCCACATTCCTCAGAATTATAATGACATGAATATTTAAATTTAAATGCATTCCGAGCACGCCGGTTTTCTCTTCTTCACGACGGCATCAGATCTCATTTTCTACTTAAGCTCCTCCATCATGTTTATGCATATCCACATGCATGATACATATCTGGTTTTTTTAAAGCTCCTTAATGCAGGCCTGATAATTTTGCTTGACTTTAATGGGGAATGACTCCTCATTGGCAAGCTTTTCTCTTTAAGACAAAAATAAAAAAATATGATCAAATGCCCCTTTCATGTGGAACAGAGGCTGTTTTTGAAACTTCTTCTCCCTCTCTCCCTCTGTTGCCTCGGCTGCGAGTAAATAGATCAAAAAAGGAGGCGCAACTTTATATTCTAGTTTTGAAGCATTCTGTAATTGGACACATTTAATTGATATCCCTCAAGCCCATAATTATAATGTAAAAAGAAAGAGGAGGAAACAGTTCTCTATCATAGAAATTCTATTTTACTTTTTAAAATGAATGAATTCTTGATGAAAAAATGTCAGAAATGGAGTAGAAATAAAGTTCATGATGCATTTTAACTCAAGAATGGCAAGTATTGATTGATAATTTCAGTGTGTATCATTATGTTCGATAACAGGAGTCCTTGAGGCTGGAATGGACCCTTGTGAGTTTCGCTCTCTGGGAGCTCGTACTCTCTGATCTCTCCTCCTCCCTGACAAGGAGCTATCACTTCCTTCCCTGATGGAGAGGGAATGGTGCACAGATAAGACTTTGTCATCTGCAGTATGTCTCTTCTGACACACTGCGGATGACTCAGTTGGTCTCCAAGAGATGGTTAATTGAGGGAGACATTAAAAACTCACTACTGTCAATCTGTATCTCCGGTCTCTGCAGATAGGAACGGTTCCTTGATCTTGCGATGGGTGCTGGCGATGCACATTTGCAAAGAATGCCGGTATTTACATTGTGACTTGAGTCAAATTCATTTTAGATCCATTGAGACGGAGTGACAAATGAACATATTGCAATTCCAGCTGATCTCATTAACTCTGTTGTCGGTGGAATGGGACACTATGCAGTAGGAAAAAGCAAGGGATATAAAGATTTAATATCATTCGTCCTCCTGCCTGGCAACCTGTTGAGCGAAGTAGATTCTAGTCACAAAAGATCACCTTTCCATCCGCCAATCTGTGTGGTTCCATCTCACTCCAGTGCCAGAGCTGTGGCACTTGACTTGAGATAAGGAGAGATGGCGAGGCTAAAATTAAGGACACAGCACCTAGGGCTTCAGCCATCAGAGCTGTCACACATATGCAAGAGCCAAATTGACTGAATGTGCCAATATGAACAAATGTGTCAGGACTTAATTTACACTATTCTCCTCAATGGGGACTTATCTCTTTCCCTCTCCATTTGCCCCCAAAGAGCTGATGCTACACGATGACAAGTGACCACGGTGAAATACTGACAAGAGGACAGTCAACTCCATAATCACACCACTATACTCTTTATCTGTCAGTGTGTCATGAACAAGAGGGAGAAATTTTCATCTGGGGAGACAGAAATGACACTTCTTTTTTCTTCTTGTTTTTTTTTCAATTCGTCTGCAGGTGCCGCGATACTAGGCTTCTATAGGGAGCCGAGCGTGATGACAAGAGGCTAAAGAGGGCTGAGCGGGACCAAAGAGACAAGATCAATTTCAGTCCTCTTGATCCCGTGACCCCAGAGCCCAGAGAGAGTCTCTCAGGGAGTCCCAGCCGAGTGCGCAGAGGCTGGGCGACTTTGAAGTCGGGTCGGGGAGGCTGCGAGGTTGGTACTGCAGATCTGGCTGAGGACTGGAAAATAACTGCCGTGTGTGTGTGTGTGTGCACGCCCCCCTGGTGTGTGTTTGTGCCTGTGGAGAGGAATGGGAGGGTTGGAGGTAAATGACAGTAACATGGTCACATCTTTGGATGAAATGGGGAGACAGAGGCAGATGGGGGCACTTGGCATTTCCTGCGCCGACAAGGCCAGCTTGTTTGTTGGTGCCTAATGAGCTCTCGGACTACTTTAATGAGAGGACTGAATCCATTATCATCATCATTTCAAAAGGAGGCCCTGGCTCTAAACAGCTCCCCACATTAGCGGGACTTACCCTTGTTGCACCATTTGATCAGCAAAGGCAGCGGGGGGTTTTGATGCACCCACACAGCCACACACACACATACACACGCACACAGACACACAGACACACAGACACACACACACACACACACGCACTCACTAACCCCGGCCTGTTAGCACTACACACCCTTTACGTGGCCTTGATGCGAACACGCGCATGCAGATACACATAAATTACCCCAATGGCAGATAGAATGAGAACATAAATACACAAACAGCCATGATGGCCATTTATTTGCTGTCATTTTCCGCATGGAAATCTGGGACCGCTTTGTAGACGGAGGAAGAGGGAACTTTGAAGTAGAGCCACGATACAAACTTACAGCAGGATGGAGAGAGAGCGAGGGAGGGATGGAGAGACAAAGTGAATAAGAAAGAATAAGAGTTACAGAGTAAGAGCAAAATAGGGCAGCCACGAGGAGCACAGAGAAAGAGAGAGAGATGGGGAAAAAAAGGTTGTGATTCATAAATAAACACAGAGTGCATAGTGATATAATGGCATGCCAGCAAAGAGGGACAGATTCCATTTTCATCGCCTTCACCACCTTTTCCAGCAACATCAAAGGACCAATTAAGGTCCCAGTGAAGCTGGCCGTCAAGGCTGCAGTGGAGGTCCTGTCAGCGTTAGCCTGCCCTCAGTGCTCGCTGTCTCTGTCTCAACTTCACACTGCTGACACTGGTGACAAGGACCCCTTACTGAACCTGCTTGCCTGCCTGCCTCAATTCTGGTTACCCAATATATGCATTTCCCTCTCGCTCTGTTTCTTTTACGCTTGCGTATGTCTCACTCTTTACACCTTCTTGCTTTCTTTCCACCACCTGCACTCCCCTCTTAAAGGTTTCCCACCCTGTTTTCTTCTTATCTTCTTGTATCTATTTCTCTCTGTTAAAAGCTTTTAATTTCACTGCTACACAGCACCACCCCTCTGTGGTACAGTACAAGCACTGGCAAATAGCTTTCTCAGAACTGAGCATCGACGGAAGAGCAGAAGAAACACTCCCTCTCCCTCTCTCTCTCTCAGTTTGATAACTTCTTCGTTGCACCATTCACCCTCCCATGTCCTCCTCGTGTATCTTTGGAATTACTGAAATGTTAACGTGCCTTTGCTGCCTTTGATATTTAAGACAAAAGGGTACAGATGTGCAGGCTGCACGCACACAGACACAGGGCCAACTGGAAATGGGAAAGGAGCTTTAATCTCACTCTTTGTCATGCTCCAAAGAGTTCCTCCTCCCTGTGTATTTTTCTGAATCTCTTTGGTTCATCCTTCGCCTACCTCTCTGCCCTTTTCCGCTCGCAATTCCCGCATTCATAATGGCACAGCGCGGCGCGGCACCGAGGGGTGGGCAACAATTAATGAGTGGCTGTTTTCGATCCACTGCTCACATTGTGGTTGCTACAATTGATTGCATCTCTGAAACAACACCATACCGGGAGGTGTTATATTTCTGTGACAGGAGAAGAAGCACAAAAGAATGACTTGCGAGGAAAGATTTTAACGCCTGTGGGTTAAACAACAGGCCCGTGGCGTGAGAGATATGGCACGTGTGCCCCTGGCCTTCCTTGTGTGATAATGATAATTAAACTTGTAGGTTTATGTTTGTTAAACTGTTTATGAGGCACATGCAAACTAACAGGATGGTCCTAACATACATCCACCAGCCTAAAACTGATACACCACAGTATCTGACATCATTGTATCATTGTCAATTGCTTGGCATAGTTCCACCCTGAGGACAACAATGATACCATGGCACAAAGGCAGCTGTGCTAGTCTCTCTCCCTCTCTTCCTATCTCTTCCAGTGATTCACCCTCGTCCTCATCTCCCTCCCTCCCTCCCTTTGGTATCTTTCTAGTGCAGTGGCCCCCGTTTACCACCATAACCCAAATTAGCTGGGCAGGCGTTATCCTCTCCATCGCTCTGCGCCGTTAGGAGGGAGGGAGGGGGGGATGTGGCAGAATTTCCTTTCTGCCTCTGTGACAGCGCTATCTGACAGCGTTTTACATCTCCCCTGCTCTCCCCTCACTACACTCCACTGTCAGACAAAGAAATTAATACCCCCAGTGACTGTGTTTTAATTAAGCAATTTCATGCAAATTACACATTTTAGATTGTCAAATAATATACTGCGCAAAATTGTAGGCAGGCTGATCTGATATGCATGGAGTGTTATTCTTCCAGGCACTGTGCATACATAGAAAATGAACAAAAATGCTAATTTCTAATCTATTATGCAAACAGTGGAGATACTTACATAGATTTGCACGCCTTTCTCGGATAAATACAGCTCTTGAATTCTATGTATAGAATGACTGGGTTTCTTAAGCAGTCTGCGATTGTAATTTATCTTATTTTGTCTTTATTTTAATCATATCTCCTTTTACTTTCCAAGCAGTGTATACTAACATGCTCTGTCCTTACAAGCTGCGGTCTGTGCAGCAGGCTAACGGAAATAAATAGATATGGAGCAAATCTGCAAAGTTTATCATTAAACACTGTTTCGAGATCTCATAGACAATGAATAATTAGGAGAGGACTGTCTGACAATCAAAGAACAACTTGACATACAGTAGAAAAAAATCTTATTTGAATATTCTCTGTCCTAATACAGTCTAATGAAACATGGAGCCCTAACTAATATTAGTAATCCACACTACTCTCCATCTTTTCCCATTAGCACATTGAAGTTATTTGGAATTCATTATAATCCACAAGCCTTTTAGTACACTGGAATCAGTAATGATGACAAAATGAATATAACATTATACTTTATTATAGCCGACTTGATTTAATCTGGGGTTGCTGCCATATGAGAGTCCTCCGAAATACCCCTCTTGAAAACCGCGGGTGTCAAAAGTCAGCGTGCGCAGGTACCGAGTGAAAAAGCAATCCTTATTAACTGAAAGCTTGAGGAGGGGTCTTGCTGTTTCTTTGTGATTCAAATTCATTTAATCAAAGGTTTGTTTCTATATGCTGCCACTTAATAGTGTATATTACTGCATACAATGAGACTCCAATGAATTGCAATCCATCCAGTGCCCCGTTCCATTTTCTTCTAAAGAGAAAGAATAGCAGGATAAGAGCAGGAGAAGGCGAGAGTAATGGTAGGGTGTTGGAGAGTTGTTGACGTGCTTCCTGCATATTCAGAACAGCGTGCCTTTCAATGGCTGCAGATTCATACAATAACCGAGACTTTTTTTTTTCGTTTTGTGGGATAATAAAACATGTATGAACAATGGGGAAACATGTTCACCACATATTCTAAAACATTGTGGGGCAATTACAGGAGCTCTGAATATTCCCGCTCAACATGACGCTGCTCGCAGGCCCCTCGACTGTGCGCTCCCACTGCGAGGCTCTTTTCACACTGTACCTCTCATCTCACTGAAGCCAACTCAGGTCCAGGCCACCGGAAGACGGCGGCCACACAACGGCTTCTTGAACTCCCGCGAGCTTCATCTAAGACACAGTGTGGCGGCTTGAGGCTCGGTGAATACCGTGCGGAGGTGGAGACGACAGAGGATCGGGGAGGGGGGGGGGGGTGTAAAAGAGAGATGAAAGAAGAAAAGACAGAGAAGGAAAACGCACTGGCTGATTATTTGTTTACCTTCGCCAACAAGGTCTGAAAACACTAAATCTAATGAACACTTTCTCCCCTTTTTCAGCATTAAGGAAATGTCTGGCAATCCAGACAATCAAGCTAGTAACTACATCAACAAAGCACATAATATACTGCATTATATACTGTGTCCTTATGACCACCTTTTTCACCTCCTCTCTTTTGTTTGTCTTTCTAGTCTCATATTTCCTCATCCTTTCTTTCTTTGCATGCTTGTTCTCCCTTCCTGAGCATCGCCGTCTCGCCCACCACACTGAGGCGCTACCCTGCAAACTATACAGTAACCTGATAGAAACTCAAAGTCCCCATCATCGCTTTGTGACTCCTGGGCGAACCTACGGAATCACTCAAGGCCAGCGAGGCAGCGGGGAGGCCAGGCGGAGGCCGCCTCATGCAGTCGGGTCCCGTGGATGTAAACAGAGAGGGGCAGCCAGCGAGACAGGAGGGGGGAGTAGGGAGCTGGCGGGAGCCATCAGCTGCACACTCTCAGCCTCCTCACTGGGTATTAGACGGTGATTAGAAGATTCGCTGTGCCATCTGATTACCACATGGCAACAGCCTTTATTGATCCCAGGTGGGCAGAGGGTAAATGTTTATAGTATGTGGCCCGGCAGTCAAACAGTGAAGCTCAGGCCAGGGGCAGAGTGAGATTAGAGTGGAAATTCAAGTCAATGTGGCAGTGACAACAACTTGGCAAAGAAATGGGAATGATGTAATTGGATAAACAAAAGGGTAATGGAGTGTTGGTAGGCATCACGAGGCTCCACCATGACATTATATCCCTGTGGTGTAATTACTGCAATGATATTTCATAGATAAGGTGCCATACAAGACTTGTCCCATTCAAATGCCAAAAAAGGTTTTTAAGATGGCTTTACAAAGTGAGTAATGAGGTATGCTTACTGAGTACGAGATTACTCAGAAGGTCATTAGTCACAGAGATTGCTGGACAAAATATCACGGCGACGCTCTGTTGTCGTCACGCAAACGCGAGAAAAAGAGTGAAAACTAAATGCCCTGAAATCATGTTTGGTTACAGCGCGATATCTGCCGCCGAGTTTTACTCAAAAGTGTCGGGAGGGCGAGGAAACTGGAAATTATTCTTCATCGCTCCTCTGCTGTTGAAATCTATGAAGCAAGAGGCAGACAAACAACAGGCCCCGGTGTTGCGCTTGCTCATTAAGTCTGCCCAGAGGTAAGCCAATTGATCTGCAATTCATTCTCACAAGCGTTAAATCGATGCAGGGAGACATGAAAAGCCCCACATTTTTACGACTTCAGTCAACGATTCCTGAAACGCTTTGTAAGAGCAGATAATGGTAATCTGCCTTGTTTGTGACTCAGAACTGAGCGATCGATATGGTAAGAAGGGAAAAGGGGGGGGAGTCATGCACCCTGAGAGGAAGTTGATTTGAATGAAAACAATGGAGTGTCTTTTTTTTTCCAGAGTCTGTGTCGTCTATACTTGCAGACAGATCAGCGATCATTATATATGCGTGCGCTGCACTCTCTGTCTTTCTCAAAGCCTTTATGGGGCAGACTAGAGCCACGCTCAAATCTAAAATCAACCCACTTCAAGATAAATGACAGTGCTCACGAGCCTTATCCACTTAAAAATACCACACTAAACTAACCCGCTAATTACAGACATTCCTTTTGAGACCTCCATCACATATGCAAACACACAAACAACCGACTCCATTTCTCTAAGTACTGTATGTGACACCTGAGCGATCCATTACGGCTCGTTCCATATTGATTGACAAAGCAGCATCATAAAGTAATTATAATTGATTCCAGATGAGGCTTAGCCTGCCATACACAGATCCTCCTCCTCCTCCTCCTTTTCTCTCTCTCCATCTCACTTACTGCTTGGAATCTGAATAGGGAGCTCGGGTAATTAGGTCACGCTGTTAAATTTTTAATGATCTCTGAAATCATATTCATGCTCACAGTGTGTCAGGTACACGTACAGCCAGCCTGGAGTGATACATCACCATTCTATGACATGAACAGAAGGCCTTAGCCATTTAATTGTGTGACCTTTTCGACCGAGCACTGGGTGAAGCCATCGGGAGAGAGAGGTATTTAGTGGGAAAATGAGTGATTGAGTATTGGTGAGATGTACAATGCACAAGCTCGTCATAATAAAACAGATTCAGACATTTTGTGTGACGGCGCACGTGTGTGTGTTCATTGTGAAGGAGGAGCCTGTGTTAAGGTAGTTTGATCGCGGTTTTCATGCTGCATTTTTATGAAGGTGGCGGCTCAGTCAGGGTCAAAGTTGAGGCCAAAGGGTATAAAGGTCAGACTCAGAGACAAAGGCTGGCAGCTATTCCATAATTTGTAATGGCAGATGATCATCATCTGTCTGATGTAATATGTGGTCGGAAAGCAGGTCGGAAAAAAAAAAACCAGTTCATCTTCAGCAAGTCATCGGCAAACTACAAGAATATTTCTCTTTATTGTAGTACTTGTCTATTTGGCAGTCCTTATATTCCTGGTTAGTAGTAAGAAATACATTCTCTATACTGATATAAGCTGGTTGTGATGTCCTGTTAAAAATAGTTGCACAATATTCCCAAAGGGAAATTGACTGTTTCTGTGGGAATTTCTTGGGAAAATATGGTTTCTACTCGCTCCAGCGGTCTTTGTGGCCAGTTTTTACTGTTGGTCATGTGACTCGCTGCGAAAGGTGAACAGCGTTTGGCCTGGTGCTTAATCTGTTTTGGGGGCTATTTTTAACCCTGAATCTGAGTTGAGAAAGTCAGCAGTTTAGCTCTGTGGACTCGGTGTGGTCTTGACCTTTTGTCACAGCACTTACAGGCAGTCAAAGCATACTCCCTCTCTGTACATCAGCAGGTCAAAAGACTGCACATTACAAACCTACAACCCTGAAACGCTGTGTAAAACAGAAATGAAACAGAATGTGATCATTTGACTTATGTACTCAGCACAAAGACAATATATTTAATGTGTTGCCTCATCAGCTTCACTGATTTTTGTAAATATCTGCTTACTTTAAATCTGATGAAGCAACATGTTTCAAACTAGTTGTGACAGGAGCAACAAAAGACTGGGAAAGTTGTGGAACACTCCAAAAACACCTGTTTGGAACATTCCACAGGTAAATAGGTTGATTGGTTACAAGAGATAGTATCATGATTGGGTATGAAAGGAGCATCCTGGAAAGGCTCAGTTGTTCACAAGCAAGGATGGAGCGAGTTTCACCACTTTGTGAACACATGATTGTGTTAAGGATGTTACTTTTTTGGAATCTGGGTTGTACATGAAACAACATACTGGAGAAGGATGCAGTGAGAAGCAGACAGAGCGCACAAGCTCTGAGAAGGAGTACCTTGTTCACCTCACACATGTAAAATCCTTCATTAGTGAGTGATTGTCTCATCCCGCGCCATGCGTCTGACAGTAACGTGGGCTTGATCCCCTATAATTACCCTTCCCATGGAAATGATTGCATCTCGAGTTTCCAAACTGACAACTCTATTTGGACACAAGTAATCCGCTTTCTTGGCTGCGGCTGATACCTGAGCATAATCTGCCCAGTCAAGCGGCAAAGGAATGGCAGCACGCTCTCTCGGAGCAGCGGCACGAAACACAAACGATGAAGCTTCTCCCCCTGTTGCACTCCAGTAATTTAGCCCATCCTGGGTTTGTGGGCTTTTTGAAGCATGTATTTATTTTTTTTTCCTTTTCTTCATTATTGTAGGAGCTTGCATGGCTGGAAGGAAATGGAGATGTAAACGGGGATAGGTTGCCAGCCTATGTAGAGTGTGATGTGATCCGCAGATTAGCTTGCGCGAGGATGGCGCAATCCAGAGATCAGATTAAGCCGTATTCGCCCACTAAAACATGGTAGGTATTGACCACAGCGTCGACTTTCAACGGGGGATAAATTGCACCGTAGAACACTGTTAAATGCTATCTCACATTATACTAAATCCCTCTACCATTTCTCATAAAATCTGACATATTTCTGTTTTTTTTTGTAGGCAAACAGGCAAAGCTCCTCTACGGTAGAAACTAACACGCTATATGAAATTTAGCATGTTCACAAGCTGCTGTATCAAGCAGTGTAACGGACAGATGTGCGTGAGATTTTTGTTGACTTGAGACATCCCGTGGGAGTTCGGTCTTCATAAGTCACAGTGAGACTTGTCTATTCATAGCAATAATTTGACACAAATCGCAACACATTCTGACACATACGGAGGCGTCAAAGCTGAACCAGATTGTGAAAATAAATTGTGGATGTGAAAAAAGAAAGACAAAGACCAGGAAGAAAAAAAAAGAAATCAACAGAGCCTAGCAAAGAGCAAATTAATAGAAATGGCACCTTAAAACAGACTTAACAACTTGGTGCTCTCCATTCATTAGTGTGCCCCGCCATTAATACATCATTGTGTGAGAGGCATGAAGGACAGGCAGTGACGGGATTACACCCCCTTCTAATAGCACGTTGCAGAAATTAAAATTCACAGGGAGACGATGCATCAGGGGAAAGTGAACAGAGGCAGTTGCATGATGGAGTTGAGAAAAAGGAGTGGAGGATGTCGGGGTGGGGGGTATGAATAACAGAGGATGAAATGACTCCCATAAATAGAGCCGGAGTCTGGAAGGCCATTAGGCGACGTAGCCAACATGACAAGGCAATGATGCTGGGTAAATACTCGCTATTTATTCATTTAAATATCGTCCGGCTGGCTGAAATAATCATGATGAACAACCGCTGCCATAGCGGAAGATTAAGCAGCCAAATAACATGCAACGACACAAAAAACAAATTTGTGCTGCTCATTTACAGTGGGAAAATATCATTTGACACGGACATAGCAAGCATAACTGATTTCATTTTCAGCTGTGGATTCCTCTGAATCAGGAGGGACTAACGCGATCATCTTTTCACAGCCTGTTTATGTATTTATGTATTTATCTATTTACATTACCAAGGGAGTTGTGGTGAATGTGTGGTTGTCGTGTTTGCAGAATCCCCATTTCCTAATAAGGCTAAGCTTCTTCTTATGAGCCTGGAGCCACAGAGCTAAGCTCTCCTTCTCTGGCTGAATATCTCGAGTCAAAAGGAAATCAATTGACTAATAAGAGAGGGTGTCACAGTGTCTATAAACTGCTTTTTATCGGGTGAAGACAGGATGTTACGGTGAGGTGAATGTGCGTGGAAAGTCCAGAAAACGTATGACCTTGATCAGAAGCTTGAGTGCAATTTGCCAGTCGTTGATGTCCATCAACGCTGAACAAATCAGGATTCACAAGGTGAGAGGTGACAGAAAAATTGGACCGACAGAAGATCAGTTTCCACAGATATTCAGAGAGAGACCCAACGAGAGTGTCTAGCCCTTTCAACTCGACCCTCAAAGAGACGAGTCCCCAGAACAACTGGTGGTGAGGCCAGGACTGGAAAAAAAACAAAACAGAGAAGCTTTTTCCATATGTCGCAGTGGCTCGTCTCCACGTGTGTGTGTGTGTGTGTGTGTGTGTGTGTGTGTGTGTGTGTGAGATGAGCAGAGAAAAGAGACACAGACACGCAGACAGGCCACGTCGTGGAGAGGTTTGTGCGTTGTAACTTTATGATTTGATGTCTCTGGGCATCTGAGGTCACTAATAAGAATGTGTTTATGCAGAGTTTGAGTATCTTTGACTCGTTCTATCCTCCTTCTCTCTTCTCTCTCTCTCCCCCTTCTCTCTGTTTTTAATTATTTACAGTTTTTGGGGGGAAAAAAAGAGAGAGAAATAAGTAGTCAAGCTTTTGGACATTCCTGATGCTGTGCTGCACTTTCCCTCTGAAACTTCATGCATATTTAAAGTTAATAAAGCATATTCCTTACCTTTTATCCAGGGCTTTTTAATGCAGGGCATAAAGCGAGAGAAAAGTATGTGTGTGTGCGCGCGTGTGTCTGTGTGTGTGTCCAAGCAGTTATCTGCACAATAAGCCAGCTCTCGGAAAGACAGATCAAATCCATGATCAGCACCGCCACAAATTACAGCCAATTCCTCAATGGTTGCACGGCCTCAGACCTAAACTCTTGGACAGTTATGTCACGTAATAAAAATACTGACAAACTTGCATCATTTGTCTGTTACAAACAAGTGGCAAGAGTCCACTAGAAAATCATGAATAAATGAAGCAGTGGTGCAGCTGTGCCATGGGGCAGCGCTATGCTTCACATCTGAATGTTGTATTTAATGACAGCTATGAGGAGCTAAAATAAGCTAGTGTAAAGAAGGTGCATGTACAATATGTCTGTGTAACTGTGCATTTAAGTGTGTTTTTGTTTTGTAATTGACAGATTAATCAATAATGGAAACAATTGTTAATTACAGCCCTAAACACATAAATGTCAAACAGTTCGCTTCTTTGTAGAGCTGGACAAATATGGGCATAGTCAATATTATCAGCCTGCTTTAGCTTATCACAGATTTAGCTGCACCTGAATACACACATAAACAATAAGTGACAAGAAACTACAGTCTAGAAATGTTAAAGATATGTTATTATGTAAATTGTGTGTTGCCATGACACAGTTGTCAAACCAAGAGTGCTGACAACTTCATTTTTTGACAGTAAAATGTCCTAATCAGTATACATTCTTACAATTATCAAATTTAAGTGCAAGAAAATGTGTCAGCATTCAGTATCGGTCTGGCTGTGGTGCACGACCCGGCGCACTGCATGCTCTGGTCAAACCGAGGAGGGTGGCGGCTCTGCTGTGAACAAAAGACTGCTGGATGGAGGATTTGGAGGGAAGTCTTGACTGGGGATCCTCATAAATCACTGGCCTAGCGGCTGGATTCTGACAAGCCTGTATAGCTTTATCTGCCGCTGCTGTTCGCTCTCTTGCCCGCCTGCCTGTTCGTCTCCTGTTTATGCATATCCACTGGATATCCCACCTCTTCCCTCCTCTCCTCTCTTTGGATGGCCCTCCTCCCTCTTCCTCTCTTCCCTCCTCTTTACTCCTCTCCCATCCCTTTCTGTAGTCTACCTCACTCCCTGTGATTCGCCCTCCAGTAGGCCTGGTCTTCTCAAGGCCTGGCCAAGCCTAGAGCCTCCCAAAGACCCTCTTTTCCTCCTCTGCCTGCTTAATTGATTCTGCTGGGGCAAAAAAAAGAAGAGATATATACCTCATAACTTATTTATACTGCCCTTTGATATGTGTGATATTTAAGAAGGGTTAATATGTATAGGGTTAATCCTTGAGGGGTGAGATGTGTGAAATTTTCATGAAGTACTGACCAATAAGACGAGATAAAATGAATAAAATGAAAGTTGGAAGTTGGGGCCCAGGCTTCTCTCTGTGGGACGTTGCTATGTTCGCATACCAAAAAACATATCAGGGAGTGAAATCAACTTTTGAGGAATTTATTTTTGCTATAAAATCTTAAATCCAACTTTCCACAGACCACCTGGGAGGGCGTGCACATTTATCTGATGTTCTTTTTAAAAGAAGAACAGGAAGTGAAGCAAAAGGAGTGACGGTGAGGTTTCCACTCATGCCGATTCTGCAGCCAAAAATGCATTTCATATACATATGCCATTTACTTTGAGCCGCCTGTGTAGGCACTATATGTGTGCGAACGCCCACGCACATGTATGTATAGTCTGTGGGTGCTGACAGAGGGAGGGGAGACCATGCTCAGAGGCTGGTGCGTCGAGGCTTGTGGGGCTACGGTCCCAGCATATTCATAAATCAGGCCTTTCAGGGAGCTGTCAGAGGCTCCATAATGAGGGTCATTACTCAGGCAGGATGTCAAAGCTACTATCACAGGGACCCGTCCCTGGAAATCACACTCACTCTGCTCCTTGTTAAATAAACAGTGCAGTATACAAAATGGCAAACAAGCTGAGGGTCAATCTGATGCAGTGCGGGGCCAGGCAGGCCTCCAGAGTAATTTACCCTCAGGGAATACCTCTCGGCTGGGGAGATGGATTATAGAAGGCCCTCGAAAAAGATTAATGGAAGTAAAAACACAAAAAGAGCAGAACAGAGGAAAAGAAAAAAAGATAGTGAGAGAAAAGAGGGATGAGGAATTCGGAGGGTGAAGATGGACTGACAGACGGATAAAAGCGGTTGTATGAAAGAGCAAATTCCGCCACTGCCAAGAAAACAACTCCTCAAACACCACACATCAGAAAACTACAATTCAAGTTTCAACAAACAAACAACAACAGCTTATTTTTGCTGACATGAGGAACTGGCCCCTGCAGTAGCTTTGGTCTCACAGTGCTGACGCAATGGCCGAGTAATAACAGTGCTGGAATCTCTGTTATCAAATATTCATCCTTTTATTGCCTTGCTAATATCTAACACACGGCTTTATTAATTCGGGGTAGTGGAGGTGGTGTGGCTTGGCAGGTAATGGCAGATCAGAGAGTTGAGATAAAGAAGACGGACGTCTGAATTTGTCTCTTGTAGCGTGGAAGGAGATTCCCCGTGGAATACAGCTACTTCTGTGCCTTCGATCAGACTCAGTCTTAATTCTAAGTTAATTATTGTTAATTATTCACATTTTACTTCAGATGTCACACTGGCACATATCTTTTTACTGGAGTAACCATTATGCAGTAATTTTACTTGTGTCAAAACACGCTCATCTCGATACAGCAGTAAGAGAGCAACGAGCAGTTAATATTTATACCTTTAATCTTGGTTGTAATATACTACATCATATCTCTGTGTGAAAGGGCGCGCACACACACACACACATACACACACTAATGAGTATGCTGTGCAAAATTCTAGTACGCAATATTTGAACCTGGTTTGATGTAAAATAACCATTTACAGACCTAAAAACGCCTTTATCTCTTTCACTCAAGAGGATGTAAATTATCAGTAATGTTTAATGTTGCAGTCACTTCCTCGTTCCACAATACAAAAACAGTGCAACTGTCACATGGGGTGTGTTCAAGGACAAATACAGTAGTGTGGATGTGCCCTCTTCTCTGTTCTCCCCGCTAACCAAACAGCTAGGAGTGCAGCTTTTTTTTTTTTTTTTTTTATCACCCACTGATTTTCAGCTCACCTACCTGAAGGCAAAAAGATTAATCTTTTACATCTGTGAGTTTTAGACAGGCGCTCATGCTGTGCGAGACACTGCTAAAGCAGCCAGCCCTTATGCAATGCCAATTAATGATTTTGTCATTTCAGTGACGGGGAGGGAGGCGGGGGCTGCTCTGAGTTTGTCAGAGCACTTTTAAGGCACAACTGCCATCGTAATTTGCGGCCATCTGTTTCAGTGCCGGAGTTGAGAGGGGGAGAGCGAGGGAGAAGAGAAGGGGAGCGAAGCTGTGAGGAAGACAGTAGCCGTGTGATGATGCGCTTGTGCGACTAGCTAGCGTAGAGTGCACGCTGGCTGCCATGTCTTGGGGACATGCAGGGAACATATGTTGTCTTGGAGCCCCAGGGCTGACATTGAAGATGAGGAAAGACAGTACTTCAAGGCAAATGTTTTCCCTGAAGTGAGGCTGCCACGGCCTATATGGCTCAGAGTATTGACGAGTCTCCCGTGGACCACCAAACGTTGAGATTTACACACAAACGTAGACGGCGAGTAACAAAGTGCTACCAGCTGAGATTCCCCAGACTGTGAACAGAACGGGACAGATGCCTCCCCAAAAACTGCATTATTTCATCAGATTAGCCTGGAGGAGATGCATAATCACACATGTTACTCTACACGCACCTGCGGCTGCGCTTGTAGCTGTAACTGTACTCTGTGGTAGCACAGCTGAGCTGAGGCCAGGGGACGCTACATTTCAATGCAAACAACATGCTGCAATCACCTAACTTGGAACTGTGTAATTACTGCAAAGACGACCTTGATGCTTCTGTAACGATTTCACGTTATGCTTGGCAGCAAATATGCGCTTCTACCATTTAAAACGCTGACGTCTCCTTCACTGTCTTCCAATTTCCTTCCAGCAGTAAATGTAGCCCATAATGACTCTATCCTTAGAATAAATTTGCCGGCCACATGGCTCATTATGTTTAATAAAACTTAGTGCCCATGTTTTATATACTACTTTCTGAGTGCGTATGCTGTGTACTTAAACTGAGAGACAGTAGCATGCTGTTATGTGGTGCAGAAAAATACAGCACAATTCGAAACCAAGCTACCTAATCTTTAGACATAACCTGATGCAATAGGCAGCTAAATGCTACAGAAAAGTTTGCTGCAGACTTTTAAAAGCACTGGAGGAATTTATTTAAAGCACTAGTGTTTAAGTTCTGTCTAATGCATGTCCTAGTCCTCTGTGAGTTTGACTTAAAACACTTGCCGCTCGAATGTAGAGCCCCGCACCTTGATGGCTGGCTGAAAGCGACATGATAATTGACCCAGCTTAATATCGCTGAGGTGTTTGTATGAGAGCAGAGCGAGGGCCTTCATTAGGGCCTCGCTAGCGGAGGGCCTAAGAGTCTCGCTCCCTTCTCCCTCTCAGCTGCATTCAGGCCTATGATGAATGGCTGCAGAGATGGACTGCTGCCGAGGGAGAGTGCCTGACGGGCCCGGGCAAAGCCTTGGATGATGAATAATGACTCTGTAGCCATTTCCCCACAGGAAGCCCTCAGACGCCGGTCGGCTCTTCTACAAAGGAAATCCAGTTGACAAGCTCCCCTTAACCAGGGACCGAACCCTATCACGGCTAGGTGTGGCTGGGGATTGCTGAGACAGTGTGAGCCATCACCTGCTTGAGACAGGATTCATCATCTCATCAAAGCTTGTGCCGCTGAAGCAGGCGAAACAGTAAGGAAGTCCTTTCTTTCTGACTGAGGAAGAAGAACTCTCAGCAAAAAAAGACAAACTGTCTACGAGGAGTTCTGCAAAGCGCTGGGCAAAAAAAAAAAAAAAACAGAGAAGGAAGACGAGGCGGAGAAAGAAAGAGACAAAGAGGCAAAGGAGAAAAAATCAAAGAGCACGTTTGCAAATTAACTTTGACTGCTCAACAAGGAGCGTGTGTTGACAGGGGAGAGAGATGATCTGATTTACTGACACAGGCAAAGGATAGAAAGAGAGCAAGCGGAGAGGCACGCGAGACAAAACAAATTCAATCATCTTTTCCATCAAGAGGAAAACCTTAGCCTTTCCTCCACAAAAGACCCCCTCGGCTTAAATCAATTGCAAACAAACCTGATTCTGCGACGAGACACAGGGGGAATAAACAGTAGCTTTCAATTTAATTCAGCCCCGCGCCCTGGGAGAGGAAAACTTTCATCCATCACTTTCATGTGCCTTGCAAGGCAGCCGTAACTCTGAGTGCGTGGTGGAATTGGTGACAGCGAGGAACGGTAAATATGCCTCAACAAGCAGCTCCACTGACACAGTCAACGTGTTTACAGCAGTATACACTTGACAGACAGCGGCACTGAATGGCAATACATACATGTTATGATCAAGCCTTTCTCTGCGTCTTTGTCAAGGTACAATCGGGAGGTGCCCTGCAGGAGGTTAAGGATTTACATCAGCTCTCTTTAAAGTCTTGCACATACATCTGAAAGACAGACGTGTACTGTGTTCCTGTCACTGTGGTAAAGTTAGCATGATGGTGCATGTTTACTGCTGATATTTACAGATGCTTCAGGGCCTTCGTTGTTTTTATGGTGCAAAAAAGCCTTTTTTAACAGCAAGAAATGCTTCTGCGATGCATGCATTTTGCTCATTCTGTTTTGCTCAGATTAATGTGCATCGAATGCAGCTCCTGCTATCATAATTTAACACTTCACGGCTTGAACAATGTTGGATTAATTTGTTGCCATTCAAAAAAGTTTTGTCAGTTTGACAAAGTGTGTGCAAAACATAGTTCTCCCTGTCTTGTCCGTCTCTGAATGCTTTTTTAATCAATGCTAAAAACAAACACTAAACAAACGCCGAGATGTTCTGGCTTCACATCGGCTCCCTGCACCTGCCTTGCAGTTCATGGATAGGGTCTCAAACAATTTCTTAAAGGCTCCTGAGCTGAACTGGCAGCTCTGCAGCCCTCTATCCAGAGTCGTGTCTCCATGCATTGTGTCTAAATGAGTAGGTGGTCTGTGCAGTACCTGTGTCTGCCTAGCCTGCCTAGCTGAGAGCTGGGTCATTAATCTGCCCTGACTGATGATGAGCATTAGCATACAGCATGTAGCCGGTGAAACGTATGTGCAAGTGCTCTATGTATGTGTGTGTGAGAGCAAGAGAATTGTGAAAGCAAGTGTGTTGAAGTGGGCTACTGGTGTTAAAGCGCATGCAATAAGGTGTGCATGCGTGTGCGCATGAGTACAACTTCTTCCTACCCGCCTTCATGACTCGGCCCGACCACTTCCCCTCCACTTCCTGTCATTAAGACACACTCAGCCTTCCCATCCTTCCTTCAAAAATATTCTCAGCAGTTTTTTGTCAATCCAGTAATAATTCAATTTAGCAGGACTGGCCGGGTTGGGACCGCCATTAGTTTGGAGGAGGTGATTTAAGATTGATGACTTGTGTCCCCTGGGAGTCGATTCCTCATCTTTAGGTGGGGTCGAGGGGAGGCGGGGGTTTGGTGGGGGAGCCCGCCGGTGGCCCGGGCTCTTCGGCTGCACCGGGCGTGGGAGTCGTCGAGCGAATTAAGGTTCCGAATTGATTTCCTCCAAATTTGAGCTGACTAATGTGACAAGTGGCAGCTGTGAGCGCCTCACCGCCGCGGCCTCGGCTGTCTCCTCCGGGCTCCTCACTGTGACACCGTGCCGACGCAGGCAACGGAGGGAAAGAGCGCGCACACACACACACACACACACACACACACACACGACAGCAGGTTCACATGGCCACATCTCAGGATGGAGACAGACAAAGACATGCAGAGGCGCCGCGAAAATACGCGCACGCAGCAAGTGCGTACACATTTACACACACACCGCCACTCCACCCCTGTGACACAGTGTTGTGCGGAGCTGCTCACCCATCAAACTCAAGTCAGTGACACAAATTACAGCCGAGGACTGGATGAGGAGAGCGTTGCTTGGCCCTGACACAGACACACACAGATGCACCCACACAGCTGCAGCGCTGACGCACACACACACACACACACACACACACACACACACACACACACACACACACACACACACACACACATACACAGCTACCAGCACTGACAAGGAACAGGTCAACATGATGACACTAGTGAATAATTCAAGAGAAAACTGAGAGTGAAAGAGAGAGCGTAGTGAACAGAAAGAATTGAGAGAGATGGTTGATATATACAGTAAATAAAGAAAGAGTGGAGGGAGGGCATCACTCTGGATGCATACTGTACATACTGTATTCCTTTATAAATCATACACCTTGTCAGAGACCTGTATACCATCATGGCAATGTTTTATTCAAAAGGGTGCTACAGAAGGTAAAGAGCCATTAATCCATGACTGTAGTTATTGTCCTCCTGTATTAGGACAACCTTTGTATTACAAATGTGCTTTCTACAAAAAGCAGGTTGAAATTCACTGAAGGTGAATCACGTTTCCCTCACCGCCGCAACAAACTAACCGGCAGCTGACGTATTTGTTTTTAGCAGCTCCCTGTCTCGCCGCTCCGGAAGTCACCAGGGGTCTGTCTCAGCCTGTGTGACAGGTTATAGGCAGCTTAGAGGAACAGTAAGCAAACAGTGTCTCTTTTTTTTTTTTTTTAAAGAAACAAAAAAAATGTGCAGCCCTTGACGAGTCACTGTTGGAATTGGTTTCACGCATGAATGCCGCCTTTAAGACAAAAGCACCTCAGGTGATAATTACAGTGTCAAGCATACCCTGCCAAGTGCCTGACGATTGCCCAATATTTAGCTTTAATTAAATCAAAGCAGAAATGTAATTTCTCCTGAGTGAACTCCACACAGAGTGGATTCCCAGAAACACACAACATGGCTGACTAATGCATTTCCTTTGTCCCTGTCACACTGCCTATCCCTTGTTATGGCCCCAAAGCCTGCATGTCCTGGAGGTAAACCAACTCACTGCTTCCTCACAGGAAAAGGCTTCTTGCTGCGACGCACCGCAGCTTCTCCGGCTGGCGTGTTTACATGTGTGGAGAAAACGGCCGCAAATTAGCCGTAAACAATTGGAAATTGTGGCCGGGAGCACTGCGGTGCCATTGTTGAGGGGAGCAGTGTCGAGAGGCCACGCGCTGGGATGTGCCTGCCACTGTTTCTTCAACCAAAGTAATTTGCTGTGTTCAAAGTCTTAAACCTCTTAACAGCTGCTTTGTAAAGTGCGCTTTAACATACCTGACTATTTCTTATTTTAACTATCTGAACAGTCGCTGCTTTGTCATTCGTGAAGCCAGTACAATGTGCCTACACACTGAGGTAGGAGTAATTACGGCTTAATAGCTGCAACACCTTTGACAAAAGCACAATGTACATTCTTTCATCAACATCTGAATATGAACACAAACATGGAGGTATATGCACGAATGCTAGATGAAGTGAGAGCATGCAGGACTAAACGCTGCAGTGAGAGCTCACGTCAGTCTTGATGATCAATGTTAGAGATAAAGTAAAGCTGAGGCAATAATGAGTACCATAATATGTTGTGCAAGCCGGCAGCTACGAGCTTGAGATTTTTTCATTAATGTGTGCATGCAAGTGTATGTGTTTCTCTCCCATAGACTGGGGAATTAAAAACAGCTTCTGTCTGTTTGGACTGCAGTACGGCGCCCGCGGATGGCAAAAGGTCAACACGAAATTAATATGGGCATTAATATTCCTGATGCAAATGCACAGCGCTCTGTGTGTCAAAGTTTTGAGTGAGGTCTGCACAAAGTTTAATAAGACCTCTCGGTGTGTGATCTGTGCTCAGCACCTGGCAAAGTTCAACACACAAACACGAGCGCGCACACGCGCAGGTATGAGCGTGAGCGTACAAACGGTGACACGCACGCACACATATATGCACATTGTGAAATTGTGAAGTATGCTGTGAATATTACGAATGTCTTTGAAGCTACTGATCAGCACAGAGTGCAGCGGTGCAGAGGGGGCTGTGGCGTCTAATTGATTGTAAAACAGTTTAAAAAGTGCTTGAAGTGCAAAAAAGACTGGAAGGTTGTGTCGAGCGCAAAGGGATGTAATTACTGTTATGATGTGAGGAGGGATTTGACTCTACAAATTCCTTTAAACTGTCGAACACTGTATGTAAACACCGCGGCACTGCCGCTGAAAATACCAAAAGCAAAGAGAGTCAAGTAGAGTAAAAGTGCTGCCGCATAAAACGCTAATTTCTGTGGTTGCATGTTCAGTGAACCACATGTTCTGCTAGAGAACCTACATAACAGCAGGATCTAATTCACAACAAACAGCATAAAATTAGAATTTGGGTTTTTTTTTTGAGTAAATAGTAAATAAATCACTGAAAAGAAAGCCATTTCAGTTAATGTTTGTGGCAGTTTCCCCTGTACTAACGCAGGGGGGCTCGAGTATTCCCATCTGTTGGGCTCTACCTGGTGTTATTTATGTGGGCCCTTGTTTAGGGATGCACAGCCGCACATGCGCCTAATTAATCCAGTCGACAATTAGATATTGTTTCAATTGCAGCTGAGAGCAATTAGCACGTGGCGGTCTGCATATGCCAGCGACGGCGCAGATTAGGCAGGGATGCAGGCGCTTGTTAAAATCTCTTACCTAAGGCCACTTGTGCAGAACTCCTACTAATGATCCTCTAAATGTTGTTGATGGAGGAATAATCCATTTTTCCTGTTGTTAAGCAGTGCCTTTGGAGTTTGGAACCCTGGTTAACTCAATAATAAGCCACTTCATTAGCATTCCATGATTACCTGGCGCACTTGTACGTGGCATAAAAAACAGGCCAGGTTTTAGGGAGGAGATCAAACCGCTGTCCCTCAGTGAGGAACAGCGGTTTGGAACTGTCCCTCAGTGTCCCCACAATTTTGCACGACCACCTTAAAGTTACACAAGCAACTTTTGTTCCAAGTGTGAAAACAAAAAAAAAAAACGACACAGCGAAGCAGTGTCTCTCACCGACTCTCATGATATTCTATGGGAAAAAAAAAAAAAAAAAAAATCCCATTATTTTCTCCTCACCCAGAGGTTTCTACTACCATCCTGTGACATATGTTGGAGGCCCCATTTGTGAGGCCTGAAGAAGAAATACAGAAAAGTAAAAGCAAGAGACGAGAGAAACAGAGAGAGCTAAGCAGCGAAGCCTCACAGCCGATCAGGCTTGGCTGGACTGTGCTTTTTTTTTTTTTTGCCACAGCAGTTGCCTGGGTGACGCTTCACAGACCGCGCTGACCTTCCACAATTTCCAACCGTCAATCTAAATGGGAGCCCCTTATCTCATCTTCTCCCCCACTCACACCCCCTTCTTTGTAGATGTGCACATCTTTTTATTCTAAATCCAGTCATTATTGTTCCTCTCCACTGGCCAGCAGGAAAAGCCCTGCTGAAGTTGGAGAGTTAATTGAGCATGTCTCTCTCACTGCCGGCTCTGAGGGCTGTAGCGACTGGCTCCACTGTCTGGCTGCTTGGCTTGCCGGCTAGCCCCTTTCTGCTCGATGTATTTGCCTAGATTGCCAATGCAGGGCCTGGCTGAGGATGTCTTGTCGACCGGACTTCACTTGAGCATTCATGTCTCGGCCGCGGCAGCATCCGCTCATTACGGAGAGAGAAGTGTCAGAACCGGAGAAACCAGACGGCTAAGACTCCTCTAATGTAATCTGGACATAGAACTTTTTCCTCCTTAATGATATGATAGCCTGACTTTATTTGAACTGGTGCCCTGTCAGGCCTAACAGCTTGAAGTTGGAGGACCATGGAGCTCCCTGTGTTGCAGGATGGAAGACGGAACTTGGCCAAAACTGCTTTACCATGCAAGCCTTTTGTGCTTTCATGATGTAAAATTCACATAATCTAAGCACAGACAATCGTAGAACTGGTGCCACGTTACCTCGGCATCAATTAAACACACACGCTGAACAGTCTGATGTATCTCAGAAAGATTTAAAGCCTAATCTGAAATGTTTTTCCCTCCTTGGGGGAACTAAAGGTGAAGTCAGTTATCTGCCATTATTTGGTTTAAAACATTCCCAGCAGTATCCAACATCTCTGCCTATTTGATTCACTTTGAGCATGTCTCTCTCCTGGATGCATTCATCCTCCCTAAACTCCTGAGTTGGAGTGGTTCGCCTCAGGCAGAGGAAGCAATAATGTGAACCCTGGAGAGCTATTCAGAGTGAAGAGGAGAGTGGAGAGGAGCCTCCTCCACTGTTCTCCTCCAGCGGGCCGTTTGGGAGGCTAAACGGCGCCGATATCCCTTATTAAACCATCTGGCTGATGCTAATTAGATTATCAGAGATAAAGAGAAGGAGTTTTCTTTGTACATTTTAATGAGATAATGTGTCAGGCAATTGCGAGGAGAAGCGTTATTTTCTGAGTGCAAAGACTTTTCAGGTGAAAGTGTACAAGAATGAACAGATGCAGGGGAATGATTAATAGTGCTTATCTGGAAACATCTTGCCTACATAAGAGGGGAAAAAAAAGGATTAGGCGAGTCTAAGTCTGTGTCTTTTCGTGGCTTCCTTCCTGTGTGAGCATTAAAAAAGTGCCTCCCTTTGGCTTCAAAGAGAATCTGGACAATTAGAAAACTCAAATATGCTCCTCATTTGAAGCTGTTTTGTGGCATCGGACCAAAAACAATCTGACAATATCAGATAATTATCTGTGAAATGTTCAACTGCAGTGAATGAGACCACCAAAGCCATCCAGGCAGCTAGACTTCCAGGCTAAAGATAGTCTTGGAAGCTTTGCCCCTAATGAGAGCGAGGAGGGGGGACTATTGATTAGGCTTGTCACCAGAGAAGAACATAAAAGTACACATTCAATAAGGGACTTCATATCGCGTCCGGCTAGTGTAAAGGTTAAGTGCTGGAGAATATCGCCAGGATCAATAATTGTCTGCAACTTCACGTATGGTCCACCACCACTGCCTGCCGCTGCTGCAGCTCAGCCTTCACAACACTGACTGAAGTCACATATGAAATGCCACAGGAGGCTTATGGGACTTTGTGGCTGCTGTTTGACAGACCTATTTAAAACAAACACAAATTGTACAAGCTGCAGGCCTCTTACTGTATATGACTCTACACTCTGAGGGTCCTGGAATGAAGATAACGTCATGGCAAGCCATAAGCACAGTGTAACAGTAGAAATCAGAGCTTATTAAGATTTAATAGCCTACGTACATAACTGCTGCATATTCTCCTCTCACAATAAATAAACCCAATTTCCCTATGGTAATGGAAAGAGAGAGGCTCCTTAAGCAAGACAAATGACGGTTTTGCAGCAGCGAGTAACAACATTAGCTGGCTAATTAAACAACAATGGAGGATGCCGCTGACTCGCCGTAATTATGCAATGTGGTTTAATGAAAAAGGTTAACTGCGCAGAAGAAATGGAACCTCGGAGTCGCTCGGTGCCGGCCGAGGATGGCTCCCAACAAACAATTCCTCCTATTTGTCTCCCTCTTATCACGGCAGAGTGATGTGTGTTTCTGCAACTGCATTGTCTCCTCCTAATGGCGACTCAATCCACTTCACAGATGAATGCGCGATGAAATGGAGAGAGCAGCGGTATTATGTGGCTCACAGTATTGCTGGGGTGACTGCAGCGTTCACAGAGGCACAGCTAACTGTCAGTGTGAAAGAGGATAGCAGACAAATGCACATATAGAAGTTATTTAAAGCGTTGTGCAGCGATCCGGCGGTGTTCGGCGAGTGGGTCCTTGCCTTGTGTGTTTTGCAGTAGATGCTGCATGTGTGGTTTGTTTCCTGACCTACGTAACATGTTGTGTTGAAATTCGCACTTACATTGTCGCCAAATGCTTCCAACGACGTACAAACCAGGAGAAACCTGAAATGAAACACCAGATGATACGTCAGAGAGTGAGGGGGGACATCATTAGCTCATCCGTGAGCATTTTCATCGGAAATGGTGGCTGTTGATTAAGACAACAACTCCTACGATCCCACGCTACTTAACAACAGCATCAACCTCTACAGCCTGTTAGTCATCGCAATCAATCTCACCTCAGCAGAATGATTTCAACATGATTTCAGGTGTTATTTCAAGCAGATGTGATCTGACTCTGTTTGCATAATAGGACTTGAAGGGCAGGTTTGTTCTAAGCAGAGGCCTCTCCTGCCTCCTCTCAAAATGCAATTAATTGTGGTTCCATGCTGTGAGGTGTTCAAGGCTATTCCATGTGGACTCATCTTCATACACACACTTAAATATTCTATTAATTGATAATGTAAGTACCCTTTGGGTTTAGGAGGATCTCTGATGCACTGCCACAGAGCCATGCTGGAGATTCCTGCATGTGGTGGTTTATGAGTGACAAAAACACTGTTAGACCCCTAAAAAAAACACCTGCCTTGCTCCTCTTCCTTGAACCCCATCACCTCCACAAATGTGGGTGGGAGCTTTTTTTTTGAAGCACACCAGGACTGTTTTCTACATTGTGGGCCATGTGGCCATTAGGCATGCTTGTGAATGTGTTTTTATTGGGATAGAGGCTGCACTTCCAACTGTTGAGTTATGTGCTCGCCATGAACCCCTTTCCCAATAAAAACTCTGGGAATGTTGGGAACGAGACGCAGGTGGGCGCAGCTGATCGACGGAAAAAGAGTAATGGGTAATGAGGTCAGGTAAGTGATGTGATGCAGAGAGGTAACTTCAGCTCGAGTGGCTGACCATATGCGGAAATGAAAGCCGTTTATCCTCCATGATAAAAAAGAAACTTACATGATTTGATTGTTAGAAATGAGAGTGTCACTATATGTCCACATAAAGCAGAGGGAATCATGTTTTGATTTTCTGCGATGTTTATCACCACCCTAATAAATGCATTAATTACTTCCAAATTGTTTATCATCACTTAGTGGTGCACTTATGAGGTTATGGCTGCCATAGCTTGCCCTCCATTAAAAGATGATTCATCAAGGTACACACGAATAGATCAAAGATTCACTGTAAGTAACTAATTAGATCAAGAAACAGAGAAAAAATATCTAAATACCTTTAAGATACGTGTGAAAAGGTTGGGTTGGCAAAGACAATCTCTGCATATATACAGTACAACACATTTTCTGAGCAAGATATGACCTTCAACCACCAACAAGCGAGACTGATTACATCAACAAATGCTACTTAAATGTTTTGCATGTGCACTTCCTACTGTATGGCTTTTCCTCACAGTCCATGCTGCTTTCTATTTGTATCGGCGCAAAAAAAAACTCAGATTCAAAAAAAGTTGGAAAGAATTTTACATTTATCCTTTTCATACCCAATCAACCTGTTTACCTGTGGAATGATCCAAACAGGTGTTTTTGGAGCATTCCACAACTTTCTCAGTCTTTTGTCACTCCTGTCCCAACTTGTTTGAAACGTGTTGCTGCATAAAATTCAGAATAAGTAGATATTTATATTTATTTTACATATTAATTGTCTTTGTACTGTTTTCAAAAGGATTAGCAAATCATCACATTCTGTTTTACCTATGTTTTACGCAGTGCACCAACTTTTTTGGAATCAGGATTTTAGGTAAAAAAGTGTGAGGATTCATTGACACAGTGAAAACCAAGCAAGTTACTCCACGAAGACATCACCAGCACCTCCAAGGCTAAGGGCCGTGTTGTAGAGCTATTTTATAAACATTACTTTGTCTGTCGGGGGAACAGCAGGTATTTGGCTTTTTGTTGAATCACATGCTGAAAAGCAAATATTCAGCTTGTGCGTCAGATGAAGGAAGGTGGGTAAGTTGCTTCTTGTGCGTGTCAACAGCGTTAAAAGCACTCGCTAAGCAGAGCCAGTGTACTGCATACAATCGCCCGCTGAGGCAGCCTGTTATTTATTCACAACAAGCTGCCGCTGAGGAAGGATTTGAAAAACAACTGTAATGATCAATAATACAATTCTTTGATTGTACATATTGTATAAGTGTTAATTATTCACTAAACAAAGTGACATAAAAGTCCATTAGTGGTGCTCTTCCTCAAAACAAGAAATTACTCCAAGCATAAGCCCAGCCTTATGAATTATGTTTTATTGGTGTGGTGTTTAAAAAATGCATGATACAAAATATTTATCTTTATTTTTCAAAGGCTTGGGATGCAAATCTCCGATGATGAGCTCTAAATGGATGGTGTCTTTTCAAAAATGTATGCACTGCACAAAGCCCTCTCCCAGCATGCCGTTTGAGAGGCTTTTTTCATGAATTTGTTATGAAATGTGGGTTGACAAATACGAAAACATGAATATTGAAAGCATTTACAGCATTTTACTTTATGAGTTGACACATTTAATATGCTGATTAAAAGCCTACAGTTCTAAATTACTGTGCCTGACTGAGTGTGTCTGCATGTGTTTGTGTATATGTATTGTGTGTCTCAGGCACTTAAAATACATTCTGCAGAGAGGAGCTCACTTAGAAAACATTCTTGTACCTCAAGGCTTCATAAACACGCTTGCATTACATAGATAAGATGCTGCTGTGCATACTGTACAACTTCAAAACATGCACTCATTGCATTCATCAAAACCCCCATGTCTTATTAGAATGGAAGTGCATTAAGCTTTAATACAGACGCCTGAGAAGCCCAAACACAAGCCAACAGCAGAGTCTACCGCGCAGGCACGCACGCAGCAGCAACGTGGACACAAAAGGCAGCGGGAGATTACCATTTAAATGCTTTAATAAAACCACACACATTTGATTCTTGAAAATTATAACAAAGCAACGCGACAGATGTTGAAAGAACACATTGATAAGCAAATTTGCAATGATGTTCTTTTGTATTTGTGATCGAATGAGCCACAGTGCAAAGCTGCTGGTTGACTATTTGACAGAAAACTACAGAACAAAAGATGCTAACGGATATAGTGAGCTGCAGATGACATTTCAGGGAGGAAAAAAATACATATAACAGAATTATTTCCTAATAGAGTACATCTACAGTAATTTACAATTCTCACTCCCCCTCATTCTTTTGCGGGTAACACACCTCACTGCAGGGAATTCCACTTCTTACTTTTGACTCTTTTAATATTCAGTGTTTGACAAAAAGAAAAAAAAAAGAAGCCCACCTCTTTGCTCCGAAAGAAACCCGGTAGATTGTCAGAGAAGAAAAACGATAAATAGCACTACAACTAGTGTGATTGAACCTTGTTGTGTGAAGATCAGAGTCCCAAAATCACACCTGACAATTCAAACACCAAAAGTTACACGCACACACACAAACGCTCACACATCATGTGTCCCCTGTCTCGCTCTCAAGGGTGCTGCTTTATTAATGAGTTCGGCACATAAAAAGCATCCGGAGGACGGGAAGTGTCACTCATCAAAAAAGGCTGTTTTTGAACAGTCTTGGCGAATGTTGAAGGATTATTCCCTTTCATAGGGACAAGAGACAATCAGTGATTGCCAGGGTTGTTTCAAATGACCAGACCGTGAATCCTCATTCTCAGACATGGCATGAATATTGGATGTAAAGTGTGCAAAGTTGGGCTGCCTGGTGGGAGAGAGGGAGGACTGAAGGCTGTAGACATTTGGTGCTGTTCATTATGACTGTTTGCAATGGGAAAGAGTGTGTGGTTTGTCAGTGTGTGCGCGCGGTTGTGTGAGGAAGAGACAACATGAGTGAGTGATTAATTTCATTGATTTAATGCAATGTTTTGGGTAAATACAGATAGGTGTAAACCACAAATGACTTGAACAGATCAATGGAATTGATTTTTTGTGAATAAACTTTCAGTCTGGCTCAATAAAAGCCGCTTTCTCAAGACTAACCTGCCAAGGCCAGTAATAACAAACCACGATATGACAGGTGAGTGAAAGCCTCACCGCGCACACAATCTACACCATCAAATCAACTTGCAATCATTTGGCCCTTCACCTAACTAAAGGTATACATACACACACACCACACTATAGCTAACACTCCACAAATGTGTGCCGTCTCGTGCAAGGAGCACGTGCGTGCATCACGATCCCGCACACAGGCACACGCAGCACAAATGCCGAGCAGCGACACACACTCAATACACACAGACAGCACACTGCTCCTGTGTGATCTTGCCTGTGCCTTCCTGGACTGGAACAAATAATGGGGGGGAAAGTCGACTGTGGGATTTTGAAGCTCACCCTGTCAGTGACACTGTGTCAGCCCGGCATCTTCCTCTACCAAAACACACACCTTTGCTCCCCCCCTGACTAAAACAGCATAGGGAACAAGGCCTTTGAATAATAAATACTCCCAAGTTTCCACACAACTCCGGCCAGAGATGCCCGTCCAGCAAACAATGTTGATGTGTAGAGGAGGAGAGCCATGGAAGGAGCCCGGATGAATACAAGATACATGTTCAGACACAACACAGGAACTGAACAGGGGGCTTCTAGGAAGCGAGCTGGGCCTGCAGAGCAAGAGAGCTAGTGGCCTGAAACTTCAAAACCCCTGTGTACACACACAGACAACTGACATCCCTGCAGAAGGTGGTACAACTGCAACATAAGCACAAAAAAAAAAAGTTTTTCTTGGGAAGGGAATATTCCTAATGAAAGTAACAACGCAGAAAGTGACCAAACCCTCACATTTTAAAGGGGGCTCATGGTTGTACATATGGAGTGAGAACAGACTAGAACTTTGCTTATAATTTAGCCACCTGATGCTTATGTTTTCATAACTTTTCTCTCCAGACAAAAGCAAGTCCTGAGAGAAAAGTACCTTGCCTTTGTCCCCCTCAGTATTAAGATTCTGGAGAACTTGGCAAAATTTCCCAAAGGCTATGAGGCGTACAGTACCGCAGACGGAGGGATGATAACGTACCAGCCCTTGGTGAGCGGCACAAGGTGGCCCCATACTTCACTTTCCTTCACGGGGTTTAACAGGGGAGGGTGAGGCTTGGCTGATGAACAGGGGCCATTGTAGTGGTTGATGTGTCCATCGTCGGCCGATATTTAATCCTCCGGTTCCGCAGCGTGGCCCGAACATGACAGAAAATCATTAGCCACCGAGGGCCGTTAACTGTCACATGAGTGATTGAATAGGCAGTGAGCCGTGGAGCTTTGTATGGCAGTTAAACGTCTGTCCTGAAGACTCGTGGTGGCGGTCCATTGAGGTCAATGATGAGGCAGATTTTGCGGACAGCCACTCCCACTCTCTGAGGGATGGGCTTCCTTGAAGTCTAGCAACTGAGGTGGGAGCAAGTCGGGGTCAACCCGGCATAGTCTACATCAGACATGTACATGTATTCAATTGCTGTACATTTACTTGAGTATTTCCATTTCCTGCTACTTTCTACTTGTACTTCACTACAATTTCGGTACAAGTTACTTTGCAGATTCATAATGTGAAACATTATGAAAAAATACATGATGATGTACTATTATGTTTTCTGTAGGGAAAGTACAGTACAGTACAATACAACAGATACAATTAGCCCCACCTTTACCAGCTGCAACATTAAAATGATGATCAGTATTTAAAACCCAACAGTATACTAATTGGCAATAATTCTTAAAATGAGCCATTCAGCATGATGAGTATTTTTACTTTTGGTACTCTGAGCATATTTTTACGATAATACTTTTACATTTTTAATGTGAGACTTTTACTTCTCGTGTTCCAACACTGTGGTATTGCTGGTTTTACTTTAGTGTAAGTCAGGGTGATCTAAACAGGAGTTGAGATTTCCAAATATGAGACTGTAGAACTTAATACTTAATAAAACTACAAGTTATGCTAGTACTTCATGTTTGGGCTGATATAAACATCACTAATAGACAGCTATTTTACAGAACCTGTACATTTTGTGAGGTACTGTATGCTTTTGAATTAATGAATACATACATTGCATTACATTCTGGAAGCATAAGCTACTACAACACACTAGACATTAAACACATCCAAGTGGTCAACAATATTATCTCAATGGACAGTCTGAGTGTTTTCATCTGACATCCACCCTCTCGCCACATATATCCTCTCTACACCTCCTTTTCTCTCTTTTCTTTGGCTGAGCCTTGACATCCAGAGCTTGGTCTGTGTAACCTATACATAAGATAGGTTGTGTTATCCACCAGGGCCGAATCTCCATACCATTCCCTTGTGGCCTCTGTCTGTGTCTGGGAGGAAGCAGGAGGCCAAAATTCATGCACTCCCTCACTGATTGACTGTGTGTGTTAGGGGGGGGGCTTCCTCTGGGGTAACACAGTCCAGTTTAAGAGGACGGATCACAGATGCCATTAATGCAAGATAATTTTGCCTCTCCTTTTCACCGTGCTACATGTTCATTAAAGTCACTGCTGTTAAATGTTTCTCTCTATTTCCTTTTTTTATTAAAGGCATACATGAAAGAGGGAGAAAAAAAGTAGTAGCAAATTGTCAAATTATAAATTAAGCTGCTGCTTCAATTATTTGCTTGGTTTGATAATAACGTGGTTAATTTTTGAACGAGGTTAATTACATGAGGGTTAATGATATTCTAATAAAAACCAAGAACTCATCACATTTTCCCGCCTAAATTACACTGACATATATGAACCAAATATTTTCTGCAATTAATTCATAATTGTTAATAAATATCGTACAATTCAGGGGGCACGCGGGCGGAGGCCATGTTTTGGAATGACATATTTGAACAGATTCTCGACACATTCTGTAACAATAATTGCGATAGCTGACTTCTCACCGGAGGTAATCTGAGTCTTGCTGTCTTTGGTAGGTGGCCAATTTATTTCATGAAGTGGGGCAGATATTGCACTTGCGGCACACGGTGTTATTGAGTGTGTATGTGTGTGTGTGAGAGAGAGAGAGAAAGGGAGAGCGAGAGAGGGACAAACAGGGGGCAGGTAGGTGTGATCGCTCATTCACACTAGAGCTGCTTGACGTTGAGCCCTACGGGGCATGATTACTAGGCCCTGGGTGATCCTTCAGCTCTCCGCCTGACACTTGCTGCCTGTCCCCTTCCCTCGCTTTCCTTGCATCCCACCTCCCTTCATTCCTCTCTCCTCATCCGTCTCTCTGTGGCATCCTTCTTTAACTCCGTCTCCCTCTCTCTGCAAGTTTTTTTATGTTGTCACGCTGTTTTATTTACTCCCCGAGACCTGCGTCTGTCTTCATTATGCCTTTCTGCCAGTCTGATAAATAAAGCTGTTTGTCTTTTACAGTGCCCAGGACACTTACAGTTAACGTCTCTTCGGCCACCTCCGCTATTTATCAGACTTCAGACATGCGTTTACTGTGTATGTGAGTCCCCCGTGGCACATTTCAACAAGGCTATTAGATTTCATGCGCTGAGGAAAAAGTGGTATTTACACTGCAGGCTTCAGGGGTAAATGTTTTTTTCTTTTTAACTGTCAAATTGGCATTCCTAAATTCACATTTTATGTATTTAGCCGAAGCTTTCATCAAGAACAACCGACGATGGAGTAAGCGGCCAGGGTTTCTTATTTAAAACCATTTCCACAACAGCGTAATGACAAATGTCACGAGACAATGTCAGTGTCGTAAAAACTGAAAACAGGTCAGGGCTTTAGCTTCACGGGGGTGACAATTAATTCTTCTTCACCACAAGTTCTGCTCACGTTACTGTCATCAGTTCAATAATCATCACCAGAGCCAGTGATCAAATAGTAATCCTCAGGTAAACAGGAATTGAAAGGCGGTATCTATGAATGCACCTGTGCACTAAATACAAAGCCTGATATCTTAACATTGTGGATCAATATTACAATAGAAAGCATCACAGGCATTATGCTGGATCATGAGTCTCGTAAGCAAGACACCATCCATTTTTAAACTCACTGAGAGCCAACTATTGGCTGCTGCCGTCAACTGGTTGTTGCTACTTTTATGTCAAAGGACATGATAAACATCTATGTTTACTGAGTAACTGCATTGTTTCTGTTCCCCAATCGTGTTGTCGTGAGTGCTTCTTGTTCTCAGGCTTTTCTTGGAAAAGAAATCTTAATCTCGATGAGGCAGTAAAAATAAAAATTTTACTCCTCAATAAGGGCTTCCCTAACTCATGCTGTGTTTACAGACAATGGTGCCCAGTTAATATTGAAGGTGCAGGGAAGACTACAGCCAACCAAATGACAGGTGTGTGTCTGTGGGGAATTGTTAATGACAGGAACAGGCAATCAGCACAAGGATGCAAAATGCCCACGCTCAGTTTCAAGTCAAGTAAAAAAGTATATGACAATGAATTTGAACATTCTGATCAAATTCTGAAAACTGTGAAACTCAAATTCATCAACTACACCAATGTCCTGCTTGTAAAACATTTGAATGCTGCAGAGTTCCCAAACTGAAGCTCAAGAACAGAAATACAAACCCATTGAAACATTGAAAGCAATTTGGATGAGTCAACTCGAAGCAGACAATACGATCAGATCCACAGAATGTTGGAGCCTCGGTGACAAAAAGTTGGATGGAGACTGAGCTGCTAAAATTGCTTGAATTTTGAGCTCATAGTCTAAGGGTTTAATCTCCTCTTGTCAGAAGGACACAAGGGACTTCTTTAGGGGGCTAAAATATTACCATGATAGGCTAGCAGCATGCTTTCATGCTCTATCCAACAGAGTTCATATGGACATGCTTGGCTTAAAACCACCTTGTTAACAAAAAAGAGAGTGAACAAAAAAAAAAATGCACTCTGTAAAAATCCTGACACTTCGGCAATGTGCGTACTTGAAATTTTCAAACACTTGTCTTTTCTTTACCATAATAGATGTCAGTTTCCTCTGATGTAGCTCAAGTAGGGGGAGCAGCACGTAGGGTCTCACTCTTTATGCATTTGAAGCCATCACTCAATAGTGGATCTGTGTTGTTCGACATCAAACGAAGGAGACATTCGCGGCATCACCTGCAGAGCGCTCCAAAGGGATGAAGCAAAATATCTTCAAATCACTTGTCCAAGACATTTCCCCCTATTAAAGCTGCCTCCACACAGGCTTTAAGGCGGAGACAGGCCCTTTAGATAAGCTAACCAAACCCGAGTGTTACAGCTGGGAGATCAGACACACAGTCTGTGTTCTCTTCACAGAACTCCCTCACAATGGCACGCCATTAAAAAAAAAAATAACGCTTAACACCACTCGATGAGTGAAATCATCTATTTTCTATAAAAGCAAAGAGCAAAATATGAAAAACATAATATTATCCACAAAACGATCACACAGTACATCTGTTTGGCACGAAGAGAAGAAGAGAGACTCCAGACTTCTATCAATCTGACCATCTGTAAATATTAGATGTTCTTGCAGTTTATTTCTCATAATAAGCTGGTTGGTAGCTGACGATCTATTGACAACAGATGTGACCGGAAACTGAGCCAATCATCTTTGGTTTTCATTTCTTTTCTCATAATTGTTGAATGTACTGAAATGATGAGGTTTCTGGTCACACAGGCTTAATTTTGGGTCAAACATCGACTGTCATCTTCAGTAAAATGCAAAAAACGTTTCAACTCCTCACTGCATGTGCACGCAGGTGTGTGTGTGTTTGTGTGTGGACTACTTTATGTGTATGAATGTGTGCGACTCCCAATAGTGAATATGTGGTACCAACACTACAGTGCTAGATGCGTTTTGGTGTGTGTGTGTGTGTGTGTGTGTGTGTGTGTGCGTGTGTGTGTGTTGTAATCTCAGCGGCAGATCATGTTTTCCAGGCCTCAGATGAGGCAAAGCAGCTTTGGCAGCGGGCCGTTTCATCTCAGGCACTGGGGCCCAAAACAAAGAGAAAATGATTGATTGGATGATGAATTATTTAGAGGTGGAGGGCTGAGGAACGAGCCAGCCATGCTGGAGAGAGAGGGAGAGAGGCATAGAGAGAGTAAGGAAACAAGAGAGAGAGAGCGAGTTCAGCTTCCCTTTATCACTTTCTCTCCATGTAGAAGATGGGAATCCAAGTAAAAACTTGCCCCTAATTGTACTAATGCGTGTCACCGCAAATTTGCCAAAATAAAATATTGATGTGGACGCAGTGACAGGGCTGCGCAGTGCTGAGCGCTGATTGGAGAGGAGAGGTGTTTGCTCAGGGATCTATAGGATGTTTGAACCTACATGTAACACTACACCGAAGACAGAGGGGGGGAACAGCCCTCTCCTCAGCACCACACATCCATCCTTTCACCGCACTCTGCCTCCACACTTTCAGAGAAACAACAACCGTTGCTGAATGTTTTCCTGCGTGCTCACACGTAGATAAGCCAACATTATTTGCATGGCAGCATGAAAACAAGTCACTTCCCTAAAATGTCAGCGGCAGAGCTGTGTGAGTGAGCACAAGCCACAGACCCTTTCTGTGATGCCCAGTTGGACCACAGGGGGCACTGATGTGATATGTGAGAAAGAAACAGATGAGAGTGGAGAGAGAGAGAGAGAGGAAAAGAGAGTGGGGGAGACAGGGGAAGGGAGAGACACAGAGAGGGAGGGAGAGGACGAGAGATGCAATGAGGCAAGGCTACAGGGATGAACGCAAAGCGTCTCTCTCTCCCTCCATTTTTTCAATATCCCCTCCTCATGAAATTTCATTTGGATTGTAAATGTTCAGTAATTTACCATCATAAATGTGTAATGGGCCCCTGAATCCAATGACATTGTGCTGGCTAATCAACTCATTTGAAAATGAATATACATCTATTAAAGGGAACTCAGCATTTCCCCTTTGTTAAGACTGGCATGCTGTCAAACATGGGAACACTTCCTGAAAGGGGGTTTTTGGGAAACGGGATCGTCTTTGGGGAAAAGGAAAAATAATCTACTCATCAGATGTTTTGATCTTAAATAGAGATGATGAATGAGATTAAGTGCTTGTGCTAAATTTCTGATTTGTTTTGTCATTAGAAATCTGACACGTAGTCGACTTAAGAGAAAAGGGGCTCATTTAAAACCTCATTCAAAAAATATAAGCGGGGACAGGAAGTTAATGACACTTCATTTTCAGCTGGGAAAATATAGCAAAATTAAATTCTTGAATTTTAAACTGTTTCTCGGTCCCACGGCAGACAGTCACAGAATCCTCCAGAAAACACACAATAACACAGACACACACACACACACACACACACACACACACACACACACACACACACACACACACACACCAGGATTACTGCCTCTTATCTATGAGAGACGGGGCCCGAGGCGCTACCTACAAACACTTAATCAAAAACCAAGTTCAACTCGTGGCAGCCAGTGACTCTTAGAAATAGAGAGTAATGGAGAGAGTGTGGAATGCAAATTGCAAAATGTTGGGAGTCCGTCAACGTGTGTGTGTGCATGTGTGTGTACTGTAGGAAATCAGCCCCTGGTAAAAACCAAAATTACGTTACAGTGCATGTGAGTGAGCATCAGTTGGGGACTTTGATGATCAGCTCACAGACCATCCGCTGGGTCATAAGACAACTCGAGACAGTGACAACAGGCTAAATTTACATATTACTCTTGTCAAGTCAAAACAAGGTACCGTAACTTTTCAGGAAGTGATACACGTTTGTGTGGCTTGACAGTCACATATTTTTCCGGCTAACCGAAGGGATTTGAGGTGTTTTACTTAAAGGTACCCTGTGGAGTGTTTGACCACGCTTTTCCAAGTCACTCACACAAGCATGGGGTCAACACGATCCACATCCTGTCACCGGTTTCACGCTATTCTGCTGATTGACAGTTGCTGGCAGTAACGCTAAAACATAGCAATGCACCAACAAAGGCAGTGAAAGAGAACAATGCTGCTATAACACAAGTTTTACAAAAAAAAGAAAAAGTACGCTTAAGGTGCTTTAGTTAGAAAGGCCGACTATGAAAGTAACTTTTGACTGTGAACAAAACACACAGGATTTAGTTCACATAAGATCAAACTTTCAAAATAACGAAGGATAGCATATCATATCATAACGCAAAAAGTAGTTTCAAATAGTAATGTAAACTCTTAATGTTGGACTAACGAGGACCAGCTATTAAACCTCCAGCACTGGGCAACAAAGCTACTATTACAGTGCAACATAACTGTTTTCCCCACTAACCCACTTGGCCAGTAGATCTGAATTTTACTAAATCGTCACAAGCAATTTACAAGCATCCTGTCTATTGTGTTGAATTCTCTTTCTGAAAACAAGTCTCATAGTGGATGATAAAAAACAGATGAGCCCCACACAGCGACAACAGCTAGGGAGAGAAAGGACGAGTGTGTAATCGTTGAAGTATTTTACATTGTTCACCCTGAAGATGCAAAGACATCAACACTTTTCTCAGTGTGTTCACACTAGTTCAATTTGTTGCACAAACAGACCTTAGATAGCTACTACGTCCATTTTCCGTTTATTATACATCAAGCACTACAGAACACATCAAATTGTACGGACAAATAGGCCACAGAGAGATACAAAATTCAAACTACAATTAGAGGCTATTGGCCACCGAGCTATCGCACCAACCTTTATCACTACGAACTACATTTCTTGCTCACTTTTTCCTTCTCTTCTGCTCCTTCCTTCTCTCTTTCCTCTCTGGCCATTCCCCGCTCTTGGCCCTGATGCAGCAATCAAGGAAAAGAACTCATTTATCAGGTCTGATGGCGGCGGGGGGTGTATTGTGCACTGGTGGGGGGCGCTCGGTTAGCCTGAATGTGTGGCTTTAGGCTACTGCCCTCTTGTAAGGTCATTGTAATTAAGTCTTGGCTCACAGTGGTGGACTGTGCCTTTGAGGTTCAAATGTCTTTCCCCTCCATCCTCAAAAGTCCTTTCCTGCGCCATTTGCTTATAAGATCATACAAAAAAGTCTTATCCAAAACCAAATATTAGGCTCTGTCTGTGAATATTGATTTATCTGTGGACTCAGATGGGCTGGAATGAGTTCGATTCCCCTAACTTCCTCAGTGATTACTTTGTGGAAATAGAACATTAGAGTTTCACTGATTGCTGCAGATGGAAAGCGCAGGGCTCGACCGAACACTTAAGATTGCTCATCTCAGATCCGAAACTTGCTCTAACTTCAATTACAGGATTCAGGAGTGAGAAAGAAAAGAGCAGGGATGACCTATTGATAAATTTACTGGATATCTACACTGCCTCTTTCCTGCACTTCACTTCTTTCTTTGCATCCTTGCTTGTAGTCTGAAAAGAAGTAGAGAACACAGTAGACGTCTTGGCCACTCCAGATCCAGCTTGTGTCCCTGTCCAAAAATCATTCACCGCATGAAGTCAAGTCCAATCCAACGAGAGCAGTCAGCTCAGTCAGGCTGGTCCAGATGTGGCCTCTGTTTGCCAGTCCCCACCGCTAGCTGTGCGTCATGGCACTGAGTGACCCGAGGTGTTACGGACAATTTTGCATCTAGAGCCCCGCATGTTCCCTTTCACACTCTCTCTGCTTTTTTCCTCCCTCTCTTTTCCCTTCTCGTTGCTCAGATGAGTAAACAGTTTTCTCTTTAAGCTGTGACAGCCCTGTCGACCACTGATCTCAGCGCCGAACCCCAAAAATTCTTCCTAAAGCTCCAAGATTTTTCCCAACTGAGCAAACTGCTGACTTCTACTGTATGTCAATATTGCTGTGGAGTGGTTGTGCACTTTATCACCAAGTGCTTGTTGTGCTCCTGAAAATGCTCGTTATGAGAGCTCAAATTCAGCATTTCTGGAAACACGATGCCAGGTGTTAATGCTGATGCGCCTTGCAAACAATCGTGATTTAATTCTGCCGAATGCTGGAAGTGGGTTAGTGACCTGTACAATAGCCAGAAGTCATGCCCCAGTGATGCAGCACAATTGTGCATCTTTTCAGAAAGACCATCTGCAACACAGCCTAACATAACATAATGGAATGGATGTAAAATATACAGTCGGCAGAGTGAATGCAAGCAGTTTATCCTATTGGAGAGACTAGATTTCCTGGAAAAAGAAATGTTTCTGCACTCAATAAATGAGACATCAGCAACAAGTCGTCAATAACTCAAGAGGTCAGCATGGATGGTAACCTATGGGAGACACTGATAGTGTATCCAATATGTGATATATGGGTGTATGTGAGAGACATATGGGATTATAGAACAAATCAGATACCACAGAAGAGGAATAATATAGTTTTTCCAGGACAAATCACATGTTCGGAAAAACCCACACTGTTATGTAACAACCAGGGCCAAGTATAGGGGCCACTGGTTGGTGAGCCTCCACTATAGGGTTCTTTTCTTCTTTCCAGGACACACACACACACACACACACACACACGCGCACACACACACACACACACACACAGACGGGAATGCAGTCCACGTATAGTGGATTCTTCCGTGACCACAGTGACTAGTACATTACTGTTCCCACAGCGTGGACAAAGATGGCCAGATGATGTAGAAGTCCAGTTCCAACACTCTAAAGGATATTTCTCGAAGGAACTCTATTGGAACTAGGCCTCTGCATCAGCTCCCCTTTCTTCTAGAAAAAGTAATCACCACTAAATGCTGGCGAAAGAAATAATAGATTTTAATCTACAGACACCCCTTATGCACATTTGTCTCAAACCAACAAGCAAATGTCTCTGAAATCTGCTCATTCGTGATCAATAATGTACAAATTAAAAAGCAACAACAATCGGGAATGTCTCTGAAAAATCCACTTTCAGGAATTCATAGCATATCAAAAGCAAGTTTTACAATCATTTGTGTGAGGTTTGATCTTTGTGACATGGTGAACACAGGCACCCGACAATTTACAAGGCTCTTATTCCACTTACATAACATAGTGGGATTATAACTTTTTTTTTTTTTTTCTGTGCCTCAAAATGCTCCTCACACGTCTGACAGTGGGCTGAGCTGCATTTCAACTAGCGGTGTACTGTGGCGTATCTTTGAACAACCAAACAACTCAAGTGAAGTGCCTGCAGTCCTTTAAGCACTTTATCCTCAGAGCTTCATTGGGCAACAGACAGGCAAAAAAAACAAGACAAAAAATGCAAATGAACTCTTCAACACGTCTACATGCCATTCAAAACCACCAGAAAAAAGGCAGAGTACATTTAAAATGTTTTAGAATGCCAGACTCATAACTGCACTTTACAACAATGCGGAGAAAAAAAGATGGGGGGAAGTGATAGACGGGGAGAGAGAGAGTTAGAGGAATATGTTCTTTTCTGAGGCTCCTTGGCGTCGCGTTGGGGATTCCATGTGTCTCATCGTCTTGTTTAGAGTGCATTAGCAGCCAGTGACACAGCCTCCCTCCCTCCTCATCGCTCTAGTTTTCTTGTTGTCGGGGAGAGTGTCCTGAGGCAATAACAGCAACCATCAGCACTCCTCCTCCTCCTACACCTCCTCTTCATGCAGAGATACGCCAGGGCCTAATTTTCCATCAGCAAAGCATGAAATCAAGAGAGAATGCCACACAACAAGCACTCTTACGAGGGGACACTTTGCCAGTTCGCCCACCCATACAAGCACGCACACACACACTGACACGCATGCAGAGACCCGTCCTACCTTCTGAATAAATTATGAAATCAAGTGGATGCTAAGCTAAAGTGACAATCAGAGGCTTGTTGATGAGTGCTCGGATGTGACTTTGGGGGATGGTTTTACAAATTTCATTGAATTAGTTGGCATTTGTTATTTTCAGACTTTGTTTTTCTTTGACACAAAGATGATGCACAGTATGTTGATCATTTTTACTCGTTACCGCATTCAAGTGCCTGCTGTAACATGGAGCAACAGAGAAGAGTCTGAGAAGGCTTGCCTCGATAGCACATCTCAAAAGGAAATGAGCTAAAAATTCACAAAAAGAATCAATCACACTCCAGAAAAGTTTCATGTTCGATGAAATGATTCAAGGAATTTATCATCATCTGCATCAAAATGCCACTAGCACATTTCCATGCAATGAAAAACTTCCTGCAGTCAGCATCTATACATACAATATGAAGTCAATAGATAGTATTCCGCTATTATTCTACATTGACTGTATTTATGTATTTTATATCGTGTTGTTTGTTGATATTGTATCTTTACCTTTGGTCCTCAACTTCGTCCCTCATTGTCAACTATGCTGCATTGATTTTATTGCTGTGCGATGAAGCCAAAATCAGTTTTCCACCACATGGAGAATAAAGTCACTAAATACTATAACAGCACGGTGCCCACCAATATAAAAAAGCCTCACAGACTCATGCCTAGTCCACAGGACAGTTTTTTTCTGAAAACAGGGACCAAAACAAATCTATGTTTAGAAAAATACCTGTGTGCGTGTGGACCAGGTACGAGGCCACACCTGAGACAGCTTTTCAATGCTGCTTTCGTGATTCACCCATTAGCTTCAAACACAAATCTAACAATGCTAATATGTCCAAACTTTACCCTCTTGTGAGCTTCTGTGATCAGAATGTGAGGGAATCCCTTAATGTCTCCTATCTAGTGCACTATGTTGACTTTTCACAAGTGTACAGTGAATGCAGTACTGTGTGCAGTACCTAAAAAGGATGGAGCAAAACGGTAGAGCTGCAATGTCCAACATCTCAAATGACTGCTCACTGTGGAGTGCAATAATGTATACAATGTTTATCACATATAGAACAATGATTTCAGCTTGAGTCTCTGCCAGACCATATTTTTCATATGTCAACAGCGACATGATCACACATAACTGAAATCTTATCAGGAACGCCAGCCGGGCCATGTCAGTGTATGGATACTGAGATCCACCTGACAGTTAATGCAAGCTGACGAGACCGGATGCATGAGGTCACAGGTTCACACCACAGCCAGACAGACTCATTATCTGTCTGAACTGGACAAGAAAAATAAGATAATGGCAGAAGAGCAGAAAAATAAGCTCCTTTGAGGAGTTGTAACTCAAGAGGGCCAGCTTTGCATTTTCAGACATCATGCAGCCGAGCAGAGACATATAGAGCATATGTTATCAGAGACCAACTGCTAGGCCAAACTGAAAAGTACTGTGGCGCAGTTTTCCATCAGCTGAAAAATAAGGCAGTTAGTTATTAGGACAATAACACTGACAAACACTACAGAGAGTGGGAAACTCTTCCTCTGCTACACACAAACACAGAGAGAAGAAACAGATCTCACACTGCTGACTGACAAAGATGCCCTGCAATATAGATGACGAGAACAAAGCTCCCCATAACAAACTCCAGTCATATTGAGACGATTTCCTTTTCAATAATGAATCGCCATCAGCATCGGGCGTCAATACTGCCTCTGTGCGTTGTGTGTTCCATCGTGTATGTGTGTGTGTGTGTGCGAGTGGAGGGGAAAAGAAAAAACATCTATCCTCAACGAGAACAAAACTTCTATATTTAATCTGCGCTGAGAACAAGCAGGCATGCAAAGTCAAAAACAAAACGGGGATGGCAAGCTGAGGCTTTGTGTGGCATGCAAATCACATCCGGACCAACCAGCTGCTGTGAGCTTATCCCCCACATCTTTGTGATTGACAGGATTTTTAAAATGTGTAGATTATAAATATTTATAATTGACTTAATATTGACTGTATTCTCTCTGTTTGGTTGAACTTGTATAGGGAAAAGAAAAAAAAATAAGGCGCCCAAAAAAAAGCTTTAATTTCACAAAAAAGCGCAATACCACAATCCAGTTCATCTGTAGCGCCGTCTTCACATAAATTACCCTCCCTGCGCGCCCCGGAGTGTGTGTGTGCGTGAGTGTTCAGTTGCCTGTTTTCCTCACTGAGGATAATGAGCGTTACTGTGAATTTTCTGTAGTTGTCAGGTCTCCTTGAGAGTTCAGCTCTTCTTGGAGAGGTCAGCACGCTCGCTGTGAAGTCGCGCTCGCCTTATAGGAGGTGACAGTAGGAAACATGGGCCGGATCTCCAAAAATTAGACCAATAAAAGCTCCATGAGCGAGGCCCAATCATGGCTGGGACAGGAGCCCAGTCCCAGGAGAAAGGGCAAATATTTAGAGTGGTGTAACAGGGGCAGAGCTTGCCCGTCGCTGTACCTCTTGTACCCACTGAACTACACCACTGAGCATTTCAGCATCAGTGTGCTGCTGGAAGTGGCCTCCTGTCCTCTTATTTTGGACTTAAATGCTGTTTTCCAGAGAGCGCTTGACTTGCAATCTGAAGCTATGGCTGATCACAATATCTTCTTTATTCTGGTTCTGAAAGAGGAAGACATTTTCGGACTTTCTGCTTGAGACTTTACTTGCTGCTTACTTCGTGAATCAAAAGGTAATGCTCCACTGAAGACGACAAAGAGGCAACTGAAAACGGAGAGTGCCGAGGTGTCATCACATAGCCCAGGTCCAAGAGAGAAGCTATGGTTGGGTGGAGGACAAGTGCAGGAAGCACTGTGCCAGTGTAGAACTGGGATGGGCCCAACCTCTAAGAAATTGAAATAGCTTTTGGCCTTTGATTGAATTGCGCTATGTGAGCTCACTACACTGTATAAGCCCTCTCTGTGTCTCTGTCTGTCTAACTCTCTTTCAGCTCCACATCAAAAAGGCCATCTGCAGTAAAAAGGCCAGCCAACACACCATGCGCTCCCATCTCATCCACAAGTTTCCTCTGCCCAGCATCCAGACACGGCACTGCCCACCGTCTCATCAATTTTCCTCTTTGATTTAATCATCCAGTGAAACTAAAGTGGCATTACAAAGTTTTATTTTGCAACAGAGTAAGTTTTTTTTTCCTGAAACTATCTGAAAACCAGGAACCCCAAGTTATGATCAAATATAACAAAAAAGTTATTAAAAAACGTGGTTCCAAACAAATACACAAGGATTTATTTTACAGTCTCAATAATGCAAACTGCCTTCAATCCCACAGAGCATTAGGATTTAAAGTGAGCATGAAACACAAACCCTTCAAGCAGATTAAATTTCAAATCAAGCAGGCCATGTAAATGATGTGGTGACAGGGGGCCCAGTGCAATTAGCATGCCAGGCTAGTGTTAAAGCAATTAGGCAAAACAGACGGCTAGAGCACCCAGGCTAAGCATGGGAAGGGAGGAAGGACGAATATTTCCATATTGTTCTTCAGGACATGAGTGCATGTGTGTGTGTGCACAGTGTGTCTGTGCCAGTTCTGTCTGAGGTCGTTCGGCACTCGACTTGTTTGTGGATTTCTCAGAGGGAATCAGAGGTTAATGGGAACTAGACTTTGTTTACTGACAGCCCGTCCAGCCATTTTGGAGAGCGAGGAGGGGGGATAAATAACAAATGCTGCCTTCCTTGTAACAAAAAGGAAAAACATGAAAAAAGGAAACGGAAAACACTGACTCTTATGTTGCTTAGGGGAATCACAAAAACATTTACTGGTAAACAAGCCCAGAGCGGAAACTCTGGGAACCACTTTGGGGAAAAAGCAGACACATTTGGGCAAATCTCTCAGGTGGAGCCATCAAAAGCAGTGTCGGCTTGTAAGCGGAGACGTAGCAGAAAAGACCACCTGGAGACGAGCGATGACATTCGTTTGAGCGTAAATTACTCAAACAAGCATGCCAGGGAATGGCATTTAATACTTGATGTATCCCAGTGGGAACAGTGGTGGATGCCTCTAATTCAAACAAGGAGTTATGATATACAAACACCCCTGAAAACAAACACAGCGTACATTGCACGGTAAGCTGTGTACGACGAGACACGGGCCTTTTGGGATGCAAAGTAGGACAGCGACTCATCCCTGTCTTCAGCAATGTGGGAAGAACAGCAGTAATAATGAGGAGTACGCCGTAAAAATAGGATTTCACTGAAGTACCTTAGGATTAGGATATTGACTTCTTTACATTTCTTGCCTACACAAGTGACAAGATAACACCTGGTAGGTTTTTCAATAATAAAAGAAGGTTTTGTGTTAAGGTTACCACTTTATTAGGTACCCCGGTAGTATCCAATGCAATCCAATACAACAGCCCTGAATGAATTCTATATTTGTAAATGTAATTTCAGTTTTTGTTGTTCCCACTATATGGTCACTTTTGAGAGAAAAATGGCAGCAGTGTAGAAAGTGATTGTTAATTCTAAAAGAAGTTGGGAACAAATGCATTAAACAAACAATGTATTAAGAATTCAGCACTATGCAATGCATGGAAAGTAAATGACAAAAAAATTGAATGTATGCAACTTCAGTAATTACATAACTGAGCCTTGTATGAATGTTACACAGGCAGCATAGAACCAATAAAACCAAACTGCTGGCACCAATCTGAATCTCTTTCACAATATGGAACACAGGAAGGACAAATGACCAAGCTAAAAAGGAAGTGACACATGCTGGCACGCTAATACTTGCTGACTGTCAGAGTTTTGCTCTGTGTCTGGTGGCAGTCACCATGTTTTTGAAGAAATACAGAGAAAATGCTCAAGCGTGTGTGTGCGTGTGTTTTCCTGTCACATTTTCCTGCCATTAGAAAAGTAAGTGTGTGACCTGAGAGAACAGCCAATTGAGAACACGAGCCAGGACATGTATATACGTCTGTGTGTGTATGTGAGTGTGTGTGTTTGTGTGTGTGTATGTGTGTATGCCAGGGGTTGCTTAGATACCACTTCCCTACCATATATTGAAGTGCAACCTAATTACAGAAATAAATGTGTGTTAAGGCAAGGTAAATAATAAACTTTAACTTAGGAGAGCATAATGGCTGCAGCAGCAGGAACACCACAGACAAATAAACTTGCACAACAAGAAAGACAAAAAGCAGAGTTCTACTCAATTTCTTTTCCATAAGAGCTCAAAAACACTTTTTTAATTCCTTGAAGGATTAAAAAATACCACCATGCAACCATAATGTGTGTAATCACAGCGGCAGGATCACACAAAATTGTAATATCCTGCTTTTGCTATCACATATTTTAATACTGCTACCAGCCTGATTAATGCGCTCTAAAGAAAGCCAGCTCATGGTGTAACCCTTACAGAGAAATTTCCTTCAAAACAGCCTTAATGTACACAACTCAATTAACTGAAATTAAAGATTAAATGGAATTTCCAGAGACTGTGCTAATTAGTTCCTGTTCAAGTCACCACCATGAATGTACGCTGTGTAGTACAACCCATCAGACTATGTAGCGCCATATGGTCGACATGGCCTATGGGCTTTGTGAGAATTACTTCATGGAGAGAGTCCAAGCCAAGCAGGTGAAGCAGTGTTTTGGTTGCAGCGAAGCAGCAGGCTTTATGGACAGCGAAGGAGACATGGAGTACATTTGTCCATGAGTTGAAAAATTTGTCGGTACAAAAGTTTTAAAGAACCCGCTACGTGAGAAAATGATGGATGGTCCGATTGCACAGAGAGAGAGGAAGACACTCACAAAAACAAGCCAATCCTGTGCCACACAATGAAGTGTGGCTCGCAGCCAAGTGAAACAAATGACATGATGTAGCTGACTGCTGTCTCCTAGTTACACAAAGCCCAGAGAAAGAAAAAAAAAAAAAAACAAACAATGGATGAATACAGATCTTTCCCGGACTGGGTCATTTTTCCTCCACAACAGGAGAGATGACAGCGGTGGAGGATATTTTTCTCTGCACAAAGCTTGCTAACATGTTTGATGCTAACTTGCTAGATGACAACTAAATTGCTAGCCAAGCCGCTACCATCACAGTTTGGTCGCAAGTCCTCGAGATCGCCTAACGAGTGAATACAACTGGACAGCTGAAAGACAGCTGATTAGACAGCAAGTCACCGACTGGAAGTCGAGACTAAAACCAGCCACAACTAATGTGAATCTTTCTGGAAATCCCTGAAGAACAACAGCATTTCATTTCATCAACAGCTGCATATCAAAGTTACTGTGTTGAACTATTTGTGAAAGACACTGAATAAAGAGAGGGACTACAGAGGGGATGGCATGCAGCTAAGGGGCTAAGGCTGGAACTGAACCCTCACCACTGCAGCGAGGACGTAGGCTTAGTACACAGGGTGCACACTCTACCAGGTGAGCTACCTGAGCATCTGGATCATGATAACTAAACCTGACTATATGGTCCACGTTGTACAGCATTTATATTTGTGTTTACTCTTTCAGATGAAGGCCCTGTGCCAAGACATGCTGGTAGCTCGCTTTCGCATTTGTTTTTCTTGTCACTTGAGCACTGAGTGAGGAAGCGACATGACAATTACAGTTCAGTTTATGAGGCATGAAAGAAGCATATTCAAACCCGCCGCAGCTCTCTTTCTTAATAACTGCAAAATTGCAGGGTGCTGTAGCACAAATGTCCTAGGGTCTAACAGCTCACTGTGATGAGACATCTTGAAATTAATGTCTATTTACACATGTAAACCTCCCACAATGTCCACAACCATCAAGTCATTACAGTGGGTAACATCATGCAATTTGTCAGCTTGACTGGATAGAAGTTTAAAACTCGATTTGTGGGGAACAATATTGTGTAGTAGTCTCTACTGAGACATTCAACTGGACTTTGAGCCAGAAAGTCCCTTATGGGTATGTAAGCATTATACCTTGGGGATGAAAAACTACATAAGTGAATGATCAACTGAGAGCTTGGTGGGATTATGTTGTGGCTGACATGGCTGTTTTATGACGTGACCATTTTCTTTGGTCTGAGGCACGATATGGTCCCACAGTGGAAGCAGAGCAAGCCACTTCAACCATCACAATACGCTTTGATCATACAACTCTAACAGGAAAAGTGTAATGTTACACACTACAAACAAGCAAAAACACAGGGAAATATACACACTCCAAAGGGATACTGGCAAGACAGGCCAAATTAGTGGAACAAAGTTTGGTCAAATTATACAAGAATCAATCTCAGGTACAGTCAGAAAGGGGAAGCCAGCAGATGTTTCCTTCCACCTGTCACACACAGCCATTTCCTAATTTCCAGACTATCATGAACAAGGCTCAGACTTAGAAACAAAGGGCCCGCTAACAAAGCTTCCCACGGAGAATTGACTGCGGCCTTGGCTGCTATTTACATACAGATGCATTGGCGAGAATTTGCATAATGTTTTTTGTAGCTGGGTGCTCAGGGGAGCAGTATTGTAACATATTGGTGCCTAATGAACTCTGAAAAAAATTGATTTTCCACAGAGTAAATTAAGAAATGCATTATAGCTGTTAAAGCAATCTTGGGGGAAATCGGAGCCTTCCTCTGCTAAACTACGCTTGATAAGTAATAAATTACATGTTACACTTATTTGCTTTAATTCATGCTAATTTTGCCCAATTAATGTATCACTGTAGTTCTGAGGGCAGCCACTGGAGAGTTAATTATTTATTGGGTTTCGGTGTGTGTGTTATGTGCTTGTGTTGTATTGTTGGCAAATGATGTGTATAGGAATATAGCAAAGGATTGTTGGTGAGTATTGTGTTGCACCACATACAATTATTTTCGCAGGTTTCTGCTGTAATTGTAAATGTTTGTTTGTGTGTGTGTGCGTGTGTGTGTGCGTGTGTGTGTGTGTGTGTGTGTGTGTCTATCAGCAACAGAGTTAAATCCCATGTCTGCCGGGACTTCCTGACAGAGGCCTGATTGTCTGTGGAAGCGGACTCTCAAGGCTCTCTCTGACTGACTCTCTCGCTCTCTCTCTCTCACACACAGACACACACACACACACACACACACACAGACACACACACACACACAGACACACACACAGACACAGACACAGACACACACACACACACACACACACACACACACACACACAAACACACACACGCACTTGGACTAGTTTTGGCTGCCTTCCTCCCCTTCCTTCCTTCCCCTCCCTTGCTCGCTCGCAGGGTGAGTCATTGTTTACAGGCCTTTCACTCTGCTGTCCTATCACCCTGCTCCTGACGCTACTTTTCCATTCAATCAGAGCCCCTGCATGTGGTGACATGACACCAGGCCTGGCCTTGCCTTTCCTCTCTGAGACGTCTCCCGGGCCGACTGCTTTGGTCCACATGATAATCTGAGACTGCAATTGGCTGCAGCTTTTTACCACTTATCTTGGCAGTTTACTTTTTAGCCTACACTTTAGGCTGAGTGGCTTCCACATCCTCACCAGCCACTGGGCTAACCTAAAAATCGCACACAACAAAAATCTGACTGCATATGAAACAAGCTGTTTTTCAGGAAATAAAAGGGAAAACTGTGACACTTTGGCCTTATCTGAAATCAGGACAAATACACATATGTAGACACACACACACACCTTACTGGAAGAGTGAATGGAATCTCAGGCCTGCTGCTGAATGTTCCTATGCAAACGTTTGGCCAAGCAGCTGGAAAAATTTACTGTTGAATTAGCCTTTTGTTTCGGCAGGCTGAAGCAGAGAATAGCCCTCTGTTTCCCTCCTCACAACCTGCCACTGAAGACATTTCTCCCCTAATAGCAATGCACAGAACTGCTCATATGAAGTAAGTTCAACCAGCGAACTTGAGCCAACTCTGTGTCATCAGAAACTATATGCAAATTCGAGCTTCACTGAAGAGATCTGCGAGCACACCTGCAAAAAAACACAAACGCAAACAAGGACGACATGATGGCCTAGTTAGCTATCAGCCTGCTGTCAACTCTAATAGGAATTAGAGGGAGTTAACGCGACTTTGTTTCTCTCCCCTTCAAGTACTCCCTCTACCCCTGCACTCACTTCTGAGGCATCCACTAAGTATCCACCCTCATCACGCCAATATTAAAAAGCTTAGCTGACGATGGTTTTTCAAGTAAATTAGAGAAAACAAAATCTCTCAGATTAGTCAATTAAGTGGCACATTAGCCCAAGACTTAATTAAAAGATAGCGGGGCATACAGTCTTTAAGGATATTGAGAGGCGACGGGAGTGTTTAAACAGCAGATTGAACAAATGGCACTTATTAAAAACTTGACTGTGAGTCACTTGACACCTCACATATCCCCTGCACCTTGAGCTACATAAACAGAGTGTCAGCTCCCTGGTTTCCTGCTATGCAAATCTCGGGGATGAAGCGAAGAGAGGAAGTGCACTCGTCATACAGCATCCCCGCCTGGAACGTCAAGATGCCCTCCTACAATCAGCGGCTTAGCAACCGCTGCAACCGGAGCGGAAACATGGCGTTTACTATCTCACACGATTCTTCCCAACTTACACGCAACACCACTTCTGGATGGCGATTATCAATGTTGCTAAATTATACTTGTCAAAAAAAAAAAAAAATGACGTCAGGGTTAAGATACATCTTGTGCTTTAACACAGAAAGTGTGTTAGTAGGTTTGGTGGCAAAGAAAAATGTATTCTCACGAACACAAACCCCTTCTGAGATAATATGTGTGTGTGCATGCTTGGTGTCAACCCCTCTTTGAAAAGCATCCTTAATTAAACCTTTTGTTCTTCCAAAATGACAAAAAAATAGCAGAGCCTAGGCGAGCAAAAGGCAGTTATTGTGTCAGAGTGCTGAGACTGAAGAGCAAGGTACACTAAAACATCACAGTTCACTGCTCATGTTGCCATCGCAGCGTCACTTTCTATCCGGAACAATGCGACAGCTGACAGCTCGCACCCAAGAATTATCACGCTAAACTGAATTATTTCTGCCACGTGTTAATTTATTAACAACCTGTGCATGCTCTAATGTAGCCTGCATTTGCATATACATTTTTAACCTGCGAGCTCAATCGCCTTGAATATTCTTCCGGGGGATGAGAATATTTCAAACTGCCTTTCGTTGCACCACGTTTGAATTTTAGGTAGGGGGGGGGGAAAAAAGAAGAAAGACACATAAATCTCACACATGTCCGCAGGGCACATATTCTTTAAGGGCAGATATCTGCACTTCATCACCTTGCAACATATGAGATGTGGCATCTCCGATCTGAAGCCTCCTCCTCCTCACTTGTTCTGTGCCTCGCTGGCTCCCTCGCTCTCTCTCTCTATCTCAAAGAGGCACCTATGACTGCTTTCAGATGGCTTCAAATACTGCGAGCTGGCTTGTTTAGATGGCTCCCCAGAACTTTTCTGTTAAAGAAGAGCAAACATACAGTATTAATAAGCGCCAATGAACTATTCATATTTGACTTCGATGCAGTGAATATAGCTCATGAGCTGTAGTCTGTAAACCTGTTTGTGTCAGCGATATAGTACAAAATAAACAGACAAAGACAGATTAGATATTAATTGACAGAACAGCCATGTTCTAACATGTATCCAATTATGCCATACCATGCCAATTACTACCTGACAGACAATGAAGATTAAGAAAACAGGTAACTGGGGGGGGGGGGTTGGGGGAGTGTCACACTGACACCTTCCTGCCTCAAGAACCACCTTCGCTCGCCCCAGATGCACCATTAAGCATGCAGAGAAAATGACATTTCCCACCAAGCTAACCCACTCCCACCCACTATCACAACTATAGATGCTTCATAAGATAAAAAGCTGTGGAATTCTATTTCAGTCATGCATGTTTATATCTGAGCCACTGTTCTTCTGTCCTCATCTGTCTTTCAATTGAAATGAAACTTGAAGGATCAGCGCACCCAAACAATTTCTCCAAACACCCTGATACAATGGTGACAAATGGAATTTTGTTTATTTGACAAATTTGAAAGTGTTCACGAAAAACTGCTCAACAGCAGCTTGTCTTCCCGTAATCAGTGCAAGTAAAGATATGCACAGACCTCACTGTGAACCGTTTGGGACTGGAACTACTTTCTACCAAAGAAATAGTCCCAATGAAAGAAAGAAACGAGGACACTGCCTGGTAAGAGATGTTCCTTTAAACTGAGTCGAAAAGCACAAAATAACCCTACAACATCACTTGTATTAATGAATGATGTGCACGAAACAGTGCTGCATTCACCGTGACAATGAATGAACCCCCTGTATCACACACATGTTAATTTACACTTTATGAAGTTCTTTTCCGGATGAGGATGCGAGCAGGTGTTGCCAACGCACACCTGCAAAACTTTCCCCACGTATCAAATTCCCTGCGGTGTGTGTACAAAACACCCTGCCAATGCCTAGTTACCTTTCTTTTAATCCGCATGGCGCGCTACACAGCGTCACAAACAAACTGTCGCCACGGCAGTTTGTTGCTGAACGGCGTGTAAACAAAGATGCAAAAGGAGACGTGTTTATTTGTAGCAGATGAAACAATTAAGGACGCCTGACAGGCAAATAAAACACATTGAGGCAAAGCATCTGGTCATATGGGGGGTTAACGCTGCTGTATTGTTGTTCGTGGTGGGGCTTGTGGAGACAAGCCTAACAACCCAAGACGTATCACATCGCAGAAAAACAATTTAACAGATCTGACGAACAATTAATTTTGTGTTTGTTTACGTGTTAAAGGAAGAGGAGAAACGGCAGCTTTGAGTAAAATACGGGAAACACTCGTGAATGTTTGTTTGATCTTGTGTTTTTGACTGTTGTTACAAAGCATGTTGGAGCCAGCCTATTTGTGTGTGTGTGTGTGTGTGTGTATGTGAGGGGCTTTGCCTGTCACTCATGTTAACTCAATGTGAAGAGGCTGCTCCAAGCGGAAAGTTGAGTCCTATATATTTGCCACAATGGCTGGTGTTATTAAGACCTTGATCCGTGTTTTCTTTCTGCATGGAGGGAGGTAAGCTACTAGATGCTCTCTCTCTCCCTCTCGCTCTCTCTTCACTGTGTCTGGGCGGGGCGCCTTGGTTCAGTCGGGTTAAGAGGAGACACACACACAGAAACACAGACACACACGCAAACACACACACACATCTCGGCTCTGTAAACATCCCTTTTTCAAACCACCGTGAGGGAAGTTTTCCGTTTGTGCTTGTGTTTGTGCCCAATTGGAAGCATTTTTGGTGCGAGCTGTGAAAAATGAACACGTTTTGATATACGAAAAGGCCTCAGTGGATCTCAAAAGAACACAAACAGCCTTTTTAAAAACGAGAGTACTATGCCACGGAGCAACCAACTTCCTCTGCCACTGAGTTGAGAATCATGAACTGTTTCACTTGGCAGTTTGAGAAAATCAAAGAAAATTGCAAAAGAAACCTACTGACTGAAACCCAAATTGCACAAGACGTCTTTATTTCAAAAGCAAATATTTCAGTGTGTTCCTACATAACACAATTGAGTGTTTTTATAAATCAAGCAGCTGATTTGATCATAAACATATCCTGCTCTGTATGTGGTTGTGCAGATAAACTGTAACAGAACAAGCACGCCTGCCAAACAACCTGCCAATCACCCGTGAGATCAAGATGACTGGAGGCCAGCAGAGTCCACGTTCATTTAAGTGATGTTAAGAACAAACAATCAAAAGTGCTGCTCGGGAGACCGCAACACGCCCACATCAGCAAATGACATGTAACAATGGTGACATCTAATTTATAGCTCAAGGAGTGCGTACAAGCAAATAAACAGGCATCCCTGGTCCGCACGTCCCTCTCAATTTGCCTCTCCCACGGTCAATTGCCTTTCAGATGGAAGGGCGGAAAGAAAATAGAAAAGTTGAAAGTGAGCAACTTAAAGCTGATGTCTTATTTACAGGTCCAAGACCCCTGCTTCTGTTACTGTCTCCAGGAACCCGTGCAGCCATCCCTAAAAACCTCCCTGAACCTAAACACACAAACAAAAATACTCCACTTGCATGTAAAGTTCAAGGTGCCATCTCAACTGGGGGGGGGGTGTTTTCAGCTCTGTTGAGGAAGAAAGGAAACGATTTGAAAACATCTCTGCGTCTCTTCTCTCCTTTCATTCCTCTCTGATTCTCGCGTTCTCTCAGGCACATGTTGTCGGCGCCGACTTCACGGGGGCACAACGCGTGGCGGAAACTTTGAACCTCGCCGTGCCCCATCCAGGAGGTTTTCAAGCTCCAGTCTCGTGATCTCGCTAACCGTGACGCCTCCAGGTAACAAGGAGATTAGAAGCAGTCAGAGGCCCATGTACCACAGCAAAGCTTTAGCAAAAGGGGGTCTTTAAATATTTAAGGTATGAGTACGATCACACATTGTTACTCTAAGAAGAGCGAGGAACAAAGAATACAAATCTTTCACTTGGAAATAATTTACATTTCAGTGCCGAGACTGTTCTAAGACAATTTTTCCTGTATAAAAAGTATACAAAATTTAACAGACATGCAGCACTTTCTGCTGACTACAAATTAACAACAAAAAACATTGCTGATCAGCACTCTGCCACAGCTAATGCAATTTTTATGTACTTTTCATGTTGGCAACCGCATCAATAATTTGTGCTACAGAAATAATAAGCAAACAAATAAGACGTGGTGTAAGAAGACAGGCTTCTTCGGCCCCTTGTCAAAGTCAATTAGACTCCTCAGGTAATGACCCTATTTGCATTGTAAACCAGGCCCTTGTGTGAGAGGGCTAATGGGGCCACTACCTGAGGAGATTAATTGAAAGTGACATTACTTGAACTCTCCTCTTTTTTTCTTGCGCAGCCCTCTGAAAGATCGTCTCATCTTATTTTAATGTCATGCCAAAAGTCTAAACAGCGAGGTCGCGTCTTTTCAACTTTTGACACAAGTGAGGAGGAGGAGGAGTGGGGGGGGGGTGCGTGAGGGTAGTTTCAAGTTTGTTTCCCTTAAAAGCAAAAAAATAATCGGATTTAAGATCACATGCTTTATGTGGCTTGGTGTGAAACAATTTAGCAGCAAACTTTAGGTTGAGCTGCATCGCATGACAATCACGCAGTGTTTCGTTTACAACCCGTTATGACACGTGTCATGATGCAACAATGCGTGTAATTTTCCTGATGTGCTCAGGATTAAAAACTTGCCCACAGATGCTGACAGTATCTGTATCATTACCTTTAATCACTCACAACACAATACCATAAATATATCAGAACGAATCAACCCGATGCTAACAGCCAGGTAATGATGGCTATTATGGATGTTATAGATTGACAGAGGACTTTGGGGGGAGACAATCACCATGTTCTGTTACATTTTCTGCTGTTTGACAAAAAGCAGCATTGATGTTCCATCTGGAAAAAAACAGATGGTGAATAAAGAGAAGTGTCACACATTACCGCCACCCCCTCTTGTCCTGTCTAATTAGTCATATTATATGTAATTATAATATGGTTATAATCTTGACAATATACAACTCTCTGGTCTACCTCCAATATGAAAATGAAGCAAACATAACACCATTAATGCACCCATCTGCTTTTCCCCTCACATAAAGCAACAGCAAAAGCAGTAATTTGTTCTCATGGCCGAGGGCAGGAGACTTTCATAGTCAGAGTTGTATCCCACCCAATTGAGCAGGAAGAAGGGATGGATGGATGAATGAATACACGGCTAGTCAGAGGAGGTGGCCGCCGCCACACTCTAATTTATTTAATATTGTAAGAGAAATGACCTTGAGATCAGAGAAGTGCTGAATTTCTCCCCAGACGGCAAACAGAAACAATGGAGCCGTCCTAATTGTGACATTACAATCCGGCACACAGTGAGCGATCAGAGGGGGATTGATTAGAGGAGTGGAAAGGTGGACGACTTTGTGAAAAGGTCATTGCACACTCTACCTGGAGTTTCTAATATTTCCAACCTTTCGCCTCCTCTGTGAACGTGGAGTAAAGTGAAAGAAAGAAAGAAAAAGTACAACTCCTGTGTGATTACAGACTTTCTGGACAGTGATATTTTCCCCAACGCATTAGTGAAATAAGATGGTAATTTCCTGGGGCCAGGGTGTATCCAGGCAGAAAATGATAAAAGGAAATAAAGATAGAATGGAAGGGGGGGGTGTTCTTCCTCTCTGCTCTTCCAGCAGGGGTGCTGACGTGGAGGTTAATTGAGGGGTTAACAGGGGGTGGTGTCAGCTGAAGGTCAGACTGCTGTTCCAGCCAGCAGGAGGTCCCTGCTCCCCGATGACCTCACTGAGTGTTGTTGGCCATGTTTCCATGTTAGCGCTAACGCTGCTGCCAGGTGAGCACCTTCTCTAATAGAGAAAGGACCAGAGGAGGAGGACTGTGCAGCATGGAGCTGAAAGGTGGCACAGAGGGGGTGAGGTTACAGATGTGGCCATCGTGAAAATCACACTTTCTGTTGCACTGCTGCCCCATCAACGAGAGAAAGAAACACAAGAAAATACAACCCGGCGTTCAGAACACACACGCCCCCCCCTTAAGAGACATGCAAGTGTGACTTCATAAGATTGCAATGTCTGCAGCCATTTGCTGCCAAAATAATCCACACTGAGCAATGTCAACCAGGATTAGAGACAGTTTAGGATAGAAAGAAACCCATAAAACCAGCAGCTGCAGAACTACTATTTACAAGACAAGTGGAGGGAAATGGCACCAGCTCATGTAATGAATTGTCTTCAAAATGCATTTCTTATCAGGGCTGCAATTACTTTCACAATCAACTAACTGCAAGATTTTCTTGATTAATCAGCTGGCCATTTGTTCTACAAACCATCAGAAAATGATGAAAAATGTCCATTGTAGTTTCCCACAGGTCAAGGAGATGTATTCAAATGTCTTGTGTGTAAATGTGTCCAAAACAATAATCGTACGTTTCTTTGGTAATGTTTTATTTTTTAAAAATGTTTTTCTTTGAGATTGGAGATAATGTACAAAACTCGTAAAATGAACTCCTAAGTTGAGAAATGATGCATTGAGATGACAAGGAGAAGGATCAAGTGTGGGGCACAGAATAAAAAAAACATACAACAGTATAGTATAAGAGAAAAACTACTGCAGCTACATGTATACACTTTTTCTTTTTAGATGAATTCTTCACATTATCTATATAGTGTTTTCTTGACACTCTTTCGCCCGTAATAAACTTGTAGTGTGAGTTAATCATCAACATGAAAATGAGGTTTACTTTCTGCACATTATCTGCTGCAGAGGTGCCTTTCCAACCTCCTTATACACAATAACAGTGCACCATTAAGACGAGCTGTACATGACAGCACATTATCCATGTTGGCGTTCGGAAGGCACATTTTTGTTACCATTTAGCAAGCAGTGCTAATGAGGGCCGGCATTAAGTATCATCACTTAAACAACATCAAAGCGGATCTCCAAGACAAGAAAATGACTCCATTGGTGATTCACCACAAACTCATCTTGAGATACACAGAATTAAGGAACAGAAAAAAAAAAGGAGAAGAAAACTGCCTTTACCCTGCATTAGTTTACCATTTCAAAATGACAGTTCATGATTCCTTTTTTGTATTGTGAGTCACTGGGTTTGATACCCGAAAGCCGCTTATATGGCAACCAGGGTCACCATTTTTTAATTCCTTATCACACCCCTCATGCACCGAGTGCAGTTCAACAAGTCATACTTACACAGTATGTATGTAGTACAGCATCACAGAGAAGACTACCATATGCAGATGACAAAGCCTAATAGCTGATGGCTGAAATTAGAGGAAACCCCTCATAGAAATAAAGACATAAACTGTACACATTGTTTATCTTAATGTTACAGAAAACTGTACAGTGAGCTGGTCCAAACCTTTTTTGTGTGTGTGTATTAAAACTGAGTATCTGCACTGTATTTCCAGTAAACCCAAGGCTTCAAATACTGCAAGATCAAGGGATGCGATTCTTTGGTACAATAAGTTTTCATTGACATTCCAGTATTTAAGTGAGATTTCGCAAACAATTATGAACTTATCAGCAACTTTGTGTAGGTTTTCCATAACAAAAGGCCACTTTGATAAAAACAAAACGGTGAAAGATAAAAGTAAGAACACCCTTTAAACAGGCACAATCTATACCTTTGGTTTTAGAAAGGAGCAGATTCTGTAATGTCCTGATTCACCTTTGACATTTCACCAGTTTCAACTGTTCTACAGTGCTACAGTAGATACATGTAAATGAAAGTCTGTGTTGCAAAATTACAGTATGCAACTAGGAATGTGTCACGTAAACCTTTTACAGTGTTGTAAAGTACTAAGACTGCAACCTCAGTTTTTGAGCATCAAAAAAAAAAAAACATGGAGAAACAGGGAGATGGTCATCATTTTGTTTAGTGTACACAACATGTTGATCATCAAAATGACTAAAAAGAGGCAAGATACAACTACACATCATTTCTTAGGCAGTCTGTGATAATACTTCTTATGTAAAGGATAGAATACTGAACAGAAACAAATGACTCTACACTGAAGATTTAACTGACATGTTCATATATGTGGAGTTACTTCTAGCCCCTGCTGAGCTGGCTTTGATGCAGGAGCCCAGTGTCGAATACGTCTTTCAAGGAATGCTTTACTCAACCACATCATACAACTGCACACACACTCAACAGTCCACAAACACATATGTCGACTATCACACTCACTCACTCACACGCACGCGTTCACGCACAAATGCATTCCCTCTGTCTGTTGCTGAATTCAAAGTGACAGCAGCAGCAGCTTCCTTCCATTCTTCCATCCAGGGTCCAGTTACCCCCCTGCAGAGGCACCCCGGTCAACACCAGCGCAGGCCTCCCTATGTGGGGAAGCAGATGCCGCAGCACTCCATACAGATTTCCAGGCAATCTGAGGACTCGCAGCAGGCATCCATGATGCCACAGTCCATGTCACAGGGGGAGTTGCAGTCGTCGCCCAGGTCGTCAGTGCAGCAGCAGCAGCAGCAAGCCTCCGATGTGCATGCACCGCACGAGGCCTGCGCCACCACCATGTTGCAAAGTGTCAGGAACTCACAGAACAGGCAGGCCAAGATGCAGTGGACACAGCAGTCTGGGTCAAAAACGTCAAACCAGCCATGGTGATGCGTTGTAAGCAAACAAGCAAAAAAGGTCAATCAAAAAGAACAAAACACAGATATACAGAATAAAATATGTGTTTGTCATATATTCATCTGTAAATAGTCTAAATTCGATTTTTATCTAAATTGGTGCCTTTTAAAAAAAGACAAAACAGAGTGAGCGAGTGAGGTCTTGCATGCTCGGGAGGCCGACAGGTGGAACAGAGTAGGTATGTGGAAGAAGGGCGAGGGCTAACTAGGCAGGGGGGCAAAAGGAATAAGAGAAATTCAAAGAAATGAATTCCTCTCTTGCAGTTTTGATTAACAGACTGTTAAATAATTGTGGCATTATCATGCAAACTGCCGGGTTGATCACACAAAGATGATTAGCAAAGTCCAGGAGTCTCTGCCAGTAAATAGGTGGATTAATGCTGGCAATGCTCACACCTCTGATTAACATTTAACCTCCTCACAGACCCTCATTAAAGAGCAAGTGGCATGTTTCAGCTTGTTGTTTCACAGCAATAAAGAGTTCCCCTTTAAATTACGAATATACCGATTAACTATCAAGAATCTGTTTCTGAATGGCTGCATTAGTTTGTACTGTATTAAAATGCTTCTGTGTTGCGTCAGTAAAGAAAAAGAACAAATTTAATCTTCCATTCCAAAAATCAGTGTGTTAGTAATGCCATAAACAGTTAAGTGCAGGATGCAGAGTAAAAGAGTCTTTTAAAAGATGCAGAGTAAAAGAGTTTTCTTCACAGTCAGAAAATAAAATGAAATAAAACTTAAGTTTTAGTTGGAGGTGATATATGCCGTAATTCAATTAAATCAAAGACATATAATTTACATGTTCTCCTTTAAAAAAAGCTTAATAACTCTAAACTAATCCATTACTTTATAAAAGCTGAAGTTACAATTAGATTTGGAATAAAAGTCTCTGAGGATACAATAAAGTGGGGAAAAATAAGTGGTCAGTACACAAGGGGATATTAAATACAAAACAGGCTGTTTATGCATAGCCCACAGATACACCACTGAACTAATAAGAGATAAATGTACACAATTTATGTTGTCATCAATCAAGCTGCTGACACCAGAACTTCTGTAGCTGGATACAAGTCACTAAATTATACTAAATATCATTCGGTAAGTGCGCCTGGCATACACGCCTTGCAGCTGTCTCCTTTTCTGAACCAAGGCCAGTGCAGCGCTACTGCTTTGGAGTGTTAAAAAGACATGATGTGGATGTATGCAGAAAAATAGCATTACAAACAGGGCACATTTGCATAACTTTCATCAGCCCATCTTGAGCTGTCAGAAGGGGCTGTTACTGATTGGGTTAGAGGGAAAGCGAAAGGAGGAGAGTGTGGAGGACGGCATGGGAAGGCAAGCTGTGGACCGCTGGATGCTCATGTTTGATTAATCAAAGTAGAGGGGAATTTTTTTTTTCTCTATTTTTGCGGTGCTTAGGGCTGCAGAGCTGACCAGAAGCAGCTAGCTGACTGTGATACAAACAAGATAGAGAAGGGAACATGAAACGAGCAAGTGTGTGCGTACATGTGTGTGTGCACATGTGTGTGTGAGGGTGCCTGAAGTTTGAATGCATCTTATTATCCTTATCTGAGGCCATAACACTGGCAGTGATGGAAGATGCATGAGAATAAATCCTTCACTCCTGAACCTCTCATGTGGACATGCAGTAAATTACTGTTGGGCAGATTGGGGATATGTTTCATGCCGGAAAAACAAAACACATAACACTTTCTACAGTGGCATCCACTGCAGCACACTGCCATCTGAGCGACAAAATGCCATGCCAGTGAGAACAATCAATGTTGCCTGGCCACAGCTATGTGCACAAAGTTCAGCCAAACAAACTTCGAGGGACACAGAGGGTATAGCCGTGCCAGCTTTCAGAACGTAACAGTAGACTGTGAATATGATATAAACACAGTACATAGGCATTAAGCAACAGCCGGCCATCTCAGCTATTCACTTGGATGTATAATTCAACACCAGCGATTAGTCTGGATCTTAGAGAAGCTAGCAAGGGGGAGGGGAATGAGAAAGGGGGAGTCATACACTGTACACAAGAGAGCTGGACGCAAGGCACATCTCCATGAAAACAGAGAGACAGATAGAAAGGCAGACAGAGACACAGAGTGAATCCAACCAACAGACAGACAGGACAGCACACACTGACACCGCTCCTGTTTAATGTCAGCGAGCGGCAATGAAGCCCGGAGTTTGTAGGGCCAAAACCAGCGTCCGGCGCCTCTGAGGAAATAGTTTGAGACATCTGGAAAGCTAACATCAAAAAAAAGAGAGCGGCATGACACAAAACAAGCTGGATGGGCCTCAGAGCAGCAAGCTGTTGCAAAACATTCAAACTCACAAAGGGTGAGAGAGGGCGAGATGGCTAGACAGACAAAAATAAAGAGAGAGAGAGAGATTGATCAGGAAAAGCCTTGGTGGCCATGGGAATGCACAGAAGGCACACATGGGAAAAGAGGGCAGAGGATGTGGGCTCGATAGTGGAGGTCCACCACATGCACTTTAAAGCAGGCCTGTTTATAATGCATGACTGAGGGAAAAGTAAGACCAGGAGGACTAGAGCTCGCACGTGCACACGCACGCGCACACACACACGCACATGCACACGCACACGCACACGCACACGCACACACACCGATGTTTATAGCTTACACAAAGACAATGCTTGCGGCCTTGGCCCTAAATCTCTAAATGAGGCTAAAGCAGCTTGGAAGCCTTAACTGATTACACACAATTAACAAAAAAAAAAACACAAACTGGATGACAAGAGTTGAGACAACCCACTTGAACAAAAGCAGTGCGGCAAATGACTCCTCAGAAGCTGCGGTGTTATCACAGATTGGCTACGGTGCCAACGGCATGTGCCAAGAAACACAGGGAGCTGAAGAATCCCCAGAGCTAGCTCCTGCTAGCTTATGCCTTTTATTTCCAGTGTTCAGGGGGCTGTTTAGGAGGCTAATTTCACAGGCAAACAGATTATGTTAATCCGTGTAAACATTCAAACACCACAGCTTGGCTGTTTTCCGGGGGGAAATAAATAGTTGAGAGCGAACATATTGATTCTGAGAGCTCTCGTGTCTGCAAATAAGCAACACAAAAGCCATAATGAGACAGACTTGTTGAGCTGCCATTGTTTTTTTTTTTTAACCTCTCTCTTCTTTCTTTCAATTGGGATGAAAACATGACGTGTCTGGAATATCACTGATGGATGCATCCCACCTTCAGGCAATTTGTGTGTTGGTGTTGTGGACGTGTGTGTGCGCCTTCTTGTTCTGTCCGGCATGTAACTTGATCTGATGCATATTTCAAGCAAAGCACCATCAAACAAAGATCAGACTGTCCAATTTTCTCCTCCATTTAAACATATATCTCAACCTGACCACTGTGAATCTTTTAATATCACATCTTATTTTCAGTCTTCACCTTGGTGTAATAGCCCACATGAAAAGACAAAACAGCAAAGGCCTTGAGTTGGACGAATAGGTAGGAATTGCCCCTCTGCTTTAAAGAAGCATGTCTAAAGCCCTCATACCATCTGCGCTGCAGAACACAGCAGAACACATGCAAGTCCACAAACACACGCACAGCCACATAGTACAATAGTTGGAGGAGGGATGCGATGGGGCCCTGTTAATGAGGGCCAGGGTGGTGCTGACGGGATGTAGGGAGAGCCAGAAAGGGCCCAGAGAGGTGTGAGGGGCCGTGAGGGGCCCGAAGAAGGTTGGTCACGTCTTTTAATAGGCACCCCGTGCTCTCAGGCCTCGTTAGACAGTCACACCTATCTCCCAAATGGAAAAGGACCAGCCAACCGCCTTCATTACTGGACTCACCTCGGCCTTGCACCTGACAATGTGACGGCTTCCCCGCATGGCAAACAGACTCTCTGACTTGTTGTTAAAGAAAATAAAAGCCACAGGAGCAGGATAAGATGTCATTTGCTTGACAGGGGTGATAAATATGAGAGGTCGTGTACTCCCATCATTAAAAGGTGAGAGAAGGTAAGAATTTATTATCAATATCTCATCAGGCATTTTTTCAGCAGTGCCTCCCAAGCATAGCCACTTTAATTGACAAATCACTCTGAGGGTACTGTTGCCTCTTGTCCTACTTGTATTTTCCCACATAATACAGCTGCACAGTACAAAACCGATCATTTCATAAGACCAAGGACTTCTTACAATTCTATCTTTTCATTTTTGACTAACTACTCAAATTATTTTCTTTTCTAACTACTTAAATTGAGCAATTTATGTTTTGTATGACAAGAGGGTGTTCTTTTTATGTGAGAAAATAAGTATATAACAAGAATAATAAATCACAAACAGTTTCAAATATTTTAATGGAGTGCAAGTTGTGTTTTTTGAACGCAACACAACACAAATCATTTGAAAAATGCCCTTGCGGGGTTCAATTTCAGAGACATCCCTGTGACCGATGGAATGTATTTATGACCAGCAGAAGACGGGATGCAGAAGAAGAAGCATGCAAGCAAACAAATGTTAGAAAAGTTAGTACGAGTATCAACGCGCGTGTGTGTGTGAGAGTGTGAAGGTGTGTGCTCTCTTTTCTTTGCTGTCATGATCACCTCATGTGTGAATACTCACCCTCTGGTAACGGAGGTTTCTGTGACCCCGTGGAACTGCCTTTGCTGCGTCTGCTGCTGTCACTGTTGACCGACAAGCTGGACCTCAATTTCCTCTGCATCCTCTGCGACACAGGCGTGGACGGCTGCTTCCTAGGCTGCTCTGTCGTTGTCGCAGTCGCTACTGATCTCGTGCCAGAGCCAGACCCACCCATGGCACCCACGCCGATGTTGGCACCGCAGGAGCATGTGCGCATGGCCCCGGCACCGCCGATGCCAGGGTGGATTCCGTTGCCGTTACTCAGCGCGGGTGTGCCAGCGCTGTTGTGGCGAAAGCCATTTTGGTCCTTGCCAGCTTCTCCCTCAACAGGCTCCGAGGACACTGGCTGGGACTCAGACTGAGGTTGCGCTGGAGGGAGACATGAAGAAAAGAGGATTTAATTTTCACTTACATTTAGTAAAGAGTTGGGTGTGTAGTTTCAGCACATTACTTCAATCAGTATTTAAGGACAGTGTGCCTGGACTATTTCACCAGCAAGCTAAGGCTCTTTAAACAAGAAAATTGACACAAAACAGAAGGCTGCATTTTTATTCAAGCATAAATGCAGAGGACAAAACACTATCAAACGCTGAAATACAAGAGCATGAAAAGGAACAAGTGGTTCACTTTAATAACTTGGTCAGTATTTGTAGTGTCTATTTTTTATGGAGAGACTTGTGAATTCCTTTTACCGTTATAGGGGTAAATGCTTGATAACCCTGTAACTTTATTTTAACTGGTGAGAACTTTGTCAGCACTCTACACCTAGCACTTCGTACCTTTTACTCATAGAGAGTAGTTGTGGCTTGTCATATTCAGCTCTTACACCCCGATCACACCACTCTCAGTTCAATAATTCTCAGTAAATCTTGCCACCATTTCCTAACACAATAAATATCGATCATATGGCAAACATCTCAACCTGCAATGACAGGAAAAAAGCAGAAAGATACAGGAACCTCATATGTGACAGGTTCACAAAAGCCACTGCTGTAGGCAGACAGACGTTTGTGGGAGCAGTACCCAGGTGAGTTAAGACGGGGTGCGAGAAAGAGAGATTAATGCAGTGAAAGAGAAAGAGAGCCTGTGATACTGTGCATATACAAAATAGCTGCTGTCTGCAACAGTAATGATCTCCTTTTCTCTGAAAGCTCAGAGATGGCCTAAACTAGTCTTTCTAAGTGTATGTGTGACAGCCACAGAAAGTCAGGAGACAGCGACCTGTCTGATAAGAAAGAAGGCGAAGGATGTGAGTGAGCAAAGGAGGTGGCATTTTACTGAGAGGAACACCTGCACATTCAGCTCTACTGGGAGTTACTCCTACATTACCTTTCCTCCACATCAGAGCCACTGTGCATGTGCACGCACTGCCAGTGCATGGTTAACTTGAGAGTTTGTGAATTATTCATCCCTTTTTAAGACTGTCTGAGTGAACCACAGTTATTCATTTTTTTCCTATTCTATACTTTCTGTATATACATTGAATATATGGTATCTTCACCACCAAATTTTGCCTTATTGAGCAGCTGTGTAGCACAACCAGAAGAAAACATCTGCAGCCCTGCTTAAATGTTTTGCAGCTGTCCAAATGTCAACAAATTTTCCAAAGTGGATGCAAACTTAATATAGAACCTAATTTCTTTCCATCTCTATTTTCTTTCTGTCAGCTCACCAACAAGCGCAATTACGGTTAACAAGAGAGGGAGAGAGTGTGGGAATCAGGGCCTCATGCTTTTTAACAACACATCACCCTGGGAGAGGCCGGACGTGAATTTGGATGTAAAACAAAGCAATTAAATACACACACTGGGTTTTGCCTTCTCCTCATTCAACTTCTGCATGCTGCTTCGATAAACAAATATAGACTTTAGGGATCAGGATTCCATGCAATTTGAATTAGACAACTGGGTAGCACACGATAGAATTCATTATGCAGTGATTTAAGACCAGGTTGATGGATTTTCCTCTCCAAAAGACAAAAGCCTTGCAGCCTGCCCATGACAATGTGGGGAGAGGCTAAGGCTTGCTAACAAGGAGACTCAGAGTGAGCTACATCTGTTGTTGTTCTTCATTTTTACCCCTGACAGCTAGAATTTGCTATGTTTTTACTCCTTGTTAATATATGCACCTTGTGTTTTTTCTTTCTTTTTCTTTAATGCAGCAAACCCTTACCACAAAGAAAGCAAGGAACAGACACTAACACACACATAACCCATTTAGGGTGTCATCCATATTAACACAGTGTGCCTTTCTTGGGTGGTCAAGGATGATTTTTTTGTCTTACCATGAAGATTTCTTTCAAATTATATCTCTGATTTGTCTATGTGGTATCACATTATAGCTATTTTTCCCACCCTGAAGTCAGATGAGTCAGCTCACTCAGTGTTACAATAAACAAGAATAACCAAAAGTTGGCTATCCAGCAAGATGGGACCTATTTCAAGAAACGAAATTAGCAGAAACTTTGATTTATTCTGTGAAATTTGTCTTATTTTCACTTCAAAAAGGTTGGATTACTATTGGAAATTCATGTTTAAACATTGGCAGAATCCAGAAATGAAAATCAGGAACTCTTCTAATCACACTGCTGGTGTTTTCTTGTGTTATTTGAAACCACAGCTGTAGCTACACACACAAAAAGCACCGGCTGACATTAACAGGGCTGACGGGGGAAATCCCTCTCTATTGCTAATGATTAACTTGTCCAAACTCATTTGCAAAGACCCCATACACACACACAAACATAGCACAGCTCACATCTAACACTGCACAGTGTTGAGTATTGTCCAGTCAATACAACACAGCACACTCCTGTCAATTGGATGACACTTCCTTAACAAATCAACAACAGTCATTTTTCCCATTTAGGTTAAACAAACCAGCCACACAAGCTCACACACACACACACACACACACATATAAACCAACGTTCATGCAGAAAAAGGCCAAAGCAGACTCGGAGGCATAATTACCTTTCCTTTTGAGGAAGTCAAGCTTTCAATTTACCAAAGTATAAATAGTTATTAAGAAACCACCACGTGAAACCCAGAGCACATAAGCGGCGAGTCAGGTTTCTAACACGCGGCAAAGCCCTAAAAAGTGGGTTCAAGTCTGCAGAGAAGTGTGCTTCAGTGGCAGGTTCCTGGATAGTCTTTACACAGTCGCAGTCTTTATTTTTATCCTGATGAACACGGCGACTAAGATAAATGGACACAATGGAGCAATATTCATAATCATTGATCATGATAATGATGATACTGTCAAAGATGGCAATGACAGACTTGTACAGTCACCATGAGACAAATGAAGATGTAATGAGAGAAAGCAGGAATACAGTAAGTCCTGCTAGAACTGTACTACACTGGTTAAGTTGGAGCATCAAAAACTTTCACTGTGCATGCAGTGCAGTGAATTTACGCTCTGGAAATGTATCGGCCACTGTGCATTTTCGCATTGCATTAGCCAATCCAAAATAATCAGACAGTGGACTGGACTTCATCGTTTCAAAATAATATAATGTGGTAATGACATTTTTTAACATAAAGCTTAATGCTGCATCTGAGGATTCAACTGGTAAATGCAAATGTGAGCTGAGCTTGTTAAAAAATCCTGACGGAGCAACACTGACGCACTGCTACTGCATTGTTCTTATAGCGCAGCAGGAAAACATAACCAGCATCAAAATTTGATATGAGCAACTCCCAGCAAGTTTTTTAAAAAATCATACGAGCTGTGCCACAAGCTAGTAGGGATGGGTAGGTGTCCCGAGATAACCGAATGCACACAACCTGACAGGTTGCATTAAAACACCATGTTTTGGAGCAGGAATTGGACACACACATACACACACTCACACACACTCACACACTTCAAATTGGACTTGTAACCTCCCTATTTCCAGCACATCAACAACTGTTGAGAGTGTACATTTGTAGTTGAATAAAACATGGTATTCCCCTACACACGCTGTCACACACATCACAGGGGAAACTAGGGGGTGAGTGGTTCTTGACTGTCTAAGCAGCATCCCAATTTGGTCCCAGCTACTAGTAGCTGACAGCCTCAAATATCTGGGGAGCATTTTTAAAAGGCCAGTGTTTGATGGATTCATGAAGAACACACAAATATAATTGCCATTTGTCACTGAGTCTTCAGTGGCTGCGCCACACAGGGACCAAGCACCGGAGTGCCTGGAGAGCGCTGGAGCTGCGCCAGAGCTGTGCGGGGATCGCTCTGTATGTAAAACTGAGTATATAAACACCTCCGTTTTTGTCACAGAAAATAGGTCCTACAGGAGGAAGCTGGAAATTGCACCCAAAAGACAGAAAAAAGAACAGGGGGAGTATATATATGTCACAAGCCTACAGGATCTCTCACACACACACACTCACACACACACACACATGCAGAATAAGACCTACCAGGAAGGAATATGCATGCATGCATGCATGTCAGCTGAAACGGAGCTGTATAAACAAGAATTCTAAAATAGTCAAGAACATGAAAATATAACACAGAGGTCAAACAGGGCAGTATGGAGATTCTCATTTGCACACTGCTATGCCGAGAGTCGCAGGTAAGGCAGGGAGCGGATTGAACAACCACACAAGCGCTGTGTTTCTAAAGCTCAGTCCTTTTTAATATTAATGCCCCTGAGACAGAAAGGAGAGGAAGAGGGAGAAGACAGAGGGAAGGTGTTTGCTGAGGCTTATTAGAATGCCCATCACAGAGAGCATACAGTTATTCAAATGTCACATCATGTCAGCCAAATAAACACCACAAGCCATATCTTGTATTTATCTCCTAATAGCCATTATTACACAATGCTACGAGTTTGGGAGTTCACACAGTGGAATATGAGGGTAGAAGAGGAGCCTTTATTTTTAGTTATGAGTCCCAAACAGCAACGAGCAGAACAGTTAGCTCTGAAATGCTAATTCCACTAACACGGCCAGTGTTTTGTTTATCTTTTTGTGCCTCGTATTAGAAAAACATGTATATTTTCTGCTCGACTGGCCATGTACCTGCATGATTGAAATGCTAATTTGTAAATGTGCAATGACCTAGCCAGACTCCTCTTACCACCGCCACCACCACCCCCTCCTCTCTCCGCCAAAACAGCCTGAGGTATCATCTCTCCTCCTAACAAACAGCAGTGTGTGGAACAGCCCCTGCCTTTCAATCCAAAGGGATATATTTTCTCATTAGAAATTATACATCTTCCCTGTCCATATTTATAGACGCAAAACCAGGGGAATTATACTGCAGAGAGAGTGTGAAAGAGTGCGAGAGAGAGAGAGAGAGAGTGAGAGTGAGAGAGAGAGAGAGAAAAATAGTACAATGAATGTTATTACAAAGGGCTCTGATTGAAAATTTCCTTGGGCGTATCAAAGCCTCGTTTACCGTTTGACCTTCCAAACTGTGGGACAAGGACTTCCTTTATTGTCTAGAAGGACGCATCGGAAGGAACAGACAAGCGACTCGGGGAACGTCATTCGAGTGTCCCACCACAACAAAACTCACTAACTGTGATTAGCATCAATATAATGCAGATATCAGCAGTGCAAAATGAGAGTAAATTGGTGATGTCAACTGGCAAACAAGAACTAGCATTTGATTAGAAAATTAGACTGCTGTTAGTTCAAACATGGGTGTCATGCAAACTCTGTGGTCTTGTCTTGAGCGTTTGCTCAGTGGAAGGCAACCTGACATGGGATAACAAAAATGTCACTTGTTCCAACAGACATGAATAAAAATGTGCCTCTGGACATCACACAGCAATCCTGGCCCTGTCAGTTCATACGTGCGCATCATAATGTTTTGTATTTATCCAAGATAAAACGATGATGATGGCGGCGGCACGGATGGTGATGACCGCTGAGGATAGCTAAATTACTTGCTCTGATATTGGATCCTCATCAGCAAAAGTGACGTGCTCTGTATGTGTGTGTGGGTGTGTTCCCGTAACCTGCAACAGAACTCTATTAGCTGTCTTCACTTGTCAAGGCTGATCATATTGCGTAGCATCTCATTTAAGCAGGAAACATCACATTTTTGTCTTTTTTTCTATCTCATTGCAGGACAGTCAGCCTATAGTGGTCAGCTCGACACACTTATTTTCCACCCAGTTTTAATTCTCTGTGACAGTCATTCAAATTTGGCTCCTCCAAACCTGCTGGAGGAGAAGTGACACATGAAGACAGAGCTTAATATTATTTCCAAACCCCTCCTTACCACCGCCGCCTCCACTCAACAAAGCAGGGCGTCAGGGATTTACTAATTTCAAATTTTGCTGCTGATTGAGTGGAAAAAATAACCCCCTCGGACCTTGTTCTGCTTAATTACATTTTACAGTAGCAAAGGCAACTTGAAAGACAAGAGCTTGATTTGACGACACAAACCTCTCAGCGTACTCAGTGCGTGAGGCTGGTTAAGGTGCGTGTGCGCATGTGTGTCTGCGCTGGGAAGGGGAGACGTGGTGGGGGAGTGCGTGGGGGGGGGGGTCATCAATTATCCTTTGATTTCAAAACGGAACATTTTCCCAGATTAATATGTCTGACTGCTATCTAAATCATTGAAACTCCCAATGAGGTGCCATTTTCTCTTACATGAATCATGTTGAGGGGAAGTCATTCACACTCAGCCCACCCCCACCACCCCCTAGCCCTGACCACAGAAGTCTCTGGTCTCTCCACTGTTGTGTGGAATTTGGCATGGTGCTAATTTGAGTGCTGCTAATGTAGCAGAACGCAAGACATCAAGGGGTGTTCAAAGCCTCACAACCTGGCTGCTGTGAGAGACACTAAATGGTGCCTTATTCTCTTCCTCTCCTCATTTCTGAGATGAATTTGTACGAGCCTGTTTCTGCATTAAGCTTTGTCAAACGCCTTTTATTCTCCCTCATCTATTACTTACCATCCGAGAGGGGAGAGAGTGCAAAAAGACAGCCCAGTGCGCGAGTGCAGTATCTTTAAAAAGCTGCAAATCTTGCACGGATTTAGACTTTACACGGCTAGCTACCACAATTTCTAGAAAGATCAATTATGACGTGACTCAGAGCAGGCCTGAGGGAGCTGCCAGGCTCCATACTCCAAAAACGTGCTCCACCCTCTCCTCGCTGACGACTCAAAACAAAACCAGAGCAACAGAGCGGGAGTGAACGGGAGGAGAAGGGAGAGGGAAGAGGGGGAATGGGGGTATTTTCAGTTTCAGTTACATGGATGACTCAAATATTCCACCAGCTTCAACATCTCCTCGCTGAAGTAGAAGTTCCACAGGAAACTCATTTGTTTGAAATTCAACGGCAAGCGCGCAGACATGCACATGCGCACATTCGAACTTGTGCACATATACACAAAAGGAACACACATGCAAAACGGCAGACATAGAATCAACCACACACACCAAATAAACACAGTGCACATCTGCAGCAGATCCACTAACACAGCCGCTACTGGAGTCAGAGATGAGGATCTGGCAGTCGTGCAGCCACTCCCTAAAAGCCAAAATACAACTGAGGTCTGTCTCCGGGTCACAGAGGGGATAGGCAGTCTATCAAAATACCCCCATACCTAGTTCCTTTATTTGCTCAGTATCAATCTCAGCATTAACCCTCTGCTAATGGGACAGCTGTGGGTCAGCGCCTCACATCTTCGGGATGCCAATCAAGGCCTTAAGCTGAGAGATCAGCCTTTGGGACAGAGGTGCTCGTCTGCCTCTGAGTGGCTTTTTAAACACGGAGACGCCCGTATCGATTTTAGCTCTAGCCTGAAAGAGAGGAGGGAGGAGGTGGGGGGTGCATTGCACTAGTCGGGGCCTGCGTCTGCTGTGGCTGTCTGCGAGTCTGGACGGGAGCCATCCCCTGGTCCCTGGTCACCCTCCGTTGATCAGGGGGCCTGACAGAATGACCTAGCAGAGAGGCACTGAACCTGCAAACACGAAGGGGGCAAGGAGCTGGAAGCTCGAGGGGGTCGGGGCTGGCGGGGGCAACATCAGCAGAGATCTCAGTAATAGAAAAGGGCTTTAACCTTAATGTTGGAGCCAAAACCCTGTTAGAGGCCAAGTAATCCCCCCTGCGCTGCTCTCATTTGAACTGGCTGATTTTTTTTTTCTCTCTCCCTCTCTGAGTGGCTTGTGAAAGGCACTGACACTGTCGAGTGTGGCATTGCTTAGGGAGGCAGTAAACATGAGCCAAGCAGTCCACCTTACCTGTGCTAAACAGGCGATAAGGTAGAAAAGATAAAGGAGGCTACGTTTATTTTGTCCACCTATAGTATGTGCTGTGGATTATATATAAAATGCATTATAAAATAACTATCATTAAAAGGTACAGTGGTGGAAAGTAAACTAAGTAATTAACTTAGTTTGAGGTACTTCTGCTTAACTTGTATACCAATTTATAAATCCACCCTACTGAATTTTAACCCTATACTTATGTTCCACTACAATTATTTGACAGCTTAGTTATGACTCACTTTGCATTAAAACCATGTACAACCTTGTTTCCAAAAGAGTTGGGGAGCTTTTATGTGATAAAAAATCCGTTTTGACATATACTCAGTTGAAAAGAGAATCAAAATTGAATATTTCACCTTATCAGCTTCATTGATTTTTGTATATATCTGTTTATTCTGAATTTGATGCAGCAACACATTTCAAACAAGTTGGGACAGGAGCAAGTTGGGACAGGAGACTGGGAAAGTTGTGGAACGCTCTAAAAACACCTGTTTGGAACATTCCATAGGTAAACAGGTTCATTGGTAACAGGTGATAGTACTGCATCATAATGGGTATGAAAGGGGGGATCCTGGAAAGGCTCAGTTGTTCACAAGCAAGAATGGAGTGAGGTTCACCACTTTGTGAACACAGTAGTCCCCAACCCCCAGGCCGCGGACCAATACCGGTCCGTGGATCAATTGTTACTGGGCCGCACAAGAAATAATTAATCATTTCCGTTTTATTTATTATCTGAGTCTGAACGATCTTTTATGTTGAAAAATCTTTTATGTTGAAAAATGACCGGATGCTCTCGGTTACATCTCGGTCACTTGAGCGCTCAAATTTAACCCACAAGCTAGCAAAATGAGTAAAAAACAGACGTCTTTGGAAACAGACGTCTTTGGAAAGTTTCTTTGCGAAGGGGAAAAGGCCCAGTGAAGAGACAGAGGAAGAGCCTACGACTTCCAAGAAAAAGAAAGCTTTTAACAGACAATACCAGGAGTCCCACTTGAAATATGGATTTGTCGCGACAGGTCATTCCCACAAACCAAGCCCGCTCTGCATAATAATCCGCAATGTTACGAGGAAGCTGCTAATAAAGTTGCCTACGAGTACACAGTGGATTCATGTTTATTATTATATTTACAATATAAACAATCTACGTACACCCCCTCCCCTCCCCGAACGTGGTAAAATTGTCAAGCATTGACTGGTCCTCGGTGATAAAGGTTGGGGACAACTGGTGTAAAGGATATCATTTCACGGGCTCAGGAACACTTCGTAAAACTGTTGTCAGTCAACACAGTTCGTTTGCAAAATGTATTCTGTTTATATTTACTTTTTCGCAACGTCCCACCTTTGGAACTTGTGCATTGGAATCGAGTTGTAATTGACTAATAGCATATGCATTGTTATACATTCAACTAAACAACAACATAGAAAGTAGTTCAAAGCTGCGCCACCTCCACTAACTACAACATCAAATTGCTGCATACATGTACTGAGAATATAATATGTACTGCTACCTTAAGCAGCTAAGACTTAATACTGAACTTTTCTTTTAGGGAGTTTCCTTGAGGAGTTTCATACTGCGGTGTTGCCCCTCTTATTTAAGTAAAAGATCTGAATATTTCTTCCACCACTACAGATTCATGCTGCACAAGAACCATTTAGACATGAAGGTCAATTGGTGTTTGAACGACTTGGAAAGATTACTCTTAATACCCAAATTCTTGGCAAAAATGCACTCTTCCTCCACAATCAAAGACCATATATGTCGCCTTGTATCTAACATAAGCACTTAAAAGACTGCAGTCCATGAGTTGAGCTATGCATATCTAATCATTTGGCTCAAGCATTTTGAATATTAAAAAAAAAAAATTAGCAGTGAATAGGCTTGGGCACTTCGGGTAAAATATGCTAATTAACACACTTGAAATTTCCCATATGAAATCTATCTGCACCAAGACAATGAGAAAATAATTACAACAGAGGTAGAATTACAATGGCCATTTTAATCAACCCCTACACTAGCATTTCACCCTATTTATACCGTTTTTGATTCCATGACCCACTGGTAAGTAATCACTTGAAAATTACGGTTCAGTTTATAATAGGTCTATGCTTTTTAGACACATTATGTCTGCAGAGACAGGGCTCTGAGAATTACAATAAAGATACGAATCTTGCATAACAACAATCACCATGTATTTCCTATAGCGAAAAAAAAAACATTCTGGGAAAAGAAAACTGGCATGAGGTTAAAAAGTCTCTAAGTACTTAAGTAACTTTGGAATATACATGAGGTGAAGTGTGACAGTCTGAGAATGTTGATTCCACACTTGGGCAGCAAAAATATTTCAGCACTGATGAAGAAAATGATGATGAGGAGGCACTTGCCCTTTGTTTCATCTCAGCCTAACTCCTCCAACTGTCTGGCATCATAACGCTTTATAGTTTTGAATATAAATCTTAATTGTTGCACTGTCAAGGAATATTTTTTTTGCTAGAGAGGTGCAAGTATGAGATCCTCTCCATTTAAACAATCCCTTTTCCTGTATTTATTAGGGGTCACAAATTCACTTCTAAAAGGTCAATTCTGCGCACAGGTAATAACCTTGAAAGTGTGCCACTAAAGAGCCCAATCAGGGATTCACACAAAGGCCAGAGTAATGTCTTTTTTTAACAAAAAAAAAAGCGAGTCATGTTATTTGACCTTCCTTTCTCACTACAGAATTTCACTGAGATAAAAAAAACAGACCTGTTCTTCAGAAGCTCGTAAGGTCATCTTTATCAACCACAGAAGCATTTAAAAAAAAAAAGGTATTTGACAATCTAGTGAATAATGTGACGATTAAACTCCTAAAACTGGTCCTGGGTGGTAGCAATTTATTCTGTGGCAGGGGCTGGAGAGCCGAAGCCCTGTTTGCAGGAGATATCAGCTGCTTGAAAACCCAGAACGGTCTCCTGAGGAATGTCTGTCTCCCCCACAAGATTCTCCCTCCTCCCCCAGGATGGCGCAGCCACAGAGGAACCGCTCTCTGACAACGGCCTTACAGGAAGGGCAGAATGGTACGTTTTTTTTTGTCTAACAAGCCGCAGTGGTTGGGAAGCACCGCGCTTCAACTTTTTTTTTTCCATCATGTGACTTAGTGAAACTTCACTTCATAATGATAATTTCAGCTTCACATGTGATGATTAATTGTGTGGTTACTCTGTTTCATGTACTCTCCTGAAAATGCATGCTATGCTCCATGAAGAACAGTTTCAAATTAATATGGAACCACTGCCATGTTTACTTTCCTGTTTTAAGAGGGACCCAATGATTAAAAAGACAGCTTGTCAAAACAATGTTATCATAACTGAAATGGGATATGTGCTGTTATTACAACATTACAATAGGCTTCCTCTTGTTGTGAAAAGTCACCGTCTGCAGACTGTACACAAGCTTCAAATCAGACATCAGGGGGGAAAAAACAGCAAGGGCCAGGATGTAGGCAGGCAGATGATTTCTTATTGATTTCCTGTTTCTGCAGTGGAGGGCTCTCAATTACCCGAACCAGCAAGCAATCTGATTGGTCACCTCAACAAACAAAACCACAGTGGGACTATGACATAAATAGGTTAACTTGAGCTGCCTCTTAATGTAAGAATTTCCAACCCTACTTTAACCACAAACAGACAAGGGTACATAAAATAAAGAAATTTGGCGGTTTTGCCTTTATTTGACATGACTGTTTCATGTTGTAACTCTCTCAAAAAAGAAGTAACATGGCTTCCTCTCTTTGTGTGTGTGTGAGTGTGTGTGTGTGAGTGTGTGTGTGTGTGTGTGAGAGAGAGAGAGAGAGAGAGAGGGAGGGAGACCAAGAGTATGTGTGGATGTTGGGGGGTTGACATCAATTACAACGCAAAACTGTTGTCACAGGAGCTTATCTGCTGAGATGAAAGAAAAGCATGCCTCCCTCCAGAAGCGCAATACTCCACACACCTGCCAAGCTAAAAAGACCTCTTGACAGAAAATCTTTTTTTTTTTTTTTTTGTAGCAACTGAATCTCTTCTCCTCGCTGATTCAGTAAACAAGCCACTGGCAAGTAATTAAGCTTAGTACCAAAAAAAGGCAGGAAAAGGCGCCTTGGAAAAGTTAACAACCTAGAAACAAAAGAACTGTTGTTGTGTCAAATGCAAACGCAATCCTTATTATTGCGAGGCACTTACATGGATGGAAGCAATCAGTTGCTATTAGCCTTTGCTGACACATCTCACTCTTCTTAAAAACGATAAAACACACACACAAAGCTACCAGGCAGTTTACTTTTGTGACCTGCAATCCAAGAGTGAAGAGACTGAACAAGAGTGCATCTAGATTCAATTAGACCTGCTAATAACTCGAGCAGTTCGATGCCAATTCATTGTTTTGTGAAACCTACCTGTGTAAAGATACTTGCACAAAACAATGTGATGATTTCAGTGTCACAATACAGGTTTTATAAGTTTCCAAAGTTTCAAAAATCAGATTATAGAGCAAAAAAAACCAACAACATTGTTTTAACATTGAAAACATATGTTACTGGTATGGTTGATTATTGCTCGAGACAATACACCCCCACAATGTTGTTTTAGCCTGTAAGTTGAATGACACTGAAGACACTTCAACAGAAGAATGCCTCTAGCATCTGGCACAGGTACTCTCCAATAGGTAAATGTTTGGTTCAGGGTAAAAACATTGTGGCTATGCAATAAGTGCGTTAAAACAGGCAATGCCAGAACCACAAACAGGATTTCCCCACTTCCAAAACAGAGGGCTGAGGGTTAGAAGGAGAAGCGAAAATGGAGGAACATGCCAAGTCTCGGTCATTACGGCGGAATGAGAGAGCAAGCATGTTACCACTCGCTCGCCAAGAGACCCCGGTGCTATCTTGATATTATTTTAATTGGAAACACTGAAGTTAATATTTTAGTTGGCCAACTGACCCTGCCTCATGCATGTACGCTGTGCAACTGTCATAACAACAACTATTCTTGGCAGTGTTCATAAAAAAAGGATGAAATTATAACAATTTAGATTCTAAATAAAACATTCCTAAACAGCAGTGAAGCTGGACCATCTGACCAAGCAACCAAAATATGTTAATCATTTTCACTCTCTCCAATTAAACGGCTCATTGTTGTTTATCATTAAAAATAACACCAAGATATCCTGCTGTCCGCCCACAGCTTTCCCAGGTCGTTAAAACTTACTTCTTACAGGCTCGCAATAATTAGGCTTCTCCTCGGTCACGTGACTTTGTCCTTCAGAGGCTGGTTTCCTGGGAGACGGTGTTCTTCCTGATGATTCACTGTCACAAGCATCTAGGGTCACAAGCATTAAAATTTAAACATGGTTGAGGGAAAAAAAAAACCTGTTGCACACACAGTTAAAGCAGCAAAATATTATGGTGTGTAGTGATGAACAGAAAGAGCTTATTACTATGAGCTCAACTGGTCCAAATTAATGCGTATTAGAGACATTCCTCCAAAAACAGATGTAAACTTTTACTGCAGGGTCAGCCACAGTGTGGACAAAATATCAGGGACAGCTGGAGGAGCCAGAGGTGCAGAGGCCGCTCGGCCTATTTTTGCCAGAAAAAGCACAGGCCGCTGGCAAATGGTTGCACAACATGGCGGGGCGGTTCAGGTAAAGGCCTTGCCAGAGCTCTGGATCTCATTTTCTCTCCTTCTGTTCCCGGGTGTGCTCTACCTGCCAAGCTTCTTTTCACTGCCATAAAGACTGCATTCATCTAAATTGGAAAAAGTATGTTGGTAAAAACTCTCGGCCTGATAGCTGTACAAAAACACGAGGGACAGTTCCACTCATCCCTCTATAAGTTGTGTCTTCTGGCTTCTTGACTTCAAGACTCGCTGACGCTTTGCTCATTGCACACTGCTGCTTTGTTCAGTAAATAAACCTTCCACAATGACTTTATTCACTGGTTTGGTGCCAGATGCCTGCTCATAGCCCACAGTTTTTTCTCATAGGCTGCAAGTTTCACAGTAACACACTGGATCTTGAGCCATTTTTGCTGTGATTCTAAAGAAAAAATGGTGAAGAATGATTCAGCAAAACCTAGTAGCAATCACGTTTACCAAAGCTTGATGCGTTAGTTCCAATGCTACAACACTCTCTGTTTGTATGCAGTGATGGATGAGGGGAGCGGGACAGATGGGCGCAGGCCAGCAGCCCGAGATAGATGTGGCACATATCTCAGCTTGGAGCTGATGTATGGTAGCGGCAGTTGCTTTAGCAGCAGTACTGTGTGATGCATCGCAGTATTTAGTGATCACAGTTAGAAATAAATTGGCCTATTCTCAGTACATCCACAGTCCCCTGAGAGGGGAAATCCAGTCTTAACTGCAAACGCCTTTGAAGGTCCAGCGAAAATCCATTCGCAATCCAGCAGCCCCAGTGATTGCTTACTTTGTCCTACTTTGCTATTTTTTGACAGAGCCATAATGATGCTTGGTATAAATAGGATGGTTAACGGTTCATTGCTTGTTTGAAGAAAAATGAAAAGGGGGTGTGGGGGTAAGCTTATTTTACATGTGATAATCTTAGGGGCAACTAGAAAGTTAATTAAAAACTATAATTGGCTGTGGTTGCTGTTAATAGTCACCAGGGCGTTTCTTCAGACTTTATTGAGGAAAAAAGCAAAAAACATTATCAAGGCTTAACACTGGAGCCCAGATACTGATGTATCGTAAAAGTCACATGAATATAATTTAAAAAGACAAGGCTGACATTGTCCCAAGCAGGCCGATAAACGCTGATATGCATTTATTGACTAATTTTCGATGTGTAACTTTTTCCTTGTTTTCTCTCGTGTTTGACTGCGAGTTCTTGACAGAATATGTCACTGACATTAAAAGCTCACTTTCATTGCCTGAGAAAAAAAAAAAAAAACACTGCATCTGTACAGCAGGGATTACTGAATGTTTGAAAGTCCCAGAGAGCTTAAGCAGACACATTTTGGCTGAATTATATTGTTAGATGTGAGCCAGTGCAGGGCCGGACATATTTACACTCTGGGAGGTAATGTCTTCTAACATTCCTAACACTTAATGAAATATTAGTTAAATGACATCTTGCTGAAGGACCCCTGGGGCCCTCTCATGCGCCCCTGGGAGCCCCAGACCCCACTTTGGCCACCCTAAATTGAACTTTTCCTCCCATGCTACTCTTGTGTGCTCTTACCTTGTGAGGCTGACAGCAGGGGACTTGTCTCTTGCTGAGGGCCCTTCCTTGGCCCTGCCGGCCCACCCGGAGGAAAGACGGTCTCCTTGGACATGAGACAGTCGTCTTTTGGGGGACACACACAGCAGAAGAAGAGGTTCCTCCCTTTCCTCAGCCCTCAGCGCTGTGAAAACCAACGTCTCACCTTCAGCACAGGCCTGAAAAGCCACACCGTGCAGCTCATTACTCAACTTGAGAGAGTCGTCTGCTTATTTCACACGCCGAGAAAAGTGACGTCGAGCCGCAGTAAAACTTAGTGGAAATTTCCCTTCTCTCGCTTTTTACATAAACTTGCTGAAAGACTCCATATGCAACCCATTTGTTCACACACTCCCTTTCCTTTATCAAAAAGCGACGGACCCTTGCTAAGAAGTGCTGTTTATAGCTAAAGCGGACATGTTGTTTATATAGCATAACTTACCTTTCAAACATGTCAACTCCCTTGCTTCAAATCTGACTTATGCCCATCCTTCCTTCCTCCAACTCTTTCCCGGAGACGTTGGGACGAAACAAAAAGGGACAGCGGGTGAAAGAGCAACTTGGAGCGTCCAAAAACTTTTCCGGTGACTTTAAGTTGCCAGAGTGTCCCAGTCCCGCTTCGTCCAGATGCTGTTGACGTATGAAAAAAATGCCAATAATAATCCTCGCGACGCCTCCGACGTTCAATGGCGGGTAGCTCGCTGAGGATTGTTGCGTCTAAAACATTTTCATCATATCCGGATTCCTGTACTGCAGCCGGCCAAGCCGCTCTTCGCTCCCTTTGCTTCCCTTGGCGGCAGAGAAGTGAACAAAGCCCTCCCTGAACATATGTCCTCAAAAATAAAGTGAGGGAAAAACTGGAAAACAAAATGACATTCGAGAAATGTAAACGTGTTGGAGTGGTTTTAATTGTAATCTCGATTCTACGTCAACACGTATGAAAAATGGAGTGAGAAGAAATTGCTAAAAGTGCAATGAAAGTATTAAATAAAACATTTTGACAAAGTAAACTCTCAAACTTCGGCTCCATGTTTCAACCTCCTCCCTCGCCATGAAGTTGCTCAGTTGTCATGGAGATGGTTTAATTGCTGTCACGTGACCTAAGATGAAATGTCACGTGCATAGCAGGGACTTTCTTCACTGATCAGATGCCTTAAGATGTACTTGAAAGCTAAGGAATGAAGCGAATTTACCTTGTGTTGAGATTTTTTTTTTTTTTCCAAAGTCAAGAATGATCATGTTTTTATGTCAATAGTGTAAAATGCTGTTTGAGCACTTTTGATATCTAAAATAAGTCAAATAAAGCCACCAGTGGTGACCCGTTCAATGTGCCATTAAGTGGATCAAGTTTTTGCAGAATTGTATTGCCTAAAATTATTAATTTAAAAGTTGTGTATGAATTAATAACCCTAATGTTGGGGTCCTGGATACTCCTGGTCCTCTTTAATGGCTCAAAAAGCATTTATCTGCTTGACATTTTACAACTATTGTTAATTTTGTTAGAATGGCTTTTGAACATCACAAACTGAACTGAGACATGTCTCAAAAGCTCATTGCAAAGAATGTCACATTACTTCAGATACCCAAGCAGTGAAACACAGATCAATACAACTGATTTTGATATGCTCTATATCTGTGAAGGGGTTGGCAGCACTTTTTAGCAACACCCCAAATACAAACAGTCCATTAGCTTTTCTGTTATTTGCATTTTATAACAGTTGAGGTGTAAGGTAGTGGCAAGGAGGGGAGTAACCTCTCTGCGGTCTAACTGACCCCAGAATTAGGTTACTCTGTAGGATAACGTACTGTACATTTCGTTAGCAGGCACAGGAATCCATATTTGTTTATGAATTACCTATTTTCTTATTTGGTGCAACAACAATGATTTATGATCGTTGCCATATTTTGTCAGCTCCATCAAATGGCAAGTCCAGTTTGTGGCAGTAGGAATGGCCGCCACTTCAGTACTTCTCTATGTACTGTGAGGTTGATAGGACAAATAATAACGAGGTAAAGCAAGTTTCAACAAATACATGTCTTACACTCTAATTTTATTCCGCATGGAACTGTGCTTAAGTGAGACCTCCTCTGTGTGAAGCGCGGTTGTTCTGGATCCTCATCAGCCTCGGTTACAAACTCAGTCTCTGGCCAACCTTATCTCTTTGAAGAACACGAACAAAACTCCCAGAAAGTTAGCCAACAAGTGTTAAAAGTCTGAACAACCATAAATACATATGCCAGAATAATAATATCAATGTCTCACCTGTCAACATCATCTCTTACTTTTCTCCACTTCAGTTCATTCAGAATTCACTTTAAATAAATGGCGACGCAGCCCCATGCTGTGTCCTCTGTGTAGTCAGTAGGGTATTGTTTAGTGCAGTGTCTTGCTGATTGCCATCATAGCCATTGAACCCTATTGGTAACAGTATAAGTGAGATTTAAGCCTTGGTAACATGAGAGTGTGGAGGTGATTGATGTGAAATATGCCCTCCCTCATTGACTGGCTGAACTCCATTTTCTGCTCCTAATGCAGAAATCACTCCGGGTCCCCAGCATAATGATTTACGATGAATCTGTGTCAATGTTGAACTCGGCAAACCCCACGTAATCCATCTTGCAGATATACCTACCCACCCCACCCCACCATGCCTGCTCTCACCCACCCGTCCCCTTGCCTTCGCAATGGGAAGGTAAGAAATGCAGCTCTCTCTCTCCGTCTATAAGTGTTGAATCCATTACAGGGCTGATGTGTAATCACAGAGGACCTCTGTGCCCCCTCAGACTGTAATTACCTGGATACAGATACTCCCTCACTCCATCCCCTAGAGCTGCTCAAAGCCAAGAACTCTGTTAACCAGCATGCAGTGCTTTCAGCCTGCCTATCTGGGTGGCAATGTGGAGATATATTTGAGAGATGGGGCCTGTAAGAAAAAAATCATGGATAAAATTGCATTTAAGTAATGGGATTTTGACCTTGCAGTGTGTAATGGCCATAGTTCACCTCGGAGATTGAATCATGCACAGAGCAAATCAAAGCCTGCACCTCAAAAAACTGACTGCGAGGTCCCCCCACCACACACACACACACACACACACACACATATGGTAATCTTTTGAGGACTGTACATGCAACATGACTGCACCGTGAAATCAACCCCCGTTGTCTGTCTTTGTCTCTCTTACATGGTGACATCGCTGTTGCTGCTGACAAACATTATCTTGTGTGTGATCATGTGCATAGTGTCATCCCCCACTCTCCACCCCCCCCACCCACCCACCCGCCCTCCTTCAAAATAAGTCAAAGTGGAGCCGGCTGTGTAGACACAGTAGGCTGTCACACTGTGTCAAGCGTCGGTGTCAGCGTTGCATCTGTTGCAGTCACATCTCAGAAGACACAAGGAAACGGCTCTCTGTTGACTTCATCTGTTTGTTTGGCAGCCTGCCTGATTGCTGGAGTGTGTACTGCGAAGGGAAGCGCCGGCTCAGTTGGTGCACACGATGCCAACAAGCCTAATCCTCCTTTCGCTGGCCCCAAACAAACACGCATCTCTGTTTGTGGCTTTCCCTGGCGCACACACAAACACACACATCCCAAAAACAGTCCCACTGCAAGCTCCCACACTGCAGTAATCCAAGCATCGTAAGTCTTCGCTGCTTGTCTTGAATACATTTTATAAACAGAATAACATAAAAAAAGTGTTTTTAAGGTGAAGCTTGACTTTACGGGAAATATGCTTATTTGCTTTCTTGCAGAGAGTTAGGTGAGGTGATTGATATCACTCTCACACCTGTGCAATAAATATAGCATGTACAGATACAGTATGTAGATGGATCCAGCATCCTGTCTGTTTAGCTTAGCATAAAGTAATATGGCTCTGTCTAAAGGTAACAAAATCCACCTGGAGTGAGGTTCTTAATGAAGTTGCATCTCATTTCTGTCATTTACACAAAACCTTAAGTGTGTGTTTTTGGTTTTAGATGGGGTTATATGCACAGACTATTTCTTGGCTGTGAGCAGTTTCCAGGTAACCAGCGGCGACTCCAGGAAGTAACTGGTCCCTGAGTAACTGAGCTCTTCTCCCCTGCTTGCAGTCTTTATGTTAAGCTAAGATAACCGTCCAGCTATAGCCGACAGCTGTACATATTGTATTTACCATGCAGACTTGGGAGTGGTATCAATCATCTCATGTAACTCTCATCAGAAAAAAATTTTGAACTATTCCTTTACCATGCTGATAATGGTGTGAGTGCAGGAGTCTGAGCGCTCCAAGTGTTTGCTGATACACCTTTATCATAATCCATGAGCTTCTTGCTCACCCACATTTGTTTTTTGTTACAGAGTAAAACTTTTGCAGAAACGGAGCTGAAAAAGAGAAATGACTATAACACAGAACATCTGTAATTATCCCTAATGAGCTTATTCCTCAGCAGGCTGCGGTTCTAATGGAAATGCAAAAGTTGGCCCACGCTGGCCTTTGCGTCGACTTTAATAGCCAGGCGAAAGAGTTGAGGTGTCGCTTTGAACAGCAGGAGCCGGCACCTGTACCTGATCAAATCTTCAAAGATTTTACACACACGTCCGCACAGAATGAGTGGAACTTAATAAGTAAGGCTTTTTGAAGCTGACCGTGACACCGGCTGAACCCTGACGCCCTCACATGATTAATAGCATTATGGTAACTCCTTTTTTTTTTTTCCTCCAAGTAAAGGATTGTTTGAGGCTGTCTGATCAAAACATTCAACCCTTTATTGGTCCAACTGTCAAAGGAGGCAGACTTTGTGTTTGGCAGTTTGAATCATTCTGTCTGGATGGGGACTGGACATGAATAGGGGTTGAATTGATGGGCTCATTAAAGAAAAACCTCTCTGTGATAAGAATGAATCCCGTTACTGAAATTGATCATTGTTTCAATGCAAACAAACACCCTGTTCCTCAAGGAACAAGGATTTTCGGAGTTGAATGATGACTGACTTTCTGCTTATATAGTTGCACATCTGGATTCCAAGTTTGAGTGAGAAGAGCGCACATAATCAGTTGCAAATGTTCACACAAAAGCACCAGACTTCATAAATATGTATCCCTCGGATAAAGAAAGAGAATAGCAGGTGATTGACGATTAATACTGACGTTAGAAACAAAAGAGCCCACTCGGCGGGTTATCACAATAACTTGGGCCGAGCGATGCGAAATCCACATGTGAAGAAGACGTCTGCGCCACAGCTTTAGAGAGGATCCAACATGGCTTCCACCAGCTCCTGGAAGAATATGAAATCAAAGTTGACGTCCATCTGTGATTAATTTAACTTTATTGACAATCGTCCAAAGCCACCGAGACAGAAACTGCGTTTGACCCATCATTCAGGCTCATTCTTCTGCCATATGCTGATGTTTTGATGATATGTGGAAACAAGAGGAAGGTGGAATCTGGTTTAAAACTTAAAGAGACCACTTGATATGAGGAACATAAGTGCTCTCATGTTAATACACTCACGTGCATGCCAGCACCATATCCACCTCTCATTCGCCACCCTTTTCAATTTCTCCAGCATCCTAACACGAGGAACAAACACATCTTACATGATGACATTTTACTCTGTGGGAGCAAGTTATGACACGCTATTTCACATCGCATACATGCCACTCAAGCTGACAGAGATGTTGGTTTATTAGAATATATTGTGACAATTGATGCAATGTTACAAGTGCGTGACAGGGATGACTTGTGCCTGCTTATGTGAGCCGAACACTTAGTGAGAAACGCTCATGATTACTGCAAGCATGAATTAGGAGTAGCAGCTTAATGCTCGAATGGAACTGTCATCATTCTTATTTTTCAGGTTATTTTATGCATTTCTAACTGGAATTCCACAAACTGATTGCATTTAATATCTGCAAATTTTATGTTTTCACCCCTGAAAGTTTTGTGTCTTCTTCGTCCTTTGTTGTCCAACGTGGAAATGATAATCATGGAAATGTTTGGATTTCTATGATCCTTCACAGATTTGTGATTAGCATAAACCATAAGCCAAGCTAAAGCGACACTGGCTAAAATCACAGTGGGATCCTTATTTGTTAAGGCGTGATGCCTCGTAGCCTGTGTGTCCTGCTTTGAGCTCTCTCACATGGTACCAGCACGTACCCCTGAGTCCTGTTAGCGAAACCCCTTGGGTTGAGGAAGATCAGATTGCAGCCACCCGCGTGCACATAAACCCAAACACACAAATGATACACAACACACAAATATGCTCCCATATTCATGCAATCACTCTCTTGGTCTCTCTCTCTCTCTCTCTCTCACACACACACACACATGCACAGACACACTTTCCTCCACAGTCTACAAACATACCTATTTCTTGATTAATTGGATGCCCTGCCTAAGCTTCCTAGATTAGGCTTTGACATAGGTTATAATTAAATAAGACAAATTCGGGAAGTGTATGAAATCTCTCATTTCCTGAACAGAAATGTGAGTTTTAATTTACCTCATGCAGAGACGAGCTGTGGTCACCTGCAGAGAGCCAATTCACTGTGCATCGCTCCGTGCATGATGTCTGGCTTGGACAGAATGCGTCGTTAAAATAAACCCCCAATGCCAATTTATGGAACAGCGGTCAAATATTTATCCAGTTGATGAGCTGGGCTGTGTGTTCCTCCCCGACAATAATTAAAGACAAACCCAAGTTAAAGGTGAGCGGCTGCCATGACATCACTTCACAGTGGCGCTCAGATGGCCTGGTTTGAGCAGGCGGTAGTGGACAATACAAAAGTGCTCTGATTTGTTTGGGTTTTTTTTTTTCCTTTTGTGAGTCATGCATGATAAGTGAAAGGGGGCTGGATGCGTGATGGAGCTTTGGTTGTTTTCTATCTGTTAGCATGTGCTGATGCAGGCTGGGTAAACATCCGAAATGTCAGAGTGACTGCTTATCCAAACTAATTTAACCTCCTCAGCAGCTGCGGCGAGAATGAGCACAGTCAGTCTGGATAATGGAAATAAATGAGTTTGCCTTGTTGATCTGAACCTTTCACCTCCACCAAAGCACAACAACCCCCTCGCTCAACGTGACGCAGTGGAACATCAGTCTAATTCTCTCATCTGGAAAAAGAAGTATTTTCCCCCTCTTCCACTGCACACACAATAGACATCAAAGATGTGAGAATGAGCCTCGATGCCCTTATTCCCTTATGGTTGCCTGCTACGTCCTCAGCGGAAGCGATTGAGACGTAGGCATGAATGGGTATGAATGGGGCGCTGGGTTGTATGCTGGGGAAAGGGCCTGTTGTGAGAGCTGGGGTTTCTCAGACAGGGATCACAGCCTGAGGTGTTGCGTGTGTCCAATGAACAGTGCTCAGCACCCTGGGATAACAATGAGAGCCGAGCAGTTCTGAAAATCAATAAACTGCTGGAGCTCTCCGTAGTCTCCCTCATAGAGAAATAACAGCACGCCAGAGTCTATCAGTGTCTCTTTCTTTTTTCTTCTATCTCTTTTTACGCCATCTTTCTCTTCAGCTCTTGTTTTATATAAAAACACTCATATAAAATCACAAAATCAGCCACGTAAAGTGAAGTAAGGTCAAAAAAGTGCCAGTGTGTGCACTACATGCAGTAAACACCAACTCCTCTGCATTTAATCTTTATGCATTGAGGATATTTTCTATACATTTTTCAGTTAAATATACCCTTATAAATGTCACCTCTAATCCGTGGACTCGCAGCATTAACGCGGAGATTGCGAGACGTGCATGGAAACAAGTCAGGATGGGAGAAAAGGGGGATTTTGTAAATCTCCCATCAAAGTTGTCTAATTATGTTAATCAAGAATTCTCCAAATGTCAGCGTTGCTGGAGAGGATGAGATTTGGAGAGAGAGCACTGTAAATGATGAACCAACCAATCAGCTGGACCACGATGAGAGTAATGACATTAATTAATTTAAGTTGGACATACAAAAGAGACAGGCTTAAATCATGGGCACACTTCAAGAGTGAACACATGAATTAATATCAAGAATCAATTTGTTGCAAGATAAATGTTTTCTTACGCTGAATCAGCAAAGATTTCACTCAGCGTTTCTGGAAATGAAGAGTTTTGCTTCCGAATGAGAAACCTGCCATCTGTAGAGAGTGACATCCACTAGAACGCTCTGATAGAACTAAATTAATTGAAGCACGTGCGTGCGTGTGTGTGTGTGAAACATTTCTTCCCACCTCTTCAATAATAAAATTGAAGAAAACTCTTGAAATATTATGTCCGAGCATGCATTCAAAATAAGGGCTATTGAACGGAATTGCTGGATGAGATCATATCTGCAAGACACGTGCAAGTCTGAGAACAATCTGACCTCAACACAAAGAACTTTAGAGGTGTAATACATGAACCGTAAAGGAAGAGCCCAACGTCTTGGGTGCACTTATTTGTTTTATAGCCCGTAGTTTAATGAGAAGATTGATACTACTTTCATACATGCAGTATGTTAATTATAAGGTTACAACCAGCAGCCAGTTATCTTAAGTGCTGGACAGTTTCTCTGTGCTGGTGGATTTTGTTACCTTTGAACATAGCTAGATTAGCTTCTTCCCCCTGCTTCTGGTCTCTATGCTAAGCTAAGATAACTGTCTCCTGGCTGCAGCTTCATAGTTACCATGCAAACATGACAGTGCTGGTCTTTTTCCCCCATTTCCCCTTATTCATGCAAAGCAAAGCTAGCATGAAGACCTCACTAGCTTAGCTTAGCTGCTGGGTGTAGCTTTAAATTTAGTGTACAGAGATGAGAAAAAAAGCAGTAATATGCAAAAAAGCATATTTCCCAAAATGTCAAACCATGTCTTCAACAGATACGTAGTATTTTGTTCAGAAAATATTTCCTATTTTTCAAGTTTTCTATGAAATTTAATTGTTCTGTGTTTAGACAAATTAAAGTGTTCAGCTTGGATATAAAAAAACATTGCTCTAGACAACTAAAGATAGGTAGTAAGTCAGGTAGTTCATTATAAAATTGAATTATAAAATATATAAAACAAAACAATTAGCAATCTATTCTTAAAAATATATATATATGTAACCGTGCACAGAGAAACGTGCTTTCAGGCTTGAGTAAAGCAGACGGGTTGTGTGGCAGAAAGGCTACGGTAGCAGACATTAAAAACAATCAAGCTGTTTATTGTGTTTGCAATAATTAGATCTTTAACAGCGGGAGGCTTTTTCCCTCTGATTCACTAATTTGATACAGTATCATCTCATCACCATGCCGCAGGTTAGCCACATGGTGAGGAAAAATTAATTTAATCTAACACTTTATTCAAAACTCCAGGGGATCTCTGCTAAGTGTTGCAATCTTTGACTATCAAATTAATGTTGTTGTTTGTTTCGTGACGGAGCAAATAGGATATACTTGATGAATTAGTTCCTTTGCTGAGCAGAAAATTGGACAATTTAAATGATGCGCCGCAGTGGTTGCGGCATTATTAACATACCTGTGGGCAATATTGGATAACTAACAGATTGGAATTTAAATATAGTGTTATCACTTAATATTAGTATTTATATCATATTGATGAAGTGAATCATTTTGAGTCTTGGAGCTTTTCTGTGACATATGATCATTCCAAAGACACATTAATAATTTGTTAGATCAATTGCCAGTACACTCTCGCAATTCTTGATTACTGACTGAATGTAGTGAAGATGATTAAAGCTCTTGTTACATGCATTGTATGTGTAACTGGATGAAAGTGAGCTAAAATGCCTAACATAAACTTTTTCATTTTAAATGCTCACACTTAAACTTATATGTGATTCCTAGCAGTCTGTGGCGGGTCACCCATTCTTTAGGACACATATACAGACTGTGGTATAATTCCCATAACACCACAGAACTGTGGAATGGGCTTGAGACAGAACAAAACATTACACTCCATTTGCATATCATTAGCAAAATGGAAGCCACCTCCCCCCGTGGGTTTAACCCCTTATAAATATATTTAAATATATAAATATCATGAATACATTAATTGAAATTGCCCTCGCAACACAACCACTAAAAGCACGCCACAGTCCCACTGTGGAGCTGCTTTGTCCCTCTTGGGAGAGGTCATGCGTGCAGACGGTCGCAGACGCACCTGGAAACAAACAAAAATCATTAGAACTTCGCCACACATTTCACCCAACTTCTCCCTGACCTTCTCATAAACACACACAGAGGGCCTCACACTCCACCCGCTATAAAATAGTCACACACACACATCCTTCCTCACCACCCACACCTCCCTGTCACATAATCCCAGCCCTCGTTCTGACTTTACAACACAGACTGTCTGTCTCTCTCTCTCTCTCTCTCTCTCTCTCTGTCTTTTGCTACTTTTTCTGCCTCGCCTTTCTCCCTGTTTTCATGGATCAGCGGAGAGAGCAATTACATCAGCGTCGGTCTGGCGGCCTGGAGATGAAGAGTTGTGTGGCTGTGGGCAAACACCTGGCCATGGTTAGAGGAGCAGAGCAGAGCAGGAGGAGGAGGAGGAGGAAGAGGAGGAGGAGATGCAGTGTAGACAGATGTGCTGCAGGTTCTTTGGGCTGTGAGGAGGCCTGGAAGCACAGTGTGAGTTGGTGGAGAGCGCTGAAGCACAAATGTGTGAACCAACAAGATGTGTGCGTGTGCGTGTGTGCGCGCCTGTTTGTAAATCATGTGTGAGTGTGGTTGAGTCGAGTCAGTGAAGCCCTAAAACAACCCCCCATCACAAGCAGTTAACATTACAATCCTTCACAGCAGTCAAAACTCTGCCCCACCAAAGTTTCAGGCAATCCATTCAGCATGCGTCTGCCTTTCTGCTTATTGACAGAGTCACAGGCATTTGCATTACAAAAGAAAACTGTTTGAAAATATGCGCAAAACATGTCATCTCTGATATAGCTTCAAAAATGCTTCAAACATGCCCAAAAACGCTGGAAAAACTGCACGCAAACTCAAACGTAAAGAGGACAATAGAATGTAAAACACCACCAAATGCCATTTCCTCTAATCTGCTGCTGAGGGATATTTAACTTTAATGTAAAGGGAGAGGGAGGAGAGGAAGAAAGAGTGTGTGAAGGACATGAAACAAAGGCAAAAACAGCAATGAAAGAAATGGAGCAATAGACGGAATGAGGGTTGCGTGTCACCGATCTGCTCTTTGACCTCAGCCTAACCTTCAAGAGGCCTCAGACAGACATGTGGCTCCCATCTGGCCTGGTTTAACATGCTATTGTACCAGCTGATTTATTCTTAAATGTTGCTTGGCTCATGCTGCTATGGCTGATTTAGCTTTAGTTTTGTTCATAGCAAGCATTGTACGTAAAACATTTTTATTTTTACTTGAAATAAAACTTGAAAACCAAATTTCAGTTTACCTTATTATGAGTTTGATTTGATCTGATTACATTGTCGAAGCATATTGACATATAATTGCATTATATGACAAAAAGTACATTTGCTTAAGTTCTTCAGCATATAAGCATAATTAAGAGGTGCTGTTACCTTGACTACATCTGGACTTTTTAATCAATTATTTCTATGAAGATTACACTTTGTTCTTAGTTTGCAGACAAAGATCCTACATGCAAAACACAAGGTCATAGAATATTATAGTTTGCTCTCTTAAACCTGAGGAAACATCTACAGGTAAGTTATAATATAATATAATACATTTCTAATCAGGCAACTAGTAACCTGTAATCTATTACAGCTCAAAAGTAACCTTCCCAACACTGGGCAGCATGGTCTAAAACGACAGGACAGTGAGTAAAGCATGACACCGAGATGAGCAGGAGAAATAATGTTGGACAAATGAGACGTAACCACGACAACACAAGATTTATTTAAAAAAAAGTCGTAATTTCAATTGTCCATGAGAAATATGTTCAAATCTATGAAGTGAGAAAGTGTTACCACAAACAGGGCGATGTGGCCCTTGAGAAGGAAATAGTACAACATTGTCTGCCTCCTCAAAAATGAAATTATCTTTACACATAAAGATAATTATTGGATAGATTTCGCAGCTGGAATGACAGATCATGACAGCTCTGTACATAAAAGCTTTGCAGCAGCTGGATTATAGTTCTAGCGAGAGCAACTCCACCCGAGGATGCTGGTGTTCTGTGTCTGCGGCTCCAACCGACTCAGAGGCACTTGTTGCAGACGAGTGCAAAGCCACAGCATGCCTCCTAGCCAATTAACAGTAAAATCAACCCAAACAGATTTCCAATTGATAAATCTTTAATGATACCAGGGATTTTACACCAATGCAACTTGACAGTGCTAATTTAAAGCAAATAGGAAGCTTGATTAAAAATTCCCCAGGCATGGTGGGGGAAGATAAATGTTTGAATAATTTATCAGATTTAATTGACACGACTGCGATGTTGTAAACAGAAATGTTTTGATGTTCATAATGCATTTTGACACGATGAGATTTTGGGACGATTCCAAGGAAGACAGCGGTGAAATTTTTTTTGGGGGGGGGGGCTCCAGGAAGTGAAAGAGGCAGAGGAGGAAGAGGAGGCAGAGAATTGGGCGGGCGAGGGAGGTTGTGGGGGGATGAAGGGTACCCTCAGTACTCTCTATTTACATATTATTCCAGATCAAGCTGCCTGTACAGCACTACCGGGTATTTTATCATAACGAATAAAAAAAAAAGAAGAAGGCAGGGAGAGTGCTGGGCTATGATAGGCGGTGAAAGTGATCAGCAAACACAATGATACACAAGCCTGGGAGCCAGCCTGAGGCTACAGCACTTTGGTTTGACCCCAAGAATGTGACACTAAACAAGGATGTAAATACGGCGAGAATTGAGAGAGGAAAGAGGAAGAGATAGAGAGAACGAAGGGGGAGGACGGGCGGGAATTCTCAGGCCGAGCGCATATGGTGTTTGTCGCAGCGCTGAACACAAAAAATACGAGCACGCATCAAGATAGACAGAAAGGGAGGAGCATCGGAGAGATGGCGTAAACCTTGTCGTATTCCACAGGCTCGTGTTCCGCCGGGGACCTGGCAGGGGTTACATGGCCGGCAGGTGCGGGGCCGCCGCTCGTCCGATAAGAAACCGATCTGCATGTGTCTGTCTGCTTTCCTGTCCGCCCGGCCCCTGGTAAACATCCTGGTTATCTGCAAACAAACAGAGTTTACTAGTGACTATGAATGAATACATCAAAATTTGATGGAATTGCCATGTTGGGCTCCCCCGTGCGCCGAATGCATCTCCACCATGATACAATGTACACCTGAATACATGAATAGCCAACAAGGAGGCCCTCGCTGTTTGTAGGGGTAATGTTGACTGCATTTTTAAAGATGTTATTTTGATTTGACACGACTGCCGGCTCAGTGGAGTTTGGAGGGGTGGAGGGAGGTGAGATACAGACAGCCAGAGGAAGAGACAGAAAATCACACAAGGCGGCCTGTGTCTGGGGAAGGGCCAGGATAAACAGCAGTGGGAGAAGCTTGCAAGGACGGAGACAAAAGACAATCAGCTGGTGAGGGATGGAATCAGCATACTGACTGTCATGGGGACAGACAGAAGGGAAAGAGGGAGGTGGGAGGGGGAGACAAAGATACAGAAGGCAGCAGATAAACAGGTCCAGAGATCTCGCAGTGACAATCCTACACATAAAGACATGAAAGCGCAAACACATAAAGACAGCCAGATGCAAAGATATCCTGCAGAATTGGACGTCAGCATTAGAGACAGCAGAATAAAGTCACCCAGACTGCCTGCAGGTGATGTGAGTAATTGCCGCCATTTGTTTTTTCTTACACCTTCAATTTCCTCCCAACAATGACAGTAAGAGTCAAAGTGAAACCCACAACGCGCCTCCCCACTGCACTGCACGCACAATGCAAAAAAGGGGGCTAGGAGCGAAGCTGACACTACAACAAATGCGTTTATGTTGCCTGACAAAGTATCGCTCCCACATCAAAGGAAGCCTCACCTTTCGCAAAGGAAGCGGGGGTGAAATAAGTGGAGGCCCTCGCTTTATTAACTCCCAATCAATAAACATGCAGTCGGTGGCAAGGTAATCAGGAAACACTGGCAAATGGCCTGACAATGTATCAAAGCCGACGCTCCGAGGCAACGGCACAAACTCTAACAAGCATTTTATTACCGGTAGCTGTTACTGACATTAGTTAAAAACCAAGAGAGATAAAATAGAATAAGGAATGCAGCGTGGCTGGGTGAGAGGGCCCCTCGGCTGAGAGTGTGTACCTCGCGCGTTTGATAGCCGCACGCCTCCTCTTTGATATGATAACAAATATAAATTGTTTAAAAACATCAAATGGCCGGCGAGCTCGGAGCAGACTTGCTGTGACGGGCGTCTTGTCTAGGGGGCGACGAAGCCGCTCGTCCACAGATGTGAGACGATCCTGCTGCAGCTTCACGTTTGAGCCACGGGATGTTTTAGTGAGATGATGATGACGCAGAGTTTTGTGTTTGGCAGAAACAAAACCACCCTGCAAAAATGGGTCTGCATGTGTGCACTGGAAGTACTCAGATCCTTTACCTTGGTAAAAGTGCAATACATTAATGCAAATATTTTACATTACAAGCAAAAGTCACGCATTCAAAATCCTACTCGAGCAAAAGTGTATTTAAGTCCCAAAGCAAAAGATTAAAGGGTCCTGTGACTGATACATTATTATATTTGACATTATTAGATTGCTAATTCTGATGTATCAGTTTGGTGAGGGTCCCAAATGGACAGGTAAGGGGTGACAAACCAACGTGTCATCTTTAAAGCAATAGTTTTGATAAATAAACACATTTGTTTTCTTGCTGGAAGTTAGCTGAGAAGATTGATGCCACTTTACCATATAAGGTTACAGCTAGTTAGCCAGTTAGCTTAGCTTATCACAGAGACTAGAAACCGCTAGCTTGGTTCTGTCCAAAGGCAACAAAATACATATTTAATCACCTCTAAAGCTCACTAATGAACAATTAATGTAATTCTTGTTTGTGTAATCTGCAGGTAAACCGGAGTAAAAACAGCAAGCTGTCGCGTGGTGCGACGCTACGTGTTAGCCAAGTGGCTGCTAGCGGTAGCTTCATCGCTACCATACACACGAGAGTGGTGTCGACCTCCTCATCTAAGTCTCAGCAAGAAAGCAAATTAGGGGACGAGAAGATTGATCCCACTCTTATGTCCATACCCTAAATATGCAGGAAGAAACAGGAGGAAACAGCTAGCCAGGCTGCGTCCAAGGGTAGGCTAACAAAATTGAGTAAAAATTTGGTAAAATGTCCAACCATCCCTTTAACTGTGCATTGATACTAACTATAGCTGTCAAGTATGTATGATGGAGTAAAAATGTAAATGCTGTCCTATATAATATAGCATAGTAAAAGCATAAAGTAGCATAAAATATAAATAAAAAGTACATTTAAAGTAGCTCCATATTGTCCTTAAACACAGTCCTTGAATACATGTACTTTCCGCCTCAGCCAAGGTCTACCTCGTCCCATTTGTTTCCAGCCTTGCTCTCACTGCTGGGGAGGCTTGTTCGGACGCGGCTTCTCACCCCAAGGATCACACACGCAGGTGAGGAACCGAGATTGAAGCCCGCTCCTCCCGCCAGCTAATTTGTTTGTTTCGTTCTGGGGGCACAGCCGATATTAAAAGCAGATCCTGAGCGCTGCGGCAGCAGGGGGAAGGAGGATGGAAGGGAGCTGGGGAAAGAAGGAGCCGGGGAGGGGAGGGGAGGGGGAGGGATGAGTTTACAAGCCCCAGGTACGGTGAATGGGTGAGTGAGAAGATGCAGAAAAGAAGGCAGTGAGGGAGAAAGAAAAAAAAAGAAAAAATCTCATCCAAATAATTTTCACCCCGTGGGCGCTAAAATGCAAATCACAGATCAAAGAGGTTTGGAATGGAAACTAGCGAGATTGGGAGAGAATATCATCAAGCCGAGGTTATATATGTATGTTCAGGATGTGAGACAGACATGCTGGACCCAGGTAATGGAGCTGACCTGTACTTGAACACTGCCCCCCACTGCCACTATCATTTCCCCGCCTGCCTTCTCCCAGGATTATAGCATGTACAGTACACTGGAAAGTAATTTACTTCTTCCTTACAGTACCTTTCTTCCCTTTCTGTTTCCCTCAACCTCTGTTTGTAAAGGCTTTTCACGAGCCAGTGAATGTGCAGTTTGCACAAACCTCCCCTCAAAGCCGTGGCGAATTCCCCTCCTTCGTGTTGACACTGAATTGATGTTTGGCAGCTGTGCGGCGGCCTGTTCGCACGTCGGCCCTGTGCAGCGAGATGCTTTTCAACCGGTCACAGAACAGGACAACAAGCGGCGCTGGGACGTGCACGAAGCGAGCGAGAAACTTTGCCGGCTTTAAGCGTTCGGCAAATGCAGTCATCCCAAAATGCAAAATTAAAAATGCTAACAGTCAACCTACAGCTTAAATAGTTAGCTCACATCTGCGTCTATATGCACAGGCAAGGGAGAGCATGCTGCAGATAGGCACGTAGCAGTGAAGGATGTGACTGGGAGAAGGTGAGGGGAGACTCTGTACAAAGAGTCTCCACATTAATGCCTAATTAATGTCTGTCTCCCCATTAATGTCTAATTAATTATTCATGTCTGTCTCATCCACCTGAAGCTGTCATAACTTTTCTTGTATTCTGACAAGAAATGTGACAACGTTGTCTTGCGGGGCATTGCTTTTGTTATCCGCTTCTGACTTAAACTGGCAAAAGGGTTTTTTATTATGATGTAAACAGATTAACATTAAGCAGAAATATCGATTCTCGACTACAGATTGGGTTTTTTCTGGATATTCAGGCGCAAGGATGTTCGATTCATAAAAAATGACTAACTTGTACATGATGGCTTTGTCTTTTTGGTGTTTGCTACATGTGTTGACCCTATGAGAGGACTGACAACACAACAGGACAACAGGCAGTACATTTCAAGTTCTTTACTTAAGTACTTCAGTACAATTGTGAGGTACTTTTTAGTTACTTTATACTTTTACTCCTCTACATTTCAAAGGAAGGTGGCATATTTTTTATTCCACAACATTTTCTGACAGATTTAATCACTAGTTGCTTTTTTTCTTCTTTCCTGCCTCATTATTCATCTCAAGACCTCTCAGATTTATCAGATTTTACAGGATTCGGAACCACTGGACTATACTATTGTACTGGTACCTTTACTTAAAGGATCTGAATACTTCTTCTGCAGCTGATGTCTTCACTGCACAGGAAGTGGTGTGAACCTCTCAACCTTCTAAGGTGAACAAAAAAGACATCATAGTTCTCTCTTTGCCATGATAATCTACATCACCTGACTCATTTATGCTAAAAAGAAAAAGCTGCTATAGGCACCGTCGCACAACACTGCATCCTTCCACCTCTGTATCCAATCTAAAAAATCCCTACACGTCAGAAGAAATACGTTTCTGCCTCCATAAAGAGAAGGTTATTATTCAGCATCTCTGTTCAGAGACAGAGCAGGTATTCAGCTGCACTTCTCCTCGTGCCATCTGCATCAGCACCAAAGCCCTCCACTGATGTGGATTAGCGGTTCGCAGCACTTTGACTCTCCCTGCCACAGGATTCAAAACGCAGCTGCTTTTTATAGCTGGTCAGCACAACCTGCGCAGGGCCGCGCTCGGTCTTCATCCAGCCCCCCTCAAAGACCCTGTCTCTTCTGCACTGTAGCCTCTTTCTCTTGTGGTATTTGCTTTTGAATGTAAATCCTCAACCCTCCCATCTTTTCTTTCCTCTCTCCACCTTTTCCGCGTTGCTTTGTATTTGTCCATCCATCCCTCTGTATTCCCTCCCTGTAAACCTCTCCATCCCTGCATGATTGCCAGCTGTCCAAATTTCTTGCACCCAGTGTCACCTGCTATGTAATCTGATTACTTCATGGCGGAATTAGTATGTATATTTAATGCAGTTTTTTTTTCTTTTCTCCTCTCTGTCTTTTATTCTTTTTAAATCTTGATGACTGATGCGGGGAGGAACGGAGATGGGGTGGGGTTGCTCTTCTTGCATGTCTGGCGGATATGCCAGGGCCATGCTAATAAATGACAGCTGATTTATGCGTCTGTATTCTTTTATTTATAAAAAAATAGCAAGCGGGCTGATTTCTGATATTAATAATACAAGTGGATCCACTTTGATTAGGCTTCTGTGGAGAGCTGTGCATATTCAGCATTACAATTAAAGCCTCTGATGTGAAATAGGAATGACACGCTAATGAAGCGAGCTAGCGAGCCTGAACCGCGACTGTCCAACAGCATTACGGCCCATCTCGGATGAAGAGTAATTATACGAGGAACACTGAAATGTCATTAAAAATCTTCAGTAAGTGATTTAACCCACCATTCCTCACTAATGCTAGATATTTCTTTTTTTCTTTACCACCTCCCAAAACCCCCACATGATCAACTCCCAAGGTTTTTCCTTTCCCTTTAAAAAAAAAAAAATGTCTCTCTTCTCCACGAGGCCAAGTCCAAACTTCTCCTTCAGAAGTTCCATAAACAACAAATGGCAGCAGACTGCTTAAACACAAACATATTGAGAATTGAGACAAAGACATACAATTGCATTGTCCTAATTTAATTGCAGAACTCAGTGGTGCCGGTGGTGGTAGGTAATTGAAATCATTCCATTAGAAATTCCATTATGAATTGGTGATTAAGGCCAGAGGTGATTACCATGGATTAAAGATGATAGTTGGGATTTTTTTTTCCCAGCATAACCTCTTCAGCCACCTGCACGCTATCCACCTCAAACAGCCCGATTTATCTCAGCTAACATGTAAGAGAAGAAAGCAATATGAGAGGGAGATATAACGTGTGCAAAAGAGGGGGAACACGGGCGATAAAGGCGAAGAGTGCGTTTGAGGGGAGTGTTGTTTCTAAGAGGATTTAGTTAATCTGATTCTACCCCTTCATTCGCGTTTGATGTGCTCATCTTCGCAGGAAAAAGCAGCCTAGGAGGGTTGTTATTGTTGTTGCTAAAGCATCAAGAAAACAAATAATGAGCTATATCATGTCACCATATCATATTCATTAGAGCTATTGTCAAATCTGTCTCTGTGCTTGTGTGGGTGAGAGTGTGTGTGTGAACGGGGGGGAACTGATAGGATGTGTGTGTGTGTGTGTGTGGTAGATAATGCCACAGGCAAGAATTCATGAATATCAGCAGTTTCTCACCATTTTGTTAGGTTAATCCCTTGTTTCAGTTGGAGAAATAGGCATTTCTCTTGCATACATTACACCGGTGCCTGCACATCACATCCACACAAAGTGAAAAGTACCTTTACGTCAGGTGTCTCTGATGTAATGATGAGTGAAGTTTTATGTATCGAGGTCACAGCTTTTTTTTTTTGTCTAGCTCAGCAGCTCCTCAGACAGAGTGGAAAATCAGATGTGTGGCGATGGGGCGGCAGAGTTTGGATTGGGGTTTACATTAAAACAAGTGACCAGTGGAAAACACAACAGTGGAGTGAGCCTTAAAGAAGTCTGACCTCATGGGAATTTTTTCTTCTTATTTGAAAGTAGAGTCCTTGCCTTCTGATTTGACTGAACAGTTGCTGACTGTGAGGGTGGCTTTTACATGAAAGTGGGCAAAAACATGACTCGCCCAAACCAAAAAAAAAAAAAAAGTGTGCCAAAAAACTCCAACGCTGCTGATGAGACAAACACGCGACAGCCTCTGATGGCATCCGATAAGGAGCGTGATGCCTTGTGGCACCCAACCAGGCACCGGCTATAGGAGCTGGGTGGGAGCGGGCACACGAGTCCCCTCGCCCACCACCGAACCGAGCATCATGCCTCCGAGCTATGCAATTATTTTTGCGCTGCGTCCAATATCAACTTGAGAGCAATGCAAATTATTTAAGACGCGCTTTTCAGGGCTCGCAATTATAATAATGATGATCTCAATTAGCGTTGCCATTGCCTCGGACTATTTAGCAGGCAATTTTGCAGCCTGGGGGCGAGGGTCTTCTAGGGAGCTGACATGCATCGTCAGGTCAGAAGGGGTGGAGAGAGAAAGAGACAGAGAGAGAGAGATAGAGAGAGAGTTGATGCCCTTAATCAATAAAGTGTAAGACTGTGAGATATTTACCACCCAATCCCACAAGGGGACGGTTCATAAATTGACCTAATTGGTCAGTGTTGGAGATGAGATGAATGATGCCAGGATGCACTGGCACTGACTCAAAGGGACAGGACGTACTGTACAGCATTTGGCCTCTTACTATCTCACTGAGATATACAGAGATGTAACCCACGGTTCCAGAAGTAGTGAGAAATGTGATCATGCCCTTATTCCCGAGAGTTGGACGAGAAGATGGATACCACTCTCTTGTCCGCACGGTAAATATGGAGCTACAAGCAGCAGCCAGTTAGCTTAGCTTAGCATAGAGGCTGGAAACAGTCCATCCGAAGCACCACTAAAGCTCACTAATTAGCATGTTCTATGTTGTTTGTTTAGCCTGTACAAAAACCAAAGAGCGAGAGCAACACACGGGTGTTATGGGAGTTTATGTGTTTGTGCTAAGCTAAGTGGCTACCGGGGTTAGCTTCACATTTACTGCACAGATAAGAGAGTAGTGTGGGTCTTTTTTTTTATCTGTGGTAACTTTCAAGTATGACGCGACAACCAGCAGCCACTTAGCTTTGCATAAAGACTGGAAACAGGGGGAAACAGCTAGCTTGAATTGAACACATATCTATTTCTTCTTATCTTCGAAACATATCATACACCACTTTCCATATTAAACTGGCTCATAGTCATTATTCAAGTGACTGGCTAATACTCCTCTAACACAGCTGTTTCTATTGGTCAATTTAAAACCACAATTAACTTGACTTAACTTGAGTATATTAATTCTGCTTTAACTGTGCTCTCGATATCACTGGAAATCACAGCAGGGCGTCAGCGAGTCAAGATTTTAAATAAAGGTTGAACGAATGAGTCTATCTCTCAACGAGAGCGTTGACAAGTAAATTTCCAAAAAACGTCGAACTGTTGCTTTAAAGCTTCTAAAACAGTCGCTTTCTGAAACGTAAATTCAATTTCATTCCGTTCTCTGGTTCCCAGCCTCTCATGTAGTGTACCGCACTGCCACTGTATATTAGAGGGACTTCTTTCCCCCCACCATTCATGTGGAAAAGACTTGCACCACCAGCTACCCTTTCTTTTATTCATCGTACTGTAAATAACTCCACTTTATGAAAAGCAGCCAGTGTGACTCACGGATACCTCTCTAACCACAACCCATTATTATTTCATGGCCTTTGAAAGAAGGGTCTATAGCAGGCGCTCTCACACTTTAATGTCGGAGCTCCCTCTGATGTTGTGTAGTACACAGCGGCCCTTGTTGCACTCCGTATGCGATCCCTCACTTGAATTCACAAACACTTCCAAGTGCATAAATAGCACGGAAGACGAGTGCCTCGCGAGCTAGCTAATGCTCTGGAACGCCATTGCTGAGGAGATAACAGGAGCCTGCCATGGCTGATGCCTGGGACTGTCATCGGGGGGAAGAGGAAGAGAAGTGTGTCTGTGCGCCTTTATGAAAAATGCTGTTGTTTTCTGACCCCTCATGGGACATCATATGGTAAGGAAAAAAAGAACATGCATCAGCGTTACGACTAAATGACCAGCGGACATGATTCAAAGGGTCCCACGATGTCCCTGAGCACCCTTTGGAACGTGTAGAAGGCTCTCGGCATACAGACGAGCTAATGGGCAACCCATTGGTCATGGTAGATTCAGTTTGAATCTCAATGAGGGTGTCAGTGTGTGGCTGCTCCATGACCGACAAGGTGTGGTAGGCCTGCTGGAGTTGATTTAGCCACACGGCCCGTCATAGCGTTTTACCAGTCAACATCCATCAATCGAAAAGGCTAAAAGGCATGTTTTTTTTCTTTTGAAGTGTCAAGAGGAAACTGCTGTCTCGCAGGCGGACGGAAAATGGAAGACGTCTGACGAAATTTCACATCATTGTTTTCTCGACATGGTGCAGAACCTTGATGGTAATAAGGCAGATATTTTTTACATGAGCATGACAACAGACTTAATAATGTGGTTTGTGCCAAAACCACTTTTGCAGTATGTAGCCCAGAAATGAATCCTAGCTGGGTAATTCACTCCTTACAAAAGCCTTTCAAACAGATACACAGCAGTACTTCCGTGTATACTGGGACATGCTTGTGGTACATGAAAGCAGTGGGCTTGAATCATACAAAGGCTAAACCCATTACAGGTCCAGAGGGGTGGGCAATACAGTGCCTTGTCCCGCTCTTCTAAACAAGACTCTAGGTGCTGCAAGCTGGAACAAAGCCTTGTAACATATACATTAAACTTTAATTGTTTTTTCCAAGCCCTTCCTTCACATCTCTGAAGTAGCAGCTCCTGAAACGTTAAAAGTGTAATGCCAGCTAGATTTTCATGGCTGTGCCTTTGTAGAATAAAAGATATATGTGTAACAGTGGAGGGGGGGTAAAAAAAAGACTCTCTGATGCTGGAGGTAGACAGTTGCTTTTCAAATTCCAAGTTTTGGTCCTTTATTTTATTCAGCAGTGAAATGCCATGAATACAGAAAATAATAACGTCTGTTACAATTCTCAACCATGACCTTCTAATGTCAGAGAACCTTTAACGTATGGACACAGTACACAGTAATGAAAAGTATCAAAAAAAGTAGTTGGATCTCAATCAAAAGGAAATGAAACAAACAAAATAAAGTCTTCACCAATTACATAAACATATGTTTGCTACAGTCCCAATTTACTGTATACATAGGGGGATCATATTCCCAATTATTAGAGAAGGATAGCAGTAGAAAGGATACATGACTCAACTGCCAGACATAATGCTTCATAAAGTATGCACAGAGGTACAAGCAATAAATACACACATTAGGTTAAGCCTTACAGCTACGCAAAGCAGATGCAGAAAAAGCAGGTTTGCTATTCTTAGCGAGCAATGAGAGAGAAACAGTAAAAATTCAGGTAAGTCAGAAAAGAAACACTGAGATTTTTTTTTTCCTCTTAGAAAAAAGTCTGGTAAATTTATGGGTCCACCAACATTTTTTTTACATAAGTATGCACAGTTATCAAAATACAGACAAAATCAACCCAGAAAATCCAGACAATCCTAAAATCTAGTGGAGGAGCAGATCGCAGTTCTGGAGGTCTTTCTGGTATTATGTGCAAGCAACTATTTTAGACATTTTTTTTTACTTAATTTATACAAAACCCATGCAAATCTACAGGTAATATGCATTCTGTGGCTGACAGGTTTTATCCCTCCCAAAACAGTATATCTGAGGTAATGCACTCCTATGCATTGTACGTACATTTAGGCCATCGTCCCGATGATTTTTATTATATTCTTTTTATTGGTTCTTGTTTCCAGTCCACCAAATGACTTTTAGACATGCATTTTTAAAACACAATATTCCCTTACAGGTAATCTATACATTATCATTCTACAAATGTTTGAGGACAACCTATTACAATGCAAATCTTCCATATCTTGACGCAGGGAATGTAAACGTTGGTTGGAGCCACGTCCTATGAGACAAGCGTAGTAAAGTGTAACAGCTCTTGTGGCATTCTAATAACTCGTGCAATCTGTCATAATTGTTCTGAATCTGTTGTGCAGAGGTAGAAGCTTTTAGAAAGCCTTTTTGGGTAAGTGGGAGAACCCTTTTTTTTTTTTTTGAAAGACGCAGCGTCCTTTTTATTTGGTGTGATAAGATTATTAAGAACGTCGTCTTCAAGTCGTTTTGCTGACTCCAGCTAAGTATTGAAGGGATAAGCTTTGTTCCTGGGCCCAGTACCCTCTTGACGTGGAACTGGTGTGTGTGTGTGTGTGTGTGTGTACAGTACTTCACATGCTGTGTGTTTGTACAGTACTGCACGTGTCTGCGTGTTAAGCTCTGACAGCCAATTCCTTGGCTTGGCACAACACTTGAAAACAACATATGCACAGTGTTTCCACTTTGGTCGAAGCAGGCAGACGCGTTGCTCGTTACAGCACGATACAAAGCCACTCGTCGGTTCTTTGACAGCGTACATTTTCTGCAGCTGGAGAGTTAACCGAAACAAGAGAGTTGGCAAAAGCTCGGGGTCTCTCTCTGTGTGTGTGTGTGTGTGTATGCTAGTCTCTGACAGGGTGTGTGTAGTTGTTTTTTTAACATTTCTTTATCCCATACAAGAGGAGGCAGAATTTTGTGTAACTTTGGTTTACTGAAAACAGAAATGACCATTAAAGCAACAACACTTTTCTAGATGACATTAGCTGTGAGGGAAATGATGGGACGCAGTCTCCACGCTAACTACCTCTCTTTAGTCTCTAGAAATACCGAGTGTGTTATAAAAAGCTGGCTACCTATACAGAGTACATCAGTGCTGACGCCAGGTGTATCTATATAGCTTAGAAGCTATGAACCACACAATGAGTATCTGATGACAGGTTAAAGCAAATATCACCTAGAAAAGGTTAACTTTCACCTTAGATATCCTCTTCTGCAATGGCTATTATTATTTGCTTTTACATGGTAACCGAGCCACATCATTTCATGTCAACTTGAAATCATGACTTATTTGGCTTCACTAGATATTTTTCATGTTTGGTTAGCGATGTTTTCAGTTTCGGTTTATCGACGCGGCTCGGAACAACAAAACCGCCACGGAAATAAGACGTGACATTCTGACAGTCCTGCTCAGAACATTACATATTCACCAGGTTAGGAAAAAAAAATCGTAAAAAAAAAAAAAAAAAAATTAAACAAATGAATGAATTTTGATGTGGTCAATGTGTGACAGAAAGGAAGAAATCAAAACGTCACAACAACACGATGTTTCTGCACTTCCATTGAATACACAAATGTTTTGTTTTGGTCATAATCCACTTTTACAGTTAGCTGCTCTCTACCGGTCAAATCACCAGCACTAAAATGCCTGCAGTTCAAATGTCACGTCGCCTTTTACCTACAGTACGTCTGGCAGAAAATCTCCAAAGTGGACGCTCTATGAGTTCTCAAATTACACATCAAAGTCAGCATTTATTTCCCCTCTCTCTTACTCGTGATCATCTTTGTATAGGGCTAAATGAAACAATCCCAGAGGTTATTCGAAGGTAGTTTGCGGAACAAAAGCTTCTCTTTGTACTAGTTTAAAGTCACAGAAGACGGACCAAGAGGAGTTTGGCGGCTTCTGTCTATAAGCTATTGGCCATTGCTAGTGTTGGCTTTGGTTTCTAGCTGTTGCCTGTGACTGTTTGCAGGTAGACAAAGCTTTAGAACGAGGAGGTAAGGAGAACAGCAAGAAGAAAATTATGCAGAAATGCATTTGTTTTGTAAATGGTGCTTTACACAAACTAGTACTTTTTACCCAACTGATTTTTTTTTTTTTTTTTTACTTTTAATCACAAACAGATAATAGACTGGAAGCCAACTTTTTTCTTTTTTTTTCTCTCTTTTTTTTCTGGACAGCTGCAACAACAGTTTTGGTACCGTAGTTCCGTTACTGGTGTGATTCAGGGAATGGCATTTACAGTTGGTGGTGTCTAAAATGTTTTGAATTAACGATGGTTAAAAAAACAAAATCAAATAAAAATCAAATAAAAAGCTAAAAAATAATATACTGGTTTTCATAATAGTAGCAACATACAGGCAGTGACACAAATTTCTGAGACTACTCCTGTGCAAATGATAACAGAGCAACAACTTGAATTGAACCAGCAATTGTCTCTAGACATTAACAACTACTGGGGGTTGGATTATTCACAAACATAAAACGTCTTCCTTTTTGGCAGTATATGAGGCCGCTAGCTTTCAACGGAACATGATTTGCTCGTATGTTTCATGTTTTTTTCCCCCATCCGTGAGTCCATCATCCTTGTACTGTATGTGGCCACGCCATCTCCAATGAAATAGGTCTCAAAGAGTTAATTTTTTTTTTTTTAAATCAGGCATCTCATGCCTGTCGTGTTTGGGGATCCCAAAGGGCTGCAACAAAGAGTTCCTTTGGACCGGTCTCCATCCGGATGCATGCTCAATAAATAGTCCCAGTGGTGAGAGAGACAAAGAGAGAGTCAGCTGTGGTTGCTTGGACTGTGGAGTGGTTTCTAGTCTTGCAGGAGGTCTGTGTGAGAGAAACAGTGCGGCTGAAGGGTGAAGGGATACGTCGACCAAAAGCCGTATCCTAGTCACTCCAGGTCTTCTGATAAGTTCCCTTCCTCCAGCTCCCGGTCGTCGTCCAGCTCTGGACTGTGATTGGCTGTCGTCACCAGTGACATCGGACAGTCGTCGTCATCCATGTTGAGTGGCTCCTCCTTCACGTGAATGGGTGGCCTGTGGCACAATCACATTGGCGGCAAATGTTAGATTTTTATATGTTTGATGACAGATTCCTGCAGCCAGTAGCACTCGTTTGACCAGGAGTGTTTTTTTTTTAAAGGGCATGCAAAATGCACAGCTATTAGAGGACACCTGAGAGTAGAGACAGTAATCAAGTATAGTCATGGTAATTATTGCCACTATGAAATAATAAAAAGAAATATAATGCAAAAGAAAGAAAGGGTTTATGATAATTCATTCCCGTCGCTGCACATGGAATACACAATGTGGTGTTCAGCTAAGAGATAAATATTGTGCTGCATCCAAAAACAGGCATATAACAGCCATTACATGCATTATCCAGTGAAAGTAACAACCATGTTGTTTGCGAGACGCTAATTCGACATGATGCCTCACGTCTACTGTAAGTAAGCGCATGAAAATTGCATGAAAAACATGGCCCCTGTAAGGCCGATAAGCTGTGATGTTCCAGACATGTTTGGCATTTAAAAGTTTACTGATGACACCAGGTTGAAATACATGAAAAAGGAAAAAAGGAAGGAGAAAAAAAAAAACAGGCCACATGATAAATAATGGAGAATTTCTCATCCCTGAGCCCCCTGGAGCAAAGGCAGAGGAGAGGCTTTTTTATCTAGTTAATAGAAAGCGCAGCCACTCGTTAATATGCAGGGGCTGTGCATGTCGCTCCTCAAGAGGAAAAACTGGCAGCTAGGTTCTGCCATTAATCAACTTCAGCCCCGGCAGTTCGCTCGGACACCATGATACATGTTTTTAACTCTAAATGGATGAATATCTTTAGCCACTGTCAATAAGCAGGAAGCAGACGCAGCGCTGTGAGCAGGACGCCTTTCCCTTCAGAACAACAGAGGAGTGGGCGGAAAGGGGAAAAAAAAAAAAAAAGTGTTGGGCGACTAACAAGAATAATAATGCTGTCACACACAAACAAGGCATAACATGATCTGGGGCCCGAGTCGCGGAGAGGGGTTTGTGCCACGATGATAAATCTGACAAAACCTAATTATTTCTGACACATCGGATGCATCAGAAAATCCCCGCAGACTTTGAAAGAGGAGAGTGGGGAGAGAGAGGTAGACTTATCAAGTGGTAGTGCGTTAGGACTCGTCTCATAGCCTCTCTCCTGGGCTGCCTTCATCAGTGGAAAGGGGGGGCTTTGAATATGAAAAGAATTTTAAAAGGTACAGATGACTTTAATATTCAGAGCCAAATACTGTAAATTAATATTCTGATGCGGTGGGATGAAGAGAGGAGGCTGATCTTCGCAGGATGCGAGCCGAGCGATGAATATTTCTGTTTTCTGCCCCTCAAGATTCATGGAGGCGGCGGGAGGCGAGAGAAAAACACCTCGGCCAGAGGTTACAGACATGGAAAACACCGACTCTGCTCCCTCCGACCTGACAACAGGCTGCTGGACGCAAACACTCAGGTTTATGAAGAAGTAAAATTCAACTCGGCTGTCTGTCTGGAAATCCAGTAAAACCAGACCCGGCCCATTTTCATTCTTTCATGTTCGTGAGTGAATCCTCATCGGTGCTAAGGTCTGAGATTCTTTTAGAGAATCCACCTGACGGGCTGAAATGATTGGTTGATAAATTAGCTGATTAACAGCTTTGACAGTTAATCATTTGTGAGAGAAAAATTGCGAATGCTGTCTGTCTCCAGCTTTTTAAATGTGTCGATAGGCGACTTTTTAAATCAGCGCAAACTGAAAATATTTGTTTTGGACTGCATTTTATAGAATAAATGATAAAACCTTTGATTGTAAGAAAGCACACATGAATCCATAATAAAAAGAATCATTGATATTTGTACACTGATATCTTCGCTACTTTCTTACGCCTACAAATGTAAGTGATTAAGGATAAAGGTACGTTTGAGTCGCTCTCTATTTAGAATCTATAAGCCACATACAATCATTTAATAAACTGTGCTGTAGTTCCTACTGGAGGCACATCTTAAGTGATTATTAATGTACAGTTGTTAACAATGCTAACATCTCCTATGAAGACAGTATTACTCCAGTGTTGTACGTTCTTGTCGTTTTATGCAGCAGCCTTCAGCTTTGGGAGCCCACAGCAGGAGTTGTTGATAAATACATGAATACAGAAAGAGCCTCATTTTACGAAGCTTAAAAACCTGGACAATGCTGTCACAGCCTGGCTCTCTGATCTTCTTTTAGTTAAAAATCACAATCAGTGTGTACCTGAATGCATCATGTCGATCAGTTGACGCGGCTGAGTGTGAGATGTAGCACAAAGCGAAGCTCTCCGTTGTTATTTTAATATGCAGCTTATTAGCTGTTTGTGCGGCTTTGGAGGAAAATATGCAGGACCATATTCACAGGCCTGAGCTTTCTGACACTTTATTAAAATATGTGGATGAGCCATTTAGTGCTTAATGGCTAGCTGCCATTATCGAGTCACTCAGGAGTAAACGCCGGACTTTGCCGTGTAATAAATACGTGGCGCTTTGCGGGTATGTGTGTGCGTGCTCTCGAGATGCCCGCTCTCACATCAATCGGAGATTAGCACCAGCAATCATGCAGAGGTATGTCAGGGATGCAAATAAGGTCATTAGTCCACGGGCCTAATGGTAGGTTGGGGGACAGGAGAGGGAGGTGGGGCGGCAAGGAGGGTGGAGGACGAGAGGGGGTGGGGGAAGGAAAGAGAAGTGAAGGCAGGGGTGAGGACTGGGGGGGGGCAATCAAAGACATTCATAACGTCTCACTATGATTCATTAAGTTACACCAAAGAGGGGTGGTCACCAAACAATTAGATGCGACAGCACAGGACACAGCTGACAGAACAGAGCGATATGAAACACATTTCATTCGCTTTCATCAGAGCACGTGAAGAATTTGGGTACCAGGAGAAATATTCTGCTCTGGCTTTTCTCCAGTTAGCGTTAAGCTGCGAATTTGCTCACCCAAATTTAAGAGTTTTAGTCTTTCCTGGTTTACAGAAACGTCTTTTACCCCTGAGGGTGTACATGAGCGCACTGCGCATGCATACACACACGAGCATGCACACGCGCGCCCAGCGTGGCCTGAGGCGATCTGGTTTGCGGTTAAGCAGATAGCGTTAACCTTTAGACGTTGAGGGGAAGGAGAGGTTCGTCTAATTGTTGGATTGCCTTGGTTGTGCTGAGGAGTCGCTCTCCTGAGAAAGGCCCTTCAAGGTGATGTACTATTTAGTTTAGTGCTACGAGCCACTCCATTATTTAAACAACATCCTGGAAAAGCCGGTCATGAAAAACACATTTCTTCCATTTTGAGGTTGTCGTGGCTGTGTAAAGGCAGGCGGGGATGGAAGGACGGGCGGGAGGGGGGAGGGAGGGACGGATGAGTGCGCCTGGTCCTCCGCAGCCACACATGTCGGTATCAAGGCGGCGTGGCCAGAGAGGAAGAGGAAGCGAGCAACAAAGAGAAAGTCAATGCTGTCCGGTTACTAAAAGTTAAATGACCTGGGGGAGCAGTAACACTGGGATTCTGTCTAGAGCTGGGCAGATTTGCTCCACTTAACACCCCATTTCAGAGAGGGGTAAACATGTCGAAATAGATTAATGTATAGACGTGTGGCTGGGCTAACCAAACACTCTTCTGCTCCCTCTCAGAGAGAGACGCATGGAGCCCAAGTGCATCCTTTATCCATTACAGAAGTGCTTCCCTGATGTCGGCTGACTTTGCAACACAAGCTCTGATGGACTGCGGATGAGAATCATGGATGTGTAATTCCTGTTTGTCTGAGAATGTGTCCTCTGTGTGTGTGTGTGTGTGTGTGTGACCCTGCATGCTACCTTCACCACAGTGCGGGCTCACGCGGACCTGTGTGACACCACTGAGCTCAGGTTGTTGCAGACATTCCTGAAACTCGCGCATCAATTTTTTAAAAACACTCTCGGCTCCATTAAAACAGACGGGGAAGGCGGGGGGAGTAATTAATGCTACACTTGCTCAATATTAATAGGAACAGCCTTGCATAAAATATAGCAGCTAAACCCCTATAATGCAGACAGTGGTGTAATTAAAGACGAATGTGTAATAGAGCCTATTTATAGAATTAGAGCTAACTGTTATCCAAAACCTCACCTCAGGTAAGAGCACCATTCAAAGTACAGCAGCAATGACAGAAGGATGGGTCTGCTTATGATACAATACATACTATTGAAATTGAACCTTGCCCTCAGGTCATGGCAAACCGTAGAACATGCTGCTACTGTGGGTTAAATATCAGGCAATTAAGCTAACAAAGGGTATGAGGACAGCCAGTGAGTTCAGTGTAGGAGTGGAGGTGGGGGGGTTGAACATGTGCTTGCATTCTTAGATGGCAACTCATAAAAATGTGAGATGTGTGAGTCTGTGTATGACACAATTATCTCTCAGATACTGCCGAGAGTGAGCTGGGAGGGATTGTGGGTGTCAGTGGCCTCCATGATCTCATGAGTTGGGGTTTGAACACCGTCCAGGTGCATTTTAAAGGCAGCTTTTCTGGATTTTCACCCATAATCACATCATTTATAAAGCTGCAGATTAGTGTTTCTTGCTGACTGCAGCTGATACTGAGTGTGTGACGCACTCACGGCATCAGTTGCAGTAATTCTTCCATCTGATGAACTTACATGTGTACTGGTGGGGAGTATCCGGGGCTGCTGTGTCCGTTGGTGTCCAGGTGGTCGAGCGAGCCGTTGAGCTCCTCGTGGGCGGACTGCGTCAGGTTCGGGGGGCTGCCGCTCAGCGTACCTGGGGGGCTGCCGCCCAGCAGCCCCGGCGGGCTCCCACCCAACAGGCCGGGCGGACTCCCGCCCATCAGGCCGGACGGGTCTCCGCCCAGGAGGCCGTGGCAGCTGCCTCCCATCGGGCCCGTGGAGCCGCTGTTCATGAGGCCGGGGGTCCCCAGCAAAGGCAGGGAGGTCTCTGCCAGGGCAGCCTGCAGGAGAGAGGGAGGAGACGAAATGTTGAGGATTAAGAGTTCGAAGGGAGGTTGTTGGTAAAACGGTTCAAGAGTAGAAAGTGAAGGAGGCAGGAAAGGCACACGGCGGGAAGAATGATACAAGAGGAAAAAGTGTCAGGTGAGAGAATGATAAGATTTAACACAGTAATTATTAAAACACAGTTGTCTCATGCTTAGGTTTTTCATTCTGTTGCAGGCTATTTTTCCCCTGTGACACCTTGCTGACAACTACCTCCCCCCAGCTGCCATTCATATGCCCTTGTGTGGTGTGGCTATTAAAAAAGTCCCCCAAAAACTTTACCTCAAAATAATAAAAAAAAAACTCCTGACACTTTCGCCTGCTGCGCATTAAAGTTATATACAGTGATTAAATTTTTAAAGTTTTTGCCATGAGCACCTCACCGGCGTACACTATGAAGCCAAATCATTTATGACAGCTTAGATAAATATTAATGCACATGCCCTTGCATTTGCACATGCCGCTATCAATCTAGGGTGGCTGCCGCAGCTGAAAGAGGGGAGAAAGAGAGGAAAGAAGGAGGGAGAGCTGCTTCCTGCTTCGACCACAGGGTGGCCTTCTGAGTCTGACTGCGCAGGAAGGAAGGAGAGAGGAAGAGAGGGGAGATGCAGACACGCAGCAGCAGAGAAAGAGGCAGAAGCCTGAGTTGGAAATTGAAAAAAAAACTTGCTCTTGTGAGTGCGAGCACTAATGTGGAGGCCTATTGTTCGCGGCAACCACACTCGTTCAGTCATTCAATTGGTCGGTCAGTCAGGCCTGTCAGTCAAACACGCAGGCAGCTGGTGAGTCAGAGCTTCTCTGTCGCTTTTGGTTACCTGTAAGCTGGCGTTTAGTGCAGTTCCATAGCCAAGACTGGAGGGCAGGTTCTTGACAAGTGATGGGCTTCTGAAAGGAAACACAAAAAAAACATATCAGAGATTAGTAAGTAAAGAACAAATTGCACAGCAGGGAGAGTGTGCAGTATATATAAACAAAGAGAGAGGCACAAAAACTGTGTTTCAAAGAAAAGGACAGGATTCAGGCACTGATTCTCTGATCCTCCACATGTCATTGACCTTCAGATCTAGATCTGAAGGCGAGGCGACAGAGTTCGTACCCTGTGATCTTCTGCGACCTGCGTTTCTGGTACTCCACCTCATCCACCGTCCACACCGCCCCCTTCACGTTCTCCACGCGCACAAAGCACTTGTGCAGGCTGAGGTTGTGGCGAACGGCGTTCTGCGGAGAGACACGACACACAGGTCAGAGGGATGAGGTAAAACGACTCACATTCATTCATTAACCGTCAAGGAAAAAGAAAAAAAAAAAGAAGGAGAGGAAGAAGAAGGCTTGGAAATTGATTTTTTTCTTGCATTTTTGAAGAAATTCTTAACATTCACGCACCATTGATTTAATTAGTAAAAATTGAGTGAGAGCGAATGCTCTTACAAGTCCTGCACACAGTACATATCAATCAGAGTAAGTAGGCTAAAAGGAGGTAATCAGCATAGCGAATGGCTTATGGTGGTGACAGAAGTGGTAATGCCGGCCTTGATAATGGTGATGTCAGTAACCCTTTCTGCTCTGGAAAAAGCATTTCTCTTAATGGACACATCGCTTTAAAGATGACAGCATTGCAAGAAGAAAGACAGTCATCAGGAGGCCCTTGTGTCAGTGTGTGTGTGTGTGTGTGTGCATGCACGGATAAGGAGCATTAAGGTGAACTGTATCTGACATCTATATGTCCAAATATTCTCCATCTGGTGTTGAATACGTGCTTACATGACACACCCATCCCTCAAATGTATTATCAAAGCTGTGTTTGAATTAAAGCAGGACATATCTGTCATACAGTAGACCAGTCAGGTGTTTTCAATAATTACAGAATAAGGAAAACCCGTAGAAAAAAAGCTGTCTTATATTAATATGACCATATGACCATAATTAAAACATGCATCAGACTCTACAAATAATAACCTTGGCTTTAATATCTCTGCCTCTCATATTTATCATCTCTCTTAGCCCGGTGTGTACTGCTCTTTCTCCAAGAAAAAGGGATTCAGAAAAAAAAAAAAAAACCTCATAAGCAGATCTCGCATCTGACCTGAAAATCCCAGGATTTGATTGATCTTAATGCCCATGGCTCTGAATATGATAATTTTAATATTAATGAGCAAATGAGCAGTTTTATTATGCATGCTATATAGTTAGAACTAATAAGCTTCTGGGTGAGAGAAAAAGAGAGAGAGAGGAAAGTGGGGTGGAGGGTGAGGGGGGGGCAGATCCCTCTTTTGAGCTGATGAGACCAAGCTGAGATATTAAACTACCTTTCATTTCTTTCTTTTCCCCCTTTTTTTAAAACAAATTCTCTCTGTTAATCAAACGACAAGCCAATCGCTGATCATCCCACTAATACTTACAGAGGGAATCGTGGAGCTGTGGACGTAAATAGATCAGCTTGGTTATTGTGCGTGGTGGGAGACACGGGGACGAGATATTTCTAATGTCACTGTGATATCGCTGGAACAAAGGGGCTTTTTTTTTTTTTTTTTTTTTTTTAGGAAACCAAGACAGAAAACATTTAAAAAGGCGCATGTGCTTGTGTTGTTTCGTGCTGCAAATGCAACAACAGTCCCAAAACCTCTGAGAACATATCTTGTCATAACATTATTACGCAGCAAAACACGGCTCGTACTGTACCTAACACACTGGAAAAGGGCACCGATCTTTTTTGCGTGCCCTCCTGAATTGGTGATCACACGCCCATGTGCTTCATTTGCATCCCAAATCCAAATTAATTCACTTTGCTAAATCTAGTGCCGCGCCACGTCTTGCATGCTGATGAGCGGCTCGTTTGAGTTTTCCCTCCAGTCCTCTTGTGCAGCCACAAAGGCTAAAAGGCGGCTAACGGATGACGCGCGGGGGCCACGGGATAAAACGCTGAAGACGCCGACGCCCGGGAAGGGGCTTTCTTTATCAGCAGGCAGACACGCTTCGGGTTAAAACATGTGCTGGAGGAAAAGACATTTTTTACCATCTTTGTGGAGGCAGACAGGACAATAAAGTTGTCGGGACAGATATACAAATGGGCCCTTTTGTGTGGGTAAATAAAGAGTGCTCCCTCCATGACAGGCCAATTCTCACTTTCCTCCCTGCTTTAGTTCCACATGAACACACCCTTAACCCCTCTCTCACACGCAGTTTATGTGTTGGCGTGTGTGTACACGTGTGCGTGCGTCTTTGGCCTGGCCCCCTCACGCGGCTGAGAGCTGGTTAACAGGCAAACAGCCATCTTTCTTCCTAATTAACCAATGATATGCGAGAGAAGGTGGTTTCAGGAGTAGGAGGTGGGGTGTCTCTCCTAACAAAAGGTGCTGATGATGGAGTGGCTGCTGTATAATTAGTGCGTCAGAGCACCTCTCCTCTCCACGCCGAGCCTCCGCTATTAATTGCACCAAATTAGAAAACGATATCTGAGGCAGAATAATTCTTTCGGCTGTCATTTCCAAACAGAAAAGGCAGAATGGTGGAAAACATAAATAAGAGACAGAATGAGCTCGACTCGAGAGGAAGGGGAGAGGAGCGCAAATCGCTCAGGGCTGAGTAAATATGTGCTTTTCTTGAGGTTTTGTTTTTGACTTCAGCGACAGGAAGGAGTCTCTAGTCTTTACTGTAAGAGGAGTGAAAGGGCACAGCGGGGTGCAGGTGGAGGGACGCGTGTGTGTGTGGGGGTGGGTGGGGGGTGGAGGGTTCATCAAGGTTACCTTCCAGGTTGCAGCATTGCGTCTGAAGTAGGCGAACGTGCGTGTGAACCAGCTGTAGATTTCATTAAGCGTTAACTGCATGTCGGCAGAGTCCATGATAGCCTGAAATGAGATGACATCAAATAATGGTTTACTAACGAGACCACGTAACTGACACACACACACACACACACACACACACACACACACACACACACACACACAGATTGAGCGAGCTGCCATGATTCATGCAGCAATTAATTTTAATCTAATCAGGCAAAGTTAATTTATTTCCCACTCACCTGTCTTATGAGGGTTGCATAAGTAAATGGCGGTCTGACATCTGCGTTCTTATAAAACTCGTAGTTTGGGGCGATCTCTGGAAAAATAAATACTGTGTCACCACCTGAAATAATTGGTAAATTTTATTCCTTTAGGTATTGCATTTACTCAAGGTTTCATCAAATTAAAAGGGGTTGGGGGGGGGAGAAAAGGGAGGGGAGAAAAAGAGGGTAGGGTGGGGGGGTTAGAGGGTGCACATCAAATCAGCATTTTCCATGTCTAACAAAATGCATTTTTAATTAATCTCTCTCGTGAGAGATCTTAAACACTAATACATCCATAAAATGAGATCCGTGTAGTTAGTTAGGGTGAAGTTGAATAATTTATGTGTCTTCACACTAAACACAGAGAGAGTAAATATAAACATCAAAGACAGAGCGTTTAAAATGCAAAGCTTAACACATGGAATGTCTTAATGTAATAAATATTGTATTTTTTCACCATTATTTGAACTTAATTAACATTCATGTAATATTTATGCACAGAGGAAGTTCTTGTCTATTTACATATAGAGTGATTAAACACAGGCTTGCTTTTAAAAACCAACCAGACATCACACATTGGCAAGACCAACAAGCCTCTGTGGTCGTGTGTGTGTGCCTGTGTGTGTGTGTGTGTGTGTGTGTGTGAGAGAGAGAGTGTGTGTGTGTGTGTGCGCACATGCACGTCTGTGTGTGTTGAGAAAAGTACTAGAACACCATTATGGGTTGAGTACTATTAATAGTGCAGTGCTCAGGGTTGAGGCATCACAAGTAATTTGCTATTTCAACATTATGATGTCATTAAATGTGAATGGATTCAGTTCAGTTTCAAGGAAAAACATTCAAGTCAACAAGTTCTGAATTTAATTCTAATCCAAGTCAAATTAATGAATGTTATGTCTTAATGTATCAGTGTGTGAGTGTGTGTGTGGGTGTGTGTTACTCATGTTTGGGGACAATCTGTTTCCACAGTCACTTTGTGGGGACTTATCTTATCCTTATGGGGACAAAATGGCAGTCCTCATAATGCAAAACATTTAACTGTAGGATCTATGTACTATGCCGTGTGTGTGTGACGTGCAGTGCTGAGTAGTTGGTCCTACCTGACGACAGGGGCATGGAGTATTTGTCCGAGTGGCGTCTGCGCATGGCTCCCATGCTGGGGACGTTGGCTCCTCCCAGTACTGACGGCACCTGGGGCATGGCGGCCATGGGCGTGATCGGCGCCGTGGGCGTGGTGGGTGTCTGAGGTAAATTGGGGGGCGATGCTGAGGGCAAGTTCTTGGACATGGTGACGCTGGACACCAAGTTGAGCTGTGGCGGAGGATGAGCGAGCGCCGGCGGGAGAGAGACAGATACAAATGGAAGTAGCGGGGAGGGAGGGAGGGAGAGAGGGAGAGAGGAAGGCATTATTTTGTGGTTTCTCTGACAGAGCCGAGTGTCTGCTCTCCTCCTCTCTAACACAGCTGTGTTTCCACTAACAAGGCTCGTGGAGAGGAGCCAGCCCATCTCCACTAATTACAACCACCAAATTGTATCATAAGAATTCTAATTAGAGCACGCTGTTCAAGATTATCCAACGATCAGCCGGCGTGTTATCCCGGCCCCATCTCTCTTTATCTCTCTATTTATCACTCCCACCCTCCCTCACCCCCGCCCTCCTTCTCTGGCTCCCCCACTGCAACCACCCATAATCCGTTCACGCTGAGGCAATGAGCTGGTAAAATCTTGTTTGCTGTAGGTGTGAATTGGTCGACCCCGGTCCAGAACCGTCACCCACCTCATGACTTCATGTTCCCCTTGTTTCGACAGCGGCGTTGCCACTGTGATCCTGTTGTGTTGGCGGCAAATCTAAGCTACCTCAGCCAAAATCCTGCTATTACAAGTGGATCCAGTGAGTGGATTGTGCAGTGAGAGTGGAATTAGACCCAGCTGACTGACCATTCGAATAAGGCTAATGTTGCATCACAGAACTTCAAATATCACCAACAACACAACTGGAAGTCCTCATTAATCCATGAGAGATTCCAGTTACAGTTGATTCATCAGCCCTAATCAGGTGAGGAATCATAAAACGTCAAAGTTCATGTTCTCCCTGGGAGTAGGGCTGAAAAGACACTTCAAAACCCAGCACGGACAGTTATGGTGACTCCACACACACTCGTACACACTCCGACTTCGTCTCCTCCACTGCTTCAACATGAGGGACCAGAGAGCGTTAGTCACCTCTGGCATGGATGCCGACTGCGCTCGCTAATCGTCCGGCTTTTCCACCACTTTCGCGTTTGCTTCCCAAATCTCATGTGAGAGGCTCTAACCGACTGGAAAATTCCTAACTGACCTTTTAGTCTCTGCGCTAATTTAGCTGGAATGGTAATGACATCGTTACATATTCAAACCAAATTGCCTTAATTGTGAGTCTACAAGTGGAATGCATCCGTTTGCGAGAGTTTGAATTAAAACCGACTTGAAAGATGGAAGGGAAGGGGATGGGGAGGGGGGCGGCCGAGGCGCTGCGAGACGAAGGAGCGAGGCTGAGGAGAAAGGTATCAGCGGTCATTTGTGGCATGTGTTGATAAATAGGATAAAATGTCAAGTTTGAGAGACTCCGGTGGATGTAGGGCTTTTCGGATGATAATTATATACCATCTTAGCTGTAATGAGCTGCTACAGTGATGGGCTGGGACGAGGGCTGGGTGCACATACTGAACTCTGCTGAGGACAGAATGAGGACGAGGTTATGGGAAGTTTATACATCTGCATATACATCTGTATCAATGGCCCTGATTGATTATATGCAGAAATATCTGCTGTTTTTTTGTCCTATTTAACAGACAAACGCCACACATACACACACTTGACCACTAAAATCCAAACATTGACTCATTTCTGCACCGGTAGTGGAGTCATGGAGTTATATCACGTGCAAATGGCCATTTAATTCGTTGTGGTTGAGGTCATGATAGTGTGCCTGCTACATTTGCCCAAACCAGACACTCAGCTGCGAAATACAAACTGCATTGTCCTCAAAAGGCAATTTGATAAACACTCACGTACCGCGTGGCAGAAAAACACCTCAAAATATGCAAACTAAATTCAAAATAAATGCCTTCGTGTGTGCGGACGGGCATGTATATTGAGAATGCTAAAACATAATTTCCCGTCCTTTTTGCCGCCTCTTCACCTACGAGACAAGGGAACAAGCGTGACATGTTTGCAGGCGTGCAAACCCGTTTCTTATTTTTTTTTGGGGGGGTGGGGGGTGAAATAGAATTGATTACAGTCAACCGGATGGAGGAGTGAACACTCTGTCACCTCTCGCTCGTCTGAATACACACTCAAGGTTGGGAGAGAGAGAGATCTTATTATTCAGAACTTGCAGCCTTGCTAACTTTGATTCTCATCCATCCATGGCATGGCCAAAAGGTAGCATTTAATGAAGTGTGATTCAGGGAATAAATGGGGTCATATTGGAGACAGTGCACCGGCGTCTTGTATTCGTCTGGCTTTGGTTTGTTCGTGGGCTTCACTAATGAAAAATAGGACTTACTTCCAGCCCTGATAGGCTAACACAGACTTCTCATATTTATCAAATGTCTCTGTGTGATTTTGCTGGGTGTGAATCCATGCTGCCATTTGAAATCCGCCTAACCATCTCTCTTTTGTTGCATCTGCCCACTTTTGCACAGAGGATCCGCGCACGCTGGCGCCGAATCCTCGTCTCACCTCCCCTTAAAAATATGGGGGGAGCCTTAAAACTGAGGACTTAACTGTTCGTTTAAGAATTCTGTCTGAATTGCCCCCACCATCAAATGCAATTAGCGGCTCTTTCATGTGTGCTTTATGTAATGCAATACTTCATTAGCATCATTCATTCATATTCAGGCATGGATTATAGGCTGCAAACTCTTTATTGGACGAGATGGAACCAAGCTGCTGGAGTTTTGAAGATTAAAAAATAAAGCTACAGCGGGGAGAGAGAGAGAGAGAGAGAGAGAGAGAGAGAGAGATTGAATAATAAAAAGGGAGTTTGATTCCTGATGGAATTATGGGATAATTATGCTATCTTGTGATTATCTGCATTCTATGATGAGAGGTGATGAGGGAAATTATTCCATTGAAAGTAGGCACTTACTAAGCAGCAGAAACACGCTAACAATGTTTTGCTCTCAAATATTTCAAAACGTCTAAAACAGGGAGGAAATAATGTTTTTGCAAAAATGCATCGTCTTAATATGAAATTCAAACGCTGCTCGGGAGATACGCATTCGCAATCATTCAATCGAAAAGTGAAAGGCAAAGAGAAAGTACATGTAGAATGACATCATTTTTCTTCTTCAATGACCCCTTTCACAATTTGGGATTTTTTTTTTTCCTGTAGCCAATTTCTGCAGCACTGTGGGTATTTATGTCAACATCACACCATCTTCACCACTCGGCTGTAATTTTCAGGTGTTTGTTGTTCAAATGACACATCTTCTCCCCTCTCGTTCCACTTCTGAGCGCCGCTGCGGCCACCGAGCCAAACAGTCATCAGCAGCCAACAGGTTGTTTTGGCTATTATATCTATCACAAAGAAATGACCCTGCGTTTTAGCCGAGGACTCCGCCGCTCTGCCATCTAATACGCCTTCCAAACCCCATCGTCCTCTCGCGGCGCACAATACCTGATAAGAAGCAGCTGCAACTCGGTATTACAAAATCCCATTCTCCCCTTTCATCTTCTGTCACTCACTCGCACAACCGCCGGCCGGGTTAAACTGTTCATTTTCTGTGTGGGGGCTTGTTTACGGTAGCCGGAGCAATATGCACTCACTGGTTTGGGAGATGACTTGGGTTCCGAGGGCCGCATGTGCAAGTGGGCCATCATCGCCTGAAGACGCTCACGTTCTTTAGAAAGCTGTTAAGAGAGAAGAAGAAGAGAGTACATTAGAGTAGATTAGAGTGGAGGAGAGGAGAGGAGAGGGATAGCCAAAAGGAGGAGAGCGAAGAATATGAGATGTAAGACTGGGCAGGTGGAGTGAGGAGAAAGAAAGAGGTTTGATATAAACCAAACAGTTCGGCCGGTGATGTAAGCAGAATATGAGGCCGGGGGGAAGGAGGGAGGAGAGGGTGCAGACAGGTCAGGCAAAACAAATAGCATTTCATCTTTTTGTCAATAGCAAAATTTAGGTCAGCAAGGCTCTGACAGTAACAAGCTAGTCGGGCCATAAATTAGGTGGTCCTGAGTGTCTGCTCAAAGTCCTGTGGACACTGTTAGGGGGAATGGAGCGCAGCCAGCAGCTGCTGAGAGGTGAAGGGGTCTTCCAAACAGGGTGCCAGGTGGCCCCGCCTCCCCGGTCCAGTTAGTGGCCCCAGCCATCGCCTATCATCAATCTAATTCACAGGGAGTGACAGGGACTAGACCGTGTGAAAGGCTCAGCTCACCCCCTCAACACACACCCTTAATATACAGACACACACGCACACAAACGAGGACCAAACACACGGAGAAACGGACAAGCAAGTAGGCGTACACACACACACACTGAGCTGGGCCTCATTACTAGTGACGGCTCTCGTGGAAAAAAGAGAGGGATGGTGGGAGTAAGGAACGAAAGAGAAGGCAGAGAAGAGAAGATACAGGACAGACAACACAAGTGCACAACTGTAATTGGTCACACTGTAAAGCGCAGGCTTCAATAGGTTTGTGTTTCAGTGAAAAAACACAGAAAATGAAATAAAATTAAATAAATAGCAGAAATCCCTTTTTGACTCTGTTCGTTTTAACATGCCAACAGAATCTATTTAGTTTTAAGACCCAGCCAGATGCCCAACAATTAAATACAAACTGTTTATTGGACCAGAAAATAACTATGTGCGGGAGGACATGCTTTGCTTTAGGACTCTGGTAGAGAGCAGATAAGGGAGGGTGAGAACACAAGCTACAGTTAGATCTCTTTATAATGTGCATTGTACACATTTGCCATCATATTCCTAATATTTTTAAGAGTACTGACCCATTTGAAAAACTTTCTATATTGAGAGCTGGTCATATGCTGCTATACAAAAAGGGCCTGGTTTCCGACTGGCAGCAGACTTCCAGCTGGCACTTTGTTTGAACATACATATGTATTTGTTTCTAAAGGAAGAGGAGCGGTTGTCGGCAGTGCTGAGTAATAATGTCGCTCAATCAGCGCTCTCATTATCTAGCCAGCATGACTTCTTAATAAGGTCACGCTCCACCTACTGAAAATAGTTCCCTCCTTTTGAGCTTTCTTCAGGTGCAAAGTGCAGTTAATTAACACAGCAGACCGGGAGAGATGCGCTCACTATTAATTGGAAAGAAAGAGAGAGAGAAAAAAAAAGAAAAAGAAAGCAGAGAAAATAAAGCACACGCTTAATTCAATTAAAACAGCCATAATGGCTTTCGTTGTAAGGCCTCAGGATTCCTTTGTTTAGTGGCTTTGTTGAATTCAGCAGGTCCTGCTTGTCTGGAAGTATTAAGCAGACCACAGTATGGCCTTTCTCTCACTCACACAACTTTCAAAAAATAAAGTTTGGACTGGTTGATTAGGGGCTTAAATGAGAAATTAGTTCATTATAGCAAATGTGACAATGGTAGAAATGTAACAATACATATAGCTTTGTTCAAACTCCCCGTTATTACCTGCAGGGGAAACTTACTTGTATTTCCAGCTGCTGTACGACTTGCATCTGGACTCGACACTGGGCTGTGCTCCGATCGTCGAGGGCATGTTCACTGTTTAGGTGCCTGGAGGTGGAGGGACGGACAGAGAGAGACACGTTAAACGCTGACCTCAAATCTATCAAGTCTGTCAAAGCTAGTGGGAGAAAAGCAAGTTGCATTTCACTGTGATCAAAATTAAGGAGGCTGATAATTACAGTATCAACTTCTCTGCTGTTTTGTTTTAATGATAATATTTCTATACTGGGACAATTATCTATAGGATCCTGTTAGAAACCATTGTTCCACCCTGAAATGAGGTAATTAGAAGTAACATGACAGTGTGCGGTGCCATGTTTAACATGACAATAGGCCTGCGTCAGTATAGATGGCTAACTTCAGTGCCACCCTGAGCGCTGCTGCTTTCTGCAGAGAATAAAAGATGCTAGCCCAGCAGAACGGCTTTGTCTCCCTCGTTTACCGAAAACAATACACACAATTTAACACCAGCAACATTTGACACACAAAAGCAGCTCTTCGACTGGAGGTGCATTATCCAGCGGCAGACATATTAAATGTATCTGGTGTGTTCGCCTCATTAGAAGAAAAAGGCAGCCAGACAGCCATAACAGTCAATGAGGGTTTTTGTCTTGATTGGATTTCGTCTGTAGGACACAAAAGAGCCTCGCCATTAAGACAGACCTTTATTCCTGGTAAAGCACACATATGCAGACACACACAGCCACACACGCAAATATGGGGCGCAAAAAGGGGTTTCTAAAGTGTTGTGATGCTGGGTAATGAGCCTCTATCTAAATGATCATTGGTGACAAACTCACAAAGCAAGCTTTGAGGAGGCATGCTTATGAAATGCCAGAGCTGCCACTTTATCTCCAGTAATTATAGGTTAGCTTGCAGACCCTTCAATGATCATTTACAGCTCTGCCTCCAGTGCATTAGAGGGAGTACAAAATCTCTCTCTCTCTCTGGCTTTCACTTTATCTGAGAACACACACACACATTTACATTATCGTGAACGTGCACAAACACTGATTGGCACAAACACCGACACGCAAACACACAGAAACACACACTCCCAGCCACATATTCCTCTATTCTCTTCCCAAAACCCCTCACTTCTTGTTTATCTGCAATGTGCAAAACAAGAACTCATTGAGCCGGCTTCTCTTGGCCTGCCAATCAAAGGCTGAATGGAACATTTGTAATCACAATAGCTCTGTACCTTTCAATTACGCTGCACACATTTAAAACCATTCCATCTCATCCCTGCTTACACTTTTGTAACCATTTCAGGTCTAATGCTCAGAAATGTTTTATTATAAATCAAGAATGAGGTAGCATTAAGAAAGGAGGGGAGGGGAGTGGGATGGATGAGGGATGGCGGCGGAGAGAGGGGAGGGACGAACTGGTGGGGTTCTCCAGCCCTGTGCCTAATTGCTGTTTCAGAATGCGCATGCAAAAAGGGGGCATTACATTAATCATTTAATCACGTCCCTCGCAGGATGAGGGAACTAATGTTGCAAATACCCTTTTCATTTCACTGCCCATAATGCTATCTTATGCACTTGATGTATGGCGTGTGTCATGAATTACAGCTGCTTCAAAAGCACAGAGCGGCCTGCTCGCCGTCCCTGAAGATACCTCATTACAAAAAAAAGAAAAGAAGAAAAAAGAAAGGGGGGGGGGTCTTTATTAAGTTTGCCCCTCATCGACAAGCAGCTTGTTTTTCTTTTATTTTGTCTTGTGTGCTGCTGAGGCCTCTCTTCAGCCCTCCAGCCAGTTATTTTCTGACACACGCGCACACACCTTCCACCGCTGGCCAGTTAGCAAGGTGATTACAGGCAGATTACTACATGCATTTATGAAATATTCAAATGGCAGCATGTCCTACTGTGCATTATGAATGCCACACAAAGACAAAAAGAAAAAAAAGAAAAGGAGGAGGGGTTGGAGACAGGGATGGGCAGACAGAAAACAATAATGAAGGAAGATCTTATTTACTCTCTGAGCTGTCTTCTCTCATGACAGAAAAATCCCTCTCTTCCATCACACTGTAGCGTTGATCTTTTGCTTGCCTCTAATCATAAACAAATCTAAATTTGTAGGTGAATGTAAACAGGAAAAACGAGTCAGAGTGACTCGTCTTAACTGCAGCGTCCAGGTAGCGATCCTTTAAACCCAGAGGTGGAGGGTACGTGTCTCGCTGTCAGGCCTGGCTGACTACTGTTTATGTTTACAGTTCATGCCTCGTTTTAGAGCAACATTGATTTCTGCCTTGAAGAGAGAATTGCTCCTGTGATGAAGGCCTTGTGAGAACAGGGAGGGGGAGAAAGGATGGCAGATTGGGAGGTGTAGCAAAGGTAGAGAAATCAGAGCAAATAACAGCAAATAAAGAGACTGATAAATAGAGGGGGAGGAGGGAGGTGAGACGCAGCAGTTGTTTTCCAATCCCGAGATGAAGACTTCTCCTTTTATTGGATGCTGCAGTTTCTCTCCTCTCTTAAAGACAAGGGAACTAAACATCTCAAAGGTCTCCCCCCACAGCTGTGTATATGAATATGTAACGTCCACTAAGGGCCCAATAATAAATCTACTCAAGCCAGCATATATGGATGATACACTTCTGCTAATTGTCATTGTGTATTATCAGGGGCCACAGAGGCCCAGCAGAGAACAGCAAGGTTGGCCCCCCGAACTGTCTTCATGCTACACACAAACATGCACCGACACCAGTTCAGTCAAGCTAACACACACACACACACACACACAAAGAGAAGAAGCAGCAGCCATATGTGACGACATGCACACTGTACATCGACTAGCATGCATAAACAAGCACATATACACATGCATGCATGTACGCACATGCACGCACGCACGCACACGCACGCACGCACGCACGCGCACGCACGCACGCACGCACACACGCACACACGCACACACACACACACACACACACACACACACACAAACGCTCTCTTCCCATGGTGGTGGTGCATAAGTAATGCCCTCCGTTTTAAAGGTCTTGTCACAGTGCAGCAGACATGTGGAGGGGTAGAGGGGAGCTCAGCTATCCAGGGGCCAGGGGCCTGCCTGCCTCCACTTTGTGTGTGTGTGTGTGTGTACATTATATAGAGAGGAAGACACTTGGCTGCTGCCTTGTGGGTTTAATTAGCAGTGGGTTACAGACACCAACGTTCAGGTTAGCGGCTGAGCTTGCCATTTTAACATGGAGCCTGCCTTCCTGCCAGTAATAAGGGGAGCAGAGTGGTGACAGAGAGTGGAAGGAGTTAAGTGTGTGCATGTGTGGGAGCGAGTATGTGTTTATGTGCAGATAGACTGTATCTTACTGAGGTGGGAGGCTATGATATATAAGGTGAAAGGCCAAAACAGAGGGGGACAGCGCGTGAGATCAGGAGTGATTTAAATCAATAAGTGTAGTTGTCGATACAAAGGCTGTAGCCAGTCTGAAGGAGGTTTTGTACAGACACATATGGCTTCATATCAGTACATAAACGATGCACATATGAAGTGGCTAAATGTTCAAGCATTAATTGCATTTTCTATTCTTTATATTGAACATAAAGGCACCTCACAAAAATAGCTCCAGAGCATGCACTAATAGCATTCATGTTCCTCCCTCTCTTTCTCATGCAGCTGACACAAATACACACACACACAAACCCCAGCACCCACCACTCAAGAAACATTCCCAGCAATATTATTTCATTTTGAACTTCAGAGAGCTAATTCAGGGTGCCAGCCACCTCGCGGCTACCTTTTCCAGGTGAGAACACTTAAAAGCACACTGAAGAGCTATTAAATGCTGATCTTGACAAGTTTCTTCATGCAACAAAACAATAGATGACTAAACGTGTCACCGCCGCTGAGCTGAGCTCTTACAGCGAGCTGCGAGACGCCAGCTTGACTTGCCACCCCCCGCCTCTACCCCGCTGCCTCCTCCCCTCCCCGCACACGTAACCCACACCCAACTACCTAACATCTAAACTGTCATCTAAATCTGACACCTGCTTTATGTAACCCCGTTTAAACTGTGCCTGTGTGTGTGTGCGAGTGCGCGCCGTGTGTGTGTGTAGCCGACTGGCATCTCCGGAAACATAAAAGGACTCCCTCTGACACCGACAATCACTGCTCCAAGGCACGCCACCGAGCAGCCATCTTTGTTCTGATGACGAGTCTGCCTTCTTTGTTGGTGCCTGTTTTCATGTGCTGGCTGGGTTACAGTATAGAGCCAGCCTCTGACTTGCAGGGATGTGTGTGTGTGTGTGTGTGGAGGGGGGAGCTGAACCAAGACACTGCTCTGTTTTGTAGCAGCCAATGTTCTGGCAAGCCTTCTTACAAAACCGTCTGCAAACCTGTGTTCTCGCTTTCAAGTTTGAAATCTACCTGTTTTCTCTCCGTCTGCCTTCCCCGCTCTCTCAGTTTGTCTTTACAACCATCCTTTTGCATCGGCTTGCCAGCTTACCGGCTTCGCTTTATACAGTGCATCTCTGCCCCTCACCTAAATAACCAGCTAAGCTACCCAGCTGCAGTATCCTTAGAGCACACAGACTTAGGTTTTGTTTGCGTGTGAGCCGGGCGTAGAGTGCAGAGGGATTGGCTGATGTCTTCTTTAAGTAAGTGTGCTGAGGTGGATAGGACAAGGTATCAGAAAACCTGCTAATCCCACACAGACTTGCCTTCTCACACACACATTTGTTCCCAAGCTGCAAGGCAAACTCTTCCACCTGGACCGGAGCACATGCAGTCCAGTTTGGACAACGCATCGCAGGCGGGGAGCTGGCTTTCCATAAGCATGGCTTCTAAAATTATACTACATGATGCCTATGGATGTGCTCTGTCCTCTGCAGAACACTGATATTGACATTGACGTGTACTATCCTGTGTGTGGCGCATTTTCCACAGGAGATAAGCAAACACACTTACAAACACCCTTGTCAGGCTGCTGTTGTAACATATATTCACCTCTGATTCATTTAAATCCAACGCTGTCAATTATGGCTCCTTTGAGTGCATTGTATGCGTTGATAGAGTGTGAAAATCCACCTTAATGTGACGCGTGCCTGTTTCTTTAAAATACTGATAAACACTATGTTTATTAGAGTCATTTCATTTCACAGATACACCTTTTAGCTTTAATTCACAAGCTGCTGTAGAATTAGTAAAAGTCTGACCTAAATCCTACAGCAGCTCCCCATGGGTGGACTAGTTTCTTGTATCAGTACTTTTTTTTCTTTGCTTTCTGCAACTTATTACAGTCACTACTGTAGAGAAATGCATAATTTGGGAAAATACACCAGCACAATGTCCTGATTTCAAGAGTTTATGCGAATTCACATGGACATTTACAGCCCGTGAAAAACACTCGCCAGATCGTTATTTCACAGTTAATTACAAATCTAATTAGAATATTCAAATTAAAGCTTTCCCTTTCTTTTCTTCTCTGTGTGAGAGCAGGGAGCCAGGGAAAGAGTGATAGTGGGAGAGAGAGGGAGAGAGAGAGAGAGTGAGAGGGAGAGAGACCCAGTGAGTGGCAATGCGATAACCTGTAATCGGCAGTGCTGCAAACACCTTCTTCCTTTGATGTCCCCCCGCTAACATCCTGGCAACAAAGCCGGCCAATTACAAATGAGCTAATTAACTAAATTGTTGATGGAGCATGAAGAGTTCATTCGCTCTGGCGCCTGCACCATGACAACAGTGAATGGGGGCCTTTGTTGTGGAGGTAAGTGTGCGGCCGTGCGAGTTGCCATTAGCTTTTGACGCTTTTTCACAAACCTATCAGGCCCCTCCACGCTGGGAAGGAGATTTGTTATGGATCAGAGTTGGTTTGAATCCTGCGCTGCCGGAGCTGAACCCTGTCAACTGGCTGTCTGGAAGGTCAAACTGTGCTCTTTGAAAGGCAGTGATGTTTTCTTTGTTAGGCCCCTCTGTACCCACAGAAAGGAGGAGGTGCTATGGTCTAAGGGGGTAAACTTTTGTGTGTTTCATAATAAAATAGATATTAGCTTCTTGCACTGACATGCAAAATCCCACAGGGTGTTAACAGGGGGACGTGAGGAGACGTCATCTGCTGTGTAACATCTGTGGCACAGGGCGTGCTCTTACTTCAAAAACTGTCCAAAGTCCTCGCAGATGTTCTCACAGCCGGGCCACTTGCACACGCCGTGACCGTACAGGGGGTGGCTGCCTCCGCTTTCTTCATGTAGCGAACTGAAAGAGAGGAGGGAGGTCAGGAGAGTGAGTAGGGGACGGTGGCATCGAGTTCAGCGCAGGATCTGCAGGGGAGGCTTGAGCATGTCAGGTTACAGTCAGCAGGAAGCAGGACAGGGGTCAAAACAGGTCAGATCGGTTGAAGCAATCACAATAAGACACAACATTAATTTAGAGACAGTGTGGGCTAACGTGAGACTTCAGCTGACGTCCCCCAATGGAAATCTAGAGTGAGCTGTAGCTTTGTCTCCGCCACAGCCACCATCCCATCTTGTAAAGCTATTAGGAGGAGGAGGGGGGGGCTTTCAAGTAAACATTAAAAATCCAGACAGCCATATAATTTTCATCAGGAGATTAATACTCTGTGTAACTTATGTTCTGTGAGGACAGGGGGAGCAGGGGTGCGCTGGCGTTTTTCAAATGGCACCCAAATAAGTTACGACCCTGCCTAGACAGCACATCCTATTAAAGATGACAGTTTAACCTTTAGGCTTGGCACTGGCGCGTGTGTGTGTGCGTCTGTGTGAAGACGTGAACGGGCGTGTGTTCGTCTGCTTATAGGGCGTTTGCGCGCCTGCAGTCGATGGCCGCGTGCGCGCACGCCCACGTGTGTGGCCCGCGAATATGTGCGCGTGTTAGCGCTGGCAGAGCTCACACCGTGTTTTACGGAGGGGCTTTCCCCGCATCGATCCGTGGCATGTTAGTAAGCAGCGCTCCTGACAATACTGCTTGTTCGATCATTATGAGACACCACACACCCCTCGGGACGCAGGCAGATAAAAAGTCTTTTTTCCCCCCTTTTCTTCCTTCTCTCCTCATTCCCTCCCTACCTCTCTCCTTCTCTCTGTCTTCCTTCTAAAGGTATCTTTTTCAAGCCTCCTTTTAGTGGTACTGGAGAGATAGCATCTACTTTAAACCAATTACACAGCACTTCCACCTCCAGTGTGAGTCTCTACCGAGCATCCACACACACATACACACACACACACCGCTACCCTAAGTCCTTATTATAATATCGCCCAAGAAAAGCCTTTGAATAATGCATGGGCCAGATAGGCAGATATGTGAACAGTCAGTGTTTTGGTGCTGGGTGCATTTATAAAAGACGCCATCACAAGGATAAACATCCTGGAAACGCCACTCAAGGCATCACGTATTCTGTTTACATGACAAGCAAGCAAGGAAGGTAATTTTCAAAAGAGGAAAAAAAGAGAGAAAGCACTAAATACTTAATGTACAAGGTGGTTACCTTGTCTTGCCTGCCAGAGAGGCTTGTTGTAAGTGCGCCTGCCTGCATGGCTTCCTCTCCTTGCTTTTGATATCTGTGTGCAAGCTAAGTGCGTTCAGTGGCACACGTGGGCCCCCTGGGAGAATGCGGCTCTTATTATTATTTTTTTGAATATTACCAAGAAGCTAATAAACTATTGAACAAATAAACAAAACATCATGTTTCCCCTGTTGTAACAATGCTGTTATTTTAAACGAGGACAAACACTCTGGATGGGAGTTCTGATGTGTTCCTGCACTGAATCGTGGCACAAACAAGCTCGCGTGACGGGTACAAACTTTTCATCTTCCCCGTCTATTACCCGCTGTAACAAAAAGGTGGGTGGGTGACATCTCAGTTGTGTCTTTACCTCTCTCGCTCCCTTTCCCGTTCCCTCTCCCTCTCTCGTCTGTGGTTGAGGACGGGGGACTGTCCGTTGGCGATGGAATGGTGAGAGATGGGTGGCGACGCTTTGGCGGGATTGGAGGAGGAGGTAGTTGAAGAAGAGTTGTTGGTGGAGAGGTCTAGACCGCCGCCGCCCCCGCCGGTGCCAGTGCCGCTGCTGCCGTGTTTGATGCCGTTGTCCTCCATGCCGTGACCGCCGCCTCCGGTGACATCCTTCCACAACTGCTGGAGCTCTGCCGGGCTGAGGCCAGCTAGAGGAGCGAGGACAGAGAGGGAACAGGGGACATATCAGTGCAGCTGCTCCACAAAGTGCAAACCCGAGTATCAGGCGTGAGATGAAAGCTGAAGCCTAAACTCTGCAAACTTTATTAAACAGCCAGAAAAGTTGCATAAAGCTGCTTGACTCGAGGCCTTCTCCTCAGTGAGTGCAGCCCTGAGCTTGAACTCATACTGTGCTGATCAATGAAATCATGTGTTGTCTTCTTATTACCTTCTCTGCCCATACTGCTCTTAACCTGTTAGCAGATCACTTCTGTTGTCGTCAGTCTCGAAGATTGTGTGTGAGGAAGAACTATGAAACATTGATTACAGTGAATGCATGTTCCGTCTGAGAAAAACAAGCTTTGTCCACTGCTCGTTTTCAGCTTGGCAACTAATTAGGAAAAATTCACTCCTTTGATTTCCTTCTCAAACCTCCCTGCCTGTTGTTTTTCAGTCTCCGCCATTTTGGTGGTAAACAACAAACATAGGTGTTTACTTGGCTCAGGGGAAGAAAATGGAGCCTGCTCTCCCCTCTCTGTCCTTTTATTCTCCCCTCCCTGCCTCTTGGTGAAGGCAGTAAACAACAACAACAACAACAACCGAGGCAGGAAGGAGGGGAGGCTGGGGAGCGGGGGGAATAGAAACAGAGATGGAAAAACAACAAACACAAACATAGGCAGAGCAGAGCTGAGAGGGAAACAGAGGTAGACAAAAGAAAAACCACAATCAGACAAGAAGAGAGGGAGAAAGGAAGAACGGGAGACTAAACAAAACGATCATGTGCAGAGTTAGGGACAAAGTGGATGGCAGAAGAGCATACCAATGAGGGGGAGGCAGACAGACAGACATACTTAGAGATAACGCAGGGGGGACACAGGTGCATACCAATGAGAAAAACAAAGACAGGCAGGGCGGGAAGACAGAAGAGGAGTGGGACAGACAGGCTTG